>NC_090307.1:85877859-86497859 GCF_039906515.1 Pseudorca crassidens
TAACAAGGGCAGGTTATTTACCCTGTAATTACATGTTTTCAGAATAATAAATTAGTTCTCTAGCATCCTCCAAAGGTAAAAAGAAAAATGCACAGTATGCAAAATTTATATTTTTATAATTAAAATAAAGTCAAAATTTTCAGTTCTGTCTTTTGTTTTCTTTATCAAGTAACATTATTTAGAATTCTATGTCTTCGAACTCCATTACTGTCTGCTTATACTGTCTGTGTATCTCTTGGTTTCCTTCAAGTCATTTGTATCCTTATTGTCCTGTTATTTCTGATTGAGTTCTGGACATCATATATGACAAATTGTAGGGAGAATTGGAGGCTCCAGATGATGTTATGTTTCATCATGGGAGATTTAGTTTTGCTTATGACAACACAGCTGGGTGTGTTAACAGGTCAAGATAACCTTATTTTAATCAGAGATGAGGTTGATTTGAAGCTCGGTTTTACTTTATGAAGGTTTTTTCTCTCTAGGTTATTTCTCTCTCTTTCTGCCTATGTCATCTATCTCTTTTAAAAAATTATTTTCTCCTGATTTTATTTTTATTATAAATATCTAATTTGTATAATTCAACCAGCATTTGTTCAAATGACCTAGCCTGCCATTACGCAGAAGCGGAAGTCCTGGAAAGCAGAAGCTTTGACCGGAAATTTCATTTCCAAACTGCTGATCATTTATTGTTTGTTCAATTTTTTTTTTTTTTTAGCCTTCCGATGCAGAGAAAGAACTGGTTGACAAGACTGAGAGCATGTGGTCAAATCTGTTTAATGATGCATTGAATGTGGAGCATACTCTGGGAGGTATAAAGAGAACATTCACAGAGGTACCTTGAAACGCTTTACTTTCCAAGTAAAGATGTTGAAAAATATCCAGTGGGCTAAACTAACGCAACCCTGCTTTTCTCAGATCACTCGAGGTGAAATATTAAACTGCAGACAGCAGATAGAGGGCTTTGCAAGGCGTTTTTATCATGAAGGCCCTAGCTCTGTTGGTGAAGATCTTGATAGAGGTAAGGGTATTCACGTTGGTCTTACTGAGGCATTTGAATGTGTTTTGCTTAAGAATTTTATGGGAAGATGGGATGGAGCAGTGGTGTGTAACCTTGCCCGTACACTGGGTTCCTCTGGGGATCTCTAAAAACCACTTCTGCCTGGGCACCAGGTCCACAGAGTTGATTCCACTAGTCTGGGGAGTGGTCTGGACTTCAAGGTTTTTAAAGCTCCCGTGGGGATTCTAATCTGCAGACCAAGCTGAGACCACTTAGAGCGAGAACGCTCAGGAGACAGGACTTTCTAACTGGAGGAGCTTGCACAAGTAACTGGCCCTCTGGTTTTAGTTAGAATGATGGCAAGATAAAGTCTGGTCATTCTAAGTTTGTCTTCCTGGTTGGCTTCTATGGATGAGATGATAGTTTTGCATATTGTTCATGATTTCTTATTCAATTTTGTATACCTTAAAATTGTATGTATTCAAAACGAACTTATTTATAAAACAGAAACAGACTCACAGACTTCAAAAACAAACTTATGGTTACCAAAGGAGAAAGTTGGAGAGGGGAGGGATAAATTAGAAACTTGGGATTATACACACCACTATATATAAAATAGATAATCAAGGACCTACTGAGCACAGGGAACTCTACTCAATGCTCTGTAATAACCTATATGGGAAAAGAATCTGAAAAAGAATAGATACATGTATAACTGAATCACTTTGCTGTGCGCTGAAACGAACACATTGTAAATCAACTGTACTCCAGTATGAAATAAAAATTAAATTAAAAAATTTGTATGCATTCATTTATCTGCTTATTTACTAGGAGTAGGCCTTTTAGCCACTTTTGAAAAAGAGCTGATGAGACACGAAAAGAACCGTCAGGAGCTGGCGAATGCTGAGAAGCTTTTTGATCTTCCAATTACGATGTACCCGGAGCTGCTAAAAGTGCAGAAGGAAATGAGCGGGCTGAAGGCCATTTACGAGCTCTATGAAGCACTAAAGGTAAGCGTCCACCCACAGACTGGGCCTCGCTGGAGGGAATGCAACTCAGCGGACTTTGAGGCCGCAATCGTACAGAGCCTGGGGCAGATTTCATAGAAACTCTCACTTTGGCTCTCGGGACGAGGTCGTGGGGAGTGACTGCTAATGAATACGGGGTTTCCATTTGGGGTGTGGAGAGAGCTCTGGAACCCGATGGAGGTGAGGCTGCCCAACATTGTGAATGTCCTGGTTGCCACTGTACATGTTCCTGGCAGAAAGCAGGTCAGTGGTTGACTAGGGGTGGGGTGGAAGGAGAAGGGTGGGAGGGGGTGATTACAGAGATGCAGGAGGAGACCACCCAGGGTGATGGTGATGGATACGTTCCTTATCTCGACGGAGGTGATGGTCTCACGGTGTGCGCACATGTCAAAACTTACCCAGCTGTACACTTGACATATGTGTGGCTTATTGTACACCCATGAACCCTCCATAAAGCTTAGGAAAAACAGAGAGAAAGAGAAGAGAGGCATGAGAAACGCCAAGTGTAGATGACTCCTCCAGTGAGTCTTGTTACGGAGGGAAGCAGGGAGATGAGGAGTGATGGGTGGAGGGGACGTGGGGTCGGGATACATTTCTTTTAAGGTGGGAGAAATTACAACGTGAGTTTGTGTACTGATAGGAGTGATCCAGTAAGGAGGGGACGCAGGTAATAGGAGGGAGAAGGGAGTCTTCATGTCTGGTGTCCTTGAGTAGGTGGGAAAGGGATGGGATCAAGAGGTGGCCTCAAATAAGAGGCAGACTCATCGACCGTCATATGGGGAGGACAGAGCCTACGCACAGAGATGCTTCTAGCGGGAGATGTTGGACGTTCTGTTCTGATCGCGTCCGCTTCCCCAGGGTTGTACACAGCAAGGTCCTCAGCAGAGGGGACCGTGGGTGGGGATGCTGGCTGGTTGAGGATGGTGGAGTGGGGGTGAAATGACCCTCTAGAAGAATGGGGAGCAAGAGGCCAAGGAGATGCGGGGTGACGGATGGTGCCCACACGGTCCTGGATTTCGACTGAGGCTGTGGGCAAGGTTGAGTTTTGAGCAATCGTGGTTGGCCGCCCGGGTGTAGGTGTTGGGTCCTGATAAACGTGGGGTTGTGGGCCTAACCATAGTTGTGGTTTTAACAAATGCGCCCAGTGGAGAGAGTGTCAGGCAAAGGCATGGAGGGTGGGTGAAGGAAAGGCATTATGATAGTGACTGACTGGTTGTATATTTAGGGGTAGAAACTCCACGAGGTACTTAATTTCATGATGATTTCTTTCTAATTTGTTTCTCATTAAATTTTTGCAAAAAGGAGGTAATGAATCATGGGAGTCATCTCAAAATAATCCAAAAAACAGTTGGAGCTTTTAATATCTTTCTAGAAGGCAAGAAAAGAAGAGAAACGAAAAAATGTAAATACGTCATATGTAGTGCCATCTACACTTTAAAGAATTATCATACACGAGACTTGCCTGGTGGTCCAGTGGTAAAGAATCCGCCTTCCAATGCAGGGGACATGGGTCGTATCCCTGGTTGGGGAACTAGGTTCCCACATGCCGCAGGGCAGCTAAGCCCATGCGTCACAACTACTGAGCTCACGCAGCTCAACTAGAGAGCCCGCGTGCCACAACTAGAGAGAGAAAAAACCCCGAGCACACAACTAGAGAGAAGCCTGCGCCCCGCAACGAAGAGCCCAAGCGCCTGTGCATCACAATGAAAGGTCCCACATGCCTCCATAAAGATATCCCGTGCGCCGCAACTAAGACTCGACACAGCCAAAAAAAAAAAAAAAAAATCATACACGTATTTCATCAATTAACATAATTTCCTGTCAAATATATTTCATGACTCAAGCAACTCTGTCAAGCCTGGATGTCACAGGTTGCGAATGCCAGCTCTACAAGATGGTAAATTTTACACGAGATGGTACTGTTTACATTAAATCTCAGGGAGCTGGAATACAAAGTCTTTTCTTTATGATAACCAAGCAGGATTATCTAAATTGTAGGTATTTCGTAACCTTAGCTTCTTCTATCAGTAAAGGACAGCGCCTGAATGAAGTACATATTTAAGACCCAAGTGACTTCCTGATTTAAAAATACCTGTTTCTGACATCCTGCTTCTTCCTTTTCCCTGAAGGAAAGGAAGACATGTTTCTCTATCGTAAACATCCTCGGATACAGCATTATTTTTGTGAGGGCTTCAAAAAGTTGGAATGTTCTGTTTACGTTTTAGAGCCTTGGAATCGATCTTTCTTTTGCAGATTTGAGGTTGTTTTGGGGAGCTGGGTGATGATATTTGGAGAGAAGTGAGAATAACCAAGGGTTAAGAATGTGCTCTCCCGGTAGAGCCACCTTCGAGTTTCCAAAGGGGTCTTGTTGATGGGAGTATTTCTTGCCCGTTTCCAGGTTGCAAAGGAAGAATGGTCTCAGACACTCTGGGTCAACCTCAATGTTCAGTTTCTCCAGGAAGGAATTGAAGGTTTTCTCAAGTCCCTCAGAAAGCTGCCCCGGCAGGTCCGAAGTCTATCAGTGGCCTACCACCTGGAAGCAAAAATGAAGGCGTTCAAAGACTCGATTCCTTTGCTGCTCGACTTGAAGCACGAGGCTTTAAGAGACAGGTTTGTGGGAGGAGCTTGTACTTTAAAATATGTCTTTGCTTAGCTCTGATGCTGAAGGACGAGATTCCAACAGCAACGCAGGGCTAGAAATACGCAAGTCATATTTCTATAATTTCGCTGCTATGTAAAGTTTCCATTAAATTATCAACCACAAGGATTCTCCTATATCAACTCCTGCACTAGACCTGGGACTAGAGAGAGAAAAAGCGGTAGATTCTCCTTTCTGACCATCTCTGTGCACAGCAAAAATCAGTGATTCTACGGTTACTGCTTGTATGCTGGGTTCCTGGCATTCTGCCGGTCCAGTGCCATGTTTAGCTGCCCTATTGCATTCATCCCATATACATGGGACCATAAAAGTGGGCAAATGTGACCCTTCAAAGGAGGCCAGATTGGGTCAAGAGCAGCGCTGCTTGGTGCTGTGTCTGTCCTGTTCCCCCTTCTTAACTTTATCACTCTGCGTTTTTTTTCACAGTGCTCGAAACAGTGTGCGGTTATTTAATTTATAGATTTGTTTTATCGGTCCCTGACTGTCTCCCCAAGTTGCGGTTATTTAATTTATAGATTTGTTTTATCGGTCCCTGACTGTCTCCCCAAGTCGCTGGCAGTGTTCCCCAGGGCAGGGGCCTTGCCTCTGAGTCACTCTGAACCCCCAGCAGCCAGCCCACTGCCTGCACAGCGTTAGTGCTTGCTGAATGTTTATCCAATACACGAGTGCTCATAATTTGCACCAGGGTCTCAGACGGGCTGAGTGATCCAGGAGAGGTCGGGATCACCCGTCTAGAGACCGTGCAGAGGCAGTTACCAACAAACGAAAAGTTGTGTATCTTCTTAGGTGGTAGTGAAGACTAGCCATCTAAGAAAATATCTTCTAGATGTTGTTTCCTGGGTTTAATTCCGGCAGCCAGTGGGATCTTGGAAAACTTTGGACAGATAATTCCAGTGATGTCCTCTTATTTCCAAATTCCATTACAAGAAGTGTTTATAATGGGATTTTATCCTGGGGTTAAAGAGGGAATAATTGAATCCATCACTAAAGTGAGTAGGCAAAGGTTTTAATGTGGATGCACCTTTAGGCATTGGAAAGAGCTGATGCAGAAAACAGGCGTGATGTTTGAAATGACTGAAACATTCACCTTGGAAAACATGTTTGCTATGGAGCTTCACACACACACGGATGTTCTCAATGAGATTGTGACGTCGGCCGTCAAGGAGATAGCCATTGAGAAGGTAGGACTATTTTAGTTGTAAAACGGTACAGAAAAAAAAGAGAATTTTTTTTTTTAATTCAGAGAGAAGACCCGTTTGCCCTGATACCTGTTATGTTTGAGCAAGAAAGAATGATCTGTTCTAGAAATAGAATTTCTGCCCCAGTTAAATGTTGTAGTTCTTAATTATAGTTTCACTCTTGACTTATTTATTAAAGAAATAATGGGTGGGGGCTTCCCTGGTAGCGCAGTGGTTGAGAATCTGCCTGCCGAAGCAGGGGACACGGGTTCAAGCCCTGGTCTGGGAAGATCCTACATGCCGCGGAGCAACTAGGCCCGTGAGCCACAACTACTGAGCCTGTGCATCTGGAGCCTGTGCTCCGCAACCAGAGAGGCCACGATAGTGAGAGGCCCGTGCACCGCGATGAAGAGTGGCCCCCGCTTGCCGCAACTAGAGAAAGCCCTCGCACAGAAACGAAGACCCAACACAGCCAAAAATAAATAAATAATTTTTTTTTTTTTTTTTTTTTTGCGGTACGTGGGCCTCTCACTGTTGTGGCCTCTCCCGCTGCGGAGCACAGGCTCCGGACACGCAGGCTCAGCGGCCATGGCTCACGGGCCCAGCCGCTCTGTGGCATGTGGGATCTTCCCGGACCGGGGCATGAACCCGCGTCCCCTGCATCAGCAGGCAGTACTCTCAACCACTGCGCCACCAGGGAAGCCCAATAAATATTTTTTTTTTAAAAAAAGAAATAATGGGTGTTTCAGGTAGAAAACTGAGAAATCATTCATAATTCTACCACCTGAAGATAAATTGTCTTTATTATTTTTATTTTTTTATTATTATTTAAAAAAATATTTAATTTTTTGGCTGTGTGGGCTCTTAGTTGCAGCATGCGGGATCTTTAGTTGTGGCATGTGGACTCTTAGTTGCAGCATGCATGCAGGATCTAGTTCCCTGACCAGGGATTGAACCCGTGTCCCCTGCATTGGCAGGCAGATTCTTAACCACTGCTGCCACCACGGAAGTCCCTCCTTTAACAGTTTAAAATGCATATACAGGGAATTCTGTGGTGGTGCAGTGGTTAGGGCTCTGCGCTTCCACTGCAGGGGGCCCAGGTTTGATCCCTGGTTGGGGAACTAAGATCCCGCATGCCACAGAGTGGCACAACCGAACAAAAAAATGCATACACACATGTATACACATATGTACACATGTACACATATATCCATGGATACACATACACACGGATGTATAAAATATACACGCATATCCACATACATGAGTAGTATGCCCATGTACATACATGCCCACACATATATACACATAACATGCACCTATATACATGTACATAAACACACATGTATCACATACATATATGCACACGTATGCAGACACAATATACACATACATATACGCATAATATACATACATACATATGCACACATATACACCACCTATATACACACATACTTTTATATACACATATGCATAAATATTGACAGGGTGTTTTTGAAAATGTCATAAAAATAGGCATATTAATTTGTAATTTGATTTTTTTTTTTTTTTTTTGTGGTACGCGGGCCTCTCACTGTTGTGGCCTCTCCTGTTGCAGAGCACAGGCTCCGGACTCACAGGCTCAGTGGCCGTGGCTTACGGGCCTAGCCGCTCCGCGGCATGTGGGATCCTCCCGGGCCAGGGCACGAACCCGTGTCCCCTGCATCGGCAGGCGGACTCTCAACCACCGCGCCCCCGGGGAAACCCTGTAATTTGATTTTCTTGCTTAACAGTAGAGTAAACAGAGGGGCAGGATCTCATGAGGATGTAGAGTGGAGGCAGATTACAGAATTTAGACCCTGGTTCTGACACTCAGTAGCCGAGTGAACGTGGCAAGCTGACCCCTCTCTGAGCCCCAGTTCCCGCCTCTGTAAATTGTGGGTAATAATAATCCCTCCCTCACTGAGGTGCTTTGAGGACTAAGGAGATCGTGAATGGCACGTGCTTACCAGAGCAAGTGCTTGGTAAATGATGACTAGGATTACCAGAATCTCTGCTTATTTGGAACACTGACTGGAAGTCTGGGTTTGAGTTGATCCATGGCAAACTCAGGAAGTTGCTGTTGGGTTGGGGTTCTGTTTTTTCAATTCTTGTGCCTGAATCATTCTTTTCATATTCCTGGCCAGGCTGTGAAGGAAATCCTGGACACATGGGAAAATATGAAATTTACCGTCGTCAAGTATTACAAAGGCACCCAGGAGCGAGGCTACATCTTGGGGTCTGTTGATGATATTATCCAGTGCCTGGATGACAACACTTTCAACCTGCAAAGCATCTCAGGAAGCAGATTTGTGGGGCCTTTTCTGCAGACTGTTCACAAATGGGAGAAAATGCTTTCTCTAATAGGGGAAGTCATTGAGGTGAGAAAAAAGATGCAGGAAAGATGGAAAGGTGCAGATTCATAGCAGGAAGGAAACTTTGTATGAGAATATTTTGTGCACAGAAACTAATGATCCTCTTTCATACTTTTTCTGTCTTTGATTTATTTTGGGGGGAGGGATGATTAGAAGCATCAATCTGAGTTTTAATTTCAATGAATGCATTTTTAATTTCCACAACTCCTAATCAGTGCTTTTTCATATGTCCTTATTCTTGTTTAATTCTGTCCTGTTCTTGTTGCAAGAATGCTTTCACCTCTTGTATCACATTGAAGAATTTAAACATATTTAAAGCTCTTTTCTGATTTCCTTCTACTTTTTATTTTCTTAGGACAGAGTCCCCCCCACCACTTTTTTTTTGTTGTTGTTGACTCTCTTTCATGGTAGGGGTTTTTTCTCTGTGTGACTTTGATTTTTCTTATATTAGGGGGTGTAGGGCTTTCTTGCTTTGTGTCCAGACCTCTGTGAGCAACCCAGGCTCATTTCACCAGTTTTGTGTGGCTGCCTTGTTTTCTTCCTCAGACCTAGGCAAGTGCCTTATACTTGCCACACCCTGAGCTTGGGGTGGGATGGAGCCAGGCCTGCTTCCCTGGCTAGGAGTGTGGTCATGCATGGGCTTCCGTCACTTGCTTTTTTAAATTTGTTTTTTGTCTATTACTGAAACTTTTTTTAAACTTTTAATTTAATTTTTTAAATTGAAGTGTAGTTGATTTACAATGCTGTGCGGATTTTCTATTACTTTTTATTAGTGGCATCTGTTAGCCTGGATATAGTACTGCTTTTTTTCTTTGTTAGGACAAAATTTTTTTAATTGACATTAAATTTATGGAACATACAATTACCCGTTTTACAGTCCACAATTCGGTGGCATTTAGTCGATTCACAATGTTGTGCGACCACCACCTCTATCTAGTTCCAGAACATTTTCATCATCTCTAAAGAAATTCCCATGCCCATTAAACAGCAATTACTCCCTACTTCCCCTCCCTCCAGGCTCTGACAACCATCAGTCTATTTTCTGTCTCTGTGAATTTACCTATTGTGGGTACTTCACGTAAATGCAATCATATAGTATGTGGCCTTTGTGTCTGGCTTCTTTCACTTAGAATCATATTTTCAAAGTTCATCTATGTTGTAGAATGTGTCAGTGCTTCATTCTTCTTTGTGGCTGAATCGTATTCCATTTTGTGGATGGACCACATTTTGTGTATCCCGTTCACCTGTTGATGGACATTTGGGTTGTTTCCACCTTTTGGTTCATGAAATAGTGCTTCTCTAAGTGTTGGTGTACAACTACTTTTTGAGTCCCTGTTTTCAGTTCTTCTGGGTCTATGCCTAGGAGTGGAATTGTGGGTCATGTAGTATTTGGATCAGTTTTTGCTTGGGCTTCTGCACGGTTTGTCCTTTGGGTCACGGGGCTCCAATCCCTGCTCACAACTAGAAGCTTCCTCCCTGTCCCAGGCTGGGGTGGAGAGTTTTCTTTTGCTTTTGAGTGTAGCTGTGTATTTTAGAATATTTAGCTATGCTTCCTCTATCATTCCTATATATTTGGAAAGGAGTGTATGCACTCACTCTGCCCTCTTGCCTGGAAAGTCTTATGACCTGAGTTGGTTTAAATCTCTCCCGTGTTAAGGTGGGATTTTGCCATACACACCTCGAGGTACCTGGGAACCTGTGTTGATGATAACATTGTGCATTTACAGGTTTGGATGTTGGTTCAGAGAAAATGGATGTATCTGGAAAGCATCTTTATTGGTGGAGATATCAGATCACAACTTCCAGATGAAGCAAAGAAGTTTGACAACATCGATAAAGTATTTAAAAGGGCAAGTGACTGGCTTCTGTTTTAGTCTTGAAAGAAGAACAGTGATTTGAGATACTTTTACTTACATATTTGCATGTAGTATTTTGTCTATTAGTAGCTTCTCAATTTTTTCTGTCATTATATATGAACTTGATCTCTTCAGTAAAAATTTCTGTTTGATCTTAAGCCACTGGCCTATGGCACCAGAAGGTTTTCATATTTATTTTTTATTATAAAAGTAGTACTTGTGGGAATTCCCTGGTGGTCCAGTGGCTAGGGCTCCGCGCTTCCACTTCAGGGAGTGTGGTTTCGATCCCTGGTCTGGGAACTAAGATCCCACATGACGCATGGCAAAAAAAAAAAAAAGGAAAAAATAGTACTTCTGTAAAAAGCTTGGGAAAATGTAGAAAAGCAGGGGAAAATGTATCTTCCATAGTTCTGTCGCCTTTAATATATATTTCTTTTATCTTTTTTCTATGTATATGGGTTAAAAACACGCTAATAAAGATATTTTATATAATCCTATCTTATCATTTTCTCTTAATATTATAAGAAACATAGTTTATATTATGAAACTATCTGAGAAAATGTTTTAATGCCTTTATATGTTCTGGTGAGTGGCTTGACATTAATTTAGTTGATTATTGTCTAGTAACTGGACATCTTGTTTGAAGCGAAATTCTTTGCTTTCATAAATAATTTGCAGTTTGTGTCTAAAGTTTTTTCCATATTTAGGGTATCTTACGATAGATTGTTTACAAGTAAATTACCCATGAGAGACTATGCTCATTTTAAAGTCCTTCCAGAAAGGGTGGTACCAGTGGTCACTGCTGCTAGTAATTAGCGGGGCGAGGATTTTCACCCAGCCCACCTGACCTCAAAGCCCAGGTACTTTGCTACTCAGCGATGCTGTTGTATTCTCCATTTACGGGCAGCCAGCTCCCGTTTTGGATCTCTTTTGTCCATTAGAGTTTATGATTTTTTTTCTTATCCATCTGCATAAGCTTTTTTTGCAACTTAAAAAAGTTATGCAACAGATACCTATTCATTATATAGAAGGACTTAGACATTATAAAAAAGCAAAAAGAAAGAAAGAAAGAAAAAGAAAGGAAAAAATAGCTACAATCGCACGCCCAAGATAAACATTTCAATAGTTCAACATGTATCTTTCCAGAATTTGTTAATTCCTATGTAAACATATCAATAAATATGTAATTATTCTATGAAATAGGATCATTCTTATCAGTATGATCTTTTTAAAATTTAACATCCTCATCATATATGTCAATAAATAAACATCTAAATTGTCACAGCAAATTTTGACCTAATTTCCTCTCGTTGGACATTTAGACTATTTCCTTTTCTTTCTTTTCCTTTCTTATCATTATGTTTTTGCCATTATATAGAGTGGGGAATATTCAGGTGCATACAAATTGCTCCGAGTGAAACTGCTGGCTTTATTCACCCAGCAAATGCTGATGGAGGGTCAGCTGTGTGCAGACACTGTTGTAGGCACTTGGGGAAACACTGAACAAAAGACAGAAAGATCTCTTCTCAGGGCAGCTGACCTTCTAGCGGGAAGATGGAAAAAAAATAAACATCGGAAATAAGTAAGTTATGTATATATAGTATGTTAGAAAGTATTTACTTATTTATTTTGAAATTTTTAAATAGATATTTATTTATTTAGCTGCTCCGGGTCTTAGTTGTGGCACGCGGGATGTTTGTTGCCACATGTGGGATTTTAGTTGCGGCACGTGGGATCTAGTTCCCTGACTAGGGATTGAACCCCGGGCCCCCTGCATCAGGAGAGTGGAGTTTTAGCCAGTGGACCACCAGGGAAGTCCCTGAAGGTGCTTATTTAAACACTTAACAGTTTTTGCCAATTTGGCCTCCCTGAAGGCGGGGTTCTGGTTTGTCGGGTTTGCTCTGTTGTGCCTGGATCCTGGCAGATGCCCACCCGGGACAGGGGCCGGGCTCCTGCTTCCCTGGCTTGACAGCTGTCCTCTTGACCTTGTCCAGATCATGGGCGAGACCTTGAAAGACCCCGTGATCAAGAGATGCTGTGAGGCCCCGAACCGCCTCAAAGACCTGCAGAACATCAGCGAGGGCCTGGAGAGGTGCCAGAAGAGCCTGAACGACTACTTGGATTCCAAGAGGAACGCCTTCCCCAGGTTCTTCTTCATTTCTGATGACGAGTTGCTCAGCATCCTGGGCAGCAGTGACCCCCTCTGCGTCCAGGAGCACATGATCAAGGTCGGCCCCCCGGGCCTCCCAGGGGAGGGGTGGCGTAAGCTCTGTAACTGCAGCTTGTTGTATTCAAGTCTTCCACACAGTTCGGTTCAACCCAGGGGTTTAAGACTATGAACCGCTGCTGGGGTTTTTATTTGAAGCATAAATCTGATGAAATCCACTGTCGTCTGAAGCCACACCAGCACTCAGCTGCTATCTGTCGCTCTTTTTCCACAGTCCCCCAAACAACATTTTTTAGAGAAACTAAAACAATACAGAAATACACAAAGACTAATATAGTAAGCAGAGAGACAATACAGGATAGTGGTATAGCACATCCAGCCAGGTTGTCTGAGTTCGAATCCTGACTCTACATGGATTTGCTGTGTGACCTTTGGCAAGTTACTTAACCTCTCTGGGCATCAGTTTTCGTATCTGTAAATGCAGATAACTCCAATTATAAAAATTTATAACGATAAAGATTAAATGGTTAATATTTGTAAAGTACTTAGAACAGTGCCTGACTTACAGTGTTGGCTAAAGAACCTTATCTGCCACCCAGAATTGACACTCTTATTACCAGTTAGTCATATTTGCTTTGTCTCTTTTTTTGTAAAATAAATTTGTAGAGATAAAGTTGACATACTCTTCATTCCATCCCCGTTCACAGTTCTTCCTCCACTTTCAAGAGGCAGCCACTATCATGGCTATGATGTGATTCCTTCCAGCCCATGTTTTCATACTTTTACATAAACTTATGTGTATCTGTGAGCGATATTGAATGGCAGGAAACACAACAGACAAAACTATCTCTTATGATAGAGAATCAGAGCTGGGCCAGGAGTAATCTTTGGTCAACTAATCAAAGCTCTATATTTAGTATCAGCCCAGAGCAAGGTTTCTCAGCCTTGGCACTATTGGCATCTTGGGCCAAATAATTTTTTTCTCTCTCTGTGTGTATATGTGTGTGTCGGGGGTGGGAGTGGGGGGCTGTCCCGTGCATTGTAGGATGTTCAGCAGCATCCCTGACCTCTACCCAAAAGATGCCAGGAGCATCCCTCTCCAGCTGTGACGACCAAAAATGTCTCCAGACGGCGCCCAGTGTCCCCTGGGGGCAAAATCATCCGTGGTGGAGAACCAGTGTTTTCGAGCAATTCCTTTATTCCAAATAAATAAAGCACTAAGGATCAAGTACTTAATGCAACACTTTTCCTTCGGTGAATGCTGATTTCAGCTGGTCCGTATATCCAGATACCTCTCTATATCAGCATATACCCTAGAATCTCAAGTGTGTGTGTTGGGGGGGAGTCTGTCTTCTCTCTCTTTCTTTTTGTTTAATCTACCACCGACCTTTGCATAGTTCAGGATAAGCGAAAGTACCCAATGAACGTTAGTCATTGAATGAATGGACATCTATTTAGCATGTGGTCTCTGATGCTATTGCTGGCATCCTGGCAGCGCTGATGTGTGATGAGGCACTGCAGGCTGTTCTTTGATTCCAGAACCCAGGGAAGGTATTACAGGGTGGCTTCTCTCACTGTATTGCAGATGTACGACAACATAGCACTGCTGAGGTTTAATGACGGGGACAGTGGAGAAAAACTGGTGTCTGCCATGATTTCAGCAGAAGGAGAGGTCATGGAGTTCCGGAAGATCATCCGGGCCGAGGGGCGCGTGGAGGACTGGATGACAGCAATTTTGAATGAAATGCGAAGAACTAACAGGCTAATTACCAAAGAGGCTATCTTTAGATACTGTGAAGACAGAACCAGGTAAGATTGTAAATGTGATTGTGTGTTACTTTATCATATGTATGGTCATAATGAATCAATTTTCAAGGTTTGGAGTAGATCAACTGACATTTCAAATGAGGTTTTCTTTTCCTGCCGTAGCTAAATAAGCTGATGTATATCTGTCCTGTAAGGATCACCTCGTATAGCACGTCTCAAAGTGTGGTCCCCGGACCGGCAGCATCAGGGTCCCTGGGAGCCTGTTAGAAATGCATATTCCTGGGCCCCATCCCAAACCTGCCCCAGCAGAAATTCTCGAGGGACTTCCCTGCTGCTCCAGTGGGTAAGACTTCATGCTCCCAATGCAGGGGGCCCGGGTTCAATCCCTGATTGGGGAACTAGATCCCACATGCATGCCGCAACTAAGAGTTCACATGCTGTGACTGAGAAGTCCACATGCTGCAGCTAAGATCCCGCGTGCTGCAACTAAGATCCCGCGTGCTGCAGCTAAGATCCCGCGTGCTGCAACTAAGACTTGGTGCAGCCAAAACAAACAAACAAAGAAATAAATAGATATCAGAAAAAAGGAAAGAAATTCTCAGGGTGGGGCCCAGGGATCTGGGTTTTCACAATATCCCAGGGGATTCTGAGCTCAGGTGTGAGAACCTAGTGACCCACCAGAGACCAGGTGTTCATTAAGGTGGATTCTATGTGTAGGTTAACGGGTAAAGTTGTTTCTAAAGTAGTTGATGAATTTCAACCATTCTTTGATTTTTGTGGCCTAGAAGCTTCCAAGCGCCGAGCTGAACCACGCCTGACCCTAGTGGCTAAGAGGGCTGAACTCAAAGCCCGCAAAGCATCTTTGGGTAACTTTCCAGGAGAGCTGTGTATTTGGCAGGACCTTTGTGCAGACACAAAGTCTTTATTATCATGAGAACACCGTCCTCTTGGTTTCGCCTGCTGCCTTTTTGATTTTGCAGACTGAAAATGTCTGTTTAAATAAGTTATTAGAACAGAGCATAATATTTGTCTGATTAGGATCCTGCTTTTTCTTAGGTTCTGCACCATATAAAAAAATTGGTACCTCTTTATATAATCAGGTGTCCATTTATATATATATATATATATATGTACATACACTCAGTGGTGTATTAGTAAACTAGCTCTCTGGGGAAAAAAAAGCTTTGCTGTAGAGCCTTTCCCAATTCCCATAGTGTAAATACTCCCACATGTCTGATTTCAAGAAGGCTAAATGGAGGGAATTCCCTGGCAGTCCAGTGGTTAAGACTCTACCCTTTCACTGCCAAGGGCCTGGGTTCGGTCCCTGGTTGGGGAACTGAGAGCCAGCAAGCTGCGTGGCATGACCAAAACTTAAAAACAAAAAAACAAAAAAACGCTGAATGGAATAATGGTAAGAAGTTTAACACGCCGCTTGCAAAATTCCTGAATATTTGTCAGTTACCTCTCATGAGCTGATAGGAGGTGGCCTTAACCCATCATGGGCTGTATTCATTCATTTTACTAGCGTTTACTGGATTCCTGCTCTGGGCTAATCACTGTGCTTGATTCTGTTTCAACACTGAACTAGACAGAAACCGCTGCCCTTCAGAAGCGGAATATCTAAAAATCTCTGCAATGTTCCCAAATTGCATGAATTTTATATCCGCATTTATTCATTTTATTTGCCTCGTAACTGCTACTTTGCCAGGGTGTTGCTATGTGTGACAACGTGTGGTTGGTGGAAGACAGAGTTAAGAGAATTCAACCTGATTAATTGGGAAATGTCTAAGCCACCCTTTCCTCACCTAAATACCGCTCTGCTAAAGGGCACTTGTCGCTCCTAATGAAGGGGGTGAGCCACTGAAATGATAATATCGATTTACGTGAGCAGACATGTTTCAGCATCACTGAGAGCACAGGCCCAGGTGTATGTAGCCCCAGAGCACACCCGCTGTCCTGGGATTTGCCAGACACCATCACGTTCATCTTAGCTCTGCCCTGAACCACTTGATTTTCTCTGGTTATAGTGTTTCCACCTCT
Organism: Pseudorca crassidens; assembly: GCF_039906515.1. Taxonomy (NCBI): domain Eukaryota; kingdom Metazoa; phylum Chordata; class Mammalia; order Artiodactyla; family Delphinidae; genus Pseudorca; species Pseudorca crassidens. Next base: position 85,893,945 of record NC_090307.1, read on the forward strand.
CCTGATTTCCTACTTCTCAGGTTTGTTGCCTTTCGCAAGATCCATCTTTGTTCATTTCAGTACCGTCCTCTGGACCTCCATCACCTTCGTTACATCTCTCTTGTGTGTCGGGAACATAACTATACATACTATTTAGGTTTTAGAGGCACCGCACAATTTTAACACAAGACATTAAAGCCAAATACTTTTTATTGTTTTAAATATTCTTTAAAATTCATTTTGCCATTAATTGTCCATCATCAAGATAATGACTCGTCATTTGCAGTCACGTTTACTGGATTGGAACTTATAGCTCTGGGTCCATTATTTTTTTAGGTATGATTTAGAAGAAAAGTTTACCCTAATGTGTTTCAAGGCACTTACCAGCTTTGGAAATTAGTATGTCAGTAGGGGAAATCCAAGCGGCTGATAAACATGTGAAAAGAGGAAAGACTTCACTGGTCATCCAGGATCTGCAGATTAAGGCCGAATGAGATATTGTTTTGTTCACCTTTCAGATTGGCAAAAAATTCAAAAGAATATAACGCCTAGTGCTGGAGAGGGTGTGGTGAGAAGGACAGCAGTATGCATGGCTGGTGGGGGGACGGATTGCTACAATGTTTTAAAGTAATTTGACTTTTCCTATTAAAATAAACTATCAGAAAAATGCTTTTGTACTGGTCGCCCTGCACTTGGGATTCTGGTGCATAACACTAGAAGCCGCTCTGACTCCTCAGGATGTGCATAAAGCAGGGTTTCTCGCCATCGGTGCCGTTGACATCTGGGGCCGGATAATTCTTTGCTGTGGGAGACCGTCCTGTTTATTGTAGGATGTTTACCAGCATCCCTGGCCTCTAGCACCTACTAGATGCCAGCAATACCCTTTCCCCCAGTTGTGACGACCAAAAATGCCTCCAGACAGTGCCAGACAATGTAGAGAGACGTTTACTGTGGTATCGTTTGTATTGGCAAAAGAACTGGAAGCAACTTGAATAGACATCAGTGCGGAAACGTCTGCTTAAATTGCGATCCTTTGATGCTCTGAAATATTGTTTAGCTTTGACGAGGACCTGGTCAGACCTATGTCCGTTGACCTATACGCATGCCCACTAGAACCAATAGGTGAGAAAAGCAAGGTGCAGTGTAGCTTGTGTTCCCTGATGCCGATTTTGGAGAAACAGCCCTTACAACCCCTTCTCCCCATATTTGTGTATCTTGAACTTTGAACAGGTCTGTATGAGAATGGAAAAGAGTGCCGAGTGACACTCAGGAAACTATAACAAGGAACCACGGGGGTGTGTGGTCAGAGATAATTAATATTTTTGTTGGAATTTTTTTTTTTTTTTTTTGCGGTGCTCGGGCCTCTCACTGTTGTGGCCTCTCCCGTTGCGGAGCACAGGCTCCGGACGCGCAGGCTCAGCAGCCATGGCTCACGGGCCCAGCCGCTCTGCGGCATGTGGGATCTTCCCGGACCGGGGCATGAACCCATATCCCCTGCATCGGCAGGTGGACTCTCAACCACTGCGCCACTAGGGAAGCCCGGAATTTTTAAAAATTAAAAAATTCTTACAGTATGCCCATAATGTTAAATAATTTTTGAACATCTGTAAAGACACATCTTTAAAGTGATCTGGCATCTTTTACACAGTCATGCACCTGTAACTTTTTCATGTGCATGTCTCTGTTGGCCTGGTGTTTTACTATCTGGCCAGAAGAGTTTTATTCTCCTTTGCTTACCTGCAGCTTATACTTTGCCTTCCCTATTCCAGATCAAAGAAATAGATTTTTTTTAAAATGAAGTATAGTTGATTTACCATATTGTGTTAGTTTCAGGTGTACAGCAAAGTGATTCAGTTATACACACACTCATATATACATTCCTGATTCTTCTCCTTTATAGGTTACTACAAGATATTGAATATAATTCCCTGTGCTATACAGTAAATCCTTGTTGCTTATCTATTTTATGTATATTGGTTCGTATCTGTTAATCCCATACTCCTAATTTATTTCCCACCTTCCTGTTTAGTAACCATAAGTTTGTTTTCTATGTCTGAGTCTGTTTCTGTTTCATACATAAGTTCGTTTGTATTATGTTTTAGATTCCACATAGAAATGATATCATATGATGTTTGTCTTTGTCTGACTTACTTCACTGAGTATGATAATCTCTAGGTCCATCCATGTTGCTGCAAATGGCATTATTTCATTCTATTTTATGGCTGAGTAGTATTCCATTGTATTAGATTGCTTCCGTGGCCTGGCTGTTGTAAATAGTGCTGCTGTAAACACTGAGGTGCATATATCTTTTTGTTTTGGCTGCACCGCGCAGCTTATGGGATCTTAGTTCCCTGACCAGGGATCGAACCCACGCCCACTGCAGTGGAAGTGTGGAGTGTTAACCACTGGGCCGCCAGGGAAGTCCCCATATATCTTTTTGAATTAGAAGTTTTGTCTTTTCTGGATATCTGCCCAGGAGTGGGATTGCTGGATCATACGGTAACTGTATTTTTAGTTTTTGAAGAAGCCTCCATACTGTTCTCTGTAGTGGCTGCACCAGTTTACATTCTCACCAACTGTGTAGGAGGGTTCCCTTCGCTCCACACCCTTTCCAGCGTTTATGTTTGTAGACTTTTTGATGATGGCCATTCTGACCTGTGTGAGGTGGTACCTCATTGCAGTTTTGATTTGCATTTGTCTAGTAATTAGCATTGTTGAGCACCTTTTCATGTGCCTGTTGGCCATCTGTATGAAAGAAATAGATTCTTTTTTTAATATTTTAATTTTATTGGAGCATAGTTGATTTACAATGTTGTGTCTACACAACATTGTAGTTTTAGTATGTACAGCAAAGTGATTCAGTTATACATATATTCATTCTTTTTTAGATTCTTGTCTCATATGGGTTATCACAGAATATTGGGTAGAGTTCCCTGAGCTATACAGTAGGTCCTTGTTGGTTATCTGTCTTACATATAGTAGTGTGTGTATGTTCATCCCAAGCTCCTGACTTATCACTCACCCACAAGTTTCCCATTTGGTAACCATGAGTTTGTTTTCGATATCTACGTCTGCTTCTGTTTTGTAAGTAAGTTCATTTGTATCTTTTTTAAAAATTAGATTCCACATATGAGTGCTGTCATATGATATTTGTCTTTCTCTGTGTGACTTGCTTTGCTTAGTATGATAATCTCTAGGTCCATCCATGTTGCTGCAAATGGCATTATCTCATTCTTTTTATGACTGAGTAATATTCCATTGTATAAATGTACCACGTCTTCTTTACCCATTCCTCTGTTGATGGACATCTAGGTTGCTTCCACGTCTTGGCTACTGTAAATCGTGCAGCAGTGAACATTGGGGTGCATGTATCCTTCCGGATTATGGTTTTTTCCGGGTATATGTCTAGGAGTGGGATTGCTGGGTCATATGGTAGTTCTATTTTAAGTTTTTTAAAGGAAGCTCCATACTGTTCTCCATAGTAGCTGTACCAATTTACAACAGTGTACAGCAGGATTTCCTTTTGAAAGAATTAGATTCTTGACAGGACCGTTTTCGGTCCCAATCCTGGGAAAATCTCGTTGAAGGTGTGCTTTTCCCTTAGGGTCGACTGGATGCTCCTGTACCAAGGGATGGTGGTGCTGGCCGCCAGCCAGGTGTGGTGGACCTGGGAGGTGGAAGATGTCTTCCGCAAAGTGCAGCAAGGGGAGAAGCAGGCCATGAAGAACTACGGCCAGAAGATGCACCGGCAGATTGATGAGCTGGTCACTCGGATCACCATGTCCTTAAGCAGAAACGACAGAAAGAAATACAACACCGTCCTCATCATCGACGTACACGCCCGAGATATAGTTGACTCTTTCATACGGGACAGGTAGGGACCTGCCTAGGGCACTGGCGTCTCGAAACCTGTCTTTTGTCGTCCTCTGGCCTCTCTCAGTGTCTCTCCTTCCTCCCCCTTGTCCACCTTCTGCTGCATCTCTTTCTCTCTTCACTTATCCCCCGTTGCTCACCTTCCAGCATTCTCGAGGCCCGGGAGTTCGAATGGGAAAGTCAGCTGCGGTTTTACTGGGACCGAGAACCAGATGAGCTGAACGTCCGCCAGTGCACGGGGACCTTCAGCTACGGCTACGAGTACATGGGTTTGAACGGGAGGCTGGTTATCACGCCCCTTACGGACCGGATTTACCTGACTCTCACTCAGGTGATTGGCAGCCTGGGTCTCTTGGTGATCGTTCACCTGGGGTTATGTGTTTTTCTCTAAGGGTGACTGTGTTAATTGTGATGGTGTACTGGGTTGACCAGTGTCCCCTACCCTGCCCCAAATTCAGGTCTGCTCGGAAGCTCGGATGTGACCTTATTTAGAAATAGGGTCTTGGCAGATCGAATTAGTTAAGGATTGGGGGGAGAACATCCTGGATTAGGGCCCTAATACCAGTGACTGATGTCCTTGTAAGAAGAGAAGAGAACACAGAGACACAGAGAAAGTGATGTGAAGACGGAGGCAGAGACGGGAGGGATGCGGCCACAAGCCAGGGACACCTGGGGCCACCAGAAGCTGGAAGAGGCCAGGAAGGATCCTCCCCTGGAGCCTTCGGAAGGAGTGTGGCCCTACCCACACCTTGATTTCAGACTTTTAGCCTCCAGAACTGTGAAAGAATACATTTCTGTTGTTTTAAGCCAGCCAGTTTGTGGTACTTTGTTACGGCAGCCCCAGGAAGTTAATGCTGAGAGTAAGGGATGTTACACTTTCAAAATCTATATAAAAGAGTTTCCATTTGGAATATGACCTACGTGCCACCTTTTGGGATTGGGCTGTTGCAAGTTCAGGTGGCCCCTAAAACCACCCTCCGGTTCAATAGTTTGCTAAAAGAAATGACAGAATTCAGTAAAGCCATTATGGTCCTGGTTATGGTTTTCGCAGCAAATGGATACAGATCAAAATCAGCAATGGAGGAAGGCATAGGACAGGGTCCAGGAGCTTCCAGCCTTCAGTTTCCTCTCTGATGCAGCTGTCCAGACAGCATCATTTCCTCTGGCAGCTCTGTGTGGCCGCACGTGTGAAGTCCTGCCACCCACGGAAGCCCACCGAGCCTTGGTGGCCAGCGCTTTAACTGGGGGCTTGTCATTGCAGACATGACTGACCCCCTGAATGACTGACCTTAGTCCCCAGACCCTGCGGAAGTTGACCTGATGATACCATGTGGCCCAAGGCTCCCACCATAAATCACATTGTTAGACTGTCCAGCGTGGCCCAAGGTCCCCAGATAAACAAGGACACCCTTCTCAGGCAGGGCATTCTGAGGGCTTAGAGGTCAGCTCCTAGGGTGTAGAGACAAAGGGCCAAACCTTTCTTTGGGCACAGTTAATCCTTCCCTGCACAGATGTCCATGTTTCCATGAGCCTCAGCTCTGGGAACTGCTATAGGCACTGTGCTCAGGGTGGGTACAGAGTCCAGCATATTGCAGAGTCCTTGGTTCCTATATAATGGGGGGCCGGGTGGGCGGTGGTCAGTGGAGGTCAACGGAGAAAGACAGAAAAGAAATGTTAAACATGGTGACTGTCAGGGACTTCCCTGGCGGTCCAGTGGTTAAGACTTCGCCTTCCAATGCAGGGGGTGCAGGTTCGATCCCTGATTGGGGAGCTGAGATCCCACATGCCTCAGGGCCAAAAAACCAAAACATAAAACAGAAGCAATATTGTAACAAATTCAATAAAGACTTAAAAAAAAATGGTGACTGTCAGAAAAGGTGAGTGTGAACTGGTCCATTGCCATTTATATACTCCTGCACAGACTGTCACAAACTGGGAATTGACACCTGTTTCTTTCCGTGAATCAGACAACGTATGTTTTGCATTTGGCTTCTAACAGGCGCTGTCCATGTATCTGGGTGGGGCCCCTGCTGGCCCAGCAGGTACTGGCAAAACTGAGACCACCAAGGACCTGGCCAAAGCCTTGGGCTTGCTCTGTGTTGTAACCAACTGCGGCGAAGGCATGGATTACAAAGTAAGGCCCTGGCGTCACTTCTGGTACGGTCTTCTTAGGCGGAGAGCTAAAAGGGGGACAGCGTGGGAAGGCATTTCACCCCATACGCTTCCATGAGATGACATGGTGACAGCTGGAGGAACATAGTAGGAAACGTTTCACCATCACAGTCTAGGAACTTGGCTGTATCTCTTTGTTAGCAGCATGTAGGGCAAGAGTCCCAAACTAAATGCCCACTGGAGTCAGCTAGATAGTGTAAATGAATAAAGCAGCAGACAGACGATAGAGAGTGGTGGGGACTGCGGCCAACTGGAAAGCAAAGCTCCATCTAAAGGGGGAGCCGCTATTGCGCTTAGGTCAATTGTTGCCACTTGGAAAAGTGGACCCAGTGTTAGATTTTCCAGCATCTCAAGAGAAGCCAGAAATCTGGGTTTTTACGTTAAAATCCTTAATTTGTGAAATCCTTGAACTTAATTACAAAACAAAAATAGAGTCACAGATGTAGAAAAACTTACGGTTACCAGGGGGAAAGAGGAGGAGGGATAAATTGGGAGATTGGGATGGACATATATACACTACTCTATATAAACTAGATAACTGGTAAGGACCTACTGTATAGCACAGGGAACTCTACTCAGTACTCTGTAATGGCCTATATGGGAAGAGAATCTAAAAAAGAGTGTATGTATGTATATGTATAACTGATTCACTGTGCTATACAGCAGAAACTAACAAAACATTGTAAATCAACTATAGTCTAATACAAATCTTTAAAAAAATCCTTAATTTGTGAAATCCTATGAGTGGTAGCTGGCCCACGAGAGGCCTTGGAAGTCTTGCCAGGAAGACCCACTCCTGGGGTGGCTCTTCTCTGCCAATCTGATGAGCGTCATTTGCTTTTTTTATTTTTTATTTTTAAAATTTTTATTGGAGTAGAGTTGCTTTACAATGTTGTGTTAGTTTCTGCTGTACAGCAAAGTGAATCAGCTATACATATACATATATCCCCTCTTTTTTGGATTTCTTTCCCATTTCGGTCACTACAGAACACTGAGTAGAGTTCCCTGTGCTCTACAGTAGGTTCTGATTGTCGTTCGCTTTTAATTTAGAAAATGGTATCCATACATGGATTGCTTGCAGTTTTCAAGATGAAAATTGCCCTTGTCCTGACACTTCTTTCATCCCAGGCCGTCGGGAAGATTTTCTCGGGCATGGCTCAGTGTGGGGCTTGGGGCTGTTTTGACGAGTTTAATCGCATCGATGCCTCCGTGCTCTCAGTCATCTCGTCCCAGATCCAGACGATCCGAAACGCTCTGATCCATCAGTTGACCAGGTTCCAGGTGAGGATAAGTGTGAAGCCAGCCCGGATCATGTCCCCAGGCTGGGAACGTGCTGAAATATCAGGTGGTGGACAGTCGTCTATCCAGACCAGGTTCCCCCTAGATGAAGATTTGCCCAACTTCTGCCTTCAAATGGAGATAGTTGGGTTTCCCCAAATTATCAACATCTTTGATAATTAAGGACTGTAATAGTCTAAGAACTTCAAAATAATTCCAGACATGTGATCCATAGTTACAGACGGGTAGGGCAGGATTCTCAAATAAGTGATGTGTAAGGCCCCCTTTCAAGGTCAGGAAATATTCTTCCCAAATTTGAGAAAAAACGACTTAAAGAAGAAAAATCAACATTCCATTCAATCAAAATATCTTCAGTAGAAATTATCACAGTGAACAAGAACATTTGCCTTCGTACTTGGTAAAATTACGGCACTGTAATGAGGAAGATTATTAAGATTGTTATCAAAGTGAAAAGGCAAACTTAAAAATTTTTTGAGAATTTACTAATCTCTCCCCGTCCAACAATACATTTGTAGACTCAAGTTTGGGATGTCTGTATGAAGTTACATCAGATTAAACTGGTTGAGAGTTTGGAGAAACAGGACCGTATGTAATTTAGGTAGCCCAGAGTGAGTTCTCTGACAACAGAGACCAGAATGGCTGGACCGTTTCCCTGAACTGTGATCCCAGCTTGCTCTACTGCTCCTCCGGCCGCTGTCCTTGCCCCTGCGTGCCCTGAACACTTGTCACTTTACGCCACTTGCTCTACAAACATTCCACGCCCTGGGACACCATATGCATCCCTATCTGCTTGGAACTGTCCTTTTTTCTCCTTCACCTGAAAACTCCTGTACATCCTCCAAGGCCCCACAGAGCCTCATTGGGAGATTCAGGACCCAAATTCAGCATGGGTTGGTGAGGATTCCATTGTGGGCACCTCTGCGGCCCTGCACCCCGCCTGCTTTCTCCCTGGACCTCAGGGCTCATGGTCAAGAGATTATGTAAACTGGGTACTGTTAAACATTTGAGGATTCTGGATGGATTTCTATTAATTAGTTCTTCTGAAACATTTTAGGGCTGAGCTTACTACTCCCATGGGAGACACATTGAGCCTGCAATGTGTTTGGGTTTCTAGAAGCTGTTTTGTTTTGTTTTGTGTTTTGGGCCGTGCTGTGTGGCATGCAGGATGTGGGATCTTAGTTCCCTGACCGGGGACAGAACGCACTCCCCCTGCAGTGGAAGTGTGGAGTCTTAGCCACTGGACCGCCAGGGAAGTCCCTAGAGCCTGTGTTTTTAAGAGCAGGGCTGTGTCTTGTCTCCAGAGGTTGATCTGGGACTCACATGAGATACTGAGGCGTGGGTGAGTGTAGTCTCAGTGCAGACTTGAGAGACAAGACAGCAGCCTCCATCTCTGGGGAGCATCAGCTCTCAGGCTGGGCTGCCCTCTTGTCCCTGAGGCAGGCTGTGCCTCATAAAAATAAAACATCTGTCGTCTGTCTCTCTGGTGGACCATGAAAAGAAATAGAACAGTAAAATCTTAGTAGAGAGGAAAGTTAAGACAGTTGAAATTCAACTGTAGGCTAAAGAGACTCAAAATATAGAGATTTCTGCATTTTGTTGGTCCATGGGGCCCCTGGAGGACACAGGCTGGTTTCTTGAAGGATGCTGAGGTAGGATTCTGTCGGAAGGGTCCAGGTGACACCCAGGCAGCCAGACCAGCATGAAGGTGGGAATGGGGAGAGAAGTGACAGCTAACATGAATGAAAGTCCACTTTGCACGAAGCAGTGGGCTGGGTGCTCTTGAATATGTTGTCTCGTTTAACTGCCACAGCCTTGCAGAGAAGGAAACAGAGACTCAGAGAGGGTAAGTGACCTGTTGGAGGTCACACAGTGCCTCGAATCAACCCCCGGCTGCACACTTTCCCAACAACAGCTACTTCTCAAGTGGACAGACCCTTGATTCACATCAGAGTTTGGGGGTCGGCTGAGGCTGGCACCCCAGAACACTGAGGCCATAAGCACGAGGACTCTGCATTTATCACCGGGAAAGGGCAAGAGACAGATGGTGGTGTCTGTCTTGTACCCATGAAAGGAAGAGCCATGTGGCTCCCCAGGCCTCCTTGCCCCATGGTAGGCTGGCCAGCAGCATAATCCTTCCTTCCTTTCCTCTTGTCCCCTAGTTTGAAGGGCAGGAGATCTCCCTGGACTCGAGAATGGGCATCTTCATCACCATGAACCCCGGCTACGCGGGCCGCACGGAACTGCCCGAGTCAGTGAAGGCCCTGTTCCGGCCCGTGGTGGTGATTGTGCCTGACCTGCAGCAGATCTGTGAAATCATGCTGTTCTCCGAGGGCTTCTTCTGGGCCAAGGTGAGGTCCCTTACCGCCAGGCGTCCCTGCACCCGCCTGGGTCTGCTCGCAGATGGGGGCCCTGGGACATTTTCATTCCGTGTGGCTTTTCAAATTGTTCTGCTTTATCTCTCTCCCTTTTCTCTCTCTCTGTCTCTTTTTCTCTTTTTTAAAGCTGGGAGTGCATCATTTCTTAAAATTAAATTAAATTAATTTATTTGGCCACATTGTGCTGCATGTGGGATCTTAGTTCCCGACCAGGGACTGAACCTGTGCCCCCTGCAGTGGAAGTGTGGAGTCTTAACCACTGGACCACCAGGGAAGTCCTCCCTTTCTCTCTTTTTAAAACTATAACTTTTATTTTGGAATCATTTGACTCACAAGAGATGGCAGCAGTAGTCCAGAGAGTTCCAGGTACCGCTCACCCAGCTTCCCGCAGTGATAACATCAAAACCAGGAAACTGGGACTTCCCTGGTGGTCCAGTGGTTAAGACTTCGCGCTCCCAATGCAGGGGGCCTGCCTGGGTTTGACCCCCGGTTGGGCAACTGGATCCCACATGCAGCACCTAAAAAATAAGATCCTGCATGCTGCAACTAAGACCCGCTGCAGCCAAATAAATAAATAAATAAATAAATAAATAAATAAATAAATAAATAAATAAATATATTTTTTGTGTGGTACGCGGGCCTATCACTGTTGTGGCCTCTCCCGTTGCGGAGCACAGGCTCCGGACGCGCAGGCTTAGCGGCCATGGCTCACGGGCCTAGCCGCTCTGCGGCATGTGGGATCTTCCCGGACGGGGGCACGAACCTGCGTCCCCTCCATCGGCAGGCGGACTCTCAACCACTGTGCCACCAGGGAAGCCTGCAAATATTTTTAAGGTAAAGGATTGTTAGGTTGCTTCTCTGCAGTGTTTTGGTAAAGGCTCTTATTGCCAATCCTATTGTCTATGGATTTTGAGCCGGAGTGGAGAGATCTCTGGTTCTTTGTTTCAATGAGCAAAATCCCCATGCCATCCATAGGGACCAGCAAGTGTTGAATCCTTGATGTAGACCAGGTGGATGACTTGTCCCCAAAAACAGTTACGAGAAAACTTTAATAACATGTTTAGGTTAAAGGAAGCACATTTCTGGAGTGTAATCTCTATGATTTAAAAAGTTGTATGAATTCTGTTCTTTAAGGTGGTTAAGATTTTCCTTGGCTTTCAAGGACTGTCATCCAACTCTGTCTGGTAAGGCTGGTGTTCTTTTAAATTAGGTTGTAATTTATCACTGTTAAAAACGGGGGACCCATCCTGGTATTTGTTGGAGGCAAGATTTGCTGGTTTGTAGAGCAGCTTCATCTGAACATCTTTATGTCAGTTTTCTTTGTGTCATGACGTTCTGGTGTTTTCAGGGCATTTTCTTCATTTATTTTTCATTGTCTTTTATCACAAAAGACTCTGGCCAAAAAGATGACCGTTCTGTATAAGCTGGCCCGGGAGCAGCTCTCCAAGCAACATCATTATGATTTTGGACTCAGAGCCGTTAAATCAGTGTTGGTGATGGCTGGTGAGCTGAAGAGAGGTTCTTCTGAGCTTAGGGAGGTAGGGGCCACATGCTCTAAGTTCTCTGGTTTTTTAATTTGGTTCATGTGTATTGACTAAATGCTGGGATGGAGGTGACGGGGAGCACAGGTATCAAGAGAAAGTTTTATTCTTAGCTGTCACTTCATTTACTTGTCTGGCCTTCATTTGGTCTCTTCTTCATTACATTGTTCTCTTTGAATTTGGCATATTACCATAAGGTCCAGTTCAATGTCTTCATGGTGCCAATGTTTGTGATACTTCAATGATAATAATCAATCTACAATTGCAGGATGATGGGCTGGAGGGGTGGGGGTGAATAAAATTCTCTAGAAAGCACGAACATGAGTTATTTCCTCTTTGCAATAAAAGCCAGAGGGGTGGTCATGTTTCTTTCACACGGGACTTACTCCAGAACAGAGTCTGATCAATGCCACTCTGTGGGCAATAGACTCGTGTATCTCTCCAGAAACTGTACTTGGAATGCTTTATGTTTTGTATTTCATATAAAATTTCATTGTCTACTTCATAAGACGATTTCTAGACTAGCCCTGGGGGCTTTCAGAAACATCTTTGAAGACGTCTGTTTCGTTCCATCCAGGATGTGGTGCTTATGAGGGCCCTTCGAGACATGAATCTGCCCAAGTTCGTGTTTGAAGACGTCCCTCTCTTCCTTGGTTTGATTTCCGATCTGTTTCCTGGACTAGACTGCCCGCGGGTTCGCTACCCCGATTTCAATGATGCTGTAGAACAGGTGCTCCAGGAAAATGGCTACGTTGTCTTACCTGTCCAGGTAAAATGCTGCTGAGGATGAGAGTTCACTGGCTTTTTCTGGGTCCTTTCCATTTTTTTTTTCATTTAAAAATAATTGTGGTAAAATACACATAACATTTACCATCTTAACCATTCCCCACCCCCATTTTCTTTTTCTTTTTTTTTTATTGTGGTAAAGTACACATAAGATTTACCATTTTATCCATTTTTAGTACAGTTTAGTAATGTTAAATATACTCATGTTGTGGTGAAAGAGATTTGCATCGTGCAAAACTGAAGCTCTGTCCCCATTAAATACTAATTCCCCCTCCTCCTCCCTCAGCACCTGGTAACCTCTATTCTACTTTCTGTCTCTAGGTATTTGACTCCTCTGGGGACCTCATGTGAGTGGAATCATACAGTGTGTGTCCTTTTGTGTCTGGCTGATTTCACTCAGCATAGCGTCCTCAAGGTTCATCCGTGTTGTAGCATGTGTCAGGATTCCCTTCCTTTTGGAGGCTGAGTTATATTCCACTCTATGGATATCTCACCTTCCAAAAATGTTTTTGGCATAATGTGATCAGATAAATTAAGTATTTTGTTTTGGGGCCCAACCGTCTAATCTTCTCTCCCCACCCCACCTTTTTTTCCCCCAGAGTCACACTTGAAAAAATTTTAAATTAGATATTACAAGTAAAATTTTGATCATCTGAAGCCTGTGAGATTGTATATGTTGTCTGTAAGCCATACATTATGGCCAGAGTGTTCTGCTCAGGGCGTAAATGCCCAAAGCTGCAGGTTTGGGGTGGCTGCCTCTGGACGGGCCACCTTGGGGCATCAGGCTACCCAGAGGCCTCAGGCCGGGGCAGCGGGTACTGACCACAGATGAGAGATCTCTGTGCACCTTTCCTGGCCCTGGTGGTTTCCTCTAGAGGTGGTTGTTTAAAAAGATGTGTTTTTCGTGGGAATGTAGAATGGTGTAGTGTAGCCACTTCTGGAAAGAGTCTGGTGGTTCCTCAAGAAGTGAAACATAGAGTTACTATATGACGAACAGCAATTTTATTCCTAGGTATAAACCCAAGAGAAATGAGAATGTATTTATCCACATGAAAACTTGTCCACGAGTATTCATAGCAGCATTATTCGTAAGTGCCAACAAGTGGAAATAATGCAAATATCATCAACGGATGAAGAGATAGACAAAATGTGGTCCATCCATACAATGGAACATTATTTGGCCATAAAAAGGAAGGAAGTACTGACATAGGCTACACTGATGGGTGAACCTTAAAAACATGATGCTGAGTGAAAGAAGCCAGACACCCCAAACTACATACTGCACAATTCCCTTTATATCATTCCATTCTTTTGTCAAGAACGGGCAAATCCATAGAGACAGACAGTAGATTAGTGGGTGCCAGGGGCTGGGGGCAACGGGCTTGGGAGACATGACGAGTGAGCACAGAGGTTTTTTTCTGTGGGGGGTGATGAAAATGTTCTAAAATTGAACGTGGTAATGGTTTCACAACCTTTTAAACATACTGAAAACCACTGAATTGTTGAAACACTTTAAATGCGTGAGTTGTACGGTGTGCAAATTCTAGCTCAATAAAGCTGTTTTTAACAAAAAGCTATGTTTTAACCCAGCTGCCACTGCTTGTCCTACAGGTGGATAAGGTGGTTCAGATGTTCGAGACCATGATGACCCGCCACACGACAATGGTGGTGGGGCCCACGGGAGGGGGCAAGTCCGTGGTCATAAATGCCCTGTGTCAGGCCCAGACCAGGTGAGTATGGCATCCTCGGGGAGGGCTTTGTTGCCACGGTGGTTTCACAGTGAGGTCGGTGGCGGTATTACCTAGTCCCACTTTGCTCTCTGATTTCCTGGGAGGTTACGTTTGTCCCAGACACCCCCCTTTAAACCCGGAGCATCTTTTTTTTTTTTTTTAACTTTGGCCGCGCCACGTGGCTTGTGGGATCTCAGTTCCCTGACCAGGGATTGAACCTGTGCCGCCTGCAGTGGGAGTGCGAAGTCCTAACCACTGGACGGCCAGGCAAGTCCCAAACCCAGAGCATCTTAACTTGTTTTATTGCTGATTTAGTCGATATATTTTAGAAGGCAAAGCAGTTAGCCTCTTGTGCATCAGACTGTGAATAGGTTTATTTGTGAAATGAGTATTTCAAAAACTATCTTATAAGGATGTTTTGAAAATTAACTTAGGTCGTATTTTCTTGGCGTTCAGATTGCTCCTGTAAAGTCGGTCAGGACCCCCGGCCGTTAGGCGACACTGTTATGGTATCAGAGTGGCCAAAAAAGTGTCCCCTCCCCAAATGCGTTATCATCACCAGCCCTGCAAGAGCTATACTACTCGAAGGAAAAAGTGATTTCACACTCCTAATATAGAATATCACAAAGACCTGTGGTGAATCGATGCCCTTATACTGAATATGGGTTTTCTGACTTCTCACCTTTCTCCTAAGCAGTAGCTGCATTCCGGAAAGATTTCAGTGCACGCTGACGTTCCAGCAAAAATCTAAATCAAGCCTTATAATCTTTGTGACTTTACCAGTTCTAGTAGGCTGTAAAATCCAGTTGAGTGACTGTCGTTCCTTCTTCCTTCTTATGTTTCTCGTGAGATAATCAGTGGACGATGGCTTACTGATTTTAAGAGGGTTATTCCATAGCCATCCTGTATTTCGTTCTTTAATTAATTCATTGTTAGATAATTTATAGAACTGTCACGTACAGATGTGAGTATAGGTATGCCACGATTATTTTTATTTATTTATTTTGTTAATTATAAACTATGTTTTGTGTGAACTTTAGTTTTCTATAGATGAATTAATCCCACGGCACTGCGGGAATTTACAGGCATTATACTGGGAAATACCCTGTCTGCGTGATTTGTAAAGCCAGCAACGCAGAGCAGATGTCGTTCTGTAACTATGAGGGATTGAACATCGGGAGTTCAAAGGTTTTACGTTATCCTGGTGACTATAATCTCCTAACACTAGTTGTGAAATATTTGCATGAGTGTGCCATATGCATGAATATGTAAATACACAAACATGAAATATACATGAAGGTTAGCGTCTGTTGCCCTCAGAAGTCAAAGCCGTGTTATCAGTTCAGACCTCACTTGTGTTGGGGCCACGTTCCTGGTGAAAGGTGGTTCCCTTGTGTTTAGCATAAGTCATTAACAGAGAGTGGGAAGCCCAGTGCAGAATTTGGATGGTTTGCATTTTAAATTTTGGATTGGATCGAAAACACAGGGGATCTGATCCCCCACATGGGTGACCTAGATTGTTCTCCTAATGTGTTTAGTCTGCCCGAGCCACGGCTGAAGCCTCTCCTTCGATTTAGGCTCGGGCTGGTGACAAAGCTGTATGTCCTGAACCCCAAGGCGATGAGTGTCATAGAGCTCTACGGCATCCTGGACCCCACCACCCGAGACTGGACAGATGGGGTGCTGTCCAACATCTTCAGGGAGGTCAACAAGCCGACGGATAAGAAGGAGCGAAAGTGAGTATCTTTGTAGGGAGGGAAGAGCCTGGGTGGGTTCATAGTGAGTTAGCCAAAGCTTACAAAGAAACAAATGATGTATATAGTATTGTAGTTTCATGCTTGGAAGCAAACAGACTCAGGGGGCTCTGCTCACGAAGGGCCAGGTACCACCTCAGTGCTGTTTATGTGTTGTCTAAATCACGCTCCTTGACTACGATGGATCCCAGCTTACCATGGAGGAAGCTGAGATCCAGGGAAGGGGAGGAAAGAGCTTGCCCCAAGGCCAGGGATTTGAACTTGGGACATCAGAGTCCAAGCCCTCAAACGGGCACCACACCAGGCTGCCTCTACGGCAAGGTACGTCAAGGAGAAGCAACAAAGCATCGTAGAAAGTGCTGGAACACCCTTCAGAGCTGCACTTTCTCACCTGCAGGCGCGGTTGAGGCTGCCTGCCCTGCTCCAATCACTGCCCACCGCGGTGAGGGTCTGGTGAGGCCGGGAGGGGAAATGCTCTATTGGAACATCCGGTAAAAAGCCTTCTCCGGTGTTAGTTGTTCCCGTGACACCTGTCAGGTAAACCCAGGGATGATCCTGATTGTATATTCTAGTCCAACCCCATTAATTAAAAATCCCTTAAATAACGAGTCTAACGTCTCAACTGGTGGCTTTTGGAACAGCCTCTTTTTAGCAATCCTCCCCTGATTCTGGATCAGTCCAGGATTTCACACTGTGCTCGGTTGTCCTATCGCTTTGATGTCGTCTAATTTCAAGCAGTTCCTTGATGTTCTGCTGCACAGAATATGCCCTCGGTTTGGGTTTGTCTCTTGCTTTCTCGTAACTGGATGCAGGCTACGTGTCCTTGCAGGAATCTCTCAGAAGGGACATGGTGCCCTTCTCAGCGTCTCATTGGAAGCACGTGATACTGGTTTGCCCCCTTATTGGTGATTTTAACTTCGATCATCAGGTTAGGGTGGTATCTGCCATTTTTCCTTCTGCAATTGATATGCAAGGTGTGGGGAGATACCCTAAGACTATGTAAATACCCTATATTCCTCGTCAAACCTTCACCCGACGGTTTTAGCATCTATTGATTGTAGCCTGAATCTAGTCTTCCTACGATGCTATAAAATGGAGACTTTCTTTTGGGACAGTTGGTGAAATTTGAACATGGATTGTATATTAGCTAACAGTAGTCTATCGATGCTAAATGTCCTGATTTTGATAACTGTACTGTGGTTATATTAGAGAAGGTGCTTGTTCTTAGGAAACACGTGCTTAAGCATTTAGGAATACAGGGCGTCACGTCCGCAACTTATTTTCAAATGATTCAGGAAAACAGAGAGAGAACAAAAGAGCGTCCATGGGGCAAAATTAACAACTGCCCTCTGGTTGGAGGGCATATGGTACTTCTTTGCACTCGTCTATTCTTGCAACTCTGTAAGTTTGAAATTATTTAAGATAAAAAAAGTTAAAAAAAAATACTGGAAGAAAATAAACCAAAAGGTTAATGCTGGAAAAATCCAACTACTCATATCAGTGAATTAAATGGAAGCAATATCAAATCAGCATTCCAGCACAGTAGAATCCCCCTGTCCAACACAGTCTCCCTCGGAGCTGGGCTTTACTGTGATGTGACCCACTATAGCCACAGAACTGAAGGGTCACGTAGCTTGAACACCGGAGGCCCTGAAGCCAAAGTAGATCTCCTGCCAGGAAGGATGGTGTGTAAACCAGGGCTTTGCAAATGCAGATGCTCCTAGGGGCCCAGCAGGTAGCATCAAGGAGTGAAATGGGCCAAGTTACATGGTATATTAGCTTCTGCAGGGCCTCTGTAACAAATCACCATTAACTGGGTGGCTAAAACAATACCACCCAGAAATTTATTCTTCATCATTTCTGGAGGCCAGAAGTCTGAAACAAAGACGGGGCAGCACTGCCTCTGAAGATTCTAGAGGAGGGTCCTCCCTTGCCTTTGACAGCTTTAGTGACCCCAGGCATTGCTTGGCTTATGGCCGCATCCCTCCAATCTCTGCCTCCGTCTTCATGTGGCTTCCCCCGATGTAAGGATACTTGTTGTTGGATAATCCAGGATGATCTCATCTCAAGATCCTTACCTTAATTATATCTGCAAAGACCTTTTTTCCAAATAAGGTCCCACTCACAGCTTCTGGATAGACCTATCTTATGGGGGCCACCATTCAATCCCGTACACATGGGTATATGAAATCCTTTTAACTTGACCATAAGAGGACTAGGTGTCCAAACCAGCGGTAAATAGCAGCTGATGCTCAGATTTAAGAAAAGAATGAGGTGGACTGGGACACTGTGTCTTCATGGGCAGCTACTACCAGCAGCAGCGCATCGTTCCCACGCGGGAATGCAAGTATGTACCGTCAGACCTTCCTGTTTGCCAGGGAAGCAGGGAATCCAGATTGTTGGGTCAGGTTTCCTGATTCTTAAATGTTGGTGACTAACTCGAATAGTTTATATATATATAAACTATTGTAAGCACCAAGTAGGGTGCCCTATCTCAGATCCTGGTTAGAAAACCCTGTGGGACTTCCCTGGCGGTCCAGTGGTTAAGACTTCGCCTTCCAGTGTAGGGGGTGCAGGTTCGATCCCTGGTCGGGGAGCTAAGATCCCACATGCCTCGTGGCCGAAAAACCAAAACATAAGACAGAAGCAATATTGTAACAAATTCAATAAAGACTTTAAAAATGGTCCACATCAAAAAAAAAAAAATCTTTAAAAGAGAAAAAAAGGGGCTTCCCTGGTGGCGCAGTGGTTGAGAGTCCGCCTGCCGATGCAGGAGACATGGGTTCGTGCCCCGGTCCGGGAAGATCCCACATGCCGCGGAGCAGCTAGGCCCGTGAGCCATGGCCGCTGAGCCTGCGCGTCCGGAGCCTGTGCTCCGCAACGGGAGAGACCACGACAGTGAGAGGCCCACGTACTGCAAGAAAAAAAAATGAAAAGAAAAAAAGGAAACCCTGGGAAAAGACGTTCAACATGAACAGGGAGGTTGCACCAAGTTCCATAGTTGGAAGCCTTACATGGCTCACTTTTCTCTGGTTGCTGCAGGTATATTTTATTTGATGGTGATGTGGACGCTCTGTGGGTGGAGAACATGAATTCTGTGATGGACGACAACAAGCTGCTGACGTTGGCCAACGGTGAGCGTATTCGGCTTCAAGCACACTGTGCCCTGGTCTTCGAGGCAAGTAGTGATGAAAAATAATTTCAAATATGTCTTTCTTTTAATTAAAATTTAAAATGTTTATTTTTTAACTTTTAATTTACATTTGTAATTTTTTAAATTTATTTTTGGCTGCTTCGGGTCTTCGTCGACACGCGTGGGCTTTCTCTGGTTGCATCGAGAGGGGGCTGCTCTTCGTTGCAGTGTGCAGGCTTCTCATTGTGGTGGCTTCTCTTGTTGCGGAGCGTGGGCTCTAGGTGTGCAGGCTTCAGTAGTTGTGGCACGCGGGCTCAATAGTTGTGGCGCACGGGCTTAGTTGCTCCACTGCATGTGGGATCTTCCTGGACCAGGGATCAAATCTGTGTCCCCTGCATTGGCAGGCAGATTCTTAACCACTGTACCACCAGGGAAGTCCCTAAAATGTTTATTTTTAAAAAAATTTATTTTATTGAAGTATAGTTGATTTACAATGTTGTGTTGATTTCTGCTGTTCAGCAGAGTGATTTAGTTATATATTTATATACATTCTTTTTCATATTCTTTTCCATTATGGTTTATCACAGGATACTGAATATAGTTCCCTGTGCTATATAGTGGGACCTTGTTGTTTATCCATCCTATGTATAATAGTTTGCATCTGCTAATCCCAAACTCCCAATCCATCCCTCCCCCATCCCCCTCCCCCTTGGCAACCACAATTCTGTTCTCTATGTCTGTGAGTGTGTTTCTGTTTTGTAAATAAGTTCACTTGTGTCATATTTTAGATTCCATGTATAAGTGATATCATATGGTATTTGTCTTTCTCCTTCTGACCTACTTCACTTAGTATGATAATCTCTAGGTCCATCCATGTTGCTGCAAATGGCATTATTTCATTCTTTTTCATGGCTGAGTAGTATTCCATTGTATATATGTACCACATCTTCTTTATCCACTCATCTGTCGATGGAAATTTAGGTTGTTTCCATGTCTTGGCCATTGTAAATAGTGCTGCAGTGAACACTGTGGTACATGTATCTTTTTGAATTATAGTTTTGTCCAGATATATGCCCAGGCGTGGGATTGCTGGATCATATAGTAGCTCTATTTTTAGTTTTTTTAAGGAACCTCCATACTGTTCTTCACAGTGGCTGCACCAACTTACATTCCCACCAACGGTGTAGAAGGGTTCCCTTTTCTCCACACCCTCTCCCGCATTTGTTATTTGTAGACTAAAATGTTTATTAAAATAGCTATAAATATAGATGATTGAAGAAAACCCAAACAATGCAGAAGAATTTATGATGAGTACAACTCTGTTCTTCTACCTGCTGCCCTCATCATCCCTCCTTACTGTATCCTAGAGGTAACTCCATTTCACACTTGAGTTGTTTCTTCTGATGGTTACTCTACTGTCTAAAGGAACCCACTTTGCGTGCTATTTCTTCCTTTATCAAGGTTACACATTATCTGTTGACTGACTGCTATGAAAGTGAGGGTTCATCTTTTATACCATCAGCCCACCTCCCCTCCATAGAATACTATACTGCTAAGTCAGTTAAACCAGTAAACATATTTACATCATTATGAATTAGGAAATATTTACTGTAGAGCCAACTAGTATACTGTGATATACTTGCTGGCGAAGCAAGAAATCCAGGAACTGTGATACATTTACTTTCTTTTAGAGCCATTTTTTTTTTTTTACTGGAGTTTATAGTTGCCTTTTTTTTCTCTCTCTCTCTCACTATTTGCCTTTATCTTATCTTCATTTTTCAAACTTTCTATCATATCCTCTGAACCTGTTTCACAGCTGCGGTCCTGAGACTTGCTTTCACTCTAGCTTAGTGCTAATACCATTCCTAACTTGGCCTGCAAAATTTGTCGACGTATGAGTATTTATGCATATCATTATTTTGTTGACTGACTGAACTGTGTCTTTTTTTCAGATAAAGAGAGACTGGTGTGTTGATATTGCTGTTAGATGCATACTTATTAAGTTTCATATTCCCTGATCTCAATTATGTTATAAAAAATAAAGAAAAAAGACTGAAAGGAAAACACCCCAAAACAGTGTTTGTTTCTTGGTGGTGGGATTTTGGTTAACTTATTTTCTTCTTTATACTTTTTAACTTTGGCCAGATATTCTACAGCATGTTAATTTTCATATTAATTTTATGGTAAAAGAAACCTAAAAAGTGCTACATCAGAGATGCATAATCTTCCCGTGATAAACCTAAGTGTTCAGTTAGAAACCTCATAAAAGCTGTGTTAACTGGGGTATGACTTGGGTTCTATGCATTTGTAAAAACTTTGTACAAGCAACGGCTTTAAAACACGCACTCCAGTTGTCTGTGGCCGTAGAAAGCACTGATCTTGTTTGTTTCTCCAGGTTGGAGATTTACAGTATGCCTCCCCTGCGACTGTGTCTCGGTGTGGAATGGTTTACGTGGATCCGAAAAACTTGAAATATCAACCGTACTGGAAAAAATGGGTTAATCAAATACAAAACAAGGTGAAAATTATTCCCAAAATGAACTTACCAGTTACTAGTATTGGTGGCTAGTTGGATAAAAATAACTCAGAGGGATGTTTGTTGTTGAAGGCCATGACCTTGACCTTGACCTGCCCAGGATCTTGAGCACTTAATGTTATCAATAAGTTGGATAAAAACATGGAAGACACCCGGGGCTTCCCCGGTGGCGCAGTGGTTGGGAGTCTGCCTGCCGATGCAGGGGACGCGGGTTCGTGCCCCGGTCCGGGAAGATCCCACATGCCGCGGAGCGGCTGGACCCGTGAGCCATGGCCGCTGAGCCTGCGTGTCCGGAGCCTATGCTCCGCAACGGGAGAGGCCACAGCAGTGAGAGGCCCGCGTACCGCAAAAAAAATAAAAATAAAAAAGTAAAAAATAAAAAACATGGAAGACACCCTTATTAGATTTCCAGGTAATTCACAGCAGGTGGGATAGGTAGTGATTTTGATAGTCTAGACCAGGGAGCGACAAATTTTTTCTGTGAAAGAGTAGAGAGTAGATAGTTTAGGCTTTGCGGGCCATGTGGTTTCTTTGCAACTACTCAACCCCGCCATTGTGGTATGAAAGCAGCCACAGTACATGAATGGGCATAACAATATACCAATAAAACTTTATTTACAAAAACAGGTGGCAGGCCAGATTTGGCTTATGCGTTGTAGTTGGCAAGTCCTTATCCAGCCAAGCCCAGGAATTGGGAGACTTGTCTCTATTAGGTGCCCAGCACCTCCTTCTTTGCTCAGTTGGATGAATACAGTGTGTGAAGGACCTAGTTTGTCATGGAATTGAGATCCGATGGTTTCAGTTGACCTCAAACCCTGTGATGTATCACATGGCTGCTCAAAAATGTGTATTGTCTTAATGGTAGGCTTCATTGAAAGCTGCAGAGATAGATGTGACAGTCATGTGAACGTTGTGGCTTGACCACACCTGGGACACCATGACCACACCTGGGACACCATGACCACACAGGATGCGTCTCTAGAAGGACCACTAGGCTGATGGTGAATTGGAAGCCAGGACATAATTACCCCAAAGAAGACCAAGGGAAACATGATGGGACCATTTGAGGCACACTGTCAAATGGGGGATGACCGCCCATGCAATCCCTGGTGATCATCAATGCCTTGGTAGGGAGAAGGACCTTCCACAGCTTTGCACTCTTTGCTCAATGACTGTGGCCATGTCGTTTGAGCTCTAAGGTAACCTGCGCTTTTTCTATCAAATGGGACCTTTTGTGGCACCTCCCTCCCAGGTCAGTGAAATCAAAGGCTTCATGATGAAATGAAAGAGCATTATAAAGGACAAATTTCTCTACAAATATATGAGTTATCAGAGTTTATTCACCTGCCAAATTTCTCATTCATCAGAAAATATTTCTCACCCCCTCTTTTTTTTTTAATATTTATTTATTTATTTGGCTGCGCCAGGCGGGTCTTAGTTGTGGCATGTGGGATCTTTAGTTGCGTCATGCGAACTCTTAGTTGTGGCATGTGGGATCTAGTTCCCTGACCAGGGATCGAACCCTGGCCCCCTGCATTGGGAGCGTGGACTCATAGCCACTGGACCACCGGGGAAGTTCCCTCTCCCCACCTCTTTTTACAAGCAAAGCTTCCCACGAACTTCCATTTAAATAAAGGAACCCTTGAAAATGCTTTGAAATTCTGCTCTTTTATAGGTGGAGCAAGGTGATTTACAGAGTCTGTTTGAGAAATATGTACCCTATCTCATTGATGTGATAACGGAAGGAATAGTGGCTGGAAAACAAGGAGAGAAGCTGAAGACAATAGTTCCACAGACAAGCCTAAATATGGTAAGTAAGGATCTTTGTTGGCAAAAAAGAAATTCTTCCCTAAAGATGGACCCCCCTGCCCACAGTGGGCTTTCAAGAGGAGCAAAGATGCCAGATGGGTAAGTTCTAACATTGCCAGCTACTGACAAGGAGGACACAATACTTCCTTTTGTGACCCTGTGCAAGACAAGATACTGGGCTCCATCTGTTGAAACCAATATGGTGGGTCATATAGTTCCCACTGCTTTGGGATCTGGGATCCCGGGATTTATGACCAGAACTCACCCTGGTGGGGGTGTGTGGAATATATGGACGGACCCAGGTGTTTTCCTGTGAACCAGGTAACCCAGTTAACCAAGATGCTGGATTCGTTACTAGAGGGAGAAATCGAGGACCGCGATGTTCTGGAGTGCTACTTCTTAGAGGCTCTGTGCTGCTCTCTGGGTGCTGCCCTGCTCGAGGATGGAAGGGCTAAATTTGATGAATGCATTAAACACATCGCTTCTTTGCCTACTGCTGATACGGAAGGGGTTTGGGCCAACCCTGGGGAACTGCCAGGTAGGAACCAAAGGTAGCTTGTTTTCCTGCTCAGAATGTTTTTGGTTAGGTTTTTAAGAGGACGTGATCTTGCTTTTCCATATGTATGCCTGTGTGGGTTTTCCAGGTTGTTTGCTCCTGTAGAGAAATGTGCAACGGTCAGAGCACCCAGTGGTACCGTCAGGAGACATTCAAATGTGTGAACTGCCATAGCAGAGCCCAGCTCCCTGGGATGTGGCCTTTTTTGCTGAGTCTACCCTTTTCCCCCCTAGCTTAGGCGCTAGCTTCCTTCACTCTGTTTAAGCTCTTTAAAATTTTCACATTGTGCTTGCCTTTGAAGTTCTTCTCCTTTGGGCTTCTCTCTCTTTTTTTTTTTCTCTCTAAAATTCCACCGCTTAATTCATCTGCTCTATTCCTGAGTATTTGCACAGGAGACAATCACGTGTGGATTTGCAGACCATTCATAGGAAATCATTATAGTAAGGTTTAACTGTTTGCATGAAGAATGTGCATCCTCAAAGAACCATATATGATGAAAATGTGGCATTCTCCAAGAACTATAGCTGACACTAGGATCCTTCTTTGTCTGTCTCTTAATGACATTTGAATATGGCTTGGCAGGGAGACCCAAGCTGTATCCTGTAATCATTACCTGGGCTGTTCTTTTTAAAGCGCAAAGTAAAATGATCGTAGGTCTTTCTAGTGGAGAGTCATTGAGCAAATAAAAGATGTTTTAAAAGTCTTTGGTCTTTGTTCGGACACCAAGGGAGGAAAGGGGGGGATGGGATGAATTGGGAGATTGGGACTGACATATATACACTAATATATATAAAATAGGTCCTAATGAGAACCTGCTGTGTAGCACAGGGAACTCCACTTCTCTGTACAGTAGAAACTAACACAACATTGTAAAACAACTATACCCCAATAAAAAAAACTCTATGGTCTTTTGGGGAGTAGTTTGCTTGTACTTTCTTGGGACCCTGAGTCTCCTTTGGCGGCGGGCTCGGGGGGTGCTTCCCAGCTATGCATACCATGCCGGCTACGTGCTGCTGCCATCAGAGACGATGCTGGTCCCGGTCTGGTCTTTCTCCCTAGTTTGCTCTCGTCTTGGGGACTTGAATGGCCGTGTAGACAACCTCCTTCCAGATGCCTTCTGCACTCAGCTCCAGGATCCGGGTCCCTCGACATTATCCTAGCTCATAGCACCTGGCACAGTTCTGTCTGCATCATAAACGCATACCTCCCAATCCCTGCTTCACAGTCGGCTTCTGTGATTCCTGCCACACGTGACCCCAGTTGGCCTCGTGGGGACTGTCCCCCGCCCCCCGCCATTCTTCCTACCACCTTCTGAACCTTCTGAATCCTCTTCTGCCGCCCTGTCGCTTCAACCCCTCTTGCCTAATTGCCCTTCTGTCGAATCTCTCTGAGAAAACCCAAGCCTGCTTTCTCTGCCTCTCCAGGGGCTGAGGGATACTGAGACAATCACACAACCACGAAGTCTGGCACCTCCATAAATTCAGTCTTGAACTTGAACTCCCTCTCCTGTCCCCACGGGGGCAGTTCATCTCCCTTTTTCTCCAAATCTCCACATGGCCCTCTCCCCTCTCTCTGCAGGTGACCTTCCTTCTTCCTGCAACAGGAAAAATGGACACCGTCAGATAGGAATTTTTCCAGCCCCCATCTTCTCCTGTCTTCTTTCTCAGGGGAGAGGAGACCAGCTCCCAGCTGGACCCGCCCTGTGCTTTGAGGTCTACCCACACCCTCCTCATCAGGCTCCTGGCTTCACTGCTTTTCTGCTCTTTCTCCTATATTTTCCATCTGTCCCTCTCTACCAATCCCATCCCACAGGCTCTCAGACATCTCTACCCAAACTGCTCCTCCCAAACTGCACATGCACTGCCTTCTCGTTACCGGATCTGGTGACCCCTTCTGGTCTTTGCTTCCCCGACGTTGTCCCAGCATCGGACATGGTACCACTTTCTGCCTTCTGAAAACATTCTTCCTCCATCCTGCTCCATCCTGGCCATGCCCTCAAAGTCTCCTTTGTTGAGTCTCCTTCCTCTGCCCCTCCCTCACATCAGGATTTGGTCCTAGACCCTCTTTTCACTCTTAATGAGACTTTTCACCATGTCCACAGCTCTGACTTCCAATCCCCTCCCTTCTGAGCCTTTTCCTGGGTTCCCTAGCCCAGTTATATTTAAATCCATCTATCTATCTCTCTATCTGTCTATCTCTCTTTATCCATCCATCCATTTTTATCTATCTCTATCTACCCATCCATCCATCCATCCATCCATCCATCCATCCATCTATCCATCCATCCATCCTTATCTATCTATTCAATTAAGTTTCTGTCCAGGGAGCAAATAGCATTAGTTCATTTCAAGCATGAGCCAAAGCTGATCCTGTATTTCCATGTCCACGATCGAAGTGAAACAGACCACTGTTTGTTACAGGTCACCTTCCAACCTTGTTTGACTTCCATTTTGATCCCACACAGAAGAAATGGATACCATGGAATAAATTAGTTCCAAAGTATGTTCATTCCCGTGAGAGGAAATTTATTGACATCCTGGGTAAGTGAGAACCAAACCCTCGGTTTAAGCGTGTCTGGTTCTCGTTCTGTGAGGAAGGGAAAAAGATTCTGAGGTCCCTGTGGTACTCTGAGTCCCACCCGGAGTGCTGGTTGGGAGAAACTGAGGAACGTGAGCCGTGGGCTTTTCCAAGAGGGCGGCACTTCGGATTCCTTTTATGTGCTGCTGGCTGTGCCTCTCAACTCTTTCCCTGGGCAGGTGGATCCTGACAGGTCGGGGCAAGAGGTAGGGTGCCGGTCTGCTTCCCGTTGCTTTGCACAGGCTCCCTTCTGCCCCATAGAGCTGGCTGAGCGTGGGGAGGGACGAAGGAAGGAGTGAAAGTGGAATGAACAAGGCAGCGTTTTGTAAGAGATGCCGCCTTGAGGGGTCGCGTACCATGGGCTTTGTGTACTGAGTCGTATTTTACGTGCACACCTCTGGCTATTTGGATAACATAGAGGCTGAAGCATTTCACATAACGAACATCTGATTTTGGTTTGTATGGAGTTCTTTCAGAGTGAGGTGTACGTATTTTCTCGGGAACCAATCAGGATTAAAAATTGCCAACGCAGGAGTAAGCCGGACCTGACTTTGAGGCTTCATGCTCTCGTCAGAGGAAACTGTTGGTCAGGAAACCAAATCCTGATAAGTGATAAGTGAGTGACATATGCAGTGGAGAAGCTGAGTTTTTAATATCCTGAGTATAAATCAGAATGGGATATTAAAACCGTTTGGGTGTTCTACACCTGGATGTGGTGATGATGACACAGCTGTAGAAAGGTATCAAACTCATCAAATTGTACACTTAAAATTGGAGTGAATTTTATGGTATGTGGGTTATACCTCCATAAAGCTATTAAAAATAATGGTTGAGGTAGTGAGGTTCTCCTAAGATGATTTCACCCATATATACGTTTTCAAGGTCACCTCTTGGGTTTTTGCTGATGCTTTTTATGGGATTTATGGGATCCTGTGAAGCTCCAGGTTGCCCAGTGCACACCTTGTTGGCATTTCTGTGATGCTCCTGTTCTTCATATATCCCTTAGTTCACACAGTGGATACAACCCGTACTACCTGGACGCTGGAACAAATGGTTAAGATTAGGCAACCTGTTATTTTGGTTGGTGAATCTGGCACCTCCAAGACAGCCACTACCCAGAACTTCCTTAAAAACCTGAACGAAGAAACTAATGTAAGTCATTATTTGTATCTGTTATCTATTGCCACGTAACAAGTTACCCCAACACGAAGCAGCTCATACAACAAACACTATGTCAGTTTCTGCAGGTCAGGAATCTGGGAGTGGGTTAGCTGGGTAGTTCTAACCCAGGCTCTCTCATGAGATTGCAAGGTTGACCAGGGCTGTGGTCATCTGAAGGCTTGACTGTGGCTGGAGGACCCTCTTCCGAAATGGTCGGCCTCAGTTCCCCACCATGTGGGCCTCTCCAAGGGCTGCTGGTGTCCTCTTGACATGGTAGCTGGCTCCCCGCAGAATGAACGTTCAGGATATCAAAGCAGATGCTGCAATGCTTCATATGACCCAGGAAATCACACACCATCGCTTCTGCCACATTCTGTGGGTCACACAGAAACCACCATGGCCCACCCTGATACAGCACGGGAGGGGGCTACACAGGGTGTGGGTGCCTGGAGGTGAGGGTGCTTGGGAGTCGTCTGGAGGCTGGCATTCACATTCCTCATCACCACTTTGTGGTTTCTCCCCTCCTTCCTCCAGCCACATGTCAAACGTAGGAGGGTCTGGGTGCCCCAGGGCAAACGACAGTGAACAAGGCTGTTAAGGCCCGATCTTGTGAGGAGGGGAGACAAAACGCGAAAATGAAACACGATCGTGCAGAATGTGCCAGGTGCACCGAGACGTTATGAAAGAGCGCGGCATTCCTCCTCTGCGTACTCAGAGTGGTCCTGTGGGGCCCACCTGCTCACCACTGCAGCTCTCTTGGCTTTAAACAAGTTCTGCTTTATGTTTAATAACCATGTAAAGACTCTTATCTCCTCCAAGAAGCTGCCTGTGACTCAGGATCTCCAGCTGTCATAGATTTGTCCCCAGTCCACACACTGACTCAGTTCCTTGTTAATGTTGCCCGTCATTTAAGTTCCCAATTCCTGTTCTGGCCTTCTGGAACCTCAGAGGGGAGACAGTTCCCCACTGCTTTCCTCTGACTCTCCCTTAGGCTGGTGCCTCCAGGAGCAAAGAGGCTCCGGGAAGCCACGTGGCCCTCTGGGCTGGGGAGTGGTCAGCCCAGCTTGGCGATGGGCACGTAAGGGATGTGGGCGGGACTGGGTTGCACTGCCCACGAATGGATGGTCAAGGTCACTCACATACCAGCACGTGCAGGCATGGTTTATTTAGCTCTGAGGATGCCATTGTGGAGGGCACACAAAGGATGTTTACAGCCAGAAGGACCTACCAGTTTATGGAGCAAAGGGAACCCGTGTTCAGAAGCCCCCCCGCTGTGACCCTTCCCACCGGGACTCAGCAGCTCGTGCTTATCGGCCCAACAAGACATATCTGGATACGTTCATGACAAAGAGAAGCACATTCACCTTCAGATGTTCAGCTCAGGTGCACCTGCACTTGTGGACACCTTGTAGCAGGGTGTTATCTAAGGCAGCGGTTCCGAACGTGTGGTCCCTGGACCCACAGCATAAGCATCACCTGAAAACTTTCTTATACCACTGGGACCTACTGAATCGGAAACTCTGAGGATGGGACCCCATCAGGCTGCCCTCCAGCTGACTCTGATGCATAATTAAGTGTCGGAGCCACTGATCAGTGAACTCTCACCCATCGCTCTAAGAAGGGGCAGGGGAGGAGCCCCAAGTACGAGTGCGTGAGGATGTGCGCCCCACACAGGGATCGGGGGGCCTCCCTCACCTTTCTCTCAGTGGTTACTTCCAAGGACTAACTAGTGATTGTTCATGCTGTCTTTGACTTATTTATTAAGATGTAGCAGGCACGATAGTAACTTATGTTTGAATGTTGCTTTGTCGTTTTGAAAACACCTTGGTGTATTTCATCTCACATGATAAAGTCACTCTATGAAGTAGTCCAAGAAGAGTTCATTAAAATCATCTTTCAGATGAGAAGAACGAGGCTCTGAAAGGTTAAGTGATGGTTCTGAGGTCGCCTGGTTAGAAGTCCACGCTGCCACACCTGGCAACCAGTTATTGCTTCACACCACCTGCCAAAAGGGAAGAGGAATTCTTGCTTTAGCGCTACAAGATAGAATGAAGTTCAGACTCACGTTGGGTTATAAAAAAGTTAGTTCAGATACCAACGAATTTGCAAAAGAGATGCTAGCTTACGATCAAACATTCCCTGCAGGTACTGTGAAAAAAAAGACCACCTTTGGAATAATCTCTTTCTGTTTCAGATTGTGTTAATGGTCAGTTTCTCCTCCCGCACCACGTCCATGGATATCCAAAGAAATTTAGAAGCCAGCGTGGAAAAACGAACCAAAGACACGTACGGCCCACCCATGGGGAAACGCCTCCTGGTGTTCATGGATGACATGAACATGCCAAAGGTTGGTGGGGTTAACGGCAGGGGCGGGGCAGTGTGCTGTGTTTGTGTGGCCGTGTGTGTGCGTGGAGTGGGTGAGCGTGAGAACGCCTGTCTTTATTCTGCACAATGTCTGCAGGGCCCAGGTTACGAGGAGTCAGCTTAAGGGACAGTGTGACAGGAAGTGTCTTCTTAACCAGAGAGACCCTTTCCTTAGATTGTGTTCCGTAGTTTCTCAAAGGAGGGAAGTAGGTAGCACGGCAGCCTCTGAACTATATTCAGCATATGTTTGAGCGAGAGATTTCCAAATGAGCTGTACTTCGGGCAGTAATGCTGCTCTCGGCCCGAAAGCATGGGCTTCGGGAAGCATGGGGGCAGGCGCTTCCTCAGGATTCCTCTGGCTTTACCAAGGAAAGGGAACTTTAGTGTGCACAATGGGTGTGTTTCTGGGGCCAGAGCCTGAGAGGTGCACAGTTTTCTTAGCACTGGGATATAGATTTATATCTTTTCTGCAGAACCATGTTTCCCCTGAAATATCTGTCTTCCAGATGGACTGTTTGCAAAGCCAGGATCCATCCATCCATCCATGCATCTGTGCATCCATCTTTGCCTCTGTCTATCTTTGCATCCAGCCAGCCATCCACACACTTGTTTTTCCATCCATCCATCCAACTGATATATTTATTGAGCACCTCCTATGGGACTGGTGCTGTGAAGTGATGAGCAAAACGTATATAGTTCCTGCCCTCAGGGAGCTTACAGTCTAGACAGGGACACAGATTTCTAAAAAACTACACATGAGTATATAGAACTGCAAACTCTGAGAAGCCCAATGAAACTCAAGCCAGAGCGCTCCGAGAGAGCGAGAGGAGAGATGAGATTTAGTTTAGGTGGGCAGCAGAGGCGTTGCTGAGTTCTGCTTTATGATACCACTGTTCTTCCTTTTCTTTAAAAAAAAAAAAATCAAGGTGGACGAATATGGCACACAGCAGCCGATCGCCCTGCTGAAACTGCTGTTGGACAAAGGCTACCTGTACGACCGGGGGAAGGAACTGAACTGTAAAAGCATCCGAGACTGTGGCTTTATTGCCGCGATGGGGAAAGCGGGGGGAGGCCGCAACGAAGTCGACCCGAGATTTATTTCGCTGTTCAGTGTCTTCAACGTTCCATTTCCTTCAGAGGAGTCTTTGCACTTAATTTATTCCTCCATCCTCAAAGGCCATACCTCGGTAATTTGATTTTAATTAGAAGTCTAAACCGGAGGGCCATGTGTTGGGTAGAAACGTGGTAGCAACGTGTGCATCTGGCACAGCAAACACAATGCCTACAGCCCACGGTGCTTCTAGGGGACCGTGAACATGTTTTCATTTCTTTCAAAACCAGAAGAAAGGAATCAATATAATTCAGCCTGCATCATATTCATCTTTCTACCAAGGCAGTCATAATATATATGTAAGATAATATATTTAATTATAATTAAATAAAATAATGTATAAATATAGTTTTCTAGAAATAACATGTAATATATTTATATAATATATATAAAGAATATAATATATATAATAAGATATATAAGTAATGTATTTTTATGGAGGAAGGGACCCATGAAGGTGCCTGGGTCCCATGGAAGTTGTGATGTGGCCCTGAGTTACCTAGGCCACCTTGAGTGACAGCAGTGAACCAACTAGAGGACTTGGAACCAACTAGAGGAATTGGGCTCTGGAGTCAGTCCCCATTCTGCTCCTTGGGCAAGTCCCTTGAGAGCTTTTAGTCCCCATCCTCCTCCGGAACAGGGAGATAATTCTGGTACCCCTCACTTAGGGTTTGGGAGAATGAAAGGACAAAATGCATGTAAAGTGTGTGGCACAGTGCCCAGCACATGTCCGATACTCACTAGATACTAGTTATTGCTGTTATCGTTGTGATTTACGTGACCCCCATGAATGGAACCCGTTCATTTAAATAATGACCTTCTGATCCTGGCATTTGCCTTCTAAAGCAGGCTTGCACACTTAAAGTCCTGAAGGGCCAGGCAGGAAACATAAAGGTGTGGGATCAGTGGTCACCTGGCGTGTTCATGCCCTACGTTAAGCCATTCGCTTCCAAAACAGTGAGGTCTGTGCTAGTCAAATCAACCTCAAACTGAGGGCTGGTTTGGGGCTTTGGTTTCATATCACGTTGATTTGTCAGTTAATGAGAAAATCTAGGGAAACAAAAGCAGATCAGATGATTAGTTTCTCTATTTCTTTAATTGTTTTCTTACCTCCTCTCAAAAAATTATGGTAAAATTCATGCAACATAAGATTAGCTGTTAAAACCATTTTAAAGTATACAGTTCAGCGGCATTTAGTACATTCACAATGTTGTACAACTATTCTGGAAATTTCCCATTGATGGAATCATACAATATGTGGCCTTCTGTGTTTGGTTTCTTTCACTGAGTATCATGTTTTCAAGGTTCATCCATCAGTGTAGCAGGTGTCAGTGCTTCGTTCTTTTCTATGGCCCAGTCATATTCCATGGTATGGATGGACCACATTTTGCTTATCCATTCATTCACTGATAGACACTTGGGGGGTGTCTTTTCATTCTGTAGGTATTTCATGAGAGCATTGTGGCTGTAAGTGACAAGCTGACATCCTGCACTTTGGCACTTTACAAAAACATTGTTCAGGATCTACTGCCCACCCCATCCAAGTTCCACTACATCTTTAACCTTCGAGATCTCTCGCGGGTTTTTAACGGTCTTGTCCTCACTAAGCCAGAACGGTGAGTTTGTTTTCTCTCACTAAAATGTGTCCCATCGGTACGATGGGTTTTCTTATTCTTTTAAGACAGAGGAGCTATCAAGGAATGTGGTGTGAATCCATGTGTCAATTAATTACCCAGTGTCTTTCTGTTTACGTTAAACAAAGAACAGAGTCAAATGCTTGGTTAAGACCTGATGCCTCTTGAGCCCTTGAGTTGAAGGCAGGTGGAGCCAGGAGAGGCAGGTGTGTGGCCGTGTGGACAGGTGTGTTCAACCCCGTGGTAGGACTGCTGTGACAACCATTTGTTCTCAGTTCTAAAGGTGAAATTGGCCCGCGTGGAGCCTTTCCTTCATACACCTGAATTGTTGTCAGTTGCTAACTGGTTCTATTATCAATATATGTGTCTTTGGGAGAAGTTAGGCATGGAGGACAGAAGGGATTTAAGTCTGGGTCTAGAGGTTGACTCATGAAAGCTGGACGTATCTGTGTGTTTACATTAATGTAAACTTCCATCTATGTAGGTTTGCAGGGATCCTCCAATTTCGCGGATTCATGTTATGAATCCACAAAATATTGGAAAATGAATTAGGAACTTTCCCCGTACCCACACTGACTCCTGGGTGCCCTTGAAGGTTTCAGAATGGCAGTTCCAGAGAGAGCAGCTCTAGGTGTTTAGGGTGGAGTGAGAGCTCGTTGCCAGAAACCAGAAAAAAACCCGGAACTGGGGTCAGTTGGTTCTTAGAAAAAGGAGCTGCCAGTGGCTCTGCTGCTGATTTTAAATTCATAAATTCCAGTAAGTAGGAGTCCTGTCAGGTTCTCAGGTCATTTATGTCACTTATAGACAATGTTCTTTTTCTTCCGTGCAGCAGGATAAGTTATGAATGACAACGTTACGGTCTTTACAATTAAATTGTTAGCTTGCTTTAAATTTCAATTAATGTGAAACCAGGGGGGAAAAAGGCTATGGGAGTGTTCTCCTTTTCTGCACCCTGTGTACCCATCTGAAAATAGTAGCATTCAGCCTGCTCTTCTCTAGATAACTTTGTGGCTGGTTTTGCCCCTTCCATCCTGTAGGTTCCAGACGGTGACCCAGATGGTGAGAGTCTGGAGGAACGAGTGTCTGAGAGTCTTCCACGACCGGTTAATCGATGAAACAGACAAGCAACTGGTCAGTACATTGAATATGGACCAGCAAATGCAAAAAAGTACTCTAACCACAAAATTCTTCTCTGGGTGAAAAGAAAAAGTACAAATCAAAAAAAACCCAATGTATTTTTTTTCAATGTGTTTTTTGTATGGGACACTGCAGAAAAATAGAGACTAATAATGAGAGTCAACAGGTAAAGTAGGGTGGATTATTAAGTACCTTGCAGCCAATGGGGAAAAAAATCGAATGCAAATTACTTCAGATAATCCTAGCATACACTCTTTTTCTGACAAGTCTTAGCACGTCCGTGGCGTTGAGTTTGGCTTCCTGAAGTGGTCTTGTATTGTCAGGTTGAAGAGCACATAGGCAGCTTGGTCACGGAACATTTTAAGGATGACGCGGAGGTGGTGATGAGGGACCCCATCCTGTTTGGAGACTTCCGGATGGCTCTGCACGAAGAGGAGACGCGTATTTATGAAGACATTCAGGACTATGAGGCAGCCAAGGCTTTGTTCCAGGTGCGGACACGGCTCACCTCTTCCGGGAGCGCATTGCATGGGTGCCCAGGAGGTGGAGCTAGGAAGGGCACCCATGCCTCTGTCTCTTGGTTCAGGATGTGGGCTTGTGTCTGATCCAGTGGTGTCCATGTCCAGTGGTGCGTGGGAATGATCTGATGAATTTGTTCAACACACAGACCCCTGGGGCCCATCTTTGTGCGTTTCCCTTCATCAAGCCCATGAAGGGTGCCAGGGTTCTGATGCACAGCCAGCTTTGGGAACCACTCATCTGCCCCCCTAATATTCATCTTCATCTTAATTCATGAGTCGAACCTTGTAACTAGCGTTGTCTCGCTGCTGGCCAGTCACAGACCAGCAGATCGGAATCTTGATCGTAAAAGCTAGTCTCTTAAACCTGAATGATTGAATAATTTCAGCAATTATAGACATTCAGAAAAATCTCTCCTCTGTTCTTAGTCACTCTGGCACAAAAGGAGAGAGTCTGTCTCTTAAAAACCAGTGATTCTTAAAGAAAATTATTTCTTTTTCTAAAATTCAGGAAATTCTTGAAGAGTATAATGAAAGCAACACCAAAATGAGCTTGGTTCTCTTTGACGATGCTTTGGAGCACCTGACCCGTGTGCACCGCATCATTCGACTGGACCGTGGCCACGCCCTGTTGGTCGGGGTCGGGGGCTCCGGGAAACAGTCTCTGGCCAGGCTGGCCGCCTTCACAGCTGGCTATGAGGTGAGCCGAGCTCCCCTCCCACCCCCCAGAAATGGGTTTGGTATCCCAATTTCCACAGTTAGTAGTTCCTGCAAATATTTGAGCTATCTATAACAGACCATAACACGATGTTTTCATAGAGTATAAAGTGTTTTTGTTGGGGGGGGGTTGATATTATTTTAACTGAATATTTGAAGCATCTAACTATTGTATTGTATTTGGAATGAAGAATCTGTCAAATCAAGTTCGAAAGTCAAACACGAGCAAATCCCGTGACCTGTGACCTGTGCTCGTGTGGAGGAGGGGTTGCCCTACACCTCCATGGACCCAGTGTTGAGGGTCGGCAATGTATCAGCACAACCAGCATGCGTGGTTCTGGCACATTCTTAGAATCTTTAAAAAAAAAAAAAAGTTTTATTGAGATACATTTCACAGACCATACAGGTCATCCACGTAAGGTGTACAATTCAATAGTTTTATAAAAATATGTTCCCAAGGTTGTGAAACCATTACCACTTTCAATTTTAGAACATTTTCATCATCTCAAGAAGAAATCCCAAGCCCTTTAGCTGTTGCCCTCTCTCTTCCTGTCCTTCCAGCCACCCCCCAGCCCTAGGAAACCACTACTCTACTTTCTGTCTCTCTCGACTTTCCTATCCTGTATTTTCATACAAATAGAATCAGAGCATGTGGTCTTTTGTGGCAGCTCCTTGCGTTTAGCATAACGTTTTCAAGCTTCATCTATGTATCAGTGCTTCACTCCGTTTTGTGGCTGAATCACGTTCCCTGTGTGGTAGCCCACGTTTCGTTTATCCATTCATCTGTTGACAGTCATTTGGGTCATTTCCACCTTTTGGCTATTATGAACTACACTGCTCTAAGCATTCATGTACAAGATTCTGTGTGGACATATGTTTTCATTTCTCTTGGGTGGATACCTAAGAGCAGAGTTGCTGGGTCATAACGGCAATTCTCTGTTGACTCATTTGAGAAACTGCCAGATTGTTTTCCAAAGGGCCTCACCATTCTATATCCCCCCAGCACTGTATGAAGGGTCCTGTTTCTCCACACCGTCCTTAGGCTCTTACAGATAGTCCTGCAGTGCCCACAGGTTAACTCGCCAGCCTGGCCCATCACCGTGGAGACGTGCACCGTGCAATGAGAATCAATTTTGAAGAGGAGTCGTCTCCACAACTCACCCTCCCACACTGTCCTTAGTTCTCTGGTATCCGATCCTGTTCATTACTAGGGTCTTGCATTATCCTCAATGTCTCTGTTTTTGCTGAAAACTAGCCCCAGGTGCCTTGACACCCCCCCACCCCCGCCGCCCCCTGGCGTGCCTGCTTTTCCTGGGCAGAACAGGGTCGTTATTCAGCCTCAGTCATTACCAGGCACTCAGCTACCCCTGATGCCTACCCTGGATCCCTTTGATCCATCCTCGGAGGGGATACCTCTTGTTGGGTTTCCGTAATCCTTCTACTAGCATTAGAAGGTGTCCTTTTGCACAAACTGTCTTATTCGTCTTCTCGTGTCTTCTGGAATCAGATTGAACTCAGCATCATTATCATCATCACAGAGTGATCACGGCTGTTATGGGATCACTGGTCTCTATATACACGTAATATGTCCTCGTTGCAGCTATTCGGAAAATGCAGAAACATCTAAAGAAAATAAAGATCATGTAATCTCATCACCTAAGGATTACCACTGTTGGTTCCTAAGTAACATTTTGGTGCACATCCTTCCAGAATTTTCCTATGAGTCTACAAATATATTAACTTATTATTAGCAATGGGTTA
The DNA here is from genome assembly GCF_039906515.1 of Pseudorca crassidens. Lineage (NCBI taxonomy): Eukaryota > Metazoa > Chordata > Mammalia > Artiodactyla > Delphinidae > Pseudorca > Pseudorca crassidens. The sequence goes on from NC_090307.1 coordinate 85,930,468, forward strand.
ATGTAACTTTTTCTTAAGAGGGTCTTGTAAAATTTTATTTTCAAATTATATTGTTCAGAGTATAAAAATAATATATACCTTTTCCATTTAACATGTCAACATCCCTTGTCGTTTGACATCTTTCAGAATCCAAATTTGATGAATGTGTAGTACAATATTTTAATTAAAAATCCTTCTTTAGTTAGACATTTAGAAATATTACAATTTTGCAATATTATATAATTAACATCTATATGGAACTTTTGTAATCTGTTTTTTTCCATTTAACTCTAGATCACTGACATCTTTTAAAGTCAATAGCTATATATTTGCATTTTCCTTTGAAACACTGCCCAATGTTCCCTTGGGTAGATATGCCACACATAAGCCTCTCTGTTGGTGGATACTTAGCCTTTTCCTTGTTTTGTTATTATAAACAGTGCAGTGATGAACATTCTTGTTCTTTGCACACCGATCAGTTTTTTCCATGCAAACATTTTCTTTTGAAATTGGGAAACTGGAGGGTTTAAGGGTATATGTTTTTAAAAGACCTTTGATCTGTGGCACCAGATTTCACATTAGAAAGGTTGGACCTGAATTCATGGTGGAGTGTGCCTCCTTGAATCAGGAGTAAAAACGGCCTAGGGAATTCCCTGGCGGTCCAGTGGTTAGGACTCAGTGCTTTCACTGCTGGGGCGTGGGTTCGATCCCTGATCAGGGAACTAAGATCCTGCAAGCCTCACGGTGTGGCAAAAAAAAAAAAAAAAAAAAAAGCCTGGAGATGGAGGCTCAGAGGAGAAGCAAAGGATTTTTAATTTTATCCATAACTTTGTTAAAAATAGTTTTGAAGCAAATATGACTTTTGGGTTTTTAGCAAATGTTAAAGATGGGTGGGGTTTACAGTGTCATTCTATTATTCACTGTATTTGGTTTATTTTTTAAAATGTCTTCATTAACAACCAATCAGTCCCACGACAAAGGACTAAACTGATTTATGCTACCAGCAATGTCCTTTTCTCCCTACTCTGCCAATACCAGGTATTGTCATTCTGATATCTGCCAGGGTTATGGGTGAAAACTATTATAGTTCAAATGAGAATTTATTTCTTTAATTAATAGTGCAGTTTGAATATCTTTTTATACGTTCATTAGATATTTGTCTTTTCCCTTTTTTGAGTTGCCTCTTTATATGCTTATTGATTTGTGAGAACTCTTTATATAGAAGAGGAGTCACGGTTAATTCAATGAATCTAGCTTGCAGTATTTCACAAATACTAACCTTTTGTTGAAAGTATTTCTAAACTAACTTGGTTGATGTACCTTTAAAATTAGATAAAGTATGTAATCAAAATCATCCATTATTCAAATGTAATTGTTTTACTATTGTTTCCTACACTTTTCTGTAGGATGTAATGTTACCCTCTGGGCAAGCTGACTTTTTTGTTGATTATTCCAGGTAAAACTGATGCATTTTTGGGACTTCCCTGGTGGTCCAGTGGTTAAGACTCTGCGCTTCCACTACAGGGGGAGCAGGTTTGATCCCTGGTTGGGGAACTAAAGTCCCACATGCCATGATGCACGTCCAGAAAAACAAAACCAAGAAACAAACAAACAAACAAACAAAAATGGATGCATTTTCCTTTGAGGTAGTGCTTGTGCATCTTGGGCTCGAAGAATGGCATAGAGGATGTCAGAGGGAAGTGGAGAAGGAGTGGGCTGTGCTGGGCCGTCCCTGTGTCCTGGGAAGTGGAGGGGCAGTTGGGCAGGGGGACCAGGAGAGCTGTCCATGCCAGGGGTGCCGGGACCTGTTGAGGGGGCGCAGTGAAAGCTACACTCGGGGAGGATGAACAGGGTCTGCAGGCGGCAGGTAGAACTGGAGACCTGATTATATGTGGCTGGAGGGCTTCCATGTTGCCCTGAGATTGTGCCTGTGACTGTGTGAGAGGGTGTGCGGGTGTCCACGTGTGTGTAACCGTGTGTGAATGTGTGTGAGGGACTTTGAGTGTGAAAATGGGTGAGCACCTGTGTGTGTACCCACGAACATGGAAGTGTGTCGACTGAGTGCGTGTTGGAGAGTTGACTGTGAGTGTGAACGTGTGTGGGTGTGAAAGTGTGTGAGTGGCTGCGTGTGAGCATGTGTGAGTACCTGTGAGTGTGAAAGAGGCTCTGTGTGTGTGTGTGTGTGTGTGTGTGTGAGAGAGAGAGAGAGAGAGACACTAGAGGTAGAGGGGAGGGAGGAAATGAGGGATCTTTCTGTTTCCATAAATCTGAGCTTTTTCTAAACCGTTGGTCGCAGTTAAACTTCTACACATGTGAGCCGGAGGAAATGCTTGAACAGGGAAGACTTGGCTGACATTTGTGTCCTTATTTCCATTTTTATCTATTTTGTGTGTAATAGGACTTTTGAATTTAAGATTTTTTAAATTGCTTCTTATTCGGTTTTTTTACACATCTTCCCCCAGTTTATCGCATTTTAAATGAGTTCGCACAGTGACTGTACCCACACGCATTTCCTCTGTTGCTTGGCTCTCCTCTGCCGTCCCTCCCTCCCAGTAACTCAAATGACTCTTTTGTTTTTTTGGCCACCCCACGTGGCTTGCGGGATCTTAGTTCCCCAACCAGGGATGGAAGCGCCAGGTCCTAACCACTGGACTGCCAGGGAACTCCCATCAAATGACTCATTTTAATGACTGAGGGTGTCCTTTGCATTACCCCCACCCCTCTTTTTGCAGGCCTTGTTCCCTGCATAAGCTCTCACCTCGCACACGTGTGCGCCCGCACAGGACGTCCGCTGTGGTTTGTTTGACAAAAAGGGATGTCAGTTTTGTGTGTCCTGCATTTCTCACTCAACCGTATCTTGTGAAAATGGCCCAGGTCATCCAGATTTGCTGTCACTGGTCCCTCTTTGATCGTGGCTCAGCCCGAGCTGCGCTGCCTGGAGCTGTCCTCTCCCTCTGCACTTACCTGGACACCCTCCCTAGGGCCGGTGGTCTCACGGGGATGCTGTGCTCCGTGTCGGCAGGTGTTTGAGATCCTTCTGAGCCGCGGCTACTCTGAGAACAGTTTCCGGGAAGATCTGAAGAACCTTTACCTGAAACTTGGCATTGAGAACAAGATGATGATCTTCCTGCTCACGGATGCCCACGTGGCCGAGGAGGGTTTCCTGGAGCTCATCAACAACATGCTCACCTCAGGTACCAGGACGCTGGTCTCGCACGGGCATTGCTGGTCTCCGCTGCTCAACTTTCAGCGGAGGCTGTCTGATAGCGTTACCTTTTTAAAGCACTTCCTACCTGCAGAGGAGGCATCATTCAGGCTCTCACAGGTGGGTAGGCACATCACAGGCCAAGGGTGCAGTGTGTACGGTGGGAGCGTGGTGAGCTGGTGGACGGGATGCAAACCAGGTGAAGGGGCCACACCGCGCAGGGCCTTGTGAGCCATTTAAAGGAGAATAGATTTTTTTTTTTTTTTTGTGGTACGTGGGCCTCTCACTGCTGTGGCCTCTCCCGTTGTGGAGCACGGGCTCCGGACGCCTGGGCTCAGCGCCGTGGCTCACGGGCCCAGCTGCTCCGCAGCATGTGGGATCTTCCCGGACTGGGGCATGAACCCGTGTCCCCTGCATCGGCAGGCGGACTCTCAACCACTGCGCCACCAGGGAAGCCCGAGACTAGATTTTATTCTGGGTGCGGTGCTGTGGTACGGATTTACATTTTTATTTATTTTTATTTTTTATTTTATTTTTGGCCATGCTGCATGGCATGTGGGATCTTAGTTCCCCGACCAGGGATTGAACCCACGCTCCCTGCCTTGGAAGCGCAGAGTCTTAACCACTGGACCGCCAGGGAAGTCCCCAGATTTCCATTTTTAAAAGAGCCCTCTGGCTGCCCTGTGGGAACTAGATTAGAGATGCATCAGACCCCGAGAGGGCAGCCAGCTTGGAGCTGCTGCCCAGGTGCAGGTGAGACGTGACAGTGACTTGGACGAGGGTGGGACAGTGGGAACGGAGAGAACTGGTGGATTCTCGAGATATTTTGGAGGTAGAGCCAATGGGACTTGGATAGACCGGACGAGGTGAGGAAGAGAGTGTCAAGTGTGATTCTCGGGTTCCTGGCTTGAGTGAGTGATGAGTGGTTCCGTTTACCAGGAAGGGAAGACCAGATCGGGCCTGTGTCCCGTGGGGCTTGTGGAGTCCGCTACACCTACCGGCTGTTAGGTAGTGTGTTTGTTTTCGAGGGCTGCTGTAGCAGAGTACCACAAAAGGGTACAATAGACAGCAAACGTCTATTGTCTCACGGTTCTGGAGGCCAGGAGTCCGAGATCAGGGCATCGGCAGGGCTGGTTCCTTCTGAGGGCTTTGAGGGAGAATCTCCCATGCTTCTCTCCTGGCTTCTGGTAGTTTGCTGCCAATCTTTGACCTTCTTTGCCTCGTAGAGGCATCACCCCGATCTCTGTCTTCGTGTTCTCTTGTTGTTCTCCCTGTGTCTTTCTCTTTGTCCAAATACCCACCTTTTAGAAGGACACCAGTCATATTGGATTAGGACCTACCTTAATGACTTCATTTTAACTTGATTACTTCTGTAAAGACCCTATTTCCAAGGATAGATGAGTCTGATGCTCAGAAGAAGGGCCTCGGGTGGAGATGTCAATTTCAGAGTCACTGGCCTGTAGTTTTTAAAAGCTTGGGGATGGGCAGTCATCCCGGGGGAGAGTGTGAGAAGCAAAGCGAGTCCGGGACTGAATTCAAAGAGGAAGAATGAACCAGAGCAAGAGAACGCAGAGGAGAGCCAGGAGCAAGTTCCTCTTTATATCTTGTCGTCCACACGGCTGTGAGTTATCACAGCAACAGGGCACACAGCACGATCGGCAAGGGGAAAGTCTGGGGGAGCCAGGCACAGGCTTCCAGAGCCCCCTCCCTGGGGTGTCGCACAGGATACACTCAGTCCCCCAGCGAGGAGTTGTGATAACACGTGTGAAGTATCCTCAACCAGGGACGCCCTAAAAATGTTTTGTACTAATTTGAAATGGTACAAATAGTGAACAACAAAAAAAGAAAAAACCCAACGGAAACCCCAAAGCCCAACGAGCCACAATCTGGCTGTTTCTCGTCCTCAGGGGGCTCGTCTCCCCTGCCCGTCTCCATGTGTTTAGTTATTCCATAACTCTCATCAGGTCTAAACCTTGGAGCGTGTCGACTCTTAGCCTCTCCCACATTTGCGAATGCTTTTCTGTCTCTAAAGCCTGTCCCTTCCCTTGTGTTCCCTTTACCATCTAAGCCAGACCCTTGCCGTGTCTGACCTTGACTTTTTGCACACATCTCCGTATTACCCTTCCTCCTAAGGTACCACTCTCTGCGCACTGCACTTGTGTTTTCTTTGCTCTGGGTCTCCGTGGACTGACTTCTCCTGTCTCTGCAGCCTGGCCGCCTTTCTCTTCTCATTCTCCAGGTGTACTCTTTGCATCCTGCCTCTGCATCTTGCCCATGCCTGGTACACTCTCTCTCTCCATCTCTTTATCAGCCTCCATGGCTGCAAGTGGCAGGAGCTCAACCCAAACAAGCTTACGTAAAATTAGGGAGAAATGAAGGAGATGGTATTGATTCTTGGAACTGAAAAAGTCCAGGTTGGATTCAGGTGCTCAAATGATATCATCAGGAACTGGTCTCTCCCTCGCTCTTGGCTTTACTGTTTTTCTTTTATTTGCATTCTTGGGTTTTCCCAAAGTAGTTTTAAAAAATGGCACTAGAAGCTGCAGACTTGCATCCTCCTTTCTTAGTCCAGTGAATGAGGGTTTCTCTTTCCCAGGAGTTGTGGCCAAAGTGCCTAGCAGGGCCCTCATTGGCTGGCTCAGATCACATGCCCATCCCTGAGCCAATGACTTTGGCTGGGGTCATGCAGGGTTCTGATTGGTCAGGCCTGGGGTAGTGTCATGACTACCCAAAACCACATCCAGACTTAGAATGGATGAGAAGTGATTCTCCAAAGGAAAAGAGAGACCTATGACAAGAAACGGGGGGAATGCATGGGGGCTGGGGGCAAAAACAACAGAACTCCACTTTCAAGTCCACCACCAAGGAAACTTTCCCCCCAGTTTTAGCTCTAGTGCCTTGCAGGGTCACCCTCCTCCAAGAAGCCTCCTCGACGGTGCCAGTTTCCCGTCTCCCGAATGCCTGGGGCACCTACTGTCTAGGCTATTGATGTGGCCTTTAGCACACGTGTCCTTGGGTTGGCAGCGGACTTTTCATACATGGGTCACACACTTGTAATCCGGGGTGTCAATGTCAGCCCTGTTCTCTGTCTGTAAACCCCACTGCAGGGCTCGGGGTGTATTTTCTATGAAGACTGAGTAGGGTCCGGTGGGTCCATTTAATAGTACCCCAAAGGATCGAGGGCAAATAGCTCTGAAGCTCTTATGCTTTGCTGCAGAATGAAGGCTTTGCCTCTCCTCCTTGGCACCGATGACATTAGGGCTGGGATCATTCTTTGTTGTGGAGGCTGTCCTGGGTATTATGGGATGTTTAGTAGCATCCCTGGCCTCCAGATGCCATTAGTACCGCCGCCCCACAACACACACACACACAGCAACACACACACACACACACACACACACACACGTTGGGACAACCAAAAATGCCTTCAGACATCGCCAGATGTCCCTTGGGAAGGGCAGAGTTGTCCCCAGCTGAGAAGCCCTGCTCTGATGCTCACGATAACGCGCCCAGGTAAGCAGGAGGCACTTGTTATTTCCATTTCACAGATGAGGCGACTGAGGCTCAAGGGGATTCACACACATGGCAAGTGAGCCTTGGGTCTCAGAGTTGGGGCCCAAGCCCTGCGCTCTGGACTCGGCATCCACTGCCCTTTCGTGACGCAGTGCTTCTTGCCATTTCAGTGCCGCGAGAGATAATAACCCTGGAACTTAAACAGAATCCTGGCCTTTGTTTTCTAGGAATCGTGCCCACGCTTTTCCCAGAAGAGGAGAAGGAGTCTATCCTCAGTCAGATTGGACAAGAGGCTTTGGAGCGAGGGATGGGCCCGGCCAAGGAGTCCACGTGGCAGTACTTCGTGAACAAGAGTGCGGATAACCTGCACATCGTCCTGGGCATGTCGCCGGTGGGGGACACCCTGAGGACCCGCTGCAGAAATTTCCCAGGTGCCCTTGAGCAGAGCCTGCAAATCCATTTTCCCCCTTCAGCAGGGCACGTGCCTTAGGGAGGGAATGACATATGAGGTTCCACCAGCAAAGTGACCCATGCCATGGTCATTAGGTTGAAATGTGGGCCCTGCCATGTCGGATGAGCCCCGAGCGGCCCCTCACATCTGCCAACAGGCTCTCGTGTTGCCGCTGGATGGCTGTTATCCTTCTGACACGAGGGAATGCTCACGGTCTCAGGTGCAAGGCCCATAGCGAGTGCAGTGTAGCTCTCCGTGCCCTTCCATCAGGGAAGATTCTGGCAGCCTCATGGAAGGTGCAGTACCTGCCCTAGAGCAGAGGGAGGCCGTTTTGCTCCCCCAGGGGGACATTTCTCAATGCCTGGAGACATTTTTGGTTGTCACAACTCTGGGGGGGCGGCCACGTATCCAACTGGTATCTAGTTGATAGAGGCCAGGAGGCTGCCAAACATCCCACAGTGCACAGACAGCCCCACCAGACAGGATTATCCGGCCACGTGTCGACAGTGCCGAGGCTGAGAAACCCTGCTTTTGATCATTATTTTTGTTTATTTACTTATTTTTAAAAATTTTTGGCCGGGCTGCGCGGCATGCGGGATCTTAGTTCCCCGACCAGGGGTCGAGCCCGCGCCCCCTGCATTGGAAGCGCAGAGTTCTAACCACTGGACCGCCAGGGAAGTCCCTTGATCATTATTTTTGGACCCGCCCGGCTCATTCACCAATGTGTTGGGTACCAAAGCCGGCATCCATGTTCCCGAGCATCGCGGAGTTGCAGAGCGATCATCTCTTTTGTTTCTCTCTCTTTTCAAGGTCTAGTAAATAACACTGGTATCGACTGGTTCACACCCTGGCCTTCCCAAGCTCTGCACGCAGTGGCTAAGTCATTTTTAGGTATGTGACAGCTAACGTGGGGACCATGTTAACAGTATAACAAAGCAATTTGTTATCCTTTTTCTGACTCTGAATTTTGGTCCAGTAGATTCTGTCACCATTAACCCCCATGGCCGTGAATGGTGTTTGAGTTTGTTAGCGTGTTTTGATTTATATTGTGTTTTAGTCCAAAGAGATTTCGGGGGATTTACAAGGACAACATGGGATAAAAATTGATTCGGTATCATCCAAAGTAGGGGTCAGCAAACCCTGGCCTGAAGGCCAAATTCAGCCCACGGCTTGTCTTGGCAAATGCAGTTTTATTGGCACACACGTAATAAACACACTGTCTTACGGCTGCTTTTATGCTACAATCACAAAGCTGAGTAATTGCCACAGAGACTCTACGGCCCACACAGCCTAAATATTTACTGTCTGGCTCTTTACAGAGAAAGTGTGCTGACCCCTGACCCCAAGGATGCCTGAAGGACCTTTCGGTAAACTGATTATCCATCAATGTTGATTTTGATGTACAGTTTCCAAGCCCTGAGGCCTTGACTATTAATTTTAATCTTCAAAATAAGAAAGCAAGTCAGTTTATCCTCAGGGAAGAACTTTTCATCTGGACCTAACTGGAGCAGATTTATGACACTGGGTGACCTTGTAAATAGCGCCAGCCTTATAAATACGTATTCAATAAATAAACAACTCGTCCCCCTTGGGAGGCAGATCGCAGTCTTTTGGGGAAGGGGGCTAAGAGAATGACTCTTTCCTGATGATATAACTCAGGGATCAGCAAACTTTCTCTGTAAATGACCGGATGATAAACATTTTCAGCTTTGCAGGTCATATGGTCTCTGTTGCAACTACTCAATTCCACCATCGCATCAGGAAAGCAGCCCTAGACGATATGTAAATGAACGGGCGTGGTCGTGTGCCAATAAAACTTTATTTACAAAAACAGGTGGTCGGCCGGATTTGTCCTGCAGGCTGTAGGTTTACCCATAAGTATGGGTATTTGTGAGGCAAAGCTTTTCATGCGTGCTGTTAAATTGGCCCATGGCTGTGGTTTGCTACTCCCTGGTATAATTCAAGATCAAATGTGCAGAATCTCGATGAATGCATGCTTTTGGTCATACTTCCTTCCTTCATTTTCTGCTTTGAGGTGAAAGTATTTTGCCATCTGTGAGATAATCCAAGTGATGTGGTTTTGGCACCGGGAGTGATGATTAATTCTTTCAGCAGACTTACAGGAAGACCTACCTTGTGCCCAGTATGTGCTGGGTACAGGGGATACAGCAGGGACACTGAGCAAATTTCTCTCCTGGAATCTCAAGCCCCTCCTACTACACTGCCTTAGCCTTCCTACCAGGAGGGACAGAGAATTGGCTTTCTGTGTTCTTAGAGAAATTACCAGAGCGTGGATCAGTACTGTGGTCCAGAAAAGCCACTGACAAGTGATAACTGCTCTTTTCTATTAAAACATTTTTATATCATATTTTACTGTGGTAAAATGTATAAAATTTGCCATTTTAACGGTTTTTAACCATTTTAAGTGTGCTCTGTTACACTAATTACATTCACCATGTTGTGCAACTGCTACCACCATCCATCTCCAGAACCTTTTTCATCTTTAAAACTGGAACTCTGTCCCCACTGAACACTCACTGCTTGTCCTCCCAGACCTGCCCCCAACCCCTGGTAACCTCTAATATACTTTCTGTCTCTACGAATTTGCCAACTCTAGATATTTCATGTAAGTCAAATCATGAAACATTTGTCCTTTTGTGTCTAGCTTCTTTTACTTAGCGTGTTTTCCAAGTTTATTCATGTTGTGGCGTGTGTCAGAATTTCCTTCTTGTTCGAGGCTGAATAATATTCCATTTATGGACAGACCATATTTTGTTTATCCATCCATCTGTTGATGGACACTTGGACATGGTTCCCACTTTTGGCTACTGTGAATAGTGCTGCTAAGAACATTGGCGTCCAAGAATCTCCTTGTGTCCATTTTTCAGTTCTTTTGGGTACAAACTTAGGAGTGGAATTGTTGGGTCACATGGGAATTCCATGTTTAACTTTTTGAGGAACTGCTCCTTTCCTTTCTTTATGAGCCACCCTTTTCCATTCCTTCCTCTTCAGGGACTAATCTGCTGATCCCAGTAGAAAATATGGAAGATCTGGTAGAACACGTTGTTTTGGTCCACGAATCCGTGGGTGAATTCAGTAAACAATTTCTACAGAAACTGAGGCGCAGCAACTACGTAACTCCCAAGAACTACCTGGATTTTATTAACACGTATTCGAAATTACTGGATGAGAAAACTCAGTATAATATAGGTAAGACTTGGGAATGGGACGGTTAACAGGAATTGTTATTACTTACGAATAAAGATCCAACAGCTGATCTTTTCCTTAAGCGGACATTTCTTAGCAAGATTGGGCACACTCAGGATTGAGGCAAAGCAAAGCACATTTTGGATTTTGCATTTCAGAGTGATTCGTCTGTGTGGGCCTGGCATGCTTTTATTTTTGTTTTTCTGTGCTGGGCCATGCACTTTCTTAGCTCTAAATGTTCATTGCATTAGAGATACTATTTGATGAGAGCAACATGCCCTGCTGGACGATGTTTTTTTAAAATGCTCTGGCTCTGGTTGTTTGCCAACAAATGGTTATTTTCAGAAATACATTCATTTTGGAAGATGCCATCCCCAAACGGCAATGGAGGTACTGATAGATGCTTGACATCTCATGAAAATGATTTTTTTTTTTTTCCGGTGAGCCCAACTTGGACGGATCGCACTGGAACGCTTGTCTGGGTGTGTTGGGAACAGCGCCCCCTGGAGGGTGAATACCTGTGTTCCCTTTCCTCAGCTCAGTGCAAGCGTCTGGAGGGGGGGCTGGACAAGCTGAAGGAGGCCACCATCCAGCTGGACGAGCTGAACCAGAAGCTGGCCGAGCAGAAGATTGTGCTGGCGGAGAAGTCAGCTGCCTGCGAGGCTCTGCTGGAGGAGATCGCCACCAATACAGCCATAGGTGAGTGCGGGTCCAACTGTGGGGGTCGGGACACCCCACGCCCCACCCCACCAAAAAAAACCCCAAACAGGACAGTGCTCACTGGGGGACATCGATGGGAAGCCACTTGTAGGAACTGGCATCTTTTGACCCTCGGATTGCTATTTTTTCTGACTTAGCGTCAAGCCCCCTATAATAGGCACTAAGACGTTACCATAGGCAGGACCCACAGCTGGTAGCTTGAGGATTTGCCAGGATGTGGAAAAGTCATCTCTTTACCCTCAATGAGCTAGTGAACTGGGTCGGTTTAGATGACCTCGGCCTGAGCGTCATTCACTTGGGACTTGCTTGGTTCTAAGGTGAGCCTGTCTCCGGGTCCTTTCTTGGGCCCCTCACCTGATCTTCCTGGCCTGGCGGCTGCCCTTGGTCTGGTTCCCTCCTGCTCTAAGAAATTGGCTTTCTTTTTTTTTATTTATTTATTTGTGCCGGGTCTTAGTTGCGGCACACGGTATCTTTGTTGCGGCATGCAGGATCTTTTTTTTTTTTTTTTTTTTTTAGTTGCGGCATGCATGCGGGATCTAGTTCCCCGACCAGTGCTCGAACCCAGGCCCCCTGCATTGGGAGTGCAGAGTCTTAACCACTGGACCGCCAGGGAATTCCTGGAACTGGCTTACTTTACACCACTCTCACACAGGACAACTCCTAAGCTGCAGCTCTGCCACGACCCCTAACCCTCCTTCTCCCTGGGTCTTGGGACTCCCGTTTCTGTCGTCTCTCAGAATCCCATGTTCTGACGCGTGTCCTCCTCGGCTCCTCCTCGGATTTCTGCAGAAGCCACTCAACCTCCCTGCCTCTGGGTATTCTCTTCCTAGCCCACGTTTGTGTCGCTTCTGCATAGGACCTCGGTTCAGTTCAATTCCAGCCGTATCGTGTCAGGCCCTATCCACAGGACCCACTTTTCATTACTCTGGTCACAGCACCCCAACTTGGCTTTGGCACCCTGTCTGCTCTTGACCCGCAGTCTGGGCTGCCGGGTTGGGCTTGTTCCAGCCCTGGCTGGATCCATTAGACGTTCTCCTGCAGTTCACATTTTGAATCAGCCAACCTGAACACTTGCTTGTGGACTTGTGAGGATGAGTCCCGAGAGAACGCCCCATCAGGGAGAGACTGCTGAATTCAGCGTACGTTGATTGAATACCTACTGTGTTCTTTTCCTGGGGCTGCCATAACAAAGCACCGCAAACTGGGCGGCTTAAAACAACAGGCGTTTATTTATTCTCTCACGGTTCTGGAGGACAGGAGTCTGAAGTGAAGGTCTTGGCAGGGCCCTGCTCCTTCCACAGGCTCTAGGGGAGGATGCTTCCTGGCCTCTCCCAGCTTCTGGTGGTGGCCCGCGATCCTGGGCGCTCCTTGGATTGTGGACGCATCCCTCCCATCTCTGCCCCTCCATTGTCACGTGACCTTTCCCCCTCTGTGTCTTCACATGGCCTTCTATAAGGACACAGTCATTGGATTTAGGACCTCCCCTAACCCAGTATGACCTCGTGTTAACTAATTACATCTACAAAGACTCTCTTTCCAAATAAGGTGACTTTCTGAGGTTCTGGGTGGCCATGAATTTTGAGGGGGACACTATTCGAGCCAGTACACCTACTGTGAGCCAAGCTTCGTTCTAAACGCTGGGGTCACAGCCGTCGGGGAGATGCTTACGTTTCTAGTGAGTGGGGCCGATCAACAAGCCAGTGATCAGATGAAATTTCAGACTGTGATTAGTGTCATGAAGCAAATGAACAGAGCCACGAGACTGAGAGTGACCTCAGGGGAGGGTGGCTTTTGAGCTGGGCTGAATGAATGTAGGAAAAGCTGATGAAGAACCAGAGAGATGTCTGTCAGCCAGAAAAACAGGGCGGGCACTCTGATGTCCTCAGCTAACACTGGCCAGGCAGGGCTGGAGGCTGTCTTGTGGGATGGAGTGGGGTGGGGGGAGGGGGACCCAGTCAAGGAGGGTCCGAGTCGCAGCAGCTGTCCCTGTGTTGGGGACCCCAGGCGCCGTGAGGACCTCTGTCCCAGTGGGAACGCCCAAGGCCGCCATATTGGCCGAAGCTCATTCAGCCCCCTCCGCCCCGCGCCCACCTTTGAGGGCTGCGCTGCTTTGGCTCGGGAGCGGTGGTCTGTCCTCCCCATGCCCCAGGGGCTTCACTGACCTCCCCCTCCCCCCCATAGCGGAGGAAAAGAAGAAGCTGGCGGAGGAAAAAGCCACGGAGATAGAGGAGCAAAACAAGATCATCGCGGCGGAGAAGGCTGCGGCCGAGGCGGCCCTGGCCGAGGTCATGCCCATCCTGGAGGCCGCCAAGCTGGAGCTGCAGAAACTGGACAAGTCGGACGTGACCGAGATCAGGTAACGGCTGGCCATCCCCCCACAGCGTGCTCGGCCACCAGGGTCACTCCTGACAGTAATTATGAGATAATCATGGCTGTTCGGCATTTCTGTGCCGGCCGCTGTGCCCGGCACTTTCCGTGGTGGGGATTGTCATCGTCTTCATTCGCAGCTGAGGGACGTGGAGCCCAGGGAGGTGAGCTGACTTGCCTCAGGCCTCCCAGCCAGTTGGTACCATGGCCCACTGGCCTTGAACCCAGGCTGACTCACAGAAGGAGGCTGGGTTCCCGAAGGGGCTGGTGGGAGAGCTGGAGCCTTGTAAGTCAGTCCTCTTTGCGGGAAGGACAGAGGAGTGTCTGCCCTAAAAGGGGCAGGGCCCTGGATGCAGGCTAGGCGTGTCACAGGCTGAGAGTGGATGGGGTGTGCCCGCATCCATTTCTAGCCAAATGCTGGCCTTTTACAGGTGGGGAGAGTAGTGTCTTTTGTTTGTTTGTTTGGTTTTGTTTTTTTGCCACACCGCGCGGCTTGTGGGATCTTAGTTCCCTGACCAGGGGTTAAACCTGGGCCCTGGCAGTGAAAGCGCTGAGCCCTAACCACTGGGCCGCCAGGGAAGTCCTGGGAGAGTGGGTCTTTACTGTGGCCCCAGACATTCTGCAAATCAGGCTGTAAAATGACTCCATCCCCCGCAGCCAGAGGGCCCATTTGCTGTCTAGAAGAGGGGTCTGGTGTGGCGCTTTCTCCCCTCCCCCCGCGGGGCGTGGTCCCCCCAGGGCACCGTTCGTGGCTCTCGCTGGTAAGTTTAGCACCGTGAGGGAAGCCAGGAAGAAACGGTGTCCCGTCTGCCCCCTCCACCACCCCCCGCCCGTCATCGTGCTGCCAGGCCCCCCACGCGTGTCCCTGCATCAGGAGCCTCGGCTCTCTCCTCACTCCCCGTCGCAGCCTCGTTTTCAGAAGGGGTTCCATCCTTCTGGTCCCGCAGTCAGGTCTCCTGTGAGAGAGACTCCTGTCTGCAGGCTGGGAGCTGCCCTGCGTTCTGCGTTCCTGGCGGGTGGGGCTGCTTCTCGGAGCTCATCGCTTTTGCTAAGGGTTGTGCTCTGGCTGTTGGCTCATTTGTGGAACATGTGGATTGAACAGAACGTTCAGCCAGTTCCAGGGCAGGGGCCCTAGTCACTCCTGGGGGGTCATCCGGAGCTGCTGCTGCTCTTAGCAAGAGGTCATGATTTCAGAGCTTCGCAGTGTGATCGCAGTGAAGGTATAAGGATGGACGTTTTAAAACTGCAGTAGCACGCGCTGGGAGTTTAGACTGAGCTGTGGGAGAGACCCTCAGCGTGCACCTTTCCAAAGGAAACATCCAACCACTGGTTATACAGACTTGGGGCACTCCTCCCAGGTCAGCAGCATAAAAGCGTTCTGAGAGCAGAGAGTTGGGAGGGATGTTTGAGTATTTGTTTGGAAGGAGTATTTATCTAATCCAAGAGTGGATTTCCATGGGACCACATGGAGAGTTTGATATGTGTCCCCTGCAGTTAGATGGGGTGCCTGCATCACCCCTGAGAAAATGAAAGTGGCCTATGGCCCAAAAGGAATAATTCTTAAAATTGTAATTATTGGGAACAGGTAATATGTTGATGCATGGCTTTGCTTCTTACTGGCTGTGTGACCTTCGATAAGTCACCTAACCTCTCTGTGCTGCAATTTCCTTGTTTGTAAAATGTGGATGATAATAACTGTCCCCATGGCATCGGGGTTGTTACGAGGTTCCAGTGAGCTATTACGTAAAGAGCTCTCAGAACTGAGTTGAGCACAGAGTCAGTGCCATGTAAACATTAGCTAGGGTCATGGTTCCAACATCAAAATGATGTGCTATGAAAAGCCCCCTCTCACCTCTCCGCCATCAGCTTAGTTCCCCTCACCACCCACCCGACAGGTAACTGTTGCCATTCATTACTTACATATCCATTCAGACAGCTTTTGTACATGTTCAAGGCAACCAGATATACAAGTGTCTCTTCAGTTCCCGACGTTGGACTCTAATGGTTGTAGAACAAGGGATACTTCCGTAGCCTTTTTTCTTTCCTTTTAAAATATAATTGGTAATATACTATACGTATTTTTCTGCACCTTAGTGTTTTTGCTTGAGACCTTGGAGATCTTTTGCATGTTGTTATATGAGAACTTCCTCAATATTTAAAAAGAGCTCATCATAATCCATTGGATGGCTGTGCCGTCATTTATTTAATCCACCTCAATTTATGAATTTTTAGCTTATTTCCAGTCTTTTGCCTTTACAAACAGTGTGGCAAAGAATAACCCTGTCTTCACTCTGCACAAGTCCACTGGAAGGACACATTTTCAGAAGTGGAATTGCTGGCTTCCAAGGTGTGTGTGTTTGTAACGTCAGCAGCTCTTGCCTAATGCCCACCCGTAGGCGTGGGACGCATTTACACTCCCGCTGGCAATACATGCGAGCACCTGCTTTTCCACGGCCTTACCAACAGAGGGCGCTACTAAACACTTGGCTTTTTGCTTGTTTTTTTTTTTTTTTTTTTTTTTTTTTGCGGTACGCGGGCCTCTCACTGCCGTGCCCTCTCCCGTTGCGGAGCACAGGCTCCGGACGCGCAGGCTCAGCAGCCATGGCTCACGGGCCCAGCCGCTCCGCGGCATGTGGGATCTTCCCGGACCGGGGCACGAACCCGTGTCCCCTGCACTGGCAGGCAGACTCTCAACCACTGTGCCACCAGGGAAACCCTTTGCTTGTTTTATAGATGAAAAATGGTATTTGTGTCGTTGTAATGTGCCTTCCCCTTTTGCTGAGTGAGGTGGGCCTTTATTTCATATGTGAAGAATGTGTGTCAAAGTCCTGTGTATTTCATTTTCTGTGAACTGTTTATGTGCTTTGCCCATTTATCTTGTGGATTGCTGTTACTGTTGCCTTTTTTTTTTTTCTTATCCATTTCTGTGGGCTTTTTATATAATGGGAGACTAGCTTTTATTCATGATGCGAGTTGCAAATAGTTTTCCCAGTTTGTCATCAGCCATTTGACTATTTAGGAGGTTTTTGTGCGTGCCTGTGTTTGCCGTGTATAAATTATTAGTTTTACATGGCAGCTTCTAGCAATATTTTATTTTGTGGCTTTCGCTATTACCTCATACTTAAAAGGCCTTGCAACTGGAAGATTGTAAAATAATTTCCCCATGGTTTCATCCTGTACTTTTATAGTTTAATACTTTTATAGTGTTTACATTTAAATCTTTGATCTCTTTGGGATTTTTCTTCGGGTTTAATGAGTTTGGATGCAGAGGAGTACAGTCTGGCTTTGTTTAGGCCACTGGGATGTTAAGAGCGATGAGCCAGCATTTAGGTCTTGACAATTTTATAATCCTTTAATTCTTTCAATAGCACTTCCTTTCTGTAATGCTCAATCCCCTTTGCAGAGATCATTAAGTGTTAAGGCAGGAAGATTAGGAGTAATGAAGATTAGCGTGGCTGTTCCTCTGGAGTACAGAAGGCTCCCTTTGTTACTGGCCTGCAGTTTTACTTTGCTTCCTTTCCTTCATTCAGTATCATTGGGTGCCTACCGCCCGCCCACCCCATGCTGGCACTGGGGCTGAGAGGCAATGGGCCAGGCAGGGGGTCTTCACCGCATGGAGCCAGCCCATGGTCTGGGGAGGCACGGGTGTGCACGTGGGACTCTCACGTGTACAGCAAAATTACCCAGGAGGAGGTCAGGAAGGGAGGGTCTTTGTTGCTATGACTGTGGATAATGGGGGAACCTGAACTAGTCTGGGGGGTGGGTAGTCAGGGAAGATGACCCCCAGGAAGTGACATTTAAACTGAGACGTGGGATGGAGGCTGGAGCGGGGCTAGAAGGAGGTTGACTCAGGGGGGAAAAGCGGAGACGGTCAGAGGGTCTGGGGTAGAGTGAGGGGGTGGGGAGTGGGGCTTGTGATGGGTATTCTCCTCCCGGGAAGGCAACATGGCGTCACCTCTGTCTGTCTGTCTCTCTCTCCCTGAATCTCTTTTCTTTTCTTTTTAAAAATTATTTATTTATTTATTTTGGCTGCGCTGGGTCTTAGCTGTGGCATGTGGACTCTTAGCTGTGGCATGTGGACTCTTAATTGTGACATGCGGGATCTAGTTCCCAGACCAAGGATCGGACCTGGGCCCCCTGCAGTGGGAGCGTGGAGTCTTACCCACTGGACCATCAGGGAAGACCCCCCCTGAGTTTCTTTTGTGATAGAAGAAAGGAATCTAGTGAAACAGAAACGCTTTCATTTCTCAGACTTGTAACCTTACTTTTTCGAGCCCCTCGGTTATCTGGCACCACAACACTGTGTTCTGGATAGACGAGGTTCCTGGGCATGGTTTGTACACTGGTAACAGAGAACTCCACTCAAAGACTTTGGGAGCTGAAAGGTTCCGGGTCCGCTTCCCCATTTGATAGATGGGAAAGCTGAGAACCCCGGACCATTCCTAACTTTCCGGAGGGCTCAGGACGCCACCCCGAGGCTTTTTCTGACTTGTGTCTGAAAACATCTCACTGATGATAATCATCATCATCGTCATCATCATCCCTCCTCCTCGGATTATTCAGAGAGCGTGGCCGGGCCCTGACCTTCAGCAGCCCCGAAGGGAACCTTTTAAAAACAGTTGGCAGCATGCCTGCTTTCCTGAGCGCCTAAGGCCGCATCATTGAACCTTTCCCTGGTGACTCAGGACCATTACTTTAATCATAGGGCTTTGTGCTGGAGGCATTGCCCTGGCTTGTCCCCAAGCTGTGTGGCTCCTCAGGCAGTGAGCGGGGGTCCCGGGGCCAGGAGGGGTCTGGGGGTTGCCGGGTTCAGAGCCTCCACACTGCTGTGCGGGTCATGTTGTTCTCGCTCCGTGTCTCCCTCCCCCTCCCTCTGGGGCACTCTGGCCTCTCCCCAGGCCGCTCCCTGCCCTCCGGGGGCTCTTCCTTTCCTTTGCTTTTTCTTCATCGTCTTCTCCACGGCTTTTATAGACTTTGCCAAGCGGGCCCACTGGGTACAGTCAGTGTGCGACTCATTCCTTCTTGGGTCTTTACGCCGATGCAGCCTTTCCGCCTCCTGATCCTTTTGGGTTTCCAGTTCTCCAGAGGGTCAAGGGTGCTGGACACCCGAGTGTTGGAGCAGCAGAGTGATGGTCTAACTTCATCAAAGACAGAGACAACAACTTCCAGAGCCTGAAGGACGCCAGGGTGCGGGATGGGCCATGTGGACACAGGCAGGCCATCCAAACACTTGAGCTCTGTTTCTTTATCTCCTAAGTGGAAAATAGGATGATGATGATAATGACAATAATGACAGCGGCTACCACCTAGAGTCTGAGGAATCACCCCAGGGTGTCCTTAAAAACACAGATGCTCAGGCTCCACCCTGAGCTGCGGATTCAGGGGTGGCCTGGGTTTGCGTTGAACGACACCCTGCTGTGTTCCTGGCACCCAGTCCGATTCCAGGAGCCTGACGTGGCACATGATAGATGAGACCCAGTCCCTGCCCCTGGAGAAGCCCACCCCCAGGGGCACGAGTCGGTGTTGAGATGTGGCTTCCGTTGTTTCCACGCGGTATCGCATCCAAGAAACGACTCACCGATTTTTCGGAACTCTCATTCAGGCCAGATCCTGGCCACATCCTGCGTCTGACCCGCGTGTGCATCCGTTTCTCCCCAGGTCGTTTGCTAAGCCCCCGAAGCAGGTGCAGACGGTCTGTGAATGCATCCTCATCATGAAGGGGTACAGAGAACTCAACTGGAAAACCGCCAAAGGCATGATGTCCGACCCCAACTTCCTGAGGTCTCTGATGGAGATTGACTTTGATTCAGTTACCCAGAGCCAAGTTAAAAATATCAGAGGTGAGTGTAGACAGATGTAGGAACAGCCAGGCTGGTTGCCAGCCTGGCGGCTCAGTCTCTGGGGCCGGGAGGGAGAGTAAGCAGAGGGCTTGTCGCAGGCAGACCCGCCCATCGTGGTCAGATGGTGTCGCCATGGCGTTGCCGATGGAAGAGGGGGAATGATCGTCCCCAGAGGAAGACAGCGGCAGGGAGGATGGTTGCTGGTTGGGCAGTGGCAGTGGATGCCCGCTGAATGTGTGGTTCAGCAACGGGTCTGGTTTTCCCTAGTAGGATACATGACTCTCTCATGGAGCCCGCCCTGCCTGGTCTTCTGTGCATCTTGTCCGATGGGCGTAGTGGTGCCAAGAACTGGTCTCGTGGGCAGAGGACTTGAATAGACATGTCTCCAAAAAAGATACACAAATTGCTAATAAGCATATGAAAATATGCGTAACATTAGTCACTAGGAAAATGCAGATCAGACCGCAATGAGGTACCGTTCAGACCCACTAGGATGGTATAATTTAAACAAAACCACACAAAACTACAAGTGTCGGGGAGGATATGGAGAAGTTGCAACCCTCGTACGTTGTTTGTAGAAATGTAAAATGGTGTGGTAAACAGTTTGGCAGCTCCTCAGACAGTTAATCATAGAATTACCATGTGTCCCAACCACTCCACGCCTATGTATAGACCCCAAAGAATAGAAAACAGGTATTCAAACAAAAGCTTATACACAGATGTTCCTGACAGCACTGTTTAACAATAGCCAGAAGGTGGAGACAACCCAGATATCTATCAGTGGATGAATGGATGAACAAGAACAAACATATCCACACATTGGAATATTATTCAGTCATACAAAGGAACAAAGTGCTGCTGTGTGCTACAGCATAGATGAGCCTCAAAAGCGTGATGCTAAGTGAAAGAAGCCAGGCATAAAAGGTCACGTATTGTAATTCCATTTATATGAAGTGTCCGTAGGTAAACAGGTAAATCCACAGGGATGGAGAGCAGATTAGTGTTTGCCAGGGTTTGGGGAGGGGAAAGGGGTTGTTACTGCTTAACGGCTCTGAAGTTTCCTTTGGAGATGACGAGAATGTCTTGGAACTACACAGAGGTGAGGCCTGCAAAACCTGGTGAACCTACTAACTGCCACTTCAGCCTGTTTATTGTTTACCATGTTTATTGAACATGTTTAATCATACACTTTAACGTGTTCATTTAATGTTATGTGAATTTTACCTCAATTTTTAAAAATGGGTATTCGGGGAAGAAAAAAAAAAGTTGGTCTAACCTTGACTTCCCTTGTGCCTTTTGCCAGTATGAAGTCTTCTGTAGGTCCTGGAGGGTGGGTGAGGAGGGGGGGCGGCACCACCCACCCCATGCCCGCATTTCAGTTACAGATGCCTGCGTTCCCCCTGAGCCTGGTTCCTGACCTGCCCCAGAGCTTAGCCAGTGAGAATGATGCTAGTCTTTTTCAAAGGCAATAAAAGTTCATTGTGTCACTGTTTATCACGGTGGTTTGTTCAGAACTTGACCATCAATGCATTTTTTCAGCCACTTAAAAAAAAACAAAACAGGGGCTTCCCTGGTGGTGCAGTGGTTGAGAGTCCGCCTGCCGATGCAGGGGATAGGGGTTCGTGCCCCGGTCCGGGAGGATCCCACATGCCGCGGAGCAGCTGGGCCCGTGAGCCATGGCCGCTGAGCCTGCGCGTCTGGAGCCTGTGCTCCGCAACGGGAGAGGCCACAACAGTGAGAGGCCCGCATACCGCAGAAAAAAAAAAACCCACAAAAACAAAGCTAATCGAAACACAAAGGATAACAACAACTACAAAAACCCAAGGGACTCTCTTTACCCGATCGTTGGATGGGTTTCCATTTATGTGAAGTTACTCCCAGGGTGAGGGTGCAGGTGGAGGTGATGGTGCCCTGTAATGACCTATGAACCCCAGTTAGCTGCCAGCTCTGAGCCACCTTGGTGCCCAGTTGGGGGGTCCCCACTGATGCCCTGGGTCTCTGGGGGCTGCTGGGTGTCACACGCAAGTTCCTGTGCCATAGGATGTCCTGGGTGGCAGTAACATGTGCCCCTCACTCACATCTTAAACATCCACTTACACAAAATTCATTCGGGGTTGGACCCACCTGTTGTCCCTGGGAAAGCTGTCCAGATCCCACTCACAGGCTTACCAAGGAGAAGGAACTAGTTACACTTACTTTGTTAGTAGGCAGTTTACTTCCCATTTTATTTTCCCAAGACGAAGCTCACCGCTCATCGAAATCATTGCGTCTTTGACCTTTAGGCCTCTTGAAGACCCTCAATACCACGACTGAGGAAATGGAAGCCGTGAGCAGGGCAGGCTTGGGGATGCTGAAGTTCGTGGAAGCTGTGATGGGCTACTGTGACGTCTTTAGAGAAATCAAGCCCAAGAGAGACCAGGTATTGCCCATCTGTAAGACCTGCACACTTCCGCCAAGAGATTGTTTTGGAGTCAGAATGAATGTGTCCACAGCTTTACTGGAGAAATTCTGGCAAGGTTCTGGTTCTAAACTGCATAAACATTTTTTCCCCCAGTAAATGATAACCCTGAATTATAGCTCTCATTTAGATGTAATGTGAACCGACAGAACCAAAGTCTGAAAGATGTTTGAAGAAAAGAGGGTAAAATCATTCTCGAGGGCTAAAACAGAGTTTCTCACTCTGGGTGCTACTGACGCTTTAGATTGGATCCTTCTTTTGGGGGAGGCCGTCCTGGACACTGCAGGGTACTAAGCAGCCTCGCTGGCCTCCACCCACTGGATGCCGTCGTCCCTTCCCCCAAGTTCTGACAACCAGAAATGTTTCCAAACATTGTCATGTGTCCCTTGGGGGGCAAAGTCGGTCCCTGTTGAGAACCACTGGGTTAAAGGAACATGCAGAAGACACAATACAAAGAGAATTGTGTAAGGTTGATTCTATCGTTTTGAGCCATATTTTGACATTGCTTTATAAGTCAGGATTTTATCACTCAGAAAACTTAGAACCCGTAGTAGGACCAATACAGTCTTCAGTGCATTCTTTTGAGTTTTTGGCTTAGAATCACAGGGTCCTCTTACTGGGACCCTAGTACCCACGAAAATTAAGCCGTCTGCTAACTCAGATGCAGGACGTCTTTTTTCTAATGGGATGTAGGGCTTTTGCATCAAACCATTGAAGAGGTCACTAAGAAAAGAAGCCATGTGCCTCGCTATGACATAGGGTGGCCCCAGAGGGTAGGGACAGCATTAGAAATGCAGGTGGAGGACTTCCCTGGTGGCCCAGTGGTTAGAACTCAGCTCTTTCACTGCCGTGGGTCCAGGTTTGATCCCTGGTCGGGGAGCTAAGATCCCACGAGCCTCGTGGCATGGCCCAAAAAAAAAAAAAATTGCAGGTGGACATAAGCCCAGGTGTGAGACTGTCTTATTCCCACCTCACTGCTGTGCTTTTCCCTTGTCTTCACATAGCTGGCCAGGCTGGAGCGGAATTTTTCCTTGACCAAACGTGAACTGGAGAGGATCCAGAATGAGCTGGCAGCGATCCAGAGAGAACTGGAAGCTCTGGGGACCAAGTACGAGGCGGCCATACTGGAGAAGCAGAAGCTGCAGGAAGAAGCCGAGATCATGGAGAGACGGCTGATCGCGGCCGACAAGCTCATCTCGGGGCTGGGGTCTGAGAACGTCAGGTCAGCCTGGGTAATGGGCCTTCCCGCTAAGTAGCTCTAAGCCAGACTTTGTGGTTTGTGAGTGAACGTCCACAGCACCATTTCTCGCCATGTGGAGTCTTTATTCCACACTGCATTTTGAGCTGAAAACCGTGTGAAAAAGTTCTGATTTTACTATTATCATGTTTAAAGGTGGCTAATGGCCATTTTATAGATTCTTTTAAAAATAGGTATCGCGTGTTATTTACTGAGTAACTGTTAAGGGGAGGCATGGCAGCAGTGGAGACGGGGGGGAAACCAGTGCCCTAGGGCCTGGGAATGTTTGCTTCTTGATGACCTTTAACCCCAAGTCCCTTCTGGAAGGATCTGGAGGAGGAGCCCACTTCTGTCTCTGGACCCTTGTGGCTGGTTCAGTCCTGAGCTTCAGTTTTCAGTAGGTGGAGCTGTTTGATGCTTATGGGCAAGAGGCCCATTGGGCCATAGCTGGTCCACTGGATGTGACAATAGTTTCTTACCTGCACCTGTAAAAATGGTATGGAAAGCACTGGAAAATGTTGTTTGCTTATGGGAAACAAACCATTTTCAATATGTCTATTTTTTTTTTTTTTTTTTTTTTGCGGTACGTGGGCCTCTCACCGTTGTGGCCTCTCCCGTTGCGGAGCACAGGCTCCGGATACGGAGGCTCAGCGGCCATGGCTCATGGGCCCAGCCGCTCCGCGGCATGTGGGATCTTCCCAGACAGGGGCACGAACCCGCGTCCCCTGCATCGGCAGGCAGACTCTCAACCACTGCGCCACCAGGGAAGCCCTGGGCGTGTTTTTAAGCTATTGATTAGGTGTTTGGAAACAATGTGATTACTGTTGTACTTTATACATATCTTTGAGACAAAATTCATCCCCCAAACGTTTATCGAGGCCCCTGTTAGATGCTGGGTTCTGCCGAGCTCTGGAGTTGAACAAAGCCTTTGAAAACGTTGGGTTCACTAGACAGGGAAATGTCAAAGTGAGCTGGCGATCTCTGTCCTCTACAAGCAAAGAACATCTCAGAAAAGGTTTCCTTCTGGCTAGCCCCCTCCCGGCCGTGTGTCAGGCTGGCTCTTCTAGAAGGTTCCTTCGGGTTGTGCCGGAATGTGACTGCTCACGGCAGCCCCCGCCCACGCCAGGTGGCTGAACGATTTGGACGAGCTGATGCACCGGCGCGTGAAGTTGCTGGGCGACTGCCTGCTGTGCGCAGCCTTCCTGAGCTATGAGGGCGCCTTCACGTGGGACTTCCGGGACGAGATGGTCAACCGGGTCTGGCAGAGTGACATCCTGGAGCGGGGGATCCCCCTGAGCCAGCCCTTCAGACTCGAGAACTTGCTCACGGACGACGTTGAGATCAGCAGGTGAGGACGACCCTGGGCTGGGAGGACGGGGCACAGAGCCCGGGGGGCATGCAGCTGACCCACCTGCACAGAGACGGCAGGGAGCTCTGCCCGCCCAGCTCCCCTGCCTCGGAGGCTCCCCGTCGGCTCGCAGCTCGGCCAGAAAAATCCTCATTTCCCCTGTCGCTGCCCCTTCCAGGTGGGGCTCCCAGGGGCTGCCCCCCGACGAGCTCTCGGTTCAGAACGGCATCCTCACTACCCGGGCCAGCCGCTTCCCCCTCTGCATCGACCCGCAGCAGCAGGCCCTCAACTGGATAAAGAGAAAAGAGGAGAAGAACAACTTGCGGGTACGGCTGCCCCCGACACACACCCCACACCGCTCCACATCCTGGGGCCCAGCCCAGTGCTCCCCGGTGTCCCCAGGCCTCCACAAGGCCGAGCTGAAATGCCACCACCCTGAGGCCCCAAGCAGAGCCCTCCCCTTCCTGGCCCGCCCACCCTGTTGAGTCTTGGAGGGCGGCTTGAACCACCTCGGATTCCACTCTGCCCTTTGCCTATTCATTGCCCTGTGGGTCACGTGAAGGCAAAGACGGTGCTGTGTTCGTCTTTGCGTCCCCCCTACTCAGTGCAGAGCCAAGTGGCCTTAGATGCTCGGTCACTTTCTTTTTGGAGGGCAGGGGAGGGGCTTGATTGAGATATAATTCATCTACCATACAATCCATCCGTTTGAAGAACACAGTTCAGTAGCTTTTAGTATATTATACATTGAGTTGTGTAGCAATCACCAGGATCAGTTTTTATCACCCTCCTCCAAAAATGCTGTATCCTTTAGACATCACCACCCCCAGAACATCCATTTCCCCTCCTGCCCCTAACCCCCAGCCTCTGACAACCACTAATATATTTTCTGTCTCTATAGATCTGCCGGTGCTGGACATTAAGTATGAGTGCGATTGTACAGTATGTGGCCTTTTGTGACTGGCTTCTTTCACTTAGCATCATGTTTTCAAAATACATTTTCCCTGCTTAGCGAATCCAACGTTTTCAAAGGCTTCGTTCAATTCCAGGGCTCAGCAGAACCCAGCATCTAACACGGGCCTCGATAAACGTTTGTGGGACACATTCTGTCTCAAAGATATGTATTGAGTACAGTAGTAATCACATTGTTTCCAAATGCTTAATCAACACATATTGTAGCAGGTATCAGGACTTCATTCCTTCTTATGGCTAAATAATAGTGTGTTGCATGTCTGTTTACCTGAATATCAGTTGATGGACATGTGGGTTGTTTCTGCTTTTTGGCTGTCATGAACAGTGCTGCTGTGAACATTCATGTGCAAGTTTTTTGTGGGCGTGTGTTTTTAATTTTTGGGGGTGAAATTGCTGGGGGCCCAGTTACCTTTTACTGAAATAATTAACAATTCATGTTTTTCCATTTTTATCTTTTCCTTGTTTTTTCTGGTCCTTGCTTCCGGGTATGTACATGCAGGTAGGGGAAGCATCCCAAGGTCGGGGCGGGGGGACATCCACTCCCAAAATTCACATAGAACTGTAGTGGGACAGATATCATCAGTGCAGGAATATTCCTTGATGTCCCTCTTCCCTGAGCCTTCCAGAGAGTTCTGCAATTGCCAGACCTCTCCTAGCCCCCCATCCTACTCCTATCCCCATCCTATCTCTTAAAGAGGGAGGGTTCAACTTATGGGGTGAGTGGCTAAGTACATCAATGTAATAAAAGAGGGTGGAGAGGAAGGGAAGAGGAGGTCCCAGGGGCTGGAAGAGGGGAAGAATTTTTACAGATGTTTTGAGAAAAGAGATAAGAAAGCAAGCCTAAGGTTTGGAGGGGAGTGAATTTTTTTTTTTTTTTTTTTGTGGACTCTGTGTTTGGATCCTTTTTGAGGTCTTCTGAGAGATGTGAAGAGATTCTCTCCTAATCCCTTTTGGCTGCTGACCTGTGCTTTTTGAACGAGAGGCTGCTCAGAGCCTGAACCTCATGGTTTATGCAGGTTACGTGCCCTGCTTCTCTCCCTGTTCTGTGTTTTCCCCTCTGCCTCCCTTCAAGGTGCTGACATGTCCCCTGCCACCTCCAAGGATTCTTTTCCCCTTGAATTTGGCGAGTGAGCTGATTTTTAGCATCTGCCTCCCCTCCCTTCCAGGTGGCTTCCTTCAATGACCCCGACTTCCTCAAGCAACTGGAGATATCTATAAAGTACGGGACGCCTTTCCTGTTCCACGATGTGGATGAGTACATCGACCCTGTGATTGATAACGTCTTAGAAAAAAACATCAAGGTCTCCCAAGGACGGCAGTTTATCATACTGGGAGACAAGGAAGTGGGCTATGATTCGAATTTCAGACTGTATCTGAACACCAAGCTGGCCAACCCCAGATACGGCCCATCCGTGTTTGGGAAAGCCATGGTGATCAATTATACTGGTAAGCATGTACAGAGCCGCAGTGCCGAATTTCAGGTGGAGACCACAGTCTGAGCTCAGGGCTCTCAAGGGACGTCACTTCATTCGGTGAATCATTCTCAGAGTCACAGCTTTCATAGTCAACCAATCAGTTCCTTTTGGTTTGCTTTTTGAGGCTTCACCGTGCGGCATGCGGGATCTTAGTTCCCCTGCCAGGGATCGAACCCATGCCTCCTGCATTGGGAGTTCGGAGTCTTAACCACTGGACCCCCAGGGAAGTCCCAACCAATCAGTTCTTAATGAGGAAGCAACACCAAAAGGTTTGGGGGCCTTTAGAAGGCAATGAGTTATGTGTCTTGAGATGTGCTGAGTCTGGACCACGGGGCTCAGACATTCACCCTCGGAGCGAGGCGAGACCCCTTTCTGCCGCAGCAGGAAGTTGTAGTGTATCTGTGTATCTGAATACACAGTATGATTTTGGATTTCCCTCTTCCTCTCAATTGAATTCCGTTATGAACTTGAATGAACTTCCCACATTTTCTAGGGTGGTCACACGGGTTCCTAGGTAGGTTAATCAGGTTTCGGTACGCGTTAGGAAGCTCCCTGGTGGTCCAGTGGTTAGGACTCCGTGCTTTCAGTGCCAAGGGCCTGGGTTCGATCCCTGGTTGGGGAACTAAGATCCCGTAAGCCGCGTGGCTTAAAAAAAAAAAAAAAGTTTGGGTATAAACCCAGATATCTAACGAGGGTCCCCCAAGATGTGGGAGCCCTGGATTTGATTTTAGTGCATCTTCACACTTGCTGTCCATTACTCCAGGTAACAGCATCTCTGTTGCGCTCTGTCCCATATTTGTCACCTGGGGCTTTAGAATGGCATTGGTGGGAGAGTGAGTCCTCGTGTTCCTGGGATGCCGGGCCCACCCTCCACTTGCCCCAGGCACTGCTGTGCGGGGGAGACGAGATGGTGAGCAGCCTGGCAGGGGGACGCGGTGGTGAGGGCCTCCCTCGTCCCCCCACAGTCACACTGAAAGGCCTGGAGGACCAGCTGCTGAGCGTGCTGGTGGCCTTCGAGAGGCGAGAGCTGGAAGAGCAGAGAGAGCATCTCATCCAGGAGACGAGTGAGAACAAGAACCTGCTGAAGGGCTTGGAGGACTCCCTCCTCCGGGAACTGGCCACCTCCACGGGGAACATGCTGGACAATGTGGAGCTGGTGCAGACCCTGGAGGAGACCAAGTCCAAAGCCATGGAGGTATGAACTGTGTGGAAAAGTGTATCGATCCTGCTACGGAGTCCCAGAGATGTTCCCAGGGACCCCTGTGCACCCAGTCAGCCTCTCTTAATTGAGAGCGATAGAAAATCTGGCCCTACGTGGCTCAAGTCCAAAGGGAATTGATTGGCCTAGAAAACAGAAAAGTCGAGGGATGGCTTCAGGCAGGGCTGGATCCAGGACTCCAAGCATATCATCCAGGGCTCAGTTTCTCTCCATTTCTGGACCTTCTGCTGTGTTGGCTTCATTCTCTGCCTCCCTGTGGAGCCAAGCTCCGCTCATGGTCACAAGCTGGGTCTGGCTTCATGTCCACTGAGGTTCGAGTCCAAAAGAGAAGAATGAGAATCTTTTCCTGTCACTGAAGTCACGTGCTCACCCCAGACCACTCCCATGGGCTGGGGATGCCAAGTGTGGATTCTCTGGACCTCACTCACCCGCTCCCCTCCTGGCCTCGGGCTTGAGCCCCACATATGAATGAAAGGAGGAAACTGTAGGTCTCTAGATCAAACTCAGGGACTGTTACTAGAAGAAGGGGGCACGGGGGCAGCGGGGGGTCGAGCCACAAATATATACCACATCTCGCGAGAGGCTGGGGGCCCTTCCTGTGAGCGCTGCATGGCTTTCTTGGCTGCCGCCCTCCCCTCCCCCCCCCCCCCGCCTTCTTACTTTCTCGCCTGTTTCGTATGTCTTCCTGGTTTCGGCTGTAAGTGGCAACGTGCGCCTCTTCTTCAGGTATCAGAGAAGCTCAAGCTGGCGGAGAAGACAGCCCTGGACATCGACAGGCTGCGGGATGGCTACCGGCCGGCCGCCCGGAGGGGAGCCATCCTGTTCTTTGCGCTGTCGGAGATGGCCCTGGTGAGCTCCATGTACCAGCACTCCCTGATCTCCTTCCTGGAGGTCTTCCGCTTGTCACTCAAGAAGTCGCTGCCTGACTCCATTCTTCTGAAGCGATTAAGGAACATCATGGACACGCTGACCTTCAACATCTATAACTATGGCTGCACAGGTGAGCACCTGTTCGCACCGATTTAGGACCGATGCACTCTGTGCGCTTCTGTCCGTGTGTCCAAATTTCCTCTTCTTATAAGGACACCAGTTGGGATTGCATGGGGGCCCTCCCTAACAGCCTCATTTTATTTTTTTAAATTAATTTGTATTGGCGTATAATTGATTTACAATGTTGTGTTAGTTTCAGGTGTACAGCAAAGTGAATCAGTTATGCATATACATACCTCCACTCTTTTTTAGATTCATTACAGAGTATTGAGCAGAGATCCCTGTGCTATACAGCAGGCTCTTATCAGTTATCTATTTTATATACAGTCGTGTGTATATGTCAATCCCAATCTCCCAATTTATCCCTCCTCCTGCCCTTTCCCCCTTGGTAACCGTGAGTTTATTTTCTACATCTGTGACTCTATTTCTGTTTTCTAAATAGGTTCAGTTGTACCATTTTTTTTTAGATTCCACATATAAGCGATATCATATGATACTTGTCTTTCTCTGTCTGACTTACTTCACTCAGTATGACAATCTCTAGGTCCATCCATGTCGCTGCAAGTGGCATGATTTCGTTCTTGTTTATGCTGAGTAACCTAATCACCTCTTAGAGGCCCTGTCTCCAGCTCTGAGGTACTGGGTATTAAGGTGTCAACTTATAGATTTTGAGGGGGACACAGCTCAAAATTGTGTAGGGCAGGAAACAGGTTGAGGGCTATCCTATAGGGCTCACTTAAGTAAACAACCCTTCTAACACGTATAAGATAGAATTCACATCACACATTTTGACTTACATGGTTTTTTTTTTTCCGTTAGAAAAAAAAAAGAACTCTAATGTTTTGCGTCTTCCTATCCATAAAGAGTGTGTTGATGGAATGGGCTTACTCTGCAATAGAGATTGGCCAAATCTGTCCCACCGCCTGCTTTTGTAAATAAAGTTATCTTGGCACACGGCCACACCCGTTTCTATACAGATCGTCCATGGCGGCTTTCACAGTACAATGGCAGAGTTGAGTAGTTATGACAGAGACTGTCTAGTCTGCAAAGCCGAGTCGATTTACTCTCTGGCCCTTTATAGAAAGTTTGTTAATACCTCTTCTCCACTGTAAGAACTTTTGCTTTGAGTCCGGCAAATGACCAGCACTTCATTCAGGAGGTGGCTCTGAACCTCCATCATACGGTCCTTCATCTGCTGGGGGGGCACCCCCCTCCTCTTCCCACGAGGGCGTGGTAAGTGCCGCCCGGAGACGTGACCATTGCAGATGCGTACGAGTGAGGGTCACTGCCCGTTGCACTTGTGGGCATGACGTGTCAGTTGAGCTCATAGTTTTTGCAGGTGTTCACGGACACCAAATGCAAAGACGGCTAAATGCAACTGACTGTGCAGTTGAGGTGCTTCAGTTCATTTCTCTGAAATTTAAGCGTGGTGTGCATGAGAAACCCTGGGTTTAAATGCATTTGTTTTATCCAGACCCATCTGTTGTTTCTCTTCAGGGTTGTTTGAGAGGCACAAGTTACTTTTTTCTTTCAATATGACTATCAAGATAGAACAAGCAGAGGGGAGAGTCCCCCAGGAAGAATTAGATTTCTTCTTAAAAGGTAACGAATTTGCCTCGTTTCATGCTTCCCAACTCCCTGGACCCATGTTGCACATGTGTATGAGTTTGTTCACCAAAACAACAGCAGAAATTTGCCTTCCTTAAAACTTGGCTTCCAATAGCACCGCCTTAGTAAATACCTCAGTTGACAGTTCCAGCCTCAGAGATAGTTCGAGTTAACTCAGAGCAGCCAGCCTCTGCCTTAAGGCTGCCCCGAGGCTGGAAGCCACGCCGAGCTTCCTGGCTGGAGTTACGGATGGTGACAGGGGAAGCCTAACCCTCTTCTCTTTCCAGCCCCCTTTTGAGAAGTGGATTTTCCCCAAAGTGAGGGAAGCCCAGGAATGGAGTTGCTTACTCTTCCCCGTGTGTTGGTGTCGGCTGTTTACTTCTCTTATCCTGTTGTGATTAGGAAACATTTCCCTGGAGAAAAGCAAACGGAGAAAACCCTGTGCTTGGTTGTCCGACCAGGGATGGGAAGATATCATTCTTTTATCAGAGATGTTTCCAGACAACTTTGGGACTCTTCCTGATGATGTGGAGAAACATCTGACTGTCTGGCAGGAGGTGAGCAAGTGCCCTCCTTCTCCTCCTTCCCTTCCCCGCACGTCAGTCATCTCCACACTCAATCTGTAGCCTAACTCCCTATGAGTTTGAAGATCTGCCTCTGAGTGGCTCGTGCAGAGTGTAGCCAATGCCCTCTAACTCCCTGGATGGAATTCTCCTTTATCTAGTTCAGCTAGTTTTGTGGGAGAACTATCTATCTATCTCTCCATCTGTCCATCCGTCCATTTGTCCATCCATCCATCTGTCCATCTGCCTCTGCCTGTCTGTCCATCCATTCAAGAAACTTTGAGCATCTGTGGCTGGACCACGTCCCTTGATGGGCAGTGGGAATTCAACAGTCCATAAGACTCAGTGCATCCCTTCCTAAAGTTCAGAGTTTGGGGGGTAGAAAATGACAGATCTGACTAGACGTGGCCTGTCGATTTCATCCCTTTACAGGGGCTCTTGGGACCTTCACATAAAAAGGGGGGCCTATATCATTTCTCAGTTGATGCCAGCATGAATGTTCTTTGCTTTTCCCAGTGGTATGACCTGGATTCACTTGAGCAGTTTCCGTTCCCCCTGGGTTATGATGACAACATCACCCCTTTCCAGAAGTTGCTTATTTTGCGCTGTTTCCGTGTGGATCGGGTATATCGGGCCGTGACTGACTACGTGACTGTAACAGTGGGAGAGAAGTAAGTGAGTTGTTTGTGTTTGCTTGGCCCTTTCTGTGGGGTAGAATATCTAATGTCACCCCTTCCTGGACTCACGGATGGCAGTGGGTGGCCAGAGGGGACTGCCTTTGAGCATGATTCGGTAGCCACTCTAGAGCAGCGCTGTTTAAGAAAAATACAGTGTGAGTGACGTATGTCATTTCAAGTCTTCTGGTAGCCACATTCAAAAAGAAGCAGGTGAAATTAATTTTAATAACAGTTATCATAAGCATATAAAATATAATATATTAATATATAACAATATATTATATGTATATAATATTTACTAATAATAAGTAACTGTATTTAATTATTAAATGATACAAATGAACTTATTTACAAAACAGAAACAGACTCACAGACATAGAAAACCAATTTATGGTTACCAAAGGGG
Organism: Pseudorca crassidens; assembly: GCF_039906515.1. Classification (NCBI taxonomy): domain Eukaryota; kingdom Metazoa; phylum Chordata; class Mammalia; order Artiodactyla; family Delphinidae; genus Pseudorca; species Pseudorca crassidens. The sequence goes on from NC_090307.1 coordinate 85,962,700, forward strand.
AAAGGGGAGGGGGAGGGATATATTAGGAATTTGGGAGTAAAATATACACACCACTATATATAAAATAGATAAACAACAAGGACCTACTGTACAGCACAGGGAACTCTAGTCAATATTTTGTAATAACCTAGATGGGAAAAGAATCTGAAAAAGAATATATATTTATATTATAACTGAATCACTTTGCTGTACACCTGAAACTAACACAACATTGTAAATCAACTATACGTCAATGAAAAAAGTAAATTTATAAAAAAGGAAACAGTCAAAATTAATTTTAATAACAATCATCATAAGTTATATTACATATATATTGATACATCATATCATATAAATAATATGTATTAGTAGTTAATTATATTTAACTCAAATATTAAAATGCTATCTCAGCATGTAATGGATCGAGATATTTGGCATATTTTTTGATACCAAGGCTTTAAAATCCTGTGTGAATTCACACGTGCAGCTCATCTCAGTTTGGACTCGCCACACTTCAACTGCTCGGTAGCCACACGTGCCTCATGGCTCCCGTATTGGTAGCTCTGGAATCGGGGGTGAGGCCGGATGGGTAACTTAGGGTGACAAACTCACATCTGCCTCCACGGCCGGCGGGCGATGGAGAGGACTGGGCGTGGCTGGATGAGGACTCGGGCCCACTGGAGAGGTCAAGCCCTGGCCAGCAGCCCCTGAACTCCTGCTGACTGATGCCAGGTGGCGGCGGGGACTCAGATCTCTGACTCTTCAACGGAAACTAGAAATTTGGATTTCTACATGAAATCTCCCAATCGTTATGTGCTGGCAACTAACTTTTTAAAAATCTCGAGATGCAGGCTGTTCAGGACACGCCTGTGGAGCCGCCGGTGTGGGACCTCTGGGTTCGGTGCCCAGGGCACGTGCACCTGGAAGGCCGGCTTGTCAGGAGGCATGCAGCTCAGAACAAGTCTCCTGAACCACCCAACCCGGATGTACTGGGCTGTGTGGAGAGGTCCCCATCACCCAGGAGCTTATTACCATCCAGTGAACGAGATGTGTGTAAAACCTGGATTCCAAAACAAGGAAGGCTGAGCAAAGAGCCATACCACAGGGACAGTCAGAAGGTTCTGGACACTGGGAGGAAGAGTGCTGGTCGGACCGGCCGGCCCCTGCCTGGCGCTGTCCTCCCGGGAGCGTTTTCCAGTCGTGTTTCTTTCCCCAGGTACGTGCAGCCTCCGGTGATCAGCTTTGAAGCCATCTTTGAGCAGAGCACACCCAACTCGCCCATTGTGTTTATCCTGAGTCCTGGCTCTGACCCTGCCAGTGACCTTATGAAATTAGCCGAGCACAGCGGTTTTGGAGGGAACCGCCTCAAATTCCTTGCCATGGGTCAAGGTCAAGAAAAGGTAAATTGTTGTTGGAGGGAACAAGCCCTAAACGTGGGTGAGGTCACCGGCCCCTGTTAGGAATGAATTAACGAATGTTTGGCTTTAAGCCAAGAGTACCGCCCCCCCCGCCCCCCCCCCCACACGAATGCCATGCATTTCCGGTCTATGGAGCAGTAGTCACATGTCACAGCGATGACAGTGTGAACAGTAGTATAGTTCTAGAGCTGACCTGCTGTGATTGCCCAGCCTGGTGCCGTCGGTGTGTTCTGCTGTTTCCAAAGCCCTTTCACATCCAGTCTTTATCTCCCTCAGCCCTTGCAAGAGCCGCGTTTCGGATCAGGGCTGTCACTGCCCCAGTGGCAAGGCCAACTGGTCAGGGGGCAGGTGCCACTGAGTCCGAGGTTGGAGCTCTGGGGGCTGAGGGAGGCCAATGAGTGCAGCCCAGCGGACCCCGGTGGCCCCGCGGGAAGTCTAAAGGGCTGCTTCTTCAAAGGCTCCCTCTGTGGCTCCGGGACCGCTGGCTCCTCTGTGGCTTCTGCTGCAGTGGCCAGTAGTTTCCTGGTGCTTGCAGCGGGTCTCTGGGAGAGCACAGGGTGGTGCGGCAGTGGGACGCCGACGCTTCCTTTCTGTCTCTGTCGGAGCAGGTGGCCCTACAGCTGCTGGAGATGGCGGTGGCTCGAGGGCAGTGGCTGATGCTGCAGAACTGCCATCTCCTGGTCAAGTGGCTGAAGGATCTGGAGAAGTCCCTGGAGAGGATCACCAAGCCCCACCCCGACTTCCGCCTGTGGCTCACCACGGACCCCACCGAGGGCTTCCCCATCGGAATCCTGCAGAAGTCCTTGAAGGTCTGGCAGCAGGACAGACAGACGTGCCCACGGCTCGGTTCCTTACCTCACTCCCGTTTTGCTGTGTGCATGTGTGTGTTTAGGATAGAGTTGGACACCCCCGCCTTTCCCAGTTCCATTTCTCCCTCTCCCTTCAGAGGTAAGCACTGTCCGGATAGGGTGACAATTATCGGGTGACAGTGTTGACTCCCAGGCCCATCTTTATCACTTCTGCATGTCCTCAAAACAATTTCTGGGTTAGTTTTCATGGACTTCACATTTATCCTTTTTAACTCTAATGATCGGCCCTCCCACAGCCCGCAGAAGTGGAGTGAGTGCTTGTGTGTGTAAGTTTCAAGGAGTTTACCTGCCCTGTTTAATTTAGTCTCTGGGAACATTTTGGGGAATGGTTTCATCATCTCTCTCTTCCTCCAGGACAGGCAGAGGGAAAAACTTAGCTACTTCTGTTTTACACTTGAGGACCCCATGGATCAGAGGAGGTTAAAAGAGCCTTCCTGGGGTCATTCGATGAGTCAGGGCAGAGCTGGAACAACGTCTCGTTTTTAACTCATTCACGTGGGCCCTTGGGAATAGGGAAGATAGCTTTGCAAGGACGGAGGGAAAAGCCAAGACGACTGCAGTCTGCACACCCTTCAGAGCCCTGCTCGGGGGCCTGGGGTTTCCGTCACCATCGGTCTTTGCCTCCAACAGGTTGTCACCGAGCCACCCAACGGGCTGAAACTCAACATGAGAGCCACGTACTTCAAGATCTCTCCTGAGAAGCTGGACCAGTGTCCACACCCTGCTTTCAAGTCCCTGGTCTACGTGTTGGCGTTCTTCCATGCTGTGGTGCAGGAGAGGAGAAAGTTCGGGAAGATCGGGTGGAACGTGTACTACGACTTCAACGAGTCTGACTTCCAGGTGAAGAGGCGGCTACTGCCTCTCCCGGGGGACACTCCTTCCTTCGTTGTTCCTGCCCACGTTTTCAGAAAACAGTCAGAACGCGAATGACTTTATGGGTTTTCGGTTACCCAGGCCCGTTCCTCCTCTTTGCAGGTCTGCATGGAAATTCTGAACACATACTTAACAAAAGCTTTCCGGCAGCACGACCCTCGGATCCCGTGGGGCAGCCTCAAGTACCTAATCGGGGAGGTAGGAGCATCCTGGGTACCTGCTGCAGGCCCCCTGGGGCGGGCTGGGCTGTGGCCTGGTGCCCCTGGTCCATGGCCCCCGAGTCTTCTGGGACTCCCCTCTTGCTGCTGCCCATCAGCTGAAGGCCCCTGGGTCTCTGTGAAACACCACCCCCCCGCACCCCGGTTTGTCACCCTGTTATTCTTTGTCCTAAGTGAGCGACCGTCACCTGGGCGTTTGGACTCATCGCCCTGGGGACTCCTGTTCCTCGCTGAGGATGCCTCAGGCACGTCATGGGAGCCCTGCCTCTGTTCGGCGGGCCTGGAGGTCCACTCTGGAGGCCACGGCCTTATACAGCGCTCGTGGGAAAGCTTCCCCGGAGGCCTGTGTGTGGCTCAAACAGAGACATCGCTGTTCCAAAGACAAAAGCGGCTGCTGGCTCCTTGGGTTGTTTTGTTTGCTCGTTCGCTGTGTTTTGGGGAGTTGGCCAGTTGCACACTGGCTCCCAGCATTTCATGAGGACTGCTATCACCTGGGGCTCTATGAGTCTGCACACAAGCCCTCTTGTATAGAGTGGCCCGAAGCCTGTGCAAGTCAGCACGGTTTGAGCTGTACAGTGGCCGGGCGGCAGGAGTCTCTCTAAGGGCGCATCCGGGCTTGACCCTGGACTGTCCGCTGGGCCCGGGGCCTCAGGGCCCACCCCGTAGGTTCTGGGTCCCGGCCGGCTCTCACTCCCTGTCATGTCAGGTCATGTACGGAGGACGGGCCATCGACAGCTTTGACCGGCGCATCCTGACCATCTACATGGATGAATACCTGGGGGACTTCCTTTTCGATACTTTCCAGCCATTCCACTTTTTCCGGAACGAGGAAGTGGACTACAAAATCCCCACGGGGGATGTCAAGGAAAAATTTGTTGGTGAGATTTCTCAGCCATCAGGAAGTATGCAGACGTTTTATTCTAAGGGAGCCCGTACATTTCAGCTCTTCTGGTTTCTGTGGTTGGCTTGATGCTTCTGACCCCTTCCCTGGTGGGACTCTTTGACGGCTCGGGGTGGTTTCTTATGCCTTTTAGCGGGGCCCAGTGGGCTCTTCCTGGCCTCAGAGCTGATGGAGTTAGTTCAGACTTCCTGTCCTGGAATGATGGTAAATATATCAGAGTCTCCCTGGAAGGGCAGAGTGGCCCCTGGGAAAGTCACTGAGCCATTTTCATAAAAGATACACGTAGAGGAAGTTCCCTGGTGGCCCAGTGGTTAGGGCTCTGCACTTTCACTGCTGTGGGCCTGGGTTTGATCGCTGGTTGGGGAATTGAGATCCCGCAAGCCACGAGGCATGGCAAAAAAAAAAAAAAAAGATGCACACAGGCCTGTATTGGGCATGGCGGTGTAGAATTCTTATTTTAAAAGCACGTCACCCTCTCAGAGGTGGAACGTGGGCTAACGTGTGTGGGGACGTCGAGGCTGTGGGCCCTCGGGAATCGGAGGTGGCATGGCAGTGTAACCGCTGTTCTCTCCCATTACAGAAGCTATTGAGGCCCTCCCTCTGGCCAACACGCCTGAAGTGTTTGGGCTGCACCTCAACGCTGAGACTGGATATTACACTCAGGCAGCTCGAGACATGTGGTCTCACCTGCTGGAGCTGCAGCCTCAGACGGGTAAAGTCCCCTGCAGAGGACTGTGCCCATTGGACTGGGGACAAAGGGCATTGGCGCAAAGTGCTGCTTCGGGTTCTGATAGCTTCCGTACTGTTGGTGCCCTTCTGAGAGCCAGAAGGCACCCCAGTCCTGTGCTCAGATGCCTTGCTCTCTCTGAAAAGTGTCCTGATTTCAGGGGAATGCAGCACCGCCATCAGCCGAGATGATTACACTGGCCATGTGGCCAAGGACATAGCAAACAAGATGCCCAAAGTCTTTGACTTGGACCTGGTCAGGAAGCAGCTGGGGATGGTCGCCTCCCCTACCTCAGTGGTGCTCCTGCAGGAGCTGCAGCGCTTCAACAAGCTTGTCATACGGATGTCCGCATCCCTGGCTGAACTTCAGAGGGTAAGCCTGTTCCTCGAGTGCAAATTCCTGCCTCGGTGGAGTGCTGGGTTTTCCGCTAGTCTTGCCTGACTGCTCTTGATTCTATAAACAGGCCTTGGCTGGAGAAGTTGGGATGAGCAGTGAATTAGATGATGTAGCCAGGTCCCTCTTTCTTGGGCAAATCCCTAATATCTGGAGAAAGCTTGCCCCTGACACCTTAAAGTCCCTCGGAAACTGGATGCCCTACTTCCTGCGGAGGTTCAGCCAGTACATGACGTGGGTGAGTGAGAGGCAGCGGTCTGCTTGCTGGTCCAAGGCTTGGCCTGGACCCCCTCAAACCACTTCCCGACTCCTTCTCCCCTCCCCAGTGGTACCTCTGTCAGGAGCTGACTGGGTGCTCTGGAAATGGTCTCGGACTCTGCAAGCGTATCTGTTTTTTTTTCCTTTTCTCCCTTCCCCCCTCCCTTCCTTCCTCCCTTCCTCGGGGGCTTCCCTGGTGGCGCAGTGGTTAAGGATCCGCCTGCCAATGCGGGGGACACGGGTTCAAGCCCTGGTCCGGGAAGATCCCACGTGCCGCGGAGCAGCTAAGCCCGTGCGCCACAAGTACTGAGTCTGCTCTCTAGAGCCCTCGAGCCACAACTACTGAGCCCGCGTGCCGCAACAACCGAAGCCTGCACGCCTAGAGCCCGTGCTCCCCAACAAAGAGAAGCCACCGCAAGGAAGAGTAGCCCCTGCTCGCCGCAGATAGAGAAAGCTCACGCACAGCAACGAAGACCCAACCCAGCCAAAAATAAATAAATAAAATAAATATATTAAAAAAAGAAAGACTTTGAAGCATACTATGCCCAACTTGATTTATCCATCTAAGAGTCTGTCTTGGCAATTGTTCCATCTAGACGTCATTCCTTCTAGGCTACTCCGTCTCACAGACATCCTGTATCCTTTCCTCTGATGGATATTTAGGTGGTTACCATTGGTTTTTTGTTCTCTTTTTGGATTTTTTGTTTTGCTAGTACGAACAACATTCTGGTGCACATGGCTTTGGAGACTCATGTGAGTATATTCCATGGGTACAATGGAAGAGTTGGATCCGAGTGTGTGCATTTTAAATTCTGACAGCTCTTGTCAGATGGTTTTCTAGAGAACTTGAAACCACAGCGTACGAGAATGATTCTTTCCTCACCTCTCTGCAACATGGTGTGTTCTTAATACTTTGGATCTTTGTCTCCTTCATAGGCAACAAGTAACATCGACTATGTTGGTTGTGTGTTTCTTTAATTATGGTGAGGCTGAGTGTATTTGACACGTTTATAGACATTTTGTGTTTTTCTGTGAACTGTCTTTGTATCTTGATTTCATTTTTATCAAGTTCTCCACCTTTTTTAAAAAAATTATTTATTTTTGGCTGCGTTGGGTCTTCGTTGCTGCGCGCGGGCTTAGTCTAGTTGCGGTGAGCGGGGGCTACTCTTCGTTGCGGCGCTCAGGCTTCTCCGGTGGCTTCTCTTGTCGCAGAGCCTGGGCTCTAGGCGCGCGGGCTTCAGTAGTTGTGGCTTAGTTGCTCCGCGGCATGTGGGATCTTCCCGTGGGATCAAACCCGTGTCCCCCGCATTGGCAGGCAGATTCTTAACCACTGCGCCACCAGGGAAGCCCCTCAAATTCCCCACCTTCTAAAATTGGTTTTTAAGAGCTCTTTGTACATCAAGGGAATTAAGTCTTTTGTCTGCTGGTGTTACAGATATTTCCCCAGCTTGCCTTAAGCTTTTTGATTCTGTGGTATTTTTTCCATAGGAAAGTTTTACATTTTAATGTAGTCAAAGAGATCAGTCTTGTCTTTTATGGCTTCTGGGTTTTGTATTCCCCACTCCAAGATTCTGAAAACATTCACTGGAGATTTGATTTGTACTTTTGTGGTTTATTTATTTAGTTTAGTTTTGTTTTTATTTTTTTGGCCGTGCTGCGTGGCATGCGGGATCCTAGTTCCCCGACCAGGGATCGAACCCACGCCCCCTGCAGTGGAAGCGCTGAGTCTGCATGTGGTGTATTTTCTATATTTAAATCTTGGCTGCACCTGGAGTTTGGTGATCCCGCTTGTTTTTCCCAGTGGGCTGCCAGTTGTCCCAACACCATCTTCCTGCCCCTAACGTGAACTACATCTTCTGTCGGCTTTGACCCTGGCATTGGATGGCAGCCCCAGGCTCTCACCAGCTGCCTTCTCTCCCCAGGTCACCGAGAGTGAGCCCAGTGTGATGTGGCTCTCGGGGCTGCACATCCCAGAATCCTACCTCACGGCCCTGGTGCAGGCCACCTGCCGGAGGAACGGCTGGCCGCTGGACCGCTCCACCCTGTTCACGCAAGTGACCAAGTTCCAAGATGCAGACGAAGTGAATGAGCGGGCGGGACAAGGTACGGCCAGCTCCCTGCGGCTTCACGGCCTCTCATGTAGGGTCTCCCTCCCCAAGCTACCCTCAGAAGGGCTGAGCACAGTGTGGGCCCGGAAAGTCAGACTGCGGCAAATACTGGCCATGTTTGTGTGCTGTCCACGTGGGGCTTGGCGTCTCTGAGGGTGAGTCCAGGTGTTTCTTTTCCAGTTTTTCCATTGAGACGTGGGCTGACGTCAGGGGAGAGCTGAGCCACACTCGCCCAGCCTGTCTGTGGGAAATGGGCTACTAGGTTAGAAAGAACTGGTCGCCAGGTGGCTTCCCTGGAACCCATGAGGGCCCGGGGGCATGGTAGCCAGAGAGCAGGATGGGCCAGGTGGGAACCGTTCAATTGTGCTATAACGTCAAGTCCCTTAGACACTGGTTACTGGCTGTGTGAACTGCGGCTGGAAACTGTGGTTTCCCGGGGGGTCGTGTCTTAGAGGACATCTCGCTGCAAGCACAAAAGCCCTCTTCAGCTAGCTTAGGGAGAGGGGGTTTATGGTGAACATTGTGGAGCGCTCAGTCCTCTTTGTAGAAGGCCAGCGAGGTCTCAGAGGGACCGGCAGTGTTGGGGTGGCCATGGTGCCAGCTGACTCTGGGGCCCGAGGCCAGTTAAGTCTGTGGGCCTTGATGCCACATTGCTGGGGAGAGGCGACCACCCCTCTTCCATGGCGCTGTGGCCATATGGAGGGTCACGGGGTCTCCAGGGTGTCCCATCTGGGCTCTACAAAAGGAAAGTGGGCGGGGTAGAAATGGTGGCCACCCCTTTTGGGAAAAGGCGGGGGCTGTGTATGGGGAAGGAGAATCAGTTAGTTACCCTTTTGCTTGTCCATATGCGCATCTGCTAGAGCTGCCGAATGCTGGGCAGAATGACACTTGCCTCCGCCTAAGTGCGGCTCTCTTCCTGGTGCCTCTAGGATGCTTTGTCTCAGGACTCTATCTAGAAGGCGCTGACTGGGATGTAGAAAAAGGATGTCTTATCAAGAGCAAATCCAAGGTGCTGGCCGTCAACCTGCCGGTCGTGAAGATCATCCCCACTGAAGCCCATCGCCTCAAACTGCAGGTGAAAGGCCGACGCCTGCCCCGTTTCCCCTCTTCTCCTCTGACTGGAGTTAGACACCAGGTGGTTTCCAAGAGTCTCGCCTTTTAGCACAGGGGCTCTTAACCTTTCAGGGCTGCGGGAAGCCTTTGAGCCACGTCCCGGGGGAACAATGCACACGTGCGCGTGCGTGTGTGCAGAGCCTTGCGGGGGCGGCACGGGTTCAAGGTTGGAGGCTGTGGCCCAGACCAGCTTGAGGAGCGACTCCTCCCTTCTGGTGAAATTCTGCGCTCATTGCGTGGGTCGGAAGGTAGCTACATCCGGTGTGGACGGCAGGCGCCCCTGCAGGATGGCCTGCTCTGGCCGACCCCGCTTCTCATGGGTGTCAGCAGAGCCCGGCACCTCGCGGGGCCCCTCCGCACCCGTAGCGCTTAGACGAGCCTTCGCCCTCCCCGGGACCCGCGCGCCCCTCTGCCCGCGCCGGCACCTCACGCCCCTTTCCTGTGCAGAACACTTTCCGGACGCCCGTCTACACCACCTCCATGAGAAGGAACGCCATGGGGGTCGGCTTGGTTTTTGAAGCCGATCTCTTTACCACGAAGCACATTTCTCATTGGGTCCTGCAAGGGGTATGCCTCACCCTGAATTCTGATTAACCCTCTGGGTGAAGAAAACGGCACGAGATTCTAAGTCTGTGGCCGGCAACGGATGTGCTGGGAATTCGTGAAGACGCATCATCTGCTGTCACTTCTTGGGGCCTCTCGAGGCAGGAGGGGGGTTGACACTGATTTTTTTCTTCCATTTGAAATCAGCCATTTATATATGTCTTTCCATATAAGTTAACCTGAATGGTTTTATTTTTTTTAACGTAAAAAAAAAGGATTCTGTGGTATTCAAAAAGTAAATTCAACAAGAGCATTCATTTTAAGACGTGTCGAGTTTGCTTTTCCTTCTCAGGGGAACCACTTAAGCAAAACTGCCTGCATGTCGATGGCACAAGTGAGAATTCTAACGTAAATTGTCAAAGGTGGTTTTTTTGATGGTCCAGGTCTCTTTCAGCAGACGCCTCTCTGGAGCGAGGGCTGCGTGCTGGGGCGCGGGGTAGAAGGCCGAGGCTGCTGCGCGGAGGCAGCAGGGCCCCCGTCCCTGGGCTGATGAGGCTGGAGTCACCCACACCCTTCCAGAACTCTCCAGCCCGGCTCCCCGGGCGCTGGCCTGGCAGCGTGTGGGCGAGGGTGCTGAGCCTGGTGTTTTGATTCCTGCGTGAGGCTGTGAGGGGTTGGGTGCAGACGAAGAACCTGAAGGACCGGCGGCTACCGGGCGTCCCTTCCTCCTGCGCCCCTGGGGCTACTGCGGCCAGGCCCGGCCGGGGGCGAGGAGCGGCTTTACCCTGCGAGGGAGGAACGGGGCTGGGCTGAGCTGAGCGCTAGCGGGACACGAGGGCGAGGCCAGTCACGGGGACAACTGGCTTTTGCTAGAACTTCCGAGGCGCAGAACGTTCTAAGGGATGGCTCAGGGCAGTGAGACACGGCAGGGGACTCGTCTTTCCGGAAGTGAACCCCAGCCCGGGACTCACCCCTGGGTGAGCCCACTGTCAGGGCAGCGGTTACTGGGGGCGAGGGGCAGAAGTGGGCGCTCTTTCTTTCCCTCCCACTGTTCCCCCCGCCAGGCCCACCCTCGGGTGGTTTAATAAAAGACACAGAACAGAAAGAAGGCAGGTTTAGAAAATAAAGTTTGTTGGGATCTTGAACATTTTGGATAAAACTAACAAAAAACAACACATTCAGGTCGTGGTGATATGAGGAGTGACGTCATCTTATTTAGTTCCCGTGACTTAACATACATCTGCTCGGTTATCCGTGCCGCCCCCCGGGGGGGGGGGGAGGGTGTGTCGGGAGGTTACGGGGGTCTCCTGGAGGGAGCAGGGCTGCTCCGGACAGGCCGCCCTGGAAACGGGAGGGATGAGGTCAAGGTCGTTATGTGTTGCTCCGACTTTATAATTAGGCGTGTGACTATCTGATGTCGTTAACGTCGAGCAGCGGCGCAGCCTGCGGCCCGTGCTTTGTCCGCGAGCGCGCTGAGATTCCGCGGAGCCGGGCTGGAAGCAAGCGAGTCGGCACACAGGTGTTTGGCCGCAGCGATTAGTAAGTACGGATTCCGTAGCAGGGACACGATCGTGTTTCGGTGTCGGTCAGAGGGCAGGGGGAGCAGGAGAATAATCTGTTGACAGGCGTGAAAACAATTCGGCATGCATGGGGATTGAAAAAGAAAAGAAACAGAGGAGGTGCGGCTGAGTTTTTCCTAGGAGTGATCACAGTGCCTCGAGAGCGCGGGGAAGGGTCGCGGGGGGCCTTCACACAGTTCTGTCCGTCCCTGAGTGCTTCCTCGCCACCTTGCCGCCTCCGTTCACCTGGTCCACCGCCAGCGTCTCCACCTCGGGCGGGGCCTGCGCCGGGGTCGCGTGGTGGATGCGGTGCGCCACGCCCACGTGCGCCCTGTGCGGCTTCTCGCGGGCGGGGCTGGGCTGCTCGCCGGCGCTGCGGTCCGAGGCGATGGGGGGGATGACGAGGGGCCGCTCCTTGACGAGGTGGACCTCGGCCGACTCCCTGGCCAGCAGGAACGGGGTGGGGTCGGGCATGGCGTCCACCGGCTCCCGCAGAAGCAGTTTCCGGCTCTCGGCCCCGAATCTGTAGACCTCCTCGAACTCCGGGTGCAGCGGGGCCGAGAGGCTCTTCTTCATGCGGCGCCGGGGCGTCTCGGGCAGCCTGTCCTTGGGCGGGGCCGGCTTGTAGCTGGCCAGCGCGGGGCTGCCGGCCGGGCTGCCGTCCGAGGTGCCGCCGGAGCTCAGGAGCTTCCTCTTGGTGGCGTGCAGCTGCGACGTCAGGTAGGCGATGGTGCCGGCGCGCTGCTCCAGCTCGCTGCTCAGCGCACCCAGCTTGTGGCTCTTCACCTTCAGCTCCTCCAGGTACCGCCTCTCGCGCTCCTTGATGCTGTTCTCCAGCACGACGACCATCGCGCTCTTCTGCTCCAGCTCGGTCAGCAGCTCGTTGTTCTCGTCCTCCTTCAGCTTCAGCTGCGCCTCCAGGTCTTCACATCTTTTCTTGAGTTCGCTGCTTCTAGAAGAGCCGTCTCCTGGAAGGCCAAGCCGAGGGGGCGGAGTGAGAACCCGAGGGCAGGGCGGCCAGGCCCTGGGGGGCAGGGAGACCTGTGCGGGGATCGGGGGTCTAGGCCGGCCTCCCCTCCCCACGGTGGCGGTTCCCCTGGCCAAGATGGGTGCGGTGCCCACAGGCCACACGGAAGGTAGGACCCCCATCGCTCGTGCCACCTCCGTGTCCTCTCCCCCCAGGAAAAGGTGGGAGATCAGGCGGTCTTTGAGGCCCCATCCAGCTCTCCAGCTTATTGCATAAAAGGATGTCTCCAAATTTCAAAAATGCTGACGTTAAAATGGGCAATTTCAGAGTATTAGACCTCTCCAAAGGCTGAGGATTAAACTGTTAGCAGAGCCATCTGTCTGCGCCATTCCAAGCACGGTTTGGAAACGCAAATGTAGACTTCCTTTATGTCTAGAGCACCAAAGCTCTGAAATTGCGGAGGAGGCTGGATGCCAGGCTGCCACCTTTCCCCCGACACGGGTCCCCTCTCTGCACCTCTAAGAGCATGGCATCCTTGGGCCTGAGTTCAGGCCCTACCTTGGTCCTTGGCCTGCCCCTAACACCACACAGGCCGCCCTTCGGCAAGACTCTCCCTGGCTGTGCTCGCGCTGTGCAGGGCGGCTGAACGGGGCGGGTGGTCCGTGAAGGTAGGAGGCCCTGGTGGTGAGGCCGGAACCAGTGTTTGTGGGTGCCTCTCAGATGAGGATGCGGGTTCAGGGATGTCAGAGAAGCTGCTGAACGGCTCCTCTGAGAGCCGCGTCTGCGTGTGCTTCCACCCCTGGGCGGGGCACCAGGCCCACCTGAGAGGCTTGCGCTCTGCCCCCCACAGGAGATGCCCCACGCCAGCTGTTACCACGAGCCCCTGATGAGGGGCCGGGTTGGTGGGCGGGTGGCCTCGGGACTCAGGGCCGAGAACCACGTCTGGAGAGGATATAGGGCAAGAATGGTGTTTCTACAGATTAGCGTGGGCTCAGAGGGGACAGGAAGTAAGGACAGCCTGATTTCGGTGACATGGATGGCGGGGTGCGGGCTGGAGTCCCCGACTGGAGGTGGCCATCCTGCTCTCCTGAACCCCGTCCCCAGGCCCCTCATCCACCGCACACAGGAAGAGGGGGTCCTGGCTCCCGGAAGGCACGCTTAGGAGACGTGGCACGGGTGGCGCAGGTGGAACGTCAGTGCTGGACGTTGCTCTCGGGCTCGGGGGAACGGTCACGAGGACCTAGACTCGCTCGTGAATAGTTGCTGCTCGTGTGAGGCCTGTTTAGGAAAAGTCATCTCGACTCAAATGCGGCTTCTACACTTTTAAAAGCCTCACCCTGGTCTGGGGAGCAGCTATTTGGGACAGGCCACAGAGGCCCGGCTTCTGTCTCCTCTGCTCCAGCTGCCATCAGGCTGATAGTTTTGGGGGTCCCTGAGGATTCTGGTTTTGGGGGAGCATTTCTGGGACTAGAGTCTAGAGAGAGACCTTCAGCGCTGCTCTGGGGGCCACCCAGTCATGTGACCCCTCGCTCAACCAGTCTGTAGAGAGCACACACTTTGTGCCAGGTCCTGTGCTAAGCTTCACGGACACAGAGGAGGTGGGACCCCGCTCCATCTCCTCTTTCCTTCCGGTTTAAATCACATCTATTTCTTGATTACAGAAGGGACACATACTCACTGTAAAAAATCAGAAAACCCAGAAGAACACAGAACAGGCATTCCAAGTACGTGTGTCGATCAGAAGGAAATAAAAGCACTCACCCCTCCCACCCCACCGACACACCGAGGGGTCCAAACTGCCCTCCCACCTTTTCTCAGAGAGCCCTGGTCACACGTGCAACTCTTCACAGCAAGTGTGTTTTCTTCTACGTGTGTAATTAGTGAAAACAGGTGGACCAACGTGTGCCTCAACAGAAAACAACAGGAAGCATCAGCTTTTGGGAAGGGAGTTCTTACCTGTCTGATCCGAACTTTTAAGTGTCAGCTCATACGTTAAATCTAAAAAGGAGATCATATATGTTAATTTTGTATGATTACAGTGTATTTCAAGACCTTCATCAACTCTGAAAACACACGATCAGCCTGCGAGTCCTGCCCGAACAGGGCAGAGGTTGGCAGCATTAGAGGCAAGAGTGAGAACAGCAACTATCAGCGGCCGCTGTCCTTACTCGGGTTCGGGGGGGCCCTTCTTTTCCCTGTTACACACTCCAGCACCCACAATTAGCAGGCAGCTTGCTCTGTGTAGTACACTTTGGTCCCTGGTTCCAAGACGCATGGTAGCTTCTAACCATTGCACCTGGATCCTTCAGGTCCTCAGTAAGCTGAGAACTGGCTTCACAGCTTTACGCTCGAGCGTGTGGCCTTGGCAAAGAGGATGAGGTGACGCATTCAAATGGACCCCAGCGATGACAGGGTTAACCAGAGAGAGAGAAGAAGAAGACCCCCTCCTCACTCACCCCGCACAGCTTTTGAGCCAGCCAGTGCGAGGTGACCTCGATGACAGGTCCTGCGTTGCTCTACAGCCCTGGCAGGCCTGGGGCTGCCCCCCGCCCTGGTCCCCGGAGCTCGTACCTGTGCAGTGTTGCTGCAGCCGCCTGATCTCAGCGTGCAGCCCCTTGAGCGTGCTGGCATGCTCCCGCTGAAGGAACAAGAGGTTCTTCTGCGCGCTGTGCAGCTGGTTCTCCAGGTTTGCGGTCGCCATGCTGGCATCCAGATGACCTGCAGGGGACACAGGGCCTGGTGGCTGTCCCCGACAACGAGGGTCTCGGGGTGGCGGGCTGGAAGAGGACGCCGCCTGCCGCCTGCCCTCCTTGGCTCTGCGGGCTGGAGGGCAGCTCCGCTGCGGGCTGGAGGGCAGGCCCCGCTCCGGATGCAGAGGGCTCCCTGATTCCAAATCCTAGGCTCTCTGTGGGCTACCCGACTTCAACAGACTGAGAGCAAAATCTCCCTTGACAGACTTCCCTGAGGAGGTGAAGCACTGCTGCCTCTGCTCAGGAGAACCGGGCGTGGGCAAGTGGAACCTAGAGCTGGCAGGCCTGGAGGACGACAAGCGTGCTGTTTCGGAGGGAAGCCCCGGGACCTCACAGAGTTGAGAGCCCCCCAAGTCCTTCTTTCCTTGGGAATTTCCTGAGAACCATTCTCACCGGGCCACGTGGTGGCTGCGGGTGTCTGGAGGCCGGACCCAGACCCTGCCATCTGCCACCCTCCGCCCCCCGCCGCCGGCTTCCATCCTCCATCATCAGCCACTCGCTCAGGGTCTTCGCTGTAACTCGAGAAATGTGGCGAAGTCAGTCGGCCATTCTGTAAAAGCTAGCCCAGTAATTCAAGACGCCTTGCGCGGCACTGAAACAGGCTGAGGATGAAATGTGGATTATCTGCCTATAAATTATTCCTGTGAACACAGAGCCTCGGGTGCCTTTTTCCTAATCTGCTGGGCCAACGAGCGCCCCCAAAGGAAATACCACCCCTCAGAGGGCTTCCGGTGAGCGGGTGTGTGGCAGGGTGGCACGAGGGTCTGCTCTGGAGGTGGCAACACGCCGGGCAACACCAAGCACTGTCTGTTACCTGTAAGCCCCGCAGCTTACAGATATTTACACCCCAGCTCTGGAGCTAAGAACGGCGCGTAGCTGGAACCCAGGACACGCGTTTTCATTCACACGAGGAGGCTGAAGGAGGAAAGGAAAGTGAGGGAGTGCAGAGGACAGAGAACGTGCCGGACAAAGCCTGGGCGAAGGGTGCACACGGACACGTCCTGGAAGGGACACGCCTGTCAGGGGGGAAGCTGGCAAGAGACAGCTGTGACTAAGAAGAAACAGCGCAGTTTTGGGTGGGAGTGTTCACTGCACCTATTACAGGAGGCGATCTGGCAGTGTATCTGGAGCCTTAGAATTTAGCTTCCGTCTGACTTAGCGGTTCCACTTCTAGGAGTCCCCCAGAGGGAAATGATGGCCTCCGTGTGAGAAGGTGTAGCTATAGGAGGACGGTCATTACAGTGCAGTTCACAGTCAGAAAAGACCAGAGACAACTCAAAATCCAGCAAGAGGGAACTGGTTGAGTAAATACAGGATCATTTCTATGCAAGGAAGATCAGATTTCCCCAGGCCTTGAGCTCTACCTAAAAGCTGGCTGCAGGCCATGCCAGCTGAGTTTCCATCCACCAGAGCCTTCCTCAGGGGAGCTGAGAGCAGCCTTTCCACAGGAGCGAGGAAGGTTTCCGCCCCCGAATTGTCTCCCTGCTGTAGCCACAAGTTCCTTGTATGGGGCTGCCGGGCCAGACACTAATTCTAACTGGAGCCCCACGGTGCTTGAGACCCCGACCCTCTGTGGTCAGCACGTGGCCTTGGGAGGAGGACGCTGACCTAACAAAGGAGCCAGCCCGGAACAAGGCAAGTCCGGGGCGTGAGCTGTGAAGGGCTGTCCGAAAGCTGGACAGCCTCGACATCGAACGGAGGCAAATGCAGGACCGCTTCTGGAGCTTCCGGTAGAGACGCCCACGTTTACTTCTGCTCAGCAGACCTGAGTCGGTCACTCTGGCATCAATTCCGTTGTCTCACCGGGAACATCAACTCCTAGGCGCTACGATGGGCTTCGCAAGTGGCAACGCCAGAGGAGATGCCTTGTTCTCCTCTTTAAAAGGATGGACCCAAATCTGTGCTCCTGGTGGCTGATGCAGCAGGCAGAGCCTGTGTTTTAGGGGTTTGCCATTGACGAGAAAGAACAATTTACATTTGATCCAGAACTCAGTGTGTCTGGAAGGATGAAGAACGAGCCGGGTGTACAGTTGCCCCCTCGCTGCCCAGCGGCCTGGAGGGTCCACCGCTGCGTCTTGGTGACCCCACTTGGAAAACAGTTCTCAAGTCCACTTGCTTTTCTCCGTCTCTACACCTAAGCCACACCACCCTCACCTGAATCGCTGTGGAATCCTCCCTCTGTCCTCTCTCACCGCCTCGATTCCGTCCCCACGTCGTAGCAGAGTGATTTTCACAGGATCTTCGGGGGCCCCCACGGCTCTGAGTGAGGCTGGTCCACATGGGCCCGGGCCTGGCCCTGTGCCCTCTATGCTCAGCTGCTCGGTGAGCCTCCAGGGCCTTGGCTGGGCCTCGCCTCCGCACCCCGGGGCCTTGTCTTGGGCTCCTCTGCCCGGAGTGCTCCTCTCGGGTCCTCCCTCGGCCCCACCGTTCCCGTGAGCTGACGTCTGCGTGTCCTTTACTTCTCGGCCCAAGTTCACTTCCTCCCGGAAGCCCTGGCCCCCGGGCTGGGCGACGTCACGCACTCTAAGCCTTCACGGCCTGCCCACAACTAGTTAACGGTCTCGCGCCTCCACGCGCAGACTGCAGGCTCGGTCCCCGCTGTACCCCGGGCCCTTGCACGGTGCCTGGCGCCCAGGAGGCCCACCGCCAGCACCTGCTAACCCAGTGGGCCCAGCGCCGGGTTGTCCAGCGTGGGTGCGGCACCAGGGGAACTTGAGGCCCTCAGGGCTGAAGAGCCTTTGCTTCCACGAGCTTCTGGCTTAACTTACAGGCATGCCTTGCACAGAGAGCGCGCGATGTGCTAAAACTGCAACCCAGTTTCGTCCGGCACTGACGGCACAAAATGAGGCGTCGCCGAGACCAGAAATAAACATGTGTTCTGTGACCTACCGTGGGGGGCAGGGAGGGGAGGGGAAATGTGGCCTCAGCAGGCACCCCAGTCCCATCACAGTTTGGTATTAAATTTTATTTGTAACAAATTTAATATGGTTTAAATAAGTATTCACATTCCAACGGCCTTGGCGAGTCGGCGACTTGAATGGCACTAAAGCTGTAATTCATTAATTCACCGTCATAACTACAGAAATACAAGCGTGCCCTTGAAGCTTCCCATTAGCCTGGGCAGGCAGTCTGGGGAAGAAGGAACATGAGGTGAATAGAGGAGCGCGATTATATAACGTGCAAAGCCGGCAAGTGAGCTTTGACGGCTCCGTTTGGAGCCCTGACAACCAGAGGACAGGGGTTTTTCAGCCCCGTGATATTCCATTTGGAGGTTGGTCTCTCTTCTTCCACACTCTATGCTGACTTAAAAGGCCCGGAGGAGGGGATGCCATCTGTGTGGGGCGTTCTCTGGTTGTTGGATATACATGCACGAGACAGGTCCACTTAGGTCCAAGGAAACAAGTCACACCTCCAGATGGGATCCAAATTACTACAGTATTTTCTCATCAGCTCAAAAGGGTACATAGTATCACTGACTTGCTGAGGACAGGGAGTTGCTGCTGCTTAAAAGAAGGTGATGGTTTAATGTCTTCTCATTACTTACTGATGACATGGAATCACTGCAACGACTTAGTCCTTCCCAGAAGCTGACGTGAATGAAGCTACAGAAGCATCCTGTTCAGGCCAAGCAGACACAGCTGAGAGATGCAGGTAACATGGAGGAAGGGATGGCGTTGGTTCTGGGAGGCTTGATTCAGAATCTCTGGCTATGGGAGCCAGAGACGTGAAGGAGCATTGACGACCCCTCCCTGAAAGGGTCAGCGTGATGGATGAAGGTAAGGTGCCGGCATCTGCTGCAGATGAATAATGCTTCCTGCTTGAGTAAGAGGCACTCAGGCCCTCTCAGCCGTGTGTCAGCCAGTAGTGCAGCGTGGCTGACAAAACACTGCACTTTCCCTGTCAAAAGGGCATATACTACATGTCGTGGGCGCTTTGTACTGCAGCTCCTTGTCTCGAGGCAAATCCCATTTCGTGTCTCAGTGTCACCGGGAGCCACCGG
Source organism: Pseudorca crassidens (assembly GCF_039906515.1). NCBI lineage: Eukaryota > Metazoa > Chordata > Mammalia > Artiodactyla > Delphinidae > Pseudorca > Pseudorca crassidens. Next base: position 85,981,376 of record NC_090307.1, read on the forward strand.
CAATTTTACAGTTATTTGCTCGGTCAGAGGCAGCGTGGTCTGGACACGGGCCCTCTTCTCTCCCCAGAGATGCAGCCCTCACTGCAGAGGATGGCGTTCCAGCCACGGTGGCAGCCAGAGAGCAAGCCCCACTCTGCCCGCTTCCTCCCGTGGAACCCTGGCAGAAGCAAAGGGCGTGGGCATCTCAAAGCAAGACCACCCATGGGGCAGGTTACCTTGATCGTGACTCGGAGGTTAGGCCACATCCATGATTTTTCCCGTGGCAAATTCACTAGACATTAAATTTCTGTGAATTTACTGTTCCCTCTATATGGTCAGAAAGTTAACACTTGAAAAGGGCCAAGTTCTATAGAGGTTGGCACCTGGCCGAGACAGCTTCCCGGAGCGGGCAGGGATACTAATATCACCTCGTGGTGACAACATGCTTTTAATGACGGTTCTCAGAGAGACGTGAGGACCCTGACCTCACTGGGTCTGCTCTGTATCCGCATGAGGACAAACTGCCTGTCAGTAGCTCACGTCCAGTTCTCAACCCAATTCAAAGTAATGTCCTTTCCTCCCTTTGGGGGCATTAATGTATAAATGATGACATCGTGATCTTATTTATGGACCATCTCCACTTGCACAAGCACAAAGTGCTTCCCCATCACTTACGTCGTTTGTTCTCACAAACACCCAAGGAAAAACAGGAACGTCCTGCCCACAAGTGAAAACATAAATCAAGAAATGCTGCATCTGAACCTTGAGGCTGCTCCTCGCCCTCAGATCCTGTGGGCGAGAATCTGGAGGGCGGGGGTGGCCTTCACCTTCAGGCAGAAATTCAGATGCTTTCCACAAAGCATACACGTGATCTCCAGTGCTCTGAAGCTGAGGGGGAAATGTGCGCAGCCCACTGCAGCAGCCTCTCGGCGGGAAGGTCTGCCGCGTTCCCCCAGCGCAGCGCGGGGCGAGCCCGGAGCCGCACTGCTCAAGGAGGTGGGACCCACCCTCCCTATGCTCCAGGTGGGACAGTCAGCAACCAGGAAGGCCCTGCCGACCACCCGGTACGGCAGAAAGACTCACCAACAAGTCTTGCTTTTTTTTTTTTTTGGCCACGCCGTGCGCATGCGGGATCTTAGTTCCCGCTGCCTCGTCCCTCCGATGCTCTTGGCCCACCCTGCCTGCTCAGCTGCCCACCCCTGCCCCGGCCTCGCCCCATACCACCTACACTGCTGCCCTCTCACCCCTGGCATCTGCCGCAGCCCCAGCACGGGGCCTCTGCACACTGGTTCCCGCAATCCGCACTGCTCTTGGCAAACCACCTCCCCCCCCCCGCCTAATCAGCCCCCATTCTTCCTTCGTGTCTGAACTCCCAAATTACGTACGGGCTTCAGTTACTTTTATACGGCTCCCCGATCGTACCGACTGGAGATCTCAACAAGAATTACGCGGCATTAATCAAAAAGCACTGCAGCAGCACTGATTTGAACATGACCTCATCCTGTAATTTCTTCATACGCCAGAAACAATGTTTCAAAGTATCCCTGGACCACATTTCTTAGGCTAACAGAAATGGAATATCTTTGATAGTAAAAGGTCTCACCATTTAAAAATGTGACACTTCTTTGTTCCTGGGCAATCAAAAGTAGACTTATCTATTCTCTCAACACAAAGCTTGTGGAAATAGGGTAATAATTTTAGAATCTGAAAAAAAAATAGTACACCCAGTACTCACGTGGTGCTGTGAATTAGTTATAACAAGCTATTTTAGATCCTAGTCATGAATAAGTTATAACCCATTCACATCTGGTTCTCATGCCGTGAACCGTCAGAATGACTGGCGTCCCACTGCCTCTGCGCGTGCTCGGCAGGGCCTGGGACCCGGCGAGCGTCTTGTGCGCAAGGACCTCTGTGGCTGTTTTGTGGGAACTGTCTGTGTGGCTCTGGTGTCCTCTGGCTGAAGCACTGTCACAGAGTAAATGAAGGTTGGCCAGAGGACAAAGGCAAGTGTAGTGATTAAATGTAAGAGGAGAAGAGATGGTTCCCAGCAGGGAGGTGGTGTCCTGAGTGGATTCGTGGACTCAGGAAATGTTGAGGGTGGCAGAGACCTTCAAAATCAACTATTCCAACACCTCTTTATTTCAAGATCAAGAACCTGTGGCCCAAAGAAGATTCGCTTAGCACAACGGGATAAAAAAAAGAGCAGAATGGCCAAAGTCTTGAGGTGCTAGAGTGTTTGGGGTTAAATCTGACCCCTATCTTGTCACCTAAACCATCGTAATATCTAACTTAAAGGGTTAAGTGCTAAATGCAATCACTTATGGTGTCTGGCATGTAGTAAGTGCTCAATAATTGTTACCTATATTATTTTATGTAAATATTGATCAATATATAAATATTGTTTACTTATTCCCACACTAGGGTATTTCCTGAACATCATCTAAGTGTGGAAATGAGCTAGCAAAGGATTCCAGTTACTTCCAAAGAGGGCAACATAAAAGCAAACACAAGCATTTTCTGCTGGCCTTTTCCATTTTCACTGGAGAGGAGCCATTCAGGGAAGCGAATAAAGAGAGTCAGGCAGAATCAGGCACCCTAAGGGACAGTAAAACCTACTTCCTACGTTGAATCAATCTATAGTACTCTACAAGAAGCTAAAAAAAGGTGGATGGCTAATTAGGCCATCAACTCTCAATCTAAAATACCTGCTTGTAGGAAAGGAAACTTACCATCTCTGAAAAATGAAGCCTGATGTTATTCTGAATTCACAACAATCCTGGACAAAGAAACTGTTTTAAGTTGCACGACCCTGTTATTTCTACTTGCACGTGTATTTAAGAAGTTCAGCTGATAAGTTATTTGAGAATCCCAAAGAGTTAGGACACTAAGAAAAAGGACAGCATTTCAAGGAAGCGTAAGCACTCAACAATCACTCCAAAAACATTCTGGTAAAAAGAATGAACACCATTAAAAAGTGGAAGTAAAAAAACGTTGAAAGCAAAAGATGCAATTATTTTTTTGAAGTGACAAAAAATCTTGTTTATTAATCATTCTTAAGCAATTGGGATATTTTTAAAACTAAGACAATAGGCGGGTCAAGAGCTTAGCACAGGAGTCAGAATCCTGGGCTCCAGTTCGCACTCAGCCACGTTCGAGCTGCAGCCTCTCTGTGCCCTCACCTTCTTCTCCCATAACATGAGGAACAATAACAGTACCTACAAGACATAGTGACTGGGGGGATAAAATGAGCTATCTTAGATAAAACACTTAGCATGTGTCTGTCTACTGTGATAAAGTGGTAACTGAACTAAATTTGCACTCATCCAAATGTGGAAACTTCGGATGGAGACGCTTTTTGGGGTCCTGTTCTCTGTCTGGGTGGGCAGTGCACATCACCTTTTAATGGTTGGTCTCTAAAAGCTAAAAGAGGAGAACGCCAGTAGAAACCAAAAGAAGAAAAGCATCTTTTGCAAGATAACCACCTCACAGAGTAATCTGAATGTCTGCCAGTGAGGAGTTAGTGTGGCACATCTGAACTATGATATCATTAAAAATGATAATGTGCATCTATATTTATTGACAAGGAAATACATCTATACTAGGTTAAGTGAAAAGAGTATATTAAAAGCTGTATATATCATATTTTTGTAGATACAAGTAGAGAAAAAAATTCTAGAAGTATACACAATGAAACATTAAAAGCATTTATCTCTAGACGGTGGATTGTGGGTGATTTTTACTTAAAAAAAATTCTATTTTGGTACTACCTAAAGCTTCTTTAATGATGAAAATATATTACTTTATAGCCAGAAAAAACTATAAAGCTGTTTCTCTTACAAAACATAACCACTAACTATCCACTAGCAAAGTGGTATCATATGTTTTAATGATGTTGTTCCAGGGTAGTCTTGGGATGCTTTACCAGAACCAAGGAGAATTAACGGGAAGGCAATTTTTATAAAAGCAACAATTTAGTGTCTCCGAGATATGCAGAAAACGATCATGACGAGCCCTCGAGCGCCTCCCCACCCCCACGCATTGTACATTCCTGTAATTCTCTGACATTATCTGTCATAAAATACAAGGCTCATCACAATTCTTTAGACACTGACAGCCATTTCCTTCTGAAAGAACGTACAGCCTGACATTAAAGTTGTAACAGATGTGATTAGAGGCACCAGCAATTAGGCAGGGAAACGCGATATGTGGTCGTCTGGGAAGGCTGCAGTCACTGGAGGCGTACGTGGTGGATTTATGAACCGTGTTTCTCTGCAGTCTGATTATCTCATACTTTAAGAGTTTCTATTTGACTTCTATTTAAAAACCACGTCACGTGTCTGTACGCTGGTAGGGGCGCGGTCCCTCTGTGTGTAAACGTCTCAGGAAGAAAGCAAGTCTGTGTTTCAGGTTGTCTAAAAGTGCCTCTGAGTGGGCCGTGGCCAGGTAGAGAAACACATGCACTCCCACGGTCTGAAATCACACAGTACCTTCTGGGAGTGCCCAGGGCCTCCCAGAAAACTGGGCGACTTCATGGCCAGAATGCTTATGCCCTGTGGCAGACCCCACCCCAGGAGGCAGGCGCACCAGCACCCCATCTCCTGGCTGTGAGGGGCTGCCATCCCGGGCATCACGTCAGCACACAGTCGGCTCAGCACTTCCTGTTTCAGGGAAGTTGCTTCTAGGGCAGGGGGTGGCCAGGTGGCCGGCGGGTCTCTGGTGACGCCACTTGGCCCTTCCTGCTCTCCCTGCATCCCCCTCCTGCCCTTCCTGGGCAGCCTCCAGCTGACTGCCCTGCCCCCTGCCCCCCGCCCCCGGCCCGGGATCACCCAAATCGCCTCATTTCAGAAGCGAGGGCAGGAAACATTTGCAACTAAAGAGAGATGCCATTTGTGAGCTCCTGACAACCTTGTCCTTTACCAAGATGATCCTGAGCCAATCATTTAGGGACATATAAAATCTCAAGCCTTCCCACACAAATAGCTCTACCGAGTGATATCTGCCTTTAAATGGAAAGGAAAATTAGCAGGTCACATCTGATTAGTGTTTCCATTTCTACATCTGACTGTGATTACTGCAGATTTTAATTGTCTGCTGGTTGATGACGAAAAGGTATGGTGACCCAAATGCCAAACTGTCCTCTTACACTGACGAAACAGGAGGTACTTCTCAAGTCTTAGCGCCTGACAATCACTACCCTAAACTGTATTTCCGAGGCTGAGATGTGTGCGCTTACTTTAAAGATCTCTCTCTCTATGGTCTGCCAAACGGATGAACCATTTCAATAGATTTAACTGATAGGGCTTCTTTTATCCATTTTGTGCGCCTGACTAATTAGGCCCCCAAAAAGAAGGAAAGGTATTATTATTATTATTATTGGCCGCACCGTGCAGCATGCTGGATCTTAGTTCCCCAACCAGGGCCAGGGATCGAACCCGTGTCCCCTGCATTGGGAGCATGGAGTCTTAAATCACTGCCAGAGAAGTCCCCCGAAAGAAAGGTATTATTAACCAAAGCTCTATACACTTTAATTTAGCCATACTTTTCCTTTATTACTTATACTGAAGTAAACTAGTCGGTTGTTTCATTAGTGCTAATAGAACATATTTAGCTAAACTCTCGCTAAGCATCTCAGATGATCACTGATAGAGAAAAGAGACTTTATCCTCGTGCTATTCTAGAAAGGACTCTGCCCGGTTCCAGCCATGTCATCTTGGACAGCATTACAATTTGGCTAGGCAACCAAGCAAAAACAAGACACCTCCCGACGTGCCCTTCTACAAAATGGCCCGCACGAGTTATTTCAGACAAGTTGAAAGAAGGATAGTAGGGAGCTTTGAAATCATTAAAACAGTCCAACAGTAGTCAATTCAGCGACTAAAGGAACCAGGCCCAAGCATTCAGTTTTAGTAATTACATACCCTCTGGTGATCAGTGATAAAATATTTTTACGGGACTTCTTTCCCTATGGAATAACAGCTGGAGTACAAATATTTTTAAAAGAAGACAAACCTATTCTTTTAAAAAGGCATTTACCTGGATCTTCGCTTCCTAGAACGTTTCTGATGGCTCCAGCATGTCCACCTAAGGACGCCTGACCTCTCGACTGCCCATCTACTGCTCTGACAGTCCCGACATACATTATCCACATCTTTAAAAGTTTCCTTTCTGTGAGCCTCCTGTGCCGTGTAGAATAAATGAGGCACGTTTACTGATGACATTTAGGGTGACTCCCATAAAGTTCTCTCTACTCACAATGATTCTTTTATTGTGTCAGGGGTTGGGAGAATTCCCAGAATCCTATACTCCACTTCTTTAGTAAGTCACGCATTGAGTTCCAGGGGAGGAGAAAACCTCCCCACAGAATACTGCTCTATTAACAGGGTCTGGCATTTAAAACAAACAATACTGAGATCCAGATGAAGCTGCCAAGAGTGAGAATGAGGCAAGGCATGCAGGTGCTGTGCAGGTAAGTTAGGGTTTGTCTTTGCAGCCAAGTTTGGATCATATTAGATAAACGAGCCATTAGTACATTAGCCAGTAGAAATAACTAAAAACAAATAAAGGTAAAATAAGAGGGAGGGCAATTGTCTTTCACAGATTACCTGTCACCTGTGGGAGGACAGCAGAAGAAATTGGGGAAAGAAAACCATCACGGCATTTTATATTCATTTGGAATTTTCAAAGAAGGGGATGCAATGCAGTATTTTCTCACTCTTCCTGTCCTTGACACTATTTTTCTTTTGCACTTTTGTCGCGTTTTCCATTTGTATGACAGCCTTTGTTTTGTTTTCCTCTCGTATTTGACCTCATACTCCCACAATGGGATTAATTATAATCATGAAACTCTTTCGGGGCCCACTTTAATTTAGATACTTTTAATAATAAGCATACGATGTATCCGTATTTTTGGAACTTGGCAATTTTGGTTTAGAGTGCCCAGATTTTCCATTTGAAGTCCAAAATCCTGAGGCTGGGTGTTTCAGCTTCTCCTGGTTGATCCAATTCTGGTGGCGTCTATCAGGCAGTTGGGAGCCAGTGGAATTTGTTTTTCCTCCCATTTTTCATAATGGGCAGGATGGTCACCTCAGATCACATGGTTTCTTGCTGGTTGTGTGGGAGGGTGTGAAGCAGCTTCCATCTCAGCGAAACATCTGCGCCAAGATCCTTTTCCGCTGGCTTTACCCTGCTTTTCTAGGGTGTGACCACCGCAGTTTAAAGTGAGCTTGCTGATGGAGATGGTGTTGGTGATAGATAGACCTGTTCCGTCTCCCCCACTCTACCCTGACACAGCCTCTGCGTTGGTCTAAGGCACTTAGACCATACTCAAAGGCATTTTTTTTATTGTGAAAAGCTGAAAATCATTCACAAAAATCGACATTACGGCTATTATTTACCAAGTGTCTGTGCCAGGCTCATAGGTAACCACCTAATTCTTGAAACAATCACACAAGAGAGGTACGATACCCATTTTTTTAAAACATCTTTATTGGAGTATAATTGCTTTACAATGGTGTGTTAATTTCTGCTGTATAACAAAGTGAATCAGCTATATGTATACGGTACCCATTTTTTGCGGAACTAAGGCTCAGAGGAGCAAGACCTTTGCCTAAGTGTACATGAGGCCCATGAGCCACATGCAAACTGTTTCCAAAGGCGGGCACCTCCTCTGCCTCCAGACGTGTGGAGTTTGGAACCAGAAGGTCTCATGACAGCTCTGGGAGAAGGTGTCAGTTCTGGGTGCTCTCTGTACCCTGTGGAACATTCCGTCCCGGGGTGGCCGCTACAGAATGCAGCAGTAGTGACGATGCTGACAGTGACAAGAGTCGCCACGTACCTAGCATACCGTGTGCTCGGTACTGTGCTGAGTGCTTCCGTGCCTTCTCATCAAATCCAACAGCTCTGAGACAGGTACTTGCTATCTTCCCAACCTTATGTACTGAGGCATAGAGAGCTCAGAGCCTTATGGAGATCACACACAGACTGGGTATCCTCCTGGTGCTTTGTAGCTCCCTTTTCCCATTTCTTTTTAAGGAGGGAGAAATTGTGCTATCGTAGGTCTACACTTTTATTAGGAAAGATCTAACCCTTGGCTCAGAATTTCTCTTAGCTGAATCTTAAAGCATCCAGTGACAAGACTTTACCAAGGCGTAACTGTCTCCATCGGCTGCAGTCCAGCTGGAAGTAAGCTGCAGAGATGAGCTGTACTCAGGGATGAGCCAGAGCGACGCAGCAGGTAGGGATGAACCCCCGGGCTCTGGATCCGGAGCCAGCGTGCTGCAGTTTGATTCCTAGCCCTGCCACTTATTAACGATGCACCTTTGGGCGAGTTATGTATAACTGCCCAAATGGGAAAACTGCCAAATGGGAAAATAGTACCTACTTTATTGGGGTTGTTGTGAAGATTAAATGAGTTGACCTAAAGAGGCGCTATCCGGGACTTCCCTGGCGGTCCAGTGGTTAAGACTCCGTGCTTACAATGCAGGGGATACGGGTCTGATCCCTGGTCAGGGAACTAAGATCCCACATCCCACGTGGCAAAAAAATAAAAATAAAAAATAAGGAGGCGCTATCCAATAGAACTTCCTGCAGTGGTAGAAATATTCTCTTCTCTGCTGTCCAGTGAAGCTCATGACACAGAGCCCCTGATATGTAGCTGGTGTGTATGAGAAAAGGAAATTTTCTTTTTATTTACTTTGATTTGACTTAATGCAAATTTAAGTTGTCCCACGTGGCTGGGGGCGACCATACTGGGCGGCGCAGATTTAAAGCGTTTACAGCTGTGCCTAGAACTACGTACTGGCTGCCGTCGGTGCTCCGACACGGAGAGCCATCCCCAAGCGCTCCCTGGCTCGCAGCTACTCCACTGTGGAGCCCGCCGTGGCTGCTCTCTGCACTGCAAGAACACTTCAACCGGACTTTATTCTAACTGTCATTATCATCATCCCATCCCATCTTGCGTCTTTATAGCGTTTATCACTACCTAAAATGAGGTCATTGGTTGCTCTTTCTTACAGGACTAGAATGTAAGCTCCATGAGAAGAAGGGCTTTCTGTCTGTTCCCTGCTATAATGCCAGCACCCAGGGAAGGCCTCCCTCTAGGAATCTAAGGTGGCCCTTTAAGAAAGCATTCTCTCTAGTTGAGAATTAGTGGTAATCTCACCCAGTCTCTGGTCTGACACCCCCCGCAATTAGGTAGTGTCTTTTGTATTAGTGACATGAGAGGACTTGGAAATACTTCTCTGACTGGCATGGGAATAAGGCAGAGGAGGAAGGAGAGCTAGTTCACGCATGCCTTTGGGAAGCTCACAAATAAAAAGGCCAGAAAACTATCAAGCCATGTAAAAATGAGATACAGTTTAATTTCAGTGGGAGGGAAAGTGTGTGCCTGTTCAGGACGTTCTGCAGAGCCTGTGACACACGGGATCTCACTGGGTGCAGCTTACACACCTGGACAGTTATTCCTGTTAGGGGCTGACTGTGCGGGTTCCTGGCGCTGACATAGGCACAGCACCAAACCCGAGAGGTGGCTCTGCCAGCGTGAACTGGGCTGGCTTTGCGCTTTCTCAATTTTCGGTGGTGGCAGAAACTCAGAAATTCAGGAAATGCACATGCCGAGCTCTGACGATGCTTTTCCTGGTCAGTGACAGAGAGAGAAAAAAGAGGACAATGCAGCGACTTTTCCATAAAGCTAACTTTATTCAGTTCAAAGGACACGTTTTTATTTTCATTTTAGAACCTCCCAATTAAAAAACGCACCGTTCCATGAATTCTACAAGCCTAGAAACCACTCGAGTCGCCAAGAGGTTATGGTGATGGCCAGGAGCTTAACATCATCATCGATTTTGTTCTTTAATTTATCTTTTGGAGTTTACGAGGCGCATTGCAACAGGCCTAACAACCAAGCTTCCTTTTACATATGCACCTCGAGGTTAAAGGTCAAGCCAGCATATGGTCTAAAGTGCTAGCTGTGTACTCAGTCCTATGCCTGTAGCTTATTGGGCATATAAGACTCAGCCACCAAAGTACACAGAAAACAAAGTATAATTAAATCCTCCCGAGGATGCTCAGTAAGGAGCTAGGGGAAGGGTAACCCGTCACAGCACCTGAAGCTCCTTCTCAATTACCTGCCTGCCTCTCATAGGAGACTTTGTGAATCCCCGGCATGTGAGGACCATGCCCCAGTCATTTTAGCGTTCCTGGTACCTTACACATTGCTGGGCACATGGAGGTGCCTAAGGAATGTCGAGTGGCTAAGGACTGCAGTGACCAAGATGGTCTGAAGAGGCTGGGACTGGAGCTGGTCCTTAAGGATGGGCAGGGTTTACACAGGAGGAGGTAAGTGAGAATGAAGTTTCAGAAGTCACAGTGAGACCATTACACTGTCTGACATGGAAAGAACATTCTGGGGAGTGGTGGAAAATAAAATCAGATAGAAAAGCGAGGACTGGATTTGAGTTGCTTATTAAAAGCCGCTCAGAATAGTTGAGATGGAAGAGAGAGGAAATGGGAAAAGTTGAGCTTACCCATTACAGCCAAAGCTCTACCAGAGGGAATTGAGTCTGGTGGGGATGATGCAGGGTGAAGGGAAGGGAAGGGAAGGGAAGGGAAGTGCAGCAGCAACACAGCCTGAAGCTCCAGGAAATCAGCATAAACATAGTAAACAACAGAACTGCCTTGTACTGAGGGCTCACATATCCGGGAGCACCAAGCTACACATGGTAGAAGCACTCTGACGACTAGACGTCCTCCTCCTATCTCACACATTAGCAAACAAGCTGAAAGGGTTAAAGGACTTCCTTTAAGTCACAGCTAGCAAGTGGCTGGGTGGGGCTTCATCCCAAACCAGGCTGACTCCAGGGCCACGCCCTTACCCATGAACGCCACTGTTCTCCCCAGGTGGAGATGAAAGGCATGCATGCCTTACAGAGCCAGAACATCCTTTGCCCCGTATTCTACTTGTTAAAACTCCTCTTCCGCTCTTTTCTGCTCCTTCCCCCATATTTTAAGTGTTAAGCTTCTCCAGTCTACTCTTTTTCGCTCAGTGCTAACCGGGAGAATTCCAGTGCTTATTCTTGATGCTTGTGAAGAAAACATCTCAGAATAAGAGAGAATGTTTCTTCGCTCCTAAAGCTGCAGAGAAGCAGACACTATTCTGGGTTAAGAAGCTATAGTTCTGGTAAAGAACCATAAGCGTACTCTGCTATTCAGTGTGGAAATGTGTATAAAGTTATATACTTTTGTTTTATTATCAAACAAGTATTTTAAGACATTTCGACTTCAGAGATTATTTCTGACTCATTTAAAATGTAACTCAATTTCTAAGTTTGCTTTTCTAATAGGTTGCCTTACTTGATAATTTATCATCGTAGTAATATAATTTAAAGAGATATCTCTGTTTTGAAGATACAGAATTTTTTAATTTTTAAAAAAATAATCTTTTATTATTAAAACACCTTTAACCCCCCCCTTTTTTCTTATATCTTTATTGGAGTATAATTGCTTTACAGTGTTGTGTTAGTTTCTGCTGTATAACAAAGTGAATCAGCGATACGTACACATATATCCCCATATCCCCTCCTGCTTGAGCCTCCCTGCTCTAGAAATTTTAGGGCTTCCTGGTTAGTTAGAGGAGGGGCTTTTGCTCTTCATACAGAAGGCTGAATTAAGTGCAGACACTAACACATTCTTTATTCAGATGGAGTTTGAGTCTGCCCGTTCAGATCAACAACTGGTGTGACAACCCGGATGGCTACCAGCATGGGGAGGAGAGAAAGAGGAGGACAGGGGCTCCTTGCTGAGATAAATATAATCCAGCAAAGAGGGGCGAAGGTAACGCCCATCGGGTCTTGCTGAGGAGCTTGCCTGCTTCCGCAATCTGACTGACCTGCTTGGAATACCCTCCACGGAGGATTTTCGTTTTCCTCAGAGAATCTACACAGTCACTGTTTTACAGCTGCTGCAAGATGCAGTTGGTTATATTGGTCCAGAGAATACACGGAGTTGGTGTGTAAATTTTATGACTTGAGACAAGTGTAGGCAGTCAGAATTTGAGGGGGAGCATCCCGCTGGTGAACCCCATTTGCGGGTCTGACCGAGTTAGGCAGTGGTACCCCCGGGGAGACTGGAGGTCTGGAGACACTATGGGTTGTCACAGCTGGGGAAGGGGCACATCTGGCACCTGGTGGGTAGAGGTCAAGGGTTCTGCAAAACAGCCTACGACGCACAGGAGGGCCCTCACAATGCAGAATGGTCCTGCCCCGTGTCTCAGCACTGGGTCAGAGTCAAGCTAATCTGAGGCAGGCCTTGTGTGCCTTCTGACGAGGTTTACTCTGCTCTCCTTGGGTTTCCGGGATTGCTAGTAAACCGTGGGTGACGGAGTGCTCAGGAGGGACAGGTCCCAGCCACGTGCAGCCTCCTTCCTATAACAGAGGGCTCCTGACCTTGGAGGAAAGGCAACCATCAGTGAGAGACTCCCAGGGTGCCTGCTGGAGACGGTTTCTTCTCCACGTCTTCAACTCTTGGTGAGGCAGGTGTGCAGAAAGGCACCGCTTTACCAGCCTCACTGTCCTGGGTCAGGATATGTGAATCTCCTTTCTTCGGCTCAGAAGAAAGGGGCTGCGGGTAAAATGTGCCTAAGAATATAAATCATTTTCCTCCTGTTATCGGATGGCATGAGATGTTGCTTTTCCTCTGTGAATGTTTAAGTGAGCTGAGAAATGGAGAGGGTGAATAAGAGAATTCTGCAACCCCCAAATAGGGACTCCAGATTTACGGTTATAAAGCTGCATATTTCTGCAGACATTAAATGTATATATCGAAGTTGACCCAATATACGCTTTCAGCAGGAGTGCTCTGTTCTAAACCATCAGGGAATCTCTAGGAAATGATGATGTGTAAAGGCTTTAACATTTCTTGAACGCAAAGGAATTCCTGTTTTTAAGAGGACCACTAAATACTTGCATAAATCTTAAGACGCTTCTAAAGACTCCTAAGAAATTTATGAAATCATACCAGAACTCTTAATATTTTACATGTACTGACACGAAAAGGTTTCCAGGCTGGGAGAAATGAAAGTACAGGCTCCATGGCCACCCAGGAAACCCTGTTTATGAAAAAGGGCCATCATTTAAACTTTGTAATTTGCAGAAATATATTGGAGAAGTTAAAGAAATGTGTTGAGCTGCCAATTTAAAAAATGGTTTTCTGCTTGGAAAAGGTCACTTCCAGAGTCAAAACAATTACTCAGGTTATAAAATCCCAGTTTGGAAATAAGATACAGGTGCAAACTGAAAAGCTATTTATCTTCTTTAAAAAGCTTCCGTACTAAGAACAAGAAAGAAGGTATTCCAGTAGAACATGGAAGACACATGAAGAATTAAATTATTAAAATACTCTTGGGGCAAATCCTTTTGTATATTGTTTAGGGACTTTGGGGATGTAAATGAAGGTTCTGTTTCCCTCTGCTGGGGGATATAAAGGATCACAGTTCACTCTTTCACTGAAGAAAACACCTTTCTCTGAGCCCCTCTGAGCAAGGCGCCTCTGAGGTCATCTGGGAGATGGCAACGAATAAAACAGATGCGAACCCGGCCGCCACAGACCTGACAGGGGAGGGACAGACGATCCTACACGTATCAGTTCATACCAAGCAGTGGGATTTCTGCCAAAAGGCTACATTAAACTGAACTTCCTAAATTCCTTACCGACCATTGTTTAAGAGTGGGTAACCCTAAACATGAGCATACAACTAAAACGAGTTACATCATAAGAAACTGGTACCTTCATCATTTGCTTTTACAAATCTCAGACAATATTACACTGTGTTAGCCTATGAAACGACTTGCATTAGCTGAGTAATGTTTTAAGATGCCATACTTCTCTGAAAAATTTTTAGTATCAACAACTGCATTAGTTAGTGTAAATTATATGTTATTTTCTAAGATCCCTAATTCTCTTTGGACTGATAGTGAGGTAGTTAATAATTTATATTTACCTAAAGACTTGTAAAGAGATTAAAATTCAAATAGGAAAAAACACACCTTATCACCTCACAATCCCTGTGAGTCATCTGCTAGGTATTTTTGAACACTTATTCTTAAAGCCCAAATTAACAAGGTAAAATCAATCGATATATAATGGGCATCTGATATGTCTGATAACATTTTAAAACCACAATTTAAAATCTCTAAATAATATACTGTCATTGAAATATACTGTTTGGAACCATGTTATGTATGTGTGAATTGAGGTATACTTAAGTAAATCAGTAAAAACTTGTGTATAATTGAGGAGAAAAGACTAGTAGCTCACAGAAAAGAAAATTATTCTCTGGGATGCAAACTATTGTCAACAAAGAAGGATCTGTATTCGTCTTGCCTCTGTAGGGTACGTCCAAAGGCAAGACATATTGCCCCCAGTGCAACATGTAATGCTGCTTTTCCTTCTTACTCTTTTTCTGACCCTCGTTCTGACTGTGGTCAACTGTGAAAATAGCGAGGGTGCCTCACTTGGGGAGGAGCCCACGTTTCTAATGGTCCTCGTGTTACCCTACGTTGGGGCCATTTTAGAAACATTCTCCCTTTGGTGAATAACATGGTGCAGGCTATCTTTGACCAGGCATCCTTTTCAGACTGACCAGTCCCTTCTGGTAGCTCTTATCCATGCTGCACTTGTCCCAGATCAGGTCCTCCATGGTATAAGGTCGTTTGGAGGCTGGCAGGGAGTCCTTGTAACCAGACATTTTGGCATTCCCCAGACAGCACCTTAGTAGCTCCAAAGGATTTAATTTCCTCATCTTGTTCCTGTGCCCATGGCCTTGTACATGCACATGTAAGGGGATGCTAGGGATAATTCGACAGGAGTGGTATGCTCCAGTTTCCCCAGTGTAGTTCAACAGCATTGTATGAGCTACATTATTTGTCAGGCTCACATCAAAGAGAGCAGCTTCGCTATCCCCTTTAGGGGGGGTGGCATTTGTAAATACATTCAAATTTGTCTTATTCAAACAGGGCAATGATTTCCATGTGACCATTTAGTAATCTCGCCAGATGTAGAAGATACCTATGTACCAAGGCTGACAAATGACCATCAAAAAGATTCCTGAAATATTTTATTTCTGGATTTGGCACATTAAATGTGTCTTCTTATAATTGGAGTCCACAATTTACAGGTCAGATTGTAAATAAAGCTGTAAGGCCCTACACATCTGCTGTATCATTCAGAATCAGAAGAGGTGGTTAAATGTCAAGACGAAATTGTGAAAAATAGCCTGGCAGGATTATGCAAAAGCTGGACGGAAGCAGCCAGACGCTCTACCTATAGATTGCGAACACGAGAGCTTTAACAAACAAAAAACTGGGACCCTCATCTAAAAGACTGAGTAGGCTTATGAGACTTCCAAAGGCAGATTGTTAATGTGCTGGATGAAGCTGTGCTCTATCACTGGGCAGCACTGATAAAGGGTGTCGACACATTGCATGCACAGGTGCAAGAAGCCGAGTGACGGGGTTCACTTTAGGGTTCAACAGTCTGCGCTGTCATGTCAACCTTCCCGCAGGGATTTATAGTTCTGTGGGCGACTGACACTAACGTACCGAAGACTCACAGCATCTCTGGTAGGGAGACACTGGCCTCAACTGCTTAACAA
The DNA here is from genome assembly GCF_039906515.1 of Pseudorca crassidens. Taxonomy (NCBI): domain Eukaryota; kingdom Metazoa; phylum Chordata; class Mammalia; order Artiodactyla; family Delphinidae; genus Pseudorca; species Pseudorca crassidens. Next base: position 85,997,001 of record NC_090307.1, read on the forward strand.
CTTCTAACTTCACTCGGTTTTCCTCTAAGGCCCAGAGATGGATAATCTGCTTCCCACTTGAGTTTCAGACTTGTGATGATAAGCTGCCCAGGAAGGTCCAGTCCCGGTGGCCCCCGAGCCTACGTGGGAAGGCGCTCTACTCCACCCGCAGCCTGCTGGGGGGGAGAAGTCAATGCACCTTTCCAGTCAATGATCATCCTGAACTGCTCTGAGTTCCATCCTACAACTGTGGATGAGACACGAGAACACCTCCTAACTGTCTCCAAGAAGGTCTCACCTCTGGCCATATTTGTTCTAACTGAGATTTTTATTTTGTCTTCCCCCCAAAACCCTGCCTTTGCCCTCAAACAATAAAGTTGGGCTTTGCTCATCTCTGAACCAGGTCCTAATACCACAGCCTTACTATATTGAGAACACTGTTTCTGTCAAAGACTGACTCCAGCACTTTCTTGATGGGAACTAATTCCTCACTTGAAACCCATCACACAATGCAGAGGCTGAGAAGGATGACACAGCCTTTCTCTCTGTCATCAAAGACTATGTCCCCGCCTCCCCTGACCCGGTGCAATAGGGCATGTCTGTGAGCAAGTATCTCAGTGGCTGAAAGCTGCTGCTCTGTTCCACCAGGATTTCTTGTCTGGTCACCAGGACGTAACCAAAAGATAAAGATGACTCACTCTCAAAGACAAGGATTGACCCCTCCTTGGAAAGAACAGGCCCTACCTAACAACCTCTGCTATGTACTTATCGATGGGAACAGAAAATTAAAAAACAACAAAGCCTTTCTTCATCTTTCTTGTCAATGTGCAAGACATATTTCTAAAAACTGGATCTGCTCCCAAATGCCACAGCCACTGAGGGGAAAATAATACCAGTGCCCTTTACCTGAGTTGACACTTGTGACAGTTGGAGAGACAGGGGCAAAAAGAAAGCCTCCTTCAATGTCTGGAGTATGGCAGGAACCTAACCTCCTACACTTGATCATCACTAAAAGAATTAGATAGAAACCATTAGAAAAATATGGCGGTCCCTGGATTATTAAGCCACGACAGTGATGGAACTGTACCTTGGGGAGCTAATGTTTTCACATTGACTTTGCACCAAAGATGGCCCTTTAAGAGTATGGTGCCACTCATTTCTAGGTGGAATGTGTAACTTTAAGAAAAACAGTACTGTAATAATACTGGGAATTATAATTGATACGTGGCAGCAATGTGTGAGCAATGTCACATAAGAAATGCCTCATAGGGACTTCCCTGGTGGTCCAGTGGGTAAGACTCTGCGCTCCCAATGCATGAGGCCCGGGTTCGATTCCTGTTTGGGGAACTAGATCCTGTATGCTGCAACTAAGAAGCCTGCATGCCGCAACTAAGACGTCTGCATGCCACAACTAAAGATCTCGCGTGCCATCAACTAAGACCCAGTGCAGACTAAATAATTAATTAATTAAAAATTATTTACAAAAATGCCTCATAAACCCTCTTACCTACATGGTAGATAACAGGGGTCCAGGGTGCATTTAGAAGTAGGGTGGGAAGGAACTCTCAAGAGCAAAGGATAATGGGTCCTGTACTATCTAAACGTAACGTATTAAGTGCTGTCACAGAGGCAACAAAGAGAAACATTGTAGCAGCAGAGTATCACATGCCTAGAATTCCATTTATTAAAAGTGTTCTTCTTTTTCCTCTCCTTTATTGTAAGCTTTAAGCATCTCCGGCTTATTCTTTTGTGCTAGCCGATGGAATTTCACTGCTCAATCCTGAGAATCTGGCTAGGAGAAAGAATCTTGAAAAGAGGAGAACACTTCTTCCCTTACAGCTCCAGAGGAGTACAGACTTCTTGCTTCAAACAGTTATTTCTGATAAAGTGGTAAACTGGGATAACCACTAAGGTATTCATTTCAGTCTGCTCCCCAGTGTGGAAACTCCCATAAAAACATAAACTCCTGTTTTCTGATTAACAAAGAAGTCTTTTAAGACATCTGCGAGGCGCCTTCAGAGAGCAGGTGAGGAGCTGTAAAATGTAGCCTTTCACTTCTAAAAAGGCCACTTTCTAACTGGTTGCCTTACTTGATAATTTGCTGTTCTGCTCATAATATTTAAAGCAGCATCTGTGATTTTTTTTCCTTGAAGGAATAAATACTTGTAAGATTTCCTTATTTTATTTTTTGGTTTACCAGAAGAACTTGGTATTCTTCTCTTTTCCTTTCGTGCATAAAGTATAAATAAACGATGCACCTCTGGTTCAAACAAAATTTTAAAATCTTTGTCTTATTTAAATTATCACACCCAAATTCAGCTGGTGGATAAGAGCCACAAAAGTATGGGACAAACTCATCTGCTAGAGAACAAAAGAGAGGAACTATTTTTTTAAGGTTTTTAAAAATTAATTACACGTATATATTAATTCAGAACTGTTTCCCCCCCCCTCTAACTTCTTCCTAAATTGGAGAGGTCAGAATCTGGTTTAACTCAACTGGCCTCCTTACCATCATGTTCCACTTAAATCCTTGTGCAGACAGCATTTATTGGGTTCTCTGCTGTTTACAGCAAGCTCTGCTCTGCTCCTGGGCCACAGAGTCCTATTCCCACTGATCCACTTAATACATGTATTGTGATTGACAGTCAATAGCCTAATCTTTGTTATAACAGATAGAGCATCATTCTTATTGTTGATAAATTATCATTCCCAGATTTCACTTAGTACAAATGGGACACGTCTTTTTCTTCTTCAAACACAAAACTCCAATCCACCTAATCTGTTCGGTCCACTGAAATGCTGCTTCTCCTCAGCTGTGTTTTACCTGCCAACATGTATTTAAAAACGAGGTAGACAAACTGAAAAGTCCAGTGCAACTTACTGTTAGTGGATATGAATGGACTTTTTGCTGTAAAATTTGAGTCATGTTTGACCAATGAAATAAACAGAAACTAAAATGCACAGCAAGCACAAGAATCAGCCCTTAATCAGTATCTTTCAAAGAATAATTTCAGCTAAGAATCTATTCACCTGCACAACATGCTGACTCTCAAAAGAATGACTGACATCATTCCATTTTTAAAAAGAGCTTAAAAAAAAAGACTCCTCTGCTTGCCTTCATAGAAAAGGGTAATTTTCTTCTTGATTAAATGTTTATTACAGAAAATAAAAGCCAAAAGAAGAAATACAAATCAGCGTAATTAAGAAGAGTCTTTTAAAATAAAACACTGAATGTGAGGGTGCTTTATTACCTGTAAAGCCCCACGCAAATGCAAAGTAGGATTAGAATCACCTCTGATATCAGGGTGGCCTCTACCCCAGTAAAAGTCTTCCTAGGGTTGAAGTAGGTGTCTGGGATGTTGTCATGCCCACAACTGCAGAAGCCAGAGTAAGAAATAAAACAGAACCACAATGCCCTCCAATCTAGTTGCCACTGGAGTCCCTCAGTGCCCCCCCTCACGAGGCCTCTCCCAGGCCGGTGTGACACCTCCTAGTAGCCATTCCTGCCCAGCGGGGGACCAGCTTATCCGGAAACTCCGCAGGGAAAGAGCAGCCCCTTTTGTCACTGGAAGTTCTAATCATAAGCAACTTGTGCTTTTATGTCAAAGTGAAGTCTCTCTTCCTGTAAGTACTACTTGTCTTCTTTGGAACTCGCGGAAATAGAAAATCCCTCTGCTGCGTGACAGACCCTGAATACTTGAAGACAATTAGGACACATTCACTTCCCTACCCAACCTTTCTGCAGGTTTAAATGTCAAAGCTGGCGATGTGAAAATTGGTGTCACTAAGCTAGCACCTACCTAACTAGTCTGGAACGTCAATCTGAGTCAAACATTTATTGCACCCTTGGTGTGTGAAGCATATAAAGGCGCCTAGTTTCTGCCCTTTAAGGATATCCAATCCAGTAGCTACAATTAATCTTAGTTAATAAACATAGTGTGCCCACTATATCTTAAGAACTTTTTATGGCTGACCTTGTTCCAGATAAAAGAAAAAAGGCTCATGTCTTTTCTTGCCAGAAATATAAGAAAATTATAAATATAATACATAAATAAGTATTTCTTAAAAGCCTCAACATTGTTAACATCAGTATTGCTGCAAATGCACTCCATCAAGTAATGATGATGTTAAAATGAATTTATGCGACGAATGACAGATGAAAGAGTTAAGCGCCCACATGAGTGATTTTCTGTCGTAAGTAAAAGGATTCATTTTTTTAAAAAAAGAATTAACAATAAAAATATCTAATTTCAAGAAACTTGTTTGTTATACTGTTGTATTTACATGTGCTACAGTAGAAATCTGATACACACAAATTATTGCCTGGTATTTTAGATTTTAAATATACCTAAACTGAATTTACTGAGTAATTATAACATGATGCAGAGGAACAATAAAAACTATTTTATTTTAAGGTTTTCCAATAGTGTGTATGTATACGTAAACATATGTGTATATACACATAAACATACCATAAGCTTTAAAACCTTCTCCAAAAATATTTCACGTAAGATGAACATTTAGCCTAAAGAAATGAATTCAGAACGTCTTTGGAGGTAAAAGTCACTTTAAATGTTAGCATTCTTTTCCTTATAATTCAACGGCAAGAAAATGCAAGAGAATTCTTGACTGTGCAAAACAAAACAAAACCCATTTAATAAAACAATAACAATGCTCTTTAAATAAACGTCAAACTTAAAAGTATTAAAACGTCAATTCTAGCTTTAACACTCTTACAGGTTGGTTTCTGGAAATGTGTAATATATTACCGTATGACAGCTTGTATTTTGTTATAAGACCGATTACTGCAACCTAAATTACAGAGCACGATCATACTTCCTCTCAGACCACTTCATTTGCATAATTGGAATAGATCATACGGCTCAATATCAAAGCTTAAAATTAATACAGGTCAGCATGAAAACGTAAGTTAGATAAACTAGACTAACTCGCTGTAGCAGACGGCAGCTCTGTCGCCGAGCCTGGAGCTCTGCTGCATATTTGCATTATGCTCAGTTTCATGAATCACAAGCAAATCGTTATCTAGGGTAAACTAAAGCCCATATCAAAGCTTTAGAAAGGGGCTGTAAAGATAGAGTACTTACGTAAAGGGTTATCAGGACAGGAGACAATGCAACTTATCTGGGAGGGTCTCTAACGTCCACGAGGTGGTAAACGCATTTAAATAGCGATGTGGATTCAGACGGCCTCCTCCCCACAGCATCCCAAACAAAGCAGGGCCAGGCCCTCGGGCGCTCCTGGTGCACCTGCAATGCGGATCCCTCACCCTACAATCCCACCCCGGGGCTGGCAGAAGCGGCCCCTGGGCTGTCCTCTCCTCCCCCTTCGGATTGGCTTGGGTGCGCGGTGGGGACGGACTGCAGCCTCGACTGGAGCCCTGGCAAGGGCATCCCCCTCCCCATAACGGGCTGGAAGACCCTGCAGGCAGCCGGCGCGGGAGTCGCTGCGCCTCACTTTTGCCCTCCTTTCCACCTCTTGGTTTTTCCCCCCGAGATGTCTCCGCAAGGGGACACCCTTCCCCAGCCCGTGGGTCGGGAGCACCCCTCCCCCTGCAGTGAGGGCTTTAAAAATTATCTAAATGAGTTTCTGCCGCGACAGATGCCTCCGCCCCCCCACCGGCGCCCGCAGAGCCTCACTGCAGGTACCGCCAGGTGAGCGGGGCTCGACTCGGTCACACCTCGGGCCCCGCCTCACCTGCGGGCGCGGCCGTCGCGGTCCTTCAGGCGGCTCCCCCCCTCGGCGCGATCCTCCGGGCGGGCGGCAGCGGGGGCCTGCGGTCCATGGGCGGGGCGGCGGGCGGGGCTGGCTCCCGGCTCCGGCCCTGCCCCGGCCCGGCCGCCGAGGGAGGTCAGTGGGCACCGCCCGCCGAGCGCATCTCGCCGGCTCCCACCCGAGCGCTCGCCGCGGTGCACGCTGGGAGCGGGGGCCGGGGCAGCGAGGCCTGTCCGCGCTGACCGGGAGGGCGGCAGAGGCGCCGGCGCGGCGGCGGGTCTGTGTCTGCGGGGAGGGGCGGGGGAGGCCGATCGATACTCACTTCCCGGGGAGGGGGCGACGCCCCCCTCCCGCAGCTGTTAGGGGTTGGGGAACGGACCGAGGGGAAGGGAGGGTCTGGCCGGTGGGACGCAGGCGCAAAGCTCAGGTGCGGCCGCACTGCGGTTGCCCGGGGTAACGCGGGCCCGGGTGGGGCGCGGGGGAGGAGGAGCGAGGCGGGCGAGCGGGAGCGCGCGCGCGCTGGGCGGTGGGGGTTGGGGGGTACCCGGGACCAGCCTGGGATTGGGGGGAGGGCACGCGCGGGCGGCCAACGGGGGCGGGGGCAGGGGAGGGGGGAAGGGGAGAGGGCCGGGCGGCGCGCATGCGTGCGGCCCCCGCTCCCCTGGGGCTCGCTGGCCTCGTGCGTGCGCACGCGCGCTGTCCCCCAGAGGCGTCTGGGTGTGCGGAGCGCGCGCGCGCGGCTTGGAGGCGCACCTGTGAGGTGTCCCTTGAGGAGAGGGAGGGTGGGTGCGCGGAGTCCGCGGCCTGGGGCGCTTCAACCCCTCACTTGGAGTGAGTTGTGGGGCGGCCGAGCTGCAGTCTCTTTATTTCTTCTCTGAGTCAAGGCGGGGGCGGGGGGCGGGGGCCGGGGAGTGGGCTCGGGGTCGGAAGAAGGATGAGTGGATTAAAGAAAAGAAAAACAACCCATCACTTAGGATGGGCGTCGAGCCGGGGCGGGTGCCCGGGCATCGGTGGGAAAGGTCAGAGCAGCTACCGCGCAGCTGGGCGGCCTGGCGGCCACCGGGCCGGCCCCGGGGAGGGCAGCCTGGCCTCTGGCCTCGGCGAGCCGGCGTGGGCCCGCAGTGCCGGGGAGCGGGGGTTACAGATGGCGGCAGGGTGCGCGGCGGCGGAGGTGCAGCGGCAGGGGCGAGGCCGGGCGGAGGCCCCGCGGGAGCCGGACTCCCGAGCCGGGCTCCATTGTTGTTGGAGCTGAGGGAAGGGGGAGCAAAACAGCTTTAGAAACCCGTGAAGCCGCGCCTTGGAGCCTTTCCAGGCGGGTCCGCGGAGAGGCGGTAATGGCCGCGCCGTGGGATCAGGGAGCCAGGCTGTGTCGCGGAGAAGCTTGGCTGCATGATGTGATGTTGTGTTTTTTTTTAGAGCGCCTCGCGTCCCAGCAGAGCCAGCCGAGCATCCTACTCAGGTGATGAGGAACCCTCCCGGCACCCAGCGCCGATCGCTGCTGCCGCTGGACGCCTCCATTGTTTGACCATAACAAGGGCCGGATTCTCAACCCAGGTAAACTGGATGGCAGCGCCGTCGAGCTCCCTCTCACCTCCCACATCCAAAGGAACCTCCTCTCCTCTTTCAGGACTTTACTCCAGTTTTCTCCCTGTGCCCTGCTTCTGATTAACTCAACATATCCACCTCCCAGACATTTCCCCATCTGGCTTAATCTTCCCGCATCTCTCTGCCAAGTCACCTCTCATTTCCCTCAAAACTCAGCTCCTTTGTGAAACCTTCCTTGCCGAACTCTTAACAACTAAATCTCTCTAGGAGGAGCCTGTTCCGGACTTTTCTAGTTGATAGTTGATTGGTTGTCTTATTGCAACAAAGGAGACTAGATGTTTTTTAAAAATTCTGAGCTGTTGTTTTTTTTTTTAAAGGAACGTTTTGTGATAGTTTATTGTTTTAAAAGGATCGAACTGTTTTTGTTTCTATATTTTGTCCTTTTTTGGGGGGAGGCCCTACTTCCTTGGTAGATGCACAGCTTTTTAGAACAGAAAAATGACCTTCGTGTTCAACCCACAGGTTAATTTAAATTTTAAAAATTAGTTTTAAATTAGCAAAGTAAAGCATTTTCGTTGTAAAAATGAAAACATTACAGAGATGGGCTAAAGTCTTTGACTACAAATCTCTGTCCCCAGAGATAACAACTATTATGTTTGGTGTGTATCCTTCTAGATCTTTAAAAATGTTTTTACGATCTAAACAATGTGTGTACTTGTATAATCTCTGACTGTTTTAATAAGTACAAGTGTACTCTAGCTTTCAGTTTTAGCATGTGATGCATTCACTCATTTTGCAGAACTGCTGCATCATGTTCCATAGTTTGAGTGCACCATAGTTTATTTAGCCATTTCCTGGATTGATGGCAATGGATGTTTTAACTTGATACTTAAACAGCTTCTTTGGTTGTCGTTCTCTAGTGAAATGACATTTTAGTGAAGGGAGCACAAATCTACACTAATTACAGAGCCTAAGCTTTTATGATGGAAGTTCTCTTTGGTTCAGAAATTTACATGTAGGAGCCTCCACCCCTGCCCCCGTTGTAATTGTGACTCTACTACTTTCAAGTCCTGTGACCTTGGGGAGGACATTTAATTACTCTAAGCCTCAGTTTTCTTTTCTACAAACGATGTTAATACCTGCTCTGTCCCACCAAGTTCAGTCATATGATGTATGTGAAAGTCTTTGTAGAGTGTAAAGTGGTATATAATGTTGATTTAATTGGCCTTTGTGATCTGAAGGAATTTTTAATTTACAATATAATTTATATTTTCTTTTTTGACCAGATATGTATATTACAGAATACTACAGATAGCCAACTTTGAATGCTGTTTAATTTCTGATTTTGCTATATTTTTACCAAGTACTGTTAATACATTAGACTTCTGAAAGAGTATTTTACAAAGCACTTTTCATAGTGCTTTACATACCTTAAAAATAAGGCATAAAAATTAGTTGCCTGAGAATAAAGTATCAGCAACTTGAACACTACATAAAACTCTCATAATATGTAAACAGAACTTACTTCCTAGTGATGTAAATTTGTGTATGTGTTTTTCTGAAGCAGCAGCAGATTCAGGTTAGTTTTTATGTCCTTTGAGTAAAATGGATTCTTATGGAGTTTGCAGGCAGTATCAGAGTTTAAACGGTAAATATTTATTGAATAATGTGATGGGTATCGTTTAAAATGTAAGAGATACCATTAGGGGCTTTGTAGGTGTTTTTCTTTCATTCATATATGCATGAATGTTTGTAGTGTGGTCAGCAAAATCAACTTGACCCTGTTCTCTTGTAATTGATCTATGGGGGAGAGGAGATCAGAAATTAAACACAATCGCGCAGCTGCGTGTAGAATCATAAACTAGTATCTGCTATGAAAGTGAAGTAGCATTGGCTATGAGAGAGTATAAAAAGGGGACCAAATTTCAGATTGCAGAAGGAGGGCCCAGGAAAGACTTTTTTGCAAAAATAAGGTTTGAGCTGAGATCTGAAGGGTGAGTAGGCGTCAGTGTAGAATGAGATGGGGGATAATTTTCCAGGCAGGGGAACAGCCTGTAGGAAGGCCCAGAAGGGGGGAAGCTTTGCCCATTCCGGGAACTGAAAGAATGACGTGTGGATAGATTATGGTGGGTGAGGGGCAAGTGTGGCTAGGCAGGGGCCAGATCGTGTAGGGTCTTGTAGGGCAGGTTAAGGATGTTTTATTTCACCCTGAGTGAAATGGGAAACCATTACAAGGGTTCGGTTTTAAGTAGGGGAGTGACATAATCAGATTTGCATGTTTAAACAACCACTCCAGCAGCTGCGTGCAGAATGTAGGGGTGGAGAGTCGAAGTGGGGGAGACCAGGTAGGCCATTTCAGAGGCCTTTCTAGAAGAGAAGTGGTCTTTCCCGTCCAGTTCACGTTGACTTTAAACTACCAGCTAAACTAAGATCAAGATAGGTATTTGATTTTAAAAATAAATAATTGATTTTAAAAATAAATAATTCTTTATTTCTAAAACGTAGGCATAAAAATGCACTTTTTTAATGCGAAAGGCACACATATGTTAAACTAATTATTCATACTATGCTTAACAGAAAAGTATGAGAGTCAAATTAAAATTTGGGGTATTTAACATGTTTTTGGTAAGTTTTGTCAAAGCAGGAATACATGAAATAAGACTGAGGCAAGGCTCTAAAATGAAAAGAAGGGAAACATTTGTAGATGCTGTTGGCTTAAAAAAATGAGAATAACAGAAAAAACAGACAAAAAAATCGAGAAAGTGACTGGGCGCACAATGTGTATATAAAAGTCATAGCTTTCTGAATACTGAAAATAACCTGGCAGAAACTAAATGGATAAACAACCAAAACAGCAGGCTCTGATCACAATGCAACAAAAAACAAGAAACAGGTAAGCACAGCCTCACCGAGACAAGTGCGGTCTGCCTGGAGGAGACCAGAAAACATCCTGAAAGATAAGACAATGTCTTAAACAGAAGGACAGGCCGTATTCCTGGATGTGATGTTTAAACGTTATAGAGATGCCCTTTTTTGGGTGAACTGGACAGAATAGTGAGTAATGAGGTGGGACAAACCCTATCTGATTGTTTAAACATATTGTAGAATCATGTTTGTTCTGTACAGGTCACTGGAACCTATTCAGCACCCCAGAGATAAACTGTATATGGGAATGTAATAAATGACAAACCATCGTGAATGCCCTTCAAATCAGGAAGAAAATATGGAAGTAAATATTAAACATCTGGAAAAAAGAGTTGTGCACGCTGAGGTGGACAGAGCACAGGCTTTGCAGTCACACAGACTTGAACTGGATTATTTTAAGTGAGGAAAGTAATACCCACCGTGCAGCTTTTGTGAGAGAGAGATACAGGTCTTCGCACCTATGGGGCACTCAAATCTGTTGCTAGTTAAAATCAATGTATTAGATTATGTACACATTTAAAACTTCTTTAAGAAGAAAGAGAAAACAAAACCCTAGGATCAAAAACTAAACCACAAAGTAGGAAAATATTTATGACAAATATAAGTGAAGAGTTAATATCTTCAACATGCAAAGGACTCACACAAATCAATGAGGAAAATCATGAAAATCCACACGTGGTTGCAGGATGTGGATAGTTCACTGGATAGAAGTATAATTTGTTCAACATTTGGAAAGATGTGTGATCTCACTCATAATCAAATAATTGGTAATTACTCCTATAGAAAAGTAAAAGTCTCTTCTCAGTAGCAACAAAACCAGAACACATTTAAGAGTAAAACACAAATGTACAAGAGCTTTATGAAAAAAGTAAAAACCTTTACCTGAAGAATTTAAAAGCTAACCTAAATAAATGGGCAGACATTACATGTTTCTGGAAGGGACGACATCTTTGTAAAGATTGCAATACTCTACAAATTAAACTGTAACTTCAGTGTTATTCCAGTTGAAATCCCAGTGAGACTTATTTCTGGACACTTGATAAATTGCTTCTAAAATTTGTCCAGAGGACTAAATGTGCTAGAGTGGCCAAGAAATTTTTCAAGCGGAAAAATAGTGATGAACGATTTGCTATGCCAGATATCAAAACATACTGTAATGGTACAGTAATGTAAATGGTGAGCACAAGAATAGACAAGCTGGTACATGGACAAGTAGAATCCAGTAACAGACCCATATATATATATATATATATATATATAGGAATTTATTATATAATAAAGTTGGTATTTTGAAACAGTTGGGCAATGGTTGTTTGATGCATTGTATAGGGAAAAATGACTATTTGGAAAGAAAGATTCTCCTTCCCCATATTCAAAAATGACTTTTATTTGAATTAAAGAACTAACTCAAAGACAAAAACACCTATAAAAGTACTAGAAGAAAATATAAGAATTTATTATGTTGGAGGATGTATTATGTTGGGAAAAATGTTTTTGGGGTAGACCATTTAGGTAAGACCAAGGCCCCAAATCGTAAAAGGATGATAAGTTGGAACATCATCAAAGCTGATATTTCTGAGTGACAAAAAAACATCACAAGGTGACAGACTGGGGAAAAAGTTTTGGTAACATGTATAAACAAAGGATAATAGAATTGACACAATTAAGAAATGAATGGAGAATATGAATAGTTCTGAGAGAAATGAAAATATCAAAGCAATGACAGGAAATTCAACCTCACTTGTGATTAGGGGAATGGAAATTAAAACAGTGAGGTTTTTTTTGGGGGGGGGGTGGCTCTCAGGCTAAAATTTAAAAGCTGCCCAAGGATGTAGAGAAAAAGGTACCTCGTATATTCTTGGGAACATAAAATTGGTTCGACCTTTCCAGATGACAGTTTGCCCAAACCTGTCAAAATTTTAAAAACACCCATATGCTTTCATCTAGCAGATACACTTCAAGGAATTGATGATATTCTAATAAGAAGATACAAGTTAGTTTGAATGAAGTCTGTCGCAGCATCACTTAGAATGAGGAAAAACTGAAGATGAACACAAAAAATTTGGTACCTGTACACTACGGAATGTTACGTAGCTTTTTAAAAGAGAGGTAGATTTGTATGTATTGACATAGCTTGGATAGATGTCTAGAATATATTTTTGAGCAGGTTTAATTCCGTTTCTTTGTAAGATACAAAACAAAATAGTGTGTGTGGTTGTGTGTGTGTGTGTTCTGAATAAAAATAGAGACAGATCTAGAAAGATATGTGACTACTTCTGAGGGGAAGAGAATAGGGGAGACTGAATTTTTATTTCTGGGACTGATTTTATATTTATTTCACAATGTTTTGGATTGTTGAAGTTTTTTTTTCCTTTTTACAATGAGATTTACTTGTAATGAAGATTTTACAATTTCTCACTTAATAAAGGCCTAAATTTAGACTAAAAAATTTTAAGACCTAGGACTTGCGAGGATGTAGCAAAAATGTCACACTCTTATGTTACATTAGACATATGTATCAAGAGCCTTAAAAGTAATCATATTCCTTGATGTAGCAACCACTTAGGAGCCATCAAAGGAATATTTTTATTTTTATTTATTTATTTATTTTGCGGTATGTGGGCCTCTCACTGTTGTGGCCTCTCCCATTGCGGAGCACAGGCTCCGGACACACAGGCTCAGTGGCCACGGCCCACGGGCCCAGCCGCTCCGCGGCACGTGGGATCCTCCCGGACTGGGGCATGAACCTGCGTCCACTGCATCGGCAGGCGGACTCTCAACCACTGCGCCACCAGGGAAGCCCAGAGGAATATTTTTAAATACAGAGAGGCTTTGCATACAAAAGATATGTATTGTGGAATTATTTTTAAGGGTGCATTTCCTATAACTTTAAGGGTTAAGTTATGGTACATCCACTGGATAATATATTACTGGCCGTTAAAATATTTAGGAAGAAAATGTATTAAAGTGCTTATGACAATGTTGAAGGAAAATCAGGATGCAAAATTGCATACGTGATATGATTAAAACCCTTAGTTAAACAGAAGTCCCAACAACCCTCCACAAAAACCTATGATGGAAAAATGTCTAGAAGAAATTAAATGAAAATCTTAAAAGTTGTGTATTTAGGGTAGTAGGATGTAGGATGATTTAAAATTTTTTGCTTTTTTTATTTTTCAGGATTATGTTATTACATCTATAATTTGTTATTTCATTTATTTTGGAACGTTTACTTTAAAAAAGTACATCCTATGTAGAACATGTGTTAGCTGCATGGTTAATAGATACATGCCCTTTAAAAAAATAGATCTGTCTTATATATTAAAGTGTCCTCTAAAATGTTCTCTAAAAACTAATATCTAAACATTTTTTGAGTGATACATTTGGAGTAAGTTTGAATGAATTTTGTCTCTTCCAACTTTTGGAGGAAAATTGCTTCTTAGCAATATGCAGAATAAAAATAGTTCTCGTTTCTTGTAACTGTAGAATAAATGCAGAAACTTAAAACATGGGCCGTGGAATTTCCTAGGTTGACTCTTGTTAACTCTTCGTGTTCCTAACACACAGATCCAGTCCCAGAGCAAGTTGCGTTTAACTGAGTCAGGATGAGTAGCACTTAGCCAGCTGGACCAAGGGCAGAAGCATTGAGAGCCTGATTATTATGCAGGGCCTGCAAGTGACTCGGCAGAGTGGAGCTCAGGGTGCCTCGGGGTATGCAGTGTAGGTGAGGCTGAAGGGGTTATTCTAAAGGCATGTGCATTTGTTCCCTTGCCAGGGGTTAACTGTGGACCTGCAGTAGGTTCTGTGGACGTGGAGTGGCATGTGGCTTAGTGGAGGACAAAGCCGAGGAAGTGTGGTAGTGGAGATAGCGTTGCGGACATGGAAGGGCTCTGGGGGCACATAAGAAGGTACCCTACATGACCCAGATTTGAGGGTAGGGGTGCCAGTCAGGGGAGGCTTTCTAGAGAAGGTGAGCCCCGAAGGTAAATGGCAGGAACAGCAAGTGTGAGGGCCCAGAGTTCAAAGGAGTGTTGGGTGGCGGGGCAGGGAGTGATTGAGGCCTAGGAGCAGACAGAACCTGGCGAGTCTGAAGAAGTTTGCTTTGGCTGGAGCTAGAATCGGAGTGGGCAGCTGTGAGAGATGAACCAGGAGAGGTAAATAGTAGCTAACGCTGATCAGAGTCTGAAAGCCTGGGACTTCCGTGGCGGTCCAGTGGTTTAAGACTCTGCTCTCCCAATGCAGGGGGCACGGTGTTCGATCCCTGATTGGGGAACTAAGATGCCGCATGCTGCATGGCCAAAAACAAAGAAACAAACAAATATATGCCATATGAATAAATTCGGAAATTACACTGAGAATTAATGGAACCCATTGAGAAACTTTAAGCGGGGTAATCAACAATCCATTTTGCATTTTAGGAAGATTACCTTACAGTGGATAATGGGTTAGAGGAAGGCAAGCCTGGAGGCTTTGCAGTGTTCCAGGGGAAGATGGTGGCCTGAATGACAGCTGAATGTCGGTGAGGTGGGTGGATAAATTCAGGAGGAATTGAGGAGATAGAGTGACAGAACTTCGTGAGTGGGAAGAGGGTTGATGGTAACCAGGTTTCTGACTTGCAATTGAGAGACTAGTGGACCCATTTACTAGAGTTGAGAACAGAGTTGGCTTTGGTGAAGAGGTGACAGATTGAGTTTTGGACGTGCTGAGTGTATGGGGCTTGTAGGACATGTAGGATCTTCCTGAGAGAATTTGCAAAGAATGATTTTATGATGCAGATACATGCTTTGTTACATGAATGACTGAGTGCTGTGCATAAATCCATTATTAAAAATCCGTGTTTCTGTGTGGTAAATTTTTCTTGGAATATGATTACACATCTATGTATTGTTTAAGATTGGGGTATCTGTCTAGCTTAGACTGGACTGTTGATGTCTTTTATATGGAGTTAAGACTTCATGACCCTCACTTTGGGTAATACTCTGGTTGCCTTTTGGGCTAGACTCTGACTCTTTGAGCAGGTGGTGGTCCTAAAGTCAGTCATCCTGTTGTCAGTACTGCTGAATAATTGGAGCGATTTCTATTGATGTTTCCAAACTGGTCGTTCCACACAGAGGTGGGCCAGGACGTAGGCAGAGGGGTGCCCTAGGTCTGATCCATCCGCAGGTGCCTACCTGGCCATTAGAAGTTGTCCTAGTCTATTTGGGCTGCCATGACAAAATACCGTAGACTGGGTGGCTACAACAACAAGTATTTATTTTTCACAGTTCTGGAGGCTGGGAGGTCCAAGATCAAGGTGCCAGTAAATTGAGTGTCTGATGAGGTCCTGCTTCCTGGTTCATAGATGCCGTCTTCTCGCTGTGTCCTCACGTGGCAGAGGGGCGAGGGAGTTCTCTGGGGTCTCTTTTATAAGGACACTCATCCCATTGTGAGGGCTCCACCCACATGACCTGATCACCTCCTAAAGGCCCCACCTCCTAACACCATCACACTGGAGTTAGGGGACACAAACATTCAGGCTGTAGCAGAAGTATGGATAGAGGTTGGAGAATCATTCACAGTGTCCTCACCGCACAGCTGGCATGGAAACCGTGGATGGGTGATATTGTGTAGGCCAGAATGAGGAGGAGCCCAGAGCAGAGCTGGGGCATATGACCCATCAAGGAAAAGGTAGGGGAGACCTTTAAATTCTCAAAAGAATTCATCAGAGAGGAGGAGGATGTCTTAGAGGACATTTGGTTAAAAGAAAATGCATTTGAAATGGCTTAAGTGAAGGGGGATTTCTGAGGAGGCCACCATGGCATCCAGGGCTGTTTCTTGGCTGAGACCCAGTGGTGGCTGGAACGTCAACAGGAATCAGTGCAGCTGCTCTCTGCCTTTGTCCCTCCTGAGTCACTGTCCCTGCCAGGTCACTTTATAGACCCAGACTTTCCACGTCCCAAGTCTAAACTCTCAGGGAAGAGCATCTGATTGGTTCAGCCCAGCTGATTGGGTTCACTGTTGCAGGGCCTACAGGGGCAGATGCGCCAGGCGGTGAGTGCAGAGGAGGGGCTCAGGAGAGGGCGGTTCCTGGCAGCTGAGGAGGAAGTTCCCAGAAGTGGCAGGGGCAGTAGTTTTAAATGTTTACAGATGTGATAAAGGGATAAGGAGTGAAACTAGATTGGGCAAATTGAAGTGTTTAGCCTAAGTTTAAAGAATCACCACAGCTAATCCAAATTGGGAGAACTACAAGATGGATAACCAGTGGCTATGGTAGATACTCATTTGGACAGAAGTTGGAAGAAGGGAGATTTTCAAAAAAATGAAGGTTAACTTTGGCGTTGTATCAGAAGAATTCAAAGTTTGATTTTAAAAAGCAGTCATTTGTGTTGCTAATACGAAAGCATTTCTACAGCTTTATTCTAACTCTAGAATATGCATTGTCTCTTGTGTCACCTGATATAAGAAATTCAGTAAAGCTATTCTAGAGCTCATTTATTTTTCATAACCTGCAAGTTCATAAAATAATCATAGCTTATTTCCACATCTAATTTTGCAGCGCCTTCCACAGTATTGTGACAGATCTTGTGAGGAAGCCCTTATTAAAGCCAGAGCAAACGTCTGTCCCAAAGGGGTTAGGTAAATGATAAAACAATTCATAAAAATAATCCGAACCCCTTTCCTTCAGAGTAAACCCCATTATGTCCCTCTGGCTTTCAAAATTATTTTTAGATGTGCATGTCAAACGTGTAGGATTAAGCTTCATAGGATTAAGGATAAGACTATTTCAATGATTCAAAATACTTGGCATCGGCCAGCAAACATAAGTCAGGTTTTTAGTTAACCAATATGCAGTAACATTACTTTATCTCTATATTATGCTAGGATTAGGACCTTGTGATAAGCAAGCCCCCAGACTCACAGTTAGGATCAGGGAACCTGCAGAAAGCAGGTTGTACAAATCTTCATGCTGCTTAGCAACGAGTTAGAGGTAGTAATCCACTGTGAAATTCGTTTCAGGTTCTAATGCTGTCGTGTAAATGGCCATGAAGATTTCTGAGCAAGTGTTTGAGCGCCCTCTGGAGGCGTTCTGCACGGTTAAAACAACTCCTACAAAAGGTTCTCTTTAACAGCCCGAGTTGAGAACGTGTGGACTGGATGGCTGGCCTGGTGGGGGTGTAAGTGGGGAGCAGCGAGGGCTGAGGTGGAGCCCACGGGAGCACCGGTGCTTAGGGGGAGCAGGGGTCTCCAGCAGGCTGAGCATAAGACTGTGGTGGTGAGAGCGGAGTCACAGAGGGAGAGTCCTGCGAGATGAAGGCTGCGCCCGGAGGCTCTTCAGTGGCGTAGTGATGGGTGGAGGAGTAAGTGGGAAGTGGAGCGATAGAAGTCGGGAAGATAAGCCTTGAAGAAGCCTGGGTGGGGAAATGGAGAGAGAGCATGGCAGCTAGAGAAGGCATAGGATTGAATACGGGTTTTCCTTAAGATGGAAGAGGCTTAGCGTTGGTTTAAACGCTGAGAGGAGAAAATAAGCAGAGATCAGATGAAATGGAAAGATGTGTAGGGTGGGGACGGGGAGAGAGTTGGATTTAAAGCTCCCAGCCTGGGAGACTTGTTGGGGGAAGATGTTGCCTTTTATAGGGACTTCATATGGTGAATTAGTGATTTTCAGTTCATTGTGGGATGATAAGGAAATATTCCTGTTATGAGAGAATGTGGAATTGTCATCATGGAAATGGTTCTCATTCAAGCCAGGCAGGTGGTTGAGCTAAAAAAAAATGGAGTCAGGATGTACCTTTAGCGGACACTGGTGTTTAGAAAGAAGGAATAAAAGAAATGGTCAATGCCTTCAGCAAGGCCTGAGGAGAGGTGAGAAAGTGCAGGGAACTGGGGACAGAGGAGACGTGTGTAACCTAGGGTCAAAGAGTGAAACAGAAGCAAGGGTCTGGCCTTGCGCTCTGACGAGGGGGGCAATGGTTTTGTTTGTTTGGTTGGTTTTTCTGTTTTGTTTGGCTGCACCACACAGCTTGCAGGGTCTTAGTTCCTTCACAAAGAACTGGACCCCGGGCCCTCGGCAGTGAAAGCCCGGAGTGTCCTAACCACTGGACGGCCAGGGAACTCCCAGGGAACAGTTTTGCAGAAGAGGCGTCGTGGGGGTGGGGTATAGAAGGGGGAGTGGGTGTGGGGGGGCAGGACCGGGAAGTGTAGAGGTCTGCAGGGAAGGCCAGCAGAGAAGGTGGGGAGAGGGCAGTGGTCGTAGCTGGAACAGACGGTGAGCTTCTCTGTGCTCACCCAGTGAGAGCCCTAATCAGCAGTGACTGTGGAAGGAGAATTATATTTGCCTTTCTGCTTTTACAGGTATAAGATTTAAATCTCGTATAACTTCTGAACTACCTCCTGTTTTTCTCAGATTAAGAATCTGGCCAAATGGGAGAGAATGTTTGGATCTGTTCCTGACATTCATGGTGACTCTTGCACAAGGAGAGAGTAAATGTGACCAATTTTTGATTTATTATGCTGACAGATGTCCTTCAAACATACAGGACCATTTGTAGCCTGAATAACATGTTTTCCCTTCTTTTTGGTAAAACTAATAGGATGGCTAGTAGAAGTTGTTTGGCTTCATTTTTGTAAAATATTACATTAAGAAAAAATAATAGACCCCTAATTCAGGAGTGCCAAAGTTACAGTGTGTTTAAATTTGGGAGGTGAGGCTTGAGTTCTAACTTCAGACTGCTCAGTTTTGAGTAGTAAGGCATAATATTTAAGTGTAAACTTCTGCGGAGGGCAGGGTGGGCGGGTTGCAGCTTACACCCAAGCATGTCTCCTTCCGCGGGACTGGTTTGCAGTCCTTAGAAGGCCTCAGCACTCTTATCTTCGGTGGCCTTTACCATGTCACGTATCAAACGTATTAAAAAAATGTACCCACATCCCACATGAAATTAGCTTATACAAAACTGTGAGTTAAGCTTCGTTAGACTAGTTGTAGGCATTAAACATTTATTAACTTTGATTTTATGATTTTATTTTCATATTTTACATCCAGTAAATATTTTTTTCAGGTCTCAAACATTTTCATAGGCCATTGAGATGCTCATAAGCCCTAGGGCCTGTGCCGAAGGAGCCTAGGGAATGAGACACCCCCCCCCCCCCCGCCCCGTTCTGTTGCGACATCTAGGCACGTCTGGCTGGGGTGGACTTGCCAGGAGTCTGTTGGTTGGAGGCACCGAGCTGCCTCCTGGGAAAACTCCATCCTCAGGGGAGCTGAAGTAACTGTTTTAGTTAGCGATTTTCTGTTGCAAGGAGCAGAGATCCATTCCATTTTAGGAAACGGGATATGGCGTAAGGATGCACCTGGGCCAGAAAACTGTCGTTAACTAAGTCAGCTCGGAGACAAGCAGTCTCTCCAATCGACAGTGGGGTCTCAAGGCAGCTGTCTTTCCTTTGTGTCTTTTTCCTCTTGCTGCCATCTGGTTTTTTCTTTTTTCCTATCCCATCTATCTTTTCTCTACCTTACTTAGAGATTCTACTTCCTCATGACTCTGGTTTGCTGTGATTGCTCGTGACCGCTCCAGTTCCTTTGTACGTAGTAACCTTTCAGCTTCATGTCTCCTGGCTAATCACCTCATTTTCAATATTGTTTAGATTCCTGAGAGAGAGAGATTGGGAATACAACTTTGTTGCAGCTTTTACTGTTATTCCAGGCCACAGCAGAGGTCACTGTTAAGCTCATGGGTCAGGTGTCTGCACATAGTCTAAGACCCTGTGGTGAGGCGAGATGGAGCGGTTATATGGTCTGCAGCAGCTGGGCCTATCCTTAAAGCTGAGGCCGTTCCCATCTGTAGGATTTGCAGGCACCATGATTGGCATGTGTAATTCAGCAAGGAAGAAAAAACCTGGCCCCCTCTCAACCATTTGAAATTCCTGCCCTTTAAAGTATATCCTATTAACAACCTTCATTCTGAGTCAACCCTTTGTTCCCATTTTAGAAACTAAAATCCCTAAATATATTGAAAGCATTTTTGGTTTTCCTTTTTCTCCCCATTTGATTCAGTTTCAGATGTTGCAGGGTCACTCAGGGCAGTCTGTAGGACTCCATTTCTCATGTTAGTGGTTTCTACTGAAGTGATAGAGCTGCTTCAGATAGATGTTAGCAGAGTTGGCTTAACTCCAACCTCGTATCATTTGCATGTTTCCTTCCCCCCAGATTTCTGGGGAGCTATATAGACATATAGTAACTTAGCACCGTCCCTAGATTCCCCAAATTTAGGAGAATGTTGCATCCGGATGTTAACATGGCAGCAGTTTGATCCCTAACTCCCTTAATGTGTCATCACTTCCCAAGGAAAAGAGATGTTCCCCGAACTTTAAAATACATCTTGGAATCTATACCCAAACTACTCTTAGCAGTTTTAGAATATAGCAGAGAGGGGAGGAAGTAGATGGAATAAATAAAATAATGATAATGATAGCTAAACTTCGTTGAGCCCTTAACAGTTTCTAGACACTGTTTTTTGTTCTTTTGTTTTTTCTCGCGGTACGCGGGCCTCTCACTGTTGTGGCCTCTCCCATTGCGGAGCACAGGCTCCGGATGCGCAGGCTCAGCGGCCGTGGCTCACGGGCCCAGCCGCTCTGCGGCATGTGGGATCTTCCCGGACCGGGGCACGAACCCGTGTCCCCTGCATCGGCAGGCGGACTCTCAACCACTGCGCCACCAGGGAAGACCATAGGCACTGTTTTAAATACTTGTCATGCGTTAATTTATTTAACCCTTAAACTACCTTATAATGTTACCTTTCAAGGTCAGTTGCCTTTTATTATCTCCATTAACCCCACTCTTAATCTCTTAGGTGAAGGTTGCACAGCTAGCGTGTGGTAAAACCAGGGTATGAACTCGTTCACCCCGCCTGTAGTCTCTGCTCCTTCAGCAGCCTCTCACCTGGAAAATAAGTGAGAAAAACAGTATTGATTTTAGACTCTCTAGGATTCCAGCCAATCTGAGTCAGTTACTCAGTATCCAGTGTGAACCTAAAACTCAATTTGGATAAAGTTCCTATCAAGAGGCTACTTATGATACTAGAATTCCTATATCTTGAAGGGAAGTTGTGCAGGCTTGCCTGGAATTTCCTTTCTAGAGTTTCTCAGGCTTTCTCATCCTCTGTTCGGCCCTATAGGCCTTGAATTCCATATTTTTATATAAATCCTAAATATAAGTGGGTCTACCTATCTTCTGAGCTGGGACCCCACATGTATAATAGTCAGCTCTTCAAAAAGCTTTGTGATCCTAAATTCTCCATAATACAAACCTTCTACTTTTCTCTCTGCATGTTTCTAACCCAGCAGGATCCCGAGGCTTTTGTTGCCCTTCAGCCACTGTGGGCCCTGCCTCTGCCTCTTCTTCTGGAATGTCTTGGGGGTTTTGACTTCTGTCACTGTGGTAAGTTTTCCCCTTGTTTGACCGTTTTCCTCGATGGAGAATCGCCCTCAACTATTTCTAAACCGAAACTGTCTCTGGAGTTTTTTCTAAGCATGTTCCCTTTCGGACTCAGTGAGGAAGAAAGTCTCCCTGTCTCATGATTTTTCTAAGAAAGCTCTTGCCTCTCTCTGGCTTTGAGGTCTCTAGGCCTTAGACAACTTTCCTTAACTCTGAAGACAGCAGAAGCACCTTTGTCCCATCTGGAGTTCCTCTTTGTACCTCTGGAGTCTGATTTTCTTGATTTCATGTAAGCCATTGGCTACTAAAGCTTCGCTCTCTCTGTTCCATTTTCCTTTGCTGTCCTGAAGGCCTTCGGGACCAGAAACCTGCTTTTTAGACTGATGCCCTCCTGGTTTTCTTTCCCATTGGTCCTGTCTTCACTGAGATATCACAGCTTGTTTTTAAGCTGAGTTTGTTACTCCGTAAGTTTCTGGTGTTTTCTTCCAAAGTCTGAACAGCAGCTTTCTCCTTAAATTTGAGTTCCTGAAAGTCTTCTTATTGGGGACTCTGTTACATCAGTCTCTGTGCAGACATGATTCTGAGAGCAGCGTGTTTCCAGCACAAGCATTTTTTTCCTTCATTTTCTTTTGAGCCTTTGGATTTGTGATCATTTTTAAATAATTTTTTTTTTCCTTCAGCTTGACTCAAGAAGACAACATATATTTTACGTAGGACAGGTATTTGTTCCTCTTTATTTGGTCATTGCTGAAATCCAAAATACTCCAGTTGAACACGCAGTCTGGATCGCTGTGGTTTACGTTCATGATAAATCTTTACATTCTTGCTATGCATGGCTGGTCAGCAAGAGGAAGGAGAACCCTGTCTCAGTGGTTGTTGGCCTGGGGCATGTGGCTTCTCATCTTTTTCCCTCACTGCCAGAGGTTGAGTTCTCAGCTCTGGGCCTCTCCCTGCCCTGACTTCACGTCCCTCCTGCACGAGGAGAACTGACTCAGTGAGATAAAGGACGTTTCAGTGGCCTTTGCCGTAGTGGGTGTAGTTACCGTGCACAGTGAGAAGGTTAAGCCTGTGGGGAGGTGTGGTGTCTTTCTCTTTACTGACTCTACTTGGCAGGGTGGGAAGGCTGGGGCTGCTCCTGACCAGCCCAGGGGAAGAGAGGCTGCTCTCCTCTCTTCCTCCGGGTGCTGGGTTGACTTCCAGGCCACGGCCCTGTCTGGAAGCCTGGGCGAGTCTACCTGGGCATGGTGGCAAATGATCTTTCTCTCTTCTCTGTCCCTTTGTGGCTCCATTCTCTCTGGTGTTGACTTGGGTCCCCTCAGTCAGCCTCCTTTTTTATGAGTAGTAAGACTTGAGATACAGGCCTAGTAGTTTATGAATTCCTGTTCTGCCCATAATTACTTTGGTCTCAAGCTCAAGGTTACCACTAACAGAGGGAAAAGGAGTTCTCCATGTGATCTAGCCCCACTGTGGAATGCTGCATCAGGAATGGGATTCACAGGCCTAGCTAATGATGAAGTATTCATGTGTTTTGTATTTCTGGTTCAGTCCTATGCACATTTCTGCCTAGAGTTCCTGGAGGTGAGGAGTGTTCGCTGGGACCACTGGCCAAATTTGTTAGTAGTCTTTAATAGCGTATGTTTCCAAAATGGCACTGATCACCCTCAGGTGCTAGTCCTACCAGGTCAAAAGCCTGAATGCTGACGTTCTGCACTGGGTTTTGTAACCATTCCCTGGCTCATTTTGAGAGTGGGGTGGTGATGCGTTTCTCTCCATGCTAATCCTGAATTCTGATGGCCATGGCCTGTGCGGTTGTAGGATTATGCTTGTCTCTGTGTGGCTGTAGGAAGTTAGCTGCTCTTGCAGTTCGTGCTTCCTGAGTGAGCCTGCTGCATAGCTCTGTCACGCCCATACATACTTACCTGGTTTGCCAAACAGAACAAGTTACAGGTTGTGACCCAGGTATAAAAATAGCCAGAATCTGAGATATTTAAAGTAGATTCATAGAAACAAAGCAGAATGGAAGGGGGAGTTGTTCAGTGGGTACAGAGTTTCAGTTTTGCAAGATGAAAAAGTTCTGGAGAGGTTTCACAATAATGTGCACATCACATACTTAACACTACTGAACTCTACACTGAAAAATGGCTAAGATGGTACATTATATTATGTAGTTTTAACCACAATTTTTAAAATGCATAAAAAAAACAGAATCCCAAATCTCTAATTTTCTGACCTGCCAACTACCGTTATACTCCCAATCCCAGCATCACTGGGGACAGTCCTGTTAAAAATCCACTTTTCATTTCTGTCGCGGTCTCCTGGGCCCAGTCTGTGTGTATCCTTCCTTTAGCTGGCCAGGCCCTGTGTGACCTTCAGGTATTTCCTTTGCTTCTCCCTGAGGGTGGCTTGAGCTTTCTAGTCTCTGGTCCTTTTTCTTCTAGGCCCGAACGTGGATTTTGTCCCTGTAGGTCTTACTCCTCCAGCAGTACGAGGAGGAATCAAGTCTGATAAACGAGAGTCATTCTCACTGCACATTAGAGCTCCTCTGACCTGAGCCTGCTGTGCTTGCTGTCCCGGCCCTGCCCCGGCCCCACTCCTGCAGGCCTTGGAGCAGGGGAATCCCCTGGCCCAGTTGTGAAAGGCTGGTCCCCTGAGGAAGACAAAGCCAATGGAATCAGCCAAAGGGAAGGGACAGGAAAAGGCAGGCTATGCAGGCGAGGGCACAGTCTTACAGGCTGTAGTGCTTAGGTGCATTGACTCTCTAAGCATCCTTGTTGTGTCCCGAAAAGCTTTTGTTCTCAGTCCCCCTCCCATACCCCCCACTGCTTCCCGGTCTTTGCTGCTCCTTCCTGGGGACACAATGAGGCAGAGGCCCTTAAGCTCCGTGATGAGAGCGAGGGTGAGCATCTGTATGACTAACAGTGGGTCTGACCATCCATTTCCTGGATGAGTGAGTTGAGGCTGAGAATGAGTGATCTGTGCCCACACAGCTGTTCAGTGTCAGATCAAGAATTTGGACTTAGAACTTCTTACTGCAAGCCCAGTGTTCCACCCACCAAATTATTATGATTCCTAATGTATATAGATGTTACACATTTACTAGATAAGGTAAACTTGGGCCTTATATGTGGTACTCACATAGGGGCCATCAGTGAAGCAAATCACATCGTGTCCCATTCCTTGGGCGTTCCTGTGTACAGTGTCGAAGAGCAGGAAACAGGTGGTGTGGTGGTGGAGTCCAGAGTGTGAGGAAATGTCACTGCAGTCAAGGATTTTAAGACAATCCTATGAATAGAGAGTCAAGAAGGAAAAACTGCTGGGTAGAAGCGGGAGGTGCAGGAGACAGACACGAAGGTGTGAAAGCAGCGCTTGACTTGGAGCAGAGGAGGAACCGTAATTACTGGGAGGCACACTGGGGGGTCTTGGGAGGCCTCTGCCTGTGAGATGAGGCAAATGAAGGAGTGTGTCATGCACTAGTCAAAATAAGGAAACTCGCATTTATTTGGCTTCAGCCAAGCTGTGGGCACTCTGATAAGTACTTTCCCACTTATTATCTTCTTTAATTATCACAGCAAAGGGTTGTAGACACGACTATCCATATTTTTACAGATCAGTCTTAGGTCAACCGGGGTCACACAGCAAGTGGCAGAGCCAGGCCCACGCCCCGCTGTGTCATTCCAGAGGTCATTTTTGTGGGAGGACTGGGCTGGAGGGAAGCTGAGGAGTATATACCTATGTCATCCTTTATCACCGTAATCACACAGGCAGTTGTCCTTCTCAGACTTCCTTCTCAGACTCAGAAGAAAACTTGGCCTCACTCCCTCTATACTTTTTGTTGCCCTTCTCCAGACCTAATTTCATAGCCTCTGAGATAATTTCTAGTTAAAGAAAAATCAGGCATGGTTCCTTTTGTCTTTTTTCCATTAGGAGTCATTAAACCAAGTCACACGAAGAGCAGTTGTCCCAAGGACACGAGCAAAGCAGCTCTCTTCCCTACGGATCATTAAAACCCAGAGCCCAGATCCTTAGCCACTGAGAACTTTATTAGGCGCGAGGTCAGGGAACCTAGGACTTTCAGGACGTGTGGGCAGGAATAGGGGGCGGGGAGAGAGGAGCCCACACACGTGGGGCCCCAAGTAGGAAACGTGGTCGGGGTAGGGATAAGGTGGCCCCCTGGGAGATCCTGGGCGAGCGGCTGAGGAAGCCAGTGGCAGGGGCTCTCTTTTAGTGCTCAGGGGTCACACTAGATTGGAGTCTTTTCTCACCCACTGGTGGCGGGGAAGCAGAGAGGAAGGCATCAGAAGTGATGTAAAACCCACTGTTGTCATTAAAGGTGAGTTGGAGACTCCTGCTCAGACTCAGAAACCCCTTTGACCTAAAAAGTTGGCCTCAGTGCCCTCAGGGAAACTGTCCCTATAAATTACCAAGGCAGCTGATAATCAGTGGTGGATTCAGGAAGTGCTGCTTGAGCGCCAGGTCGGGGAGTGTTGGAACAGGGGTCAGGGCAGGTTACTGAGTAGACGCCGCGTGAATGGCAGCCAGTGGCCGGTGACTGACGGACTGTTTCAGGAGCCTGCTTTGAGGCCACTGTGGTTTTCCGAAGCGTGTGGTACGCCAGTGAGTAGGTGCAGCGCGTGAGCACCTGAACTGGCCCTTAGGTGGATAGAAGCCTGGACCGTGTTGTGAGGCTGGGCATTTGGCCCCGGGAGATTTAGGCCCCGGAGAGAGCTGCGTGCTTGAGCCACTGTAAGCGAGGCTCCCCTCAGCTTGGACTGCCTCCAGCTTCCCGTTCCTGAGGTCAGCCTGGAGGATGAGGAAGCCTGTGTTCTCACCTCTGTGAGTGAGAAGCACACGTCAGGAACGCGGCCCGCAGTTGGGCCTTGCAGGGGGTTGTCATTGAGGGCAGATGAGGTGTGGGAGCGGACTAGCTGGAGGCCTTTGGGGCTGCCGTAGAGTGTTGGGGGAAGCCAGCCACCAAGGTGCGAGGGCTAGGACCTTACAAGGTGGACTTCCCTGTGACCCGTTACCGTAGAGGTGGCCCGGGGCCCGTGCAGAGGGACTGTAATGAGGAGAAGCGGCCCTGGTAGCTTGAGAAGTGACGTACTGGGAAAAGTGTGGGAAATAGGAAGGGCCTTTTGGGCAGCCAGCCTGGGTGTCTTCCAGGCCGCTAATATCTTCTATTGAAGGACCGATGGTGATGTAGGAGCAAGAGAGAGTGGGCTTGACATTCACAGTCCTAATCGATGCGTTACAAGTGACTGCTATAATCAAGTTATTCTGAGACAGGTAGCCGAGCAGAGATGAGGTGGACTGGGCCTGTGGAGCTTGAGTATCTAGGTCAGCTATACCCTGTTATGTGTAGTTTAGACTGGAATTTTCTGGTAGTGAGATTAACAAGGAGGTAGATGCTGCCTCTGTCGTGTGCCCAGGTCCCTGCAGCACACGGGGATGGCCTTGAACTTCTTAGCCCTGTTCCTCTGCAGCATGCAGGCACCAGGGACCTGAACAGCCTTTCCATTTATTTTTTGTTGCCGAGGCCTGTAGAAAAGGGCCAAGCAGAGGTTCCTTAGCATACCACTGCCCAATTACTATCTGAGTGAGTTGATTTGTGGGACTTCCTGATGGTTTGTGAGGAGGACGAGTTCCTAGCCGTGCTGGGGACACGTTCCATGTTCTCTGTCCATGAACAGGGGCATCCATTATGTCCAGGGGGAACCATATAGGATGATAAGAATCACAAGGCCTTGGAACCAAAATCAAGGTCTTAGAGGAACACATTAGTGACTTCTGCCTAATGGGATAATTTCTGAATCCTTTATAAAACATCTCTCTGGGTAAAGAGTTATTTCTTGTAGTGTTCATCTTTTAATCTTCTCATGTACGGAACTTGACTTTGGGGTTATTGTAGAGGAATTTGGAGGGTATTTTTCTTACAACCAGAATAATGATGGCTGATGATGGAAATTACTAGCTATAAGTAAGTGTTCATCTTACAGTTTGTTCACATACTTTCAGCTTTAAAAAAAAAAGTCGGTTTGAGATGGAATCTCAACCCCTTTTTGGTCTTTGGATCCTTTTACGCTTTAAGAAGTGTTATTTACGGACCTCAAAGAGCTTTCTGTCTGTGTGGGTTATGGGCATTGATGCTTATAATAGAAATGAAGACTAAAACTTCACAAAAAAATTAATTTAAAAATAATGACAAACTCATTACACATTAACACAAATTACATTTGTATGAAAAATAGCTATTTTCTAAAACAAGAAAACATTTAGTAGGAAGAGTGGCAATATTTACATCTGCTTCTGTGTTCAATCTTTGGCAATATGTTGTTTTAGCTGAAGTAGATGAAGACATCCAGCCTCACAGACAAGAGAATTGAAAAAGGGATTTCGGTAGCCTTTTCAGGTAATTGTGAGTTCATTTGTGACACGATACCGAAACTTGACAAGTGGTAGGTTCCTACAGGTTAGTTGCAGTGTGCAGTCCTATCGGTGAACCTTTTGTACTGTGCTATGTTAAAAATCCCTGGTCTCTTTTGTACTTTGAATAGATCTTTTACCCACAGTGATTTGTTACCTGACACATTGGTCATTTGGGCAACATTGGTTCACTTTTTGCAGATCCTGAGAATGTTTATATGTTCCATTACATGTAATATCAGAAAATTCACGGTAAGTGTTGCTGTCAGTCTCATCAGGAAAGTCTTCAAGTCTCAGGAAGCTGGAGAGCTCATGGTGACAGGAGTTTTCCAAAATCCCAATTTTCACTTGAAAGCTCGGATTTGACAGTTGGCAGTAAATACCATCAGTTTCCTGTTATCTGAGATGTCTGTCCAGCACCTAAGTCTGCATAGCAAGTGTGTAGTCACTCAAGTAAAAATGATGTTCTGTCGAGAAGAAGAGGCGGTTCAGCTTGCAGCTCAGACAGTTACATTTATACAAATGCTTTTCCTTTAGGCAACCATTGCCCTTGGGTATGCGACCTGGTATGCTTCCATTTTAATCTAGAATATGATAAATATACATTGAAAATATATTTGTATGTATTTCATATCAATGTAATAAACATAATATGTTTAACATAAATGTAATTAATATAATAAAAGGGTCTAGATTTAGTAAAATTATTTTTTTATTGCTTCTTCAAGGATATTCTTTTTTTTTTTTTTTTTTTTTGGCGGTACGCGGGCCTCTCACTGCTGTGGCCTCTCCCGTTGCGGAGCAGAGGCTCCGGACGCCCAGGCTCAGCGGCCATGGCTCACGGGCCCAGCCGCTCTGTGGCATGTGGGATCCTCCCGGACCGGGGCACGAACCCGTGTCCCCTGCATCGGCAGGCGGACTCTGAACCACTGCGCCACCAGGGAAGCCCAAGGATATTCTTAAGTGAAACTTTGGCTTACTGTGAGCCCCTGGAGGTGAAGAACACTTTGACTACTGGTATCACTTGGTGCCTCTGCCGTAGGGCTCTGTGTGAGGGGCCTGAGGAGTCGGCAGTTTACCAGCCAGTATTTCTGCACCCTCCATGCAAGTGTCAGCACAGTGAAAAAAGTAAACTACATCTTACTGTTATTTTGAAAATCATTTTGATCTTGTTTTATAAGGGTTTTGGAACCCCCAAGAGTCTTGGTTTTTGAGAACTGCTGGTCTACGACAGTAACTGGAAAGAACTGAGCTTCCCGAGGTTGGACAGTTGTTCAGTATCCCGTGCTCACAAGTTGGGTTTTTTGCAAGACTCAACTTGTGGCTGGTGGACTGATTTCAGCCTGCTGACGTTTTATTTGTAGGAATGAATGCTTTTAAGGGGAGTAGGTGGGAGGGGCCCCCTGGCCCCTGATGTCTTAAGCCGGACAAGAGCACACGGTTATATTCCCTGCTGGATCCCAGAAGGCATCTGACCTAGTGCGCCTTGCTGGAGCATGGTTTTAAGGTGAACCAGGCCGTTTGTCAGGCTCTTGGCTTAGTGTGTTGTAGGAGAGGCCTTGAACCTGGAGTGAGCGAGGAAAACAGAATGTGAAGGACGTATTTTAGAGCAGACTTTAACATTTCTGTGCGTAGCAGGGACAGAGGAGAAGGAAGAGATGGATACCACGGCAAACCCAGCTGACTCTGAGCTAGGAAATTGGATAAAAGAGGAGTTTTTAGGGAAAAGAATTGCTTTGTCATTCTGTAGCCAGTATTTATTAGCATTTTCCCCAACTCAGGAGGGGAAGGTCTGGGGACTCGGTTTTCACTGTGGGAGGATAGAGCACCCTGATTTATTGGCCCATCAGTGCTGCGTAGACAGGGAGAGGTGATCCCGAACAGGAAGTGAGTTTGCAGTCAGGAAAGCGTATGGACGCTGGGAGGTGACAGGTTGACGGCTGAGCACTGCAGGTTCCTGAAGCCACCCTCCAGTAAACAGCATGCCTTCCCGATGTTCAACGAGTTGAGGGAAGGACGGGGGAGAGTTTATGGGGCCTAGGCTTGTGCATTGTCTCATTTCATTTTCGTAACAGCCCCGAGAGATGGATATGAGTATCATTTCTCTTTTACGTTTGAGGTAATTGAGTCTTAGGCTTAAGTGAGTTGCTTA
Organism: Pseudorca crassidens; assembly: GCF_039906515.1. Classification (NCBI taxonomy): domain Eukaryota; kingdom Metazoa; phylum Chordata; class Mammalia; order Artiodactyla; family Delphinidae; genus Pseudorca; species Pseudorca crassidens. The sequence continues at coordinate 86,027,162 of NC_090307.1, forward strand.
AAGTCACACTGTTGGTGGAAGAGCTGGCAAGTGTGTGTTTTTTGCAGGATAAAAAAGGTTGGCAGAAAGTGCTACTTCTCGGGGTGAGAGGCGGCTTTCAGTGGGCTGAGCGTTGGAAGGAGTGGGGGCAGCTGGGGAAGCGGGACTGGCGCTACACAGAGACTCACGCTCTCAGGATCATGCTGTCGGATTGACTGTAGGTTTTCATCGGCTTTGACGAGTGTAGAGGAAGAGTGGAATCTTATTTCTTTTTGGAATGTTTTCTAGCGATCAGGACTTCTGGGTGAGGCTGGAGCTTTTTCATATTCTTGGCCCGTTAGGGGGCATGTAGTCTTCCGACTGCTCTAGCAGGTGATCCCTTGGCAGGGTTTATGATGATTTCGGGAGATGTGGAGTCACCGTTGCTGTGGGAAGGGGAGTGGCAGGGACGGGTGAGTGGAGTTTTGTATGCTCCCCACCCTGTCCCAGGCTGTGACACGCAGGCAGGCTCTGTCTTGGTCCCGCGGGAATGAGCCACACTCCCTCACTGGCCAGGCTCTGAGGAGGGATTCCTACGGCTGAGGTGGCCACAGCAGAAGCTACAAATCAATTAGAAAGCCTCCCCTCTCATTTCCAGACGGAACATTCTTTTCCATTGCTGCCCACTCCCCTTTGACTTTGAACCTTAGAGTTTTATTCTAAGGAAGTGTCCGTTCACATCATAATCTGGTAGAGGTAAGAGCGGGGCAGAGCCCCCCTTTTGCCTTCCACATGCTGAACGTGTGCTCCTAGGCTTGGTGGTCCTGGTTGTCTCTAGACACTTGCCCTTCTCTAGGCCAAGACCCTCTGTCCTCCTACCCTTCATGGTTAATTCGGTTTGTCCTTTCGGTTTCAGTCTAAAAGTAGAGTTTACTAGAAGTCTTCCTTGTCACGAAAGACTAGTTAGTATGCCCCCCTTCGTGCAGCTGTGTCCCTGGGGCCTGCTCGGCCACAGCACCACTTGCATGATGCTGGGCCTGTCTCCTTCCTCTCCTAGACTGTAAACCACACGAATGCAGAAGCTGTGGCTGTGTTGTTCTTCATAGGATCTTGCAGAGTGTAGCCCGCTGCCTGACAAATGCTGGGTGCTACATGTTTGTGGAACGTATACCTGCATGCACGCATGTGCCGATCCTGCATCTGAGTTCAATTTCCAGGACTGTTGCATCAATGGTGACTTTCTTCTAGGCCTGCTTCTGGGTGAGCTGGATTCTCTTGAGTATCATTTATAAATCAAACACTAAACAACATGGCATGAACCAACATGTGTTAGGGCAGCTGGGAACACAGGGATCTTCCCGTAAAACACTTCCCAGTAATTACGAGACCTGCAAGTTGATTTGGAGTCTTTATATTTCACAGTGACTAGTCTAGGGCATCATCATCTGAGCTACGGCACTTTGGTTATCTTTGAGAATCTTCTCCAGGCCCCATGACAATGCCTGCTCTACAAGTGGGGGAGATGAGTCACATGGCCGGTGCAGCGCACTGCAGTTGGTGGTGGGGTTTTTGGTTGAGGCTGGAGGCATAGGAATGTCTTCTTTCCTATTCTGTTTCATTTTTATCTTTCCCAGAAAGTATGCCCTTATCCCTTCGAGTGACAGAACTATAAACCACATGTTCTGGCAGATCTGGTTCTAGATGGGAAGTTAGTTTGATCTCTGTTGACATAGATTTAACTGATGTATTAAAGAGTCTGCTACTCTAGGGTGGGGTTATTTATATTTAATGCTTTATAGGAACCTTAATACTGTAGAAGGACCTGCAGCACAGCACACAACAGCAGCCGGCCTGGTGCGTGGGTACAGTCTGAGGGCGAGGCTTCTGGTGCCAACTCCTTGACGAGCGTGACTGGATTTCTCTCCTGCTGGGTCAGGGTGGTTGGTCTTGATTTCACGTCCAACCTGTACTGAGTGTGATCGAGATCCGAGTCAGCGTTCTGGAGCGTCTGCTGGTCGCCATTGCCCGGCCTGCGCCTCTGTGTTGGGTGGTTGGTTCTGCTGAGTGCAGCCACACTGACGCCTCCCGTCAGCCCAGCGCCCGGGCCCTGTGGGACAGTGACTCTCAGTGTCCTGCTCGCCTGCTCTTCTGTTCGTTCTTCAACACCTGCCCTGTGCAGCCTGGGTCCTTCTATTTTGCAAGCATCGGATCATTTTAACAAGAAATCTGAAAAACTAGTTCGCCCATTTTTCCTGTGCAGAATCATATTCTGGGGCCAGCTGTGTAAAAGAGAGTAATACGTGAAAGGCGTATACAGAAGTAGTTTAAATAATCCTCTTTCAAAATCCACGTTCAGAATCTTCCTCCCCAGTGTCCTGAGCTTCCTCCTAGGGTGGAGGGACTGTTATCTTCAAGTTCTGCAACAGATTCAGGCCGAAATTTGGAGAGAAAATCAGCGTCCCCCCTCTGTACCTTCCTCTTGACCTTTGCCCCCTGCAGGTGTGACCAGAGTGGGCTCCTCTCCCTGCAGGCATATCTGCCTGCAAGGAAATTCAAGGCCACTGCAGCAGACGCGGTGCCTCAGACCACAGTCCGGTAGTAGTGTTACCTCCTGAGCACAGTGGTGGTTGAATCTGCGTCTAGAATTGAGAGCTCTTGGCCCGATCAGCACTCAAAGGGCAACAGCTCCGTTCTCCCAGCCCATTAATCCTGCGTCTCTGTTTCCAGATGACCCTTTCCAATGCCAGGGCCCAGAGCTTTTATTCTCTCAGGGCATAGTTTCTTTGTATTTAGGACTCATTTTTTTACTTCCTCGCATTTCAGCCACAGTTGTTTATTAGCTGATCCCTCACTTTTAACTGTGCTGGGAGATGGGTACAAATTCAGGTATTGTTTGGTGTCACAAGGTTTAGATGAGGCACAGCTGCTAATGGACAAACTACAGGGAGAGAAGAGGGCTCTTTTCATGGAAGGTGGGGACTTGAGGCAGATGGGCTACTTGAAGCTTTCTTCCTGTCACTTCTCAGCTGGACTCTAACCTTCCTGTTTGAGAGGTTCTCCTCAAATATAAATTGAAGGCTTGTACTGCTGAGGGTGCCCCTGAGGTCTCGTGGACAGATGGGACATTGCCCGTGGCAGTGCCAGGTGACCTCAGTGCAAGGTTCCTCCCTCCTCAGGTCTCCCAGGTGGCCTCACAGTCAAACAATGGGCTGTCCCCTTGAAAGCCATTATGGGACATTGGATAGGAGACGTCGTCTTGAGTGAGAGAATCTTGGGGACATTGTGCCCTTGGGATCTGTAGACTTCTGTGGCATCTACCTACTCGCTGGGTTTACAGTCTCCTTTGTATGTACGGAAGCAGTGAGGCAGGTGCTATTTTAGGAAAGGCTACAGTGAGGATCCTTGGTGGTGGTTTGTCCTCCTTTTGTTTTTTGGTTGGTCACATGGCAAATTTGCTGGAGGTTCTTTTGCTTGAGCTTTTTCCTGCAGAATGTAGCTTGCCCTCATGCGGTGAGACTTACAGGCAGTTTACCTGGAAGGAATGGCAGTACCTGACTCCTCGTCCAGAGAAACTCTGGCGGGAGTGCATGTACGACAACTGTAGGAGTTTCACATCACTGAGCTTGGTGTTTCCACCCTTCTGAGCAGAGTCAGCCTCTCCTGAGGCCAGTCTGGATGGATGCCTTGACCCTCACTGCTTCATTTCTGAGGGAGGGCACCAGGAGAACCGCATGGCGTCTCGGTTAATTAGCTCAGGAGGGAAGGAGGGCGGAGTGCAGCACTGCTCCCTGTGTCCCCTGCTTGTCACCGTCACCTTCCCTCTGCTCTCCAGTGACATCTGCGGTGCACACGTTCTCACGTGCTCAGGATTGATTGGGGAAGTCACAGCCATTGGAGGAGTGCATCTGTTTAGTTCAGTTTCACCTCTGTGCAATGTGCCGGGTCCTGGGATCAGTTTGTCATTGCAGGAGGAGCAGGAAAAGAATGTTTTCCCGACACGAACCAGTTTTGTTATCATGAAAAATTACAGACATACACAAAGGAAGATAGATTAGCTTATTCATCATTTATCCATCACCTAGAAGCAACAGTTACAACAATCCTCCCTCATTTGCTTTGTCTGTCGTTTTTATTTTGGCCAAAGCATTTTAAGACACATCTCAGACATCGTGTCCTTTCATTCTTACAAACTTCAGTATAAATCTCAAAAAATACAGACATTTGTTTATACAACTGCAAAGGCATTGTCACACCGAATACAGTGAGCAGTGTTCCTTGTGTCATCTGATACCTAGTCCCTAACGGTGCTTCCCCAGTTGTCCGTTTTAGCAGCTGGCCTATTTGAATCAGATTCTGAAGAAGGTAGGTCTTCAAGTTACATTTGGCTGGTACGGTTGTTCTATCTCAAGTCTTTGTAATCTAGAGCAGCCCAACCCCCCCCTCCCCCTTTCTCCATGCCATTTACTTGTTGCAGAAATGGGTAGCTGTCCTGTGGACTGCGTCACATTTTGATATTTTTCTGCTGGTATCCTGGTAGTTCCTCTAGCCCTCCTAGTTCCTTCAAATAAAAATGAGTCCTGGAGGCATGCTTGGCAGGAATGTTGCAGATGACGCTGTGTGTTTCCTGTTGCCCCTTGGAGTTACGCTGACATCATGGATTGGTGGGTTCAGGGGTTGACAGCCAGATCCTCAAAATGTAAAACGTTCTCGATCAGCCTTTCATCTGACGTTTTCACCCATTTCTTACCGGGGTCTGAATCACGCATCGTTAGGGTTGCGTGTTTCCTAGCTGGATTGTTGCATCATCTTGAAAGATAGTTCATAGACGAAGGATTTTTCATTCTTTCCTTTTAGTTGCCAAGTGTCAAAAAAGGTAAAAATTGGTGTCCTATAACTTTCAGTTTAGTCTAGTGCCTTGAGTCTGTCTCTCTGCCTCTGTCTGTCCCTCTCTTACTTTTTCCGCTCCTCCCCAACCCTTGTCGTCATTGTGAACTCGGGGGTTTTGTATATTTAGTGTGTTTCAGTGGCTTGCATTCATTATTCCTTTTGATGCTTAGTTGTCCCATTTTTGGCCAGCAGGAGTCTCTTCATGAATTGGCATCTGTGTTCCTTTGCCATGACTCTCTTACATTCTGGCATGACAAGGTGTCCCAGGCTCACTTCATAAAGTGCTGCTCTGGCCTTGAGACCAGGCATTCTGCAAGGATCCCTGTGCCATTTGGTGGAAAAGGGTCTATAAGGGAAGGGACCATTGCTGTCGGTTGTCATTGCTTCCAGGCCTTTTTGATGGACAGCCTTAAGAAAAAAAAAGATATGAATTCAAACTGATGTTTCCAAGTCAAATTTTACGTTACAGGATTTTTTTCCTTACCTTTGATTTTATATTTGTGTCTCATTTGTCTCACCTCGAATCTTGGTTCCTAACCACATTGCCGTAATGACTCACTTGCATTATCCTACCTTATGAAAACACCACCGTTGTTATAACTAAGTTAAACTATTGAAAGAAGTTTGACTTCTTTGCAGCTTTACTTATCAACAGAATGTCCCCCGAGTGTGTATGATCAGTCTGCTGTACTCAAAAGTCGTTTGTGGCTGTGTCACCAACTTGAAAGTTAAGGTTCATTTTCTTCATTTTGTTTTCAAAATTTAGGGATTGCTTTTCTTGTTTATTTAGTTTTATTTTTTGAATTTATAAACACTCATATGTCTCCAAAGTCAAAACTACATCACAAGTTACATTCAGAGAAACTTTACTTCATCCTTTTCTCCTTCCTCCCATTTAAATTCATTTTGTATTAAACAGAAATAGACTCACAGACATAGAAAACAAACTTACGGTTACCAAAGGGGATAATGGGGGTGGGAAGATAAATTAGGAGTTTGGGATTAACGTATACACACTACTATATATAAAATAGGTGAACAACAAGGACCTACTGTATAGCACAGGGAACTATACACAATATCTTGCAATAACCTTTGATGGAAAATGATCTGAAAAGGAATATATATATATGTATAACAGAATCACTTGCTGTACACCTGAAACTAATAGAACGTTGTAATTAACTATATTTCAATAAAAAATTCATTTTGTATTATCCTTCTCCATGTTTACTTTTATACATCATGTAAAGAAATATTTAAATAATTCATATTCCCCTCTTTTTTTGCACAAAAGGTAGCATGTTTGAGCTATTATTCTATGCCTTGTGTTTTTTGTTTTTTTTTTTTTTTAGTGAACAGTGTTATCTGGGTTCACTCACATCAGTACATCATGCTCTTCCTCATTCCCTGTTTTCAATGGCTGAGCAGTTGTCCACTGAATGAAGTCCCAGAGCTGATTCAGCCACTCCCCAGTGGACGGGCCTTGGGTTGTTGGCAATGTTGCTGTTACAAGTACTGCCTCAATAAACTGGGCCATCAGTCATTCCTAGTTTGCAGTATATCTTGAGATAGAGCTCTAGAAGTGTGATTACTGGGTCAGAGGATAGATGCATATATACTTTTTCAGACATTGACTATATTTTTTTTGCTGAAATTTTGTTTATCTAGTTGAATTTCATTATTCTAACACTTCCATCTAGAAACTGCAATTTATTTTGCAGTTTTAATGTTGAAGAAATCTCAATCCCTCATGTACCCTGTCTTTATTTATATAAAACATATTATGGAGAGTGTTATTTTAAGATCTGTTAATTTCATTAATTAATTGAAGTATCACTTACTGAGTATAAAGAACAGGGCATGAAAAGGTGGCTAAGGCATCCTAAACCTCAAAAGATTTCAGATTGAATATTTTGGAATTTTCTTCTGTTTCCTCTCCTTCTGCTTGGTATATATTTTGTCCCATGTTGGTTATCAAAAGCCTGGTAACAAGGCACTGGAAAATGTACCTTTATCTGCTGTAGCAGAAGAAAGCAGGCCACGTCTGCAGGAGAGAGGCGGTGTCATAAAGTGCTCTGGAGATGCGTTCAACAAATGCTAACTGAAACACCTCCCCACCTCCCCTTTGCCAGGATGTAACAGCGAGCAACAGACAGAGTTCTTCCCTCCTGGCATTTATAGTCTAGTACGGGACACAGAACAAGAAGCAAGGAACAATAAGATAATTACAGGTTCTCTGCGCTTTGAAGGAATCAAATAAGAGGTTAAAATAGAGCCTTAGCCAGGGGCCTTCTTTACGTAGGGGAGAGGCGGCTCACACACCAAGCCACGCGTGAGGTCGGGGAGCTCGGGGGCAAGGCCATGCAGGACCTTGGTTTTTAGGTTAAGGATTTGGATTTTAAGTACATCAGGAAACCATGGAGGACAGTTAAGCAAGGGAATGACATTTGATGCTGTCATATATTTATTCTTTCTGTGGATTGGGAGGTGACTCGATACTATGTTTCAGCTCCAGAAGCAACATTTTCCCTTCCGAAGTTCCAAGTGGAGTGCGTTTTCCTTCGTGTGCCTTTTATGCAGGACAGCTGCTTCTCATACTCACATGTAGGTCTTCTGAGGATTTCTTTTCTTTTTCAATAGTATTCCCTTGATGTTGCTCAGATAATTACAGTAAGTGGTTGTAATTGGATTATGTACTTGGGCTATGAACAGGAGCATGATATCTACAAATTCTCTTCTTCAGACCTGCAAATCCAAGAGACACGTCTCTCTGGAAGATAAGAGCTCCTTCCTCAAGATCAAAAAAGGTCTGTGTTACTGCTGTCACGTTTATAAAATTAATTATGGAATCCATAGCAATTTTCTGGACAAGAAAGGCATTTTCAGTGTAAGTATTTATGTTTCTGTTATAGGAGACTGCCGGAGTGACACCTGCGTAGGGAATCCTCACCAGGAAGGACTGACACACCTGGACCCAAGGCGCTGGCTTCCCGGGAGGCTCCTGTCTGATGTGCAGGAGGCAGGATGTCATTGTGACTCTGCAAGGGGAGGCTCCTGGTGACCGAGACCAGCACACAGTATCGCACCCTTGGCTACAGGGGACACTGTGCAGACCTTTTCCTGCAACTGAGAAGTACGAGATTATTCTGCAAGAGGAAGATTCCAGGGGCTTAAAAACGCAAAGGTTTCTACCTTGGGAGCCCCTTGGAATGTTGGCAGCTCAGGATCTCAAAGAAAGTTCTGTGTTAACGAGTTACAGAGTCCACGTGGAAGTAAATGTCACTTTCTAATCAATAATAATACCGAGTGAGGAGCACTATGCAGGGAGGAACCTTCCATAGAAAGACAGGCAGGGGAGAGCTTAGGCCGGCCTCGAACCTCCCGAGCAGAGCCAGCCTGAGATAAGCACCAAAATGGCCAAGTGAGAGACTCTGTGAAATAGCAGCCCTGTAACTGTAGTAGTTGTGAGGAAATCTTCTCCGCTAAATCACGATACCAAATAGGAAACATGATCTACAAGTGCCCCATGTGTAGGGAATTCTTCTCTGAGAGAGCAGATCTTTTTATGCATCAGAAAATTCACACTGCTGAGAAGCCCCATAAGTGTGACAAGTGCGACAAGGGTTTCTTTCATCTGTCAGAGCTCCATATCCATTGGAGAGACCACACAGGAGAGAAGGCGTATAAATGTGATGATTGCGGGAAGGACTTTAGCACCACGACAAAGCTCAATAGACACAAGAAGATCCACACGGTGGAGAAGCCCTATAAGTGCTACGAGTGCGGCAAAGCCTTCAACTGGAGCTCACACCTTCAGATTCACATGAGAGTTCACACAGGTGAGAAACCCTATGTCTGTAGTGAGTGCGGAAGGGGCTTTAGCAATAGTTCAAACCTCTGCATGCATCAGAGAGTCCACACCGGAGAGAAGCCCTTTAAATGTGAAGAGTGCGGGAAGGCCTTCAGGCACACTTCTAGCCTCTGCATGCATCAGAGAGTCCACACAGGAGAGAAGCCCTATAAATGCTATGAGTGTGGGAAGGCCTTCAGCCAGAGCTCGAGCCTCTGCATCCATCAGAGAGTGCACACCGGGGAGAAGCCCTATAGATGCTGTGGGTGTGGGAAGGCCTTCAGCCAGAGCTCGAGCCTCTGCATCCATCAGAGAGTGCACACAGGGGAGAAACCTTTCAAATGTGATGAGTGTGGGAAGGCCTTCAGTCAGAGCACCAGCCTCTGCATCCACCAGAGAGTGCACACAAAGGAGAGAAACCATCTCAAAATATCAGTTATATAAAGCGTTTTGCTAAGAGATAAAAATCCTAAAACCCATAAGTGCCACTAGGAAGGAAAACCCTGTAAATACCTACATTGACCCAAGAAATTTTTACAGCAAGCCCCAGCAGAACATTGTTTTCCAAGAGGCACGTGTGAGGTTGATTTTTTGGATTCATGCCAAGTGTGTTCCACAGCTTGACTTTGAATCTGGAATCCCTCCGCGTGTTTGCCCAGGACAGGCTGTGAGGTCCCAGTCGTGGGTATGTGTTTCCTGGGATTCTGGCGCGATGCCTCCATAGTTGAAACACTACACAGGAAACCATGATCCTTGCCCAGCCTCCTGAGTCACCTTCTGTCTACACTTTACCTAAAAGTCACCCCAGATACTCCCCCGTTTCGGGAGCTCATGACCGACCTTCTCTTGATCCAAGCATACTGGTGAATGCATTTGAAAACGGCCGGCTCCCGCGAAGTAGTGTTCTGGTATTTCTGAGGTCACCACTCGATTCAGCCTCTACGTATCTGTCCATATATCCCGTTACTTCTGAACTCACTGTACCTGTATATCCTCAAAATACCCACAAATATCCACCCCTTCCTAGATGGCATTAAATTTCATTTTAGATTTTAGGTGACTCATAATTTCCATTTACTTTGTCTGTTGGCAAAATCATTGGCAGACATACATGCCCTTGAACTTTAATTTTGTGAATTCTGCTAATCACTGTGTCTCTATGTTAGTCAGACTTAATTTTCTAGTGGCTACATCACATATTTTTAACTTGAATTTTTTTGGAAATAGCTGAATGTAAATAGGGAGGAAGAAGCAAGCAAAGTTAGAACTCTTCTCCATCCAGAATTGCCCTCTCAGGCTCCTTTGGTAACAAGGGGAGCCCCTTACTAGCTTGGGGAGACCATAGGAGAAGCGGATGGTAGGAGGCCTCACTAATAATAGTCTCTGATTCTGTGATTTTGGGGCAATAATGTGTAGGAGTCCTCGATACCTTTTCATTGAGGATTACATATCAGTTCCTTTGTAGGCATGAACTTTCTTCATTCATTCAACAAGTATTTATTGAACACCTCCTACGTGCCAGGCACTGTGCCAGGTACCGGGAATACCACTGAGTAAGACAGACAAGGGCCCTACTCTCGTGGCGTTGACTTCTGGTGGAGGAGACAGATGATAAGCAAGTAAACAAATAAATAATGTAGTTTGAGGTAGTGATTAAGTGATACGGAGAAAATAACCTAGGGTGAAGATTTAGAGCAGTGGGGGTGGGGCGGGGGGCAGCGGTAGGTAGCGGGCAGGGAGGCCTTTCCGGGGGCAGCACAGGGGCGGCTGCAGGGGGCTCGCGGTCCTGCCGGGGAGCTTCCGGAGCAGGAGGTGGCGGCCGGCGGTGAGGGCAGCGTGCAGCGGGGAGGGGGAGAGATACTGAGCTGCTCAGTATCCTGACATTTATAGGCCTTTTTTTTTTCTTTTTTTTTTTTTTTCTGGCTAGATTGGTATTAAAAACTCATGTGGAGGAACTCAAGGAATGTTTAGAAGACCAAAAGTCCCCAATGACAACAAAAAGCAACTAATTTTTAACTTTGTTTCCCTTCTCATTCCTATTCTCGTTGATTTCCCACATGTAGTCCTTTTGCTCAGGAAGTCTTTGGGGAAATTAAGGCTCTTTGAAAGCTCTGAAATGGGTGTTCAGGTTAGCGGTCTCTGTCCACTGTCTGAGAGGTTGGAAAATGAACTACCCGAAATAGTCATCGAAATACTGAAACGAAGCTTGATTTTCTCTTCATATTTGAATTAATTTCTTCTGTTTGACTGGAAGGGTTTCTTGTATAACTAAAACCTCAATGCATAAAGGAGATTTAAAAGGAGCACATAACTTACTGGGTGAGCCATGAAACTGGAGGTGGGATTTGGGGGTAAATTTGTTACCATCTGAATTTTGATCCAGACATCTCTGTTAACAAGCCCTTGGGAAGTTGCTTCTCATGTTTCCTCATTTTCGCAAAGAGAGGGCTGGCTTAGTTATTTGATAAAGCCCCTTCCAGGCCTGAATTCCTCGACTACGATTTACTGTAGTGTCTTAACACACTTCCATGTCACAGTAGTGTGGAGCGTTAGAGAAAAGCCTAGACTTTTAGTTGATAGAGAGCCAGTTGAAATATCACCGATAGAATTATAGGTTTAGGAAAAATTGGTTTGATTTGTAGCTGTGTTACTGTTAGGTATGTGAGCTTGGGCAAATTGCTTAATCTTTGAGTCTAGTTTTCTCACTTACAAAATGAGGACATTAGGCTAAATGATTTCTGAGTTTCCAGCTAGTCCTAGAGTTCTATATTTCTACATAGTTGAATTATTTTATCATGCTGTTGCTGGGGAATATGACTAACACTTTTGAAGCTACTAATTTTATGTCGAGCTTTAAAGTCCATAATTGTTATCTTCGGAAAATATTATTTGACCTACAGTATGTCCAAATCAATTTAATAAAATCACTTTATAACAGGGTTCTGTGCTTGACATGTGGTTGTGTGAATTCAGTGGTCAGCGCGTGTGTGTGTGTGTGTGTGTGTGTGTGTGTGTGTGGTGGCTTGTGCTTTATGTCTAGGTGACCATATAATAAAGTGAGGGGGTGATGCTGTTGATACTTAAACAAGGACAATAGGTCTACACTGGGACTGCCCCAGCAAACCAAGTTGCGAGGACCCTCTGGCCCAGGGGTCAAGCAATTGACAAAGGAGTCGTCAGGTCTGGCAGACTGGAGAGAGCCTGCCCTCCTGAGAGGACAGCGCCTGCTCAGTGGTAGCTGTTTGTTTCCATGTGAGATACAGGCTTAAGGGTCCCGCATCATCTGCTTTTTTAAGGAAAAACCAACAATCCAGATCTTTACATAAAATTTAATGATTTTTAAAGGTTGGCAACGAATTCATGTTCCCTGTGTGACCCATTTTCGTCATTTGTATTACCTGCATGGTGCCCACAGGCTTTTCTTTCACTTTGCAAGCTGTGCTCTGGTCCCTGATGGCTGTCTCCCACCCATGCTAAGGCCTGACACTTCTCAGCTAAGCAGTGGTGGCCCAGACCCCGCACACCAGTCTCTGACAGCGGGTGGGTCTGGCGTCCACCTGCCTCTCGGGGCGAGTCTAGGCTCCGCTTCCACAGTTGAGGCGGAAGCCATCCAGACGGCCCTTTCGATGTGAGTGGGGTGGGGCAGAGACCCCACGTGGGTCACACGTGGCTTGAGCTCTCCCACTGGGTCACTCCTGTGCCTGCTAGGAGTTAGGGTGTGAGCGAGAAAAGCCAGGGCCGACTTCACAGTTTCTAAGGGGAGCCCGAGTAAATGGCAGATTGTATCTTTACGGTCTCTTACCTTAAGGAAGAACTCTTTCAAGAAGTCAGCCCAATAGCCTGCAGTGGTCTGCTCTAGAGAAGGTGGGTGCCCAGGCCAGTCGCGGGCCATCTGGAGGAAGCTGTGGGTGTGTCTTTGATGTTGCGTGAGGCTTGGACACGATGCCTTCCAAGGGACCTTCCACCTCTTGGTTCAGTTATCCCCCCCAGATTTAAAATTATTAAGCGAGTCTTTCTGTGCAACCTGCTGTTATCCTCAGGAATTTGAAAATAATAGGTGAAAGCAAGTATCAGCGGATGGAAAAAGTACTCAATGGTAAAATCAGACCCCGAGGAAGAGATGAGAAAGAGGTTGATACCATTACAGGGCAGGAAGCAAATACAAGTAGCACTGCCGAGTTGGTACATGGATTGAGATAAAGAGAGGTAGGAAATACGAAGGTGATATAGCACTTACTCTGTGACCTTACTCAGTTTCTTCACTTCTCTGAATCTCAGGTTTCTCATCCGTAAGATGGTTTTGAAAATACCTAACCTGTGAGACATTTGAGAAAACTAAGTAAACACACATCAAGTGCCTAGCCTTTAGTAATGCAACAGAAGAATTGTTATTAATCCCAGGTGCCTATGAAGGAAGATGAATCGTGTTATTTGGAGTTCTTTGGTTCTGCTGAGCCCTGTGGGGGGTTAGGACATCTCAGTTTGGGGTGGGACCTGGAGAGGGCTGAACTGTTCCACGTGGTGAGAAAGCGAAGAACTGCAGTCTCCTGGGATAGTCTGAGACAAGAAAATACAGAGTAGACTTGGAAAGGGACCCAGCGGAGTAGAATGGTGTCAGGTTGCACACTTTCCTGTATGAACCCTTAGGACCACAGAATCCCTCCCAAAAGGCTTGGGATGCTTGGTCTGAGTGGCTTTCTTATGGAAACTGGTGGAAGGGCCAGGTGCTGTGTCCAAACTGAAGTGGGCAGAACATGTAAGTACAACACTTTGAGAGACGCCGGGGCCCGGAGAGGGCGGCCCTGAGACGTACGCCCCGAGGACTGCACAGAAATTCTGGGAGAGCTTCCGGCTTCCACAGGCCGGGGTCCCCCAAACCCTACGGGCAGGGAGGCCTCTGTGTGTTACCCATTGGTTCCCACTCCTGGTGTGCATAAGGCAGAGTAATTCTGAGGTCAGAAGGACATGAAAACATTAAAAAAGAAAAGTCATTCTCATGTTATATTTTAAAATATTAAGAGGCACACGAGCAATTCCAGAGATTCCGGGGCCTTGTGTTTGTTAAACGTGTCGGCGGAGGTCTCGGAGGAAGGTGACGGTTAGACCAAAGTGCTTTTGTTGTTCAGATGTAGGTATATGCAAATAAAATACGTTTTAAAAGTAAAATAATAGCATGTGTAAGTTGCTCTTGCTGATTTTCAGGTGAATGTATACATTTTGTAGCCGGTTTTGTGTGCACCCTGCCAGTTCTGCTCCCTCAGTGCCACTTCTGAAAATGGGTTCACTCAGACTCCCCCTCCTCCTTTGGAAAATGAAGCTGGCCCTGGCCCAGATCTTCTCTGCATCATGAATTATGGTAGGAGTGCCATGTTTAGAGAGCTTTTAAACCTAGCATCTGTAGATGGTTTTCAGAGAGGTCCAGAACCTTCTTAAAGTGTATGCAGGGGTTTGTGTATCTGTGGGTGTAGACATTTTTCTAGGAAGGCGGGCTTTCCTATTTATTTTGGGACTCTAATGGATAAAGAACACTGATTGAGCCACACTGTTATTCATTGTGTAGGGACCTTGGGCAAAGGGGCATCTAAGAGGTCAGAACAGTGGTGGGTCACTGGGACAAACAGAGAGCAATGGTGTAATGAATGGAAAAAAAGTAACCTCGTGCTGTGCTGTGAAGAAAGAAGAGGCTGTTGGCATAACATGAAAGCTGCGTGTGCATGTGCTGTTACCCTGGGCTCAGTGCAAAGCCGTGTTACAGTATAACGTAATGTGCTCAAGAGAAAAGTCCTGTGAGCAGTGTGAGAGAGTTTGTGTGGGTGAGAACAGCTGGGTCCTTCAGAGGCACTGGCTGGAGGTGGGAAGAGTCGGCTCCATGCATGGAAAGTGCTGGAGCCACAACTGAGTCCGGCTCTCGGTTGCAGGGAAGGCAATTCTTGCTGTAAAACTGGAGCAAGGTCCCCAGTGCCTGTGTGGGTTGTGTTTAGATTCTCAAATAAACCTATTCACATCACTTGGTGTCGTGTCCTTCTGTGTTTAATTTCTGTGTCCACTCCACTTGCTTGGCATACAAAATTAAGGAGATATCTCCTTATTAATGGTTAAATCAACCACCTTGAGCCTTCATCTGGTCTGTCCCCAAAATATCCTTTTTACCCTGGTGTTCCTCTGCCCCTGCATGCCCCCCTTCTCCCTTTCTGAGATAAACTCAAGACCCACAGGGACTTAGTCCAGAGGGTAAGTCCGGCCTCTAATGTCCTGTGGGGAAGGAGCTGGAGATTTCAGCTGATGACAAGCAGGCCACACAGTGTCACTGTTGACAGCAGGTCATGTTTGGAGAGGAATGAATTCTCTACGTGTTGCATACAAAGACAGCTCACTCGATCCAGTAAACATCAGGAAAAGAAATAAAAAGAAGTATAAGATGGCAGGAGTGAATGTAAACATAGCATTCATCATAGTAAACGTGAATGGGTTAAATTCTGCTGTTTACGGACATTTTCAAGTTGAATGATAAACTTCACCACAAATATGTGTACACGTTGATTACAAGAGACCACCTACAATACAGAGGTGACACAAAAGGTTGAAAATAAGGGAATGGAAAAACATACGAGGAAAATGCTAACAGAAAGAAAGCCAGTGGTGGCAGCCTTGCCAATGAAAATAGAATGCAAGGTAAAAAGCATCAATTTATCAGAGGAATAATTTGTCAAGGTAAATGGTTGTGTACATCTGTTCGGCTAAAAACATAGCTTTGAAAGATACAGTTTATGTTTTTAGAGGTACAAGGAGAAATTAACTCCCAACCACAACAGAATATGTTAATCCTTCTCTCTCAGAAATCTGCAAATCAACTAGACAAAGAAAAATCAACCAGCACTGTTAACAAACGTGATCTGTCAGCTGTGAACTCTGTGCCAACAAACCCTCTTGGAGCATTCATAAAAACTGACCATGTTTCATGCCAGAAAGAAAATCTCACCAGATTTCAAAATGCATAAATCCCACAGGCCACATTCTCTGCCTGTAACATCATACATATCAAAGTTGCTGAGAAAGAGACAAAACTCCTATCCACTTGGAGATTTAAAAACAGAACAAGCAAAGCATCCCCTTTCCCTCAAGTTGACAGCTAGAGAGGAGATCAAGACCAGTAAAACTGTTCAGAGATGAATGGCAGTGATGGTATCACGTAACACATCTCGGATGAGACCAAAATGTGTAAAAATTTTCATAGACTTAAATTCATCTATTAGATAAGGACTGTTAAAAGTAAACCAAGCCTTTGAACTTACATGCTTGATCTTTATCAAGACCATTATATGTTCTTTTCCTCTCACCTATCATTGCGCTGAGTCATTTTGAAAAATAAGGATAACACACAACATGTAGCACCGTTAGGTCCCCGGGCAGAGGGCGTGGGGCCCCTGGGTCCTGGGGAGTCACCCTTAGGTAAGGTTGCCTGATAAAGTGCAGAATGCCCCGTCACATTTGAATTTCAGATATCTGACCTACTGACGCTAAAACCTATTCATCGTTTATTCATTGTTAATCTGAAGTTCGCATCTAGCCGAGTGCCGTGTGTTTTTTTCATTTGCCAAGCCTGAGGGAAGGATGAGAAGGGGTTCTAGCGTTCAGGGAAGGGGTGTCATAGGGGGAGTGCAGGAGACCCTCATTGGGGTGGGTGGGGAGCCCTTTGGGCTGCACAGGGAGCAGGGAGGCCATGCTGGTTTCTAAAGAGAGGTTGCACGCCCTGGTGACATGCTCCCCAGGGAGCGGGGAGAGGGAAGAAGGGCCTGGGTTCACAAGAACAATCAGACCCAGGGCTTCTGGGCACCTGCACCTTGGGAAAAGACTGTGTGAGGCTCAGGAATCAAGGCCAGGGCCACCCCGGGCCACGTGGACCACTTTCCCCAGGGTAGACACATGGAACTGGACCGACTTGGGCCAACCGTCTACGCCAAGGTCGACTCTCGTCCCAGCACTGCCCTGAGGTGACGGGACGCGCGGCAAGAGCCGTAGGCTGCAGAGCCCGCTGGGGTACAGCTCTTGGGGGGTGGTCTGGGTTTTCCGGGATTCTCTAAGTCTTAGCGGTTTGGAATTATTCAAAGGGGGATGAGGCGGAAATCCTAAGAGGCAGATGCTACTAGGCTTTACGTGCCCTGTAGATGCTCAATTGATACTGCTCACGCTGTAGGGTTCCCCGGGATCTAGTCACTTACCAACAAAATACCATCTGTGCTGTGCTCAGAGCTACATAAGCGAGGAGAATCAGCGGGGCCAGAGGGCGGTGGTACCCAAACACCCTGGATTCAGGGTCCCTCCAGCGTGTCTAAGTGTGACCTCAAAAAAGTTTATTCACCTCCAAGCTTCAGTCTCCTTATCTGTAAAACAGAACTTATGACTGAGAGTCTGTCCCTTATAGGATGGTCCAGGCCTCAGCTCAGTGCCTGGCACAGAGTGGGTGCCCACCGTGTCGAGGGGGCGGCGGTCCCTGGTGGTGTTTGGATCTTGCAGAAAGGATGGCGCTGCCCGTCAGAGCTGGGCTGAGCCAGTGCAGGGTCTGGCGCCCCTGGCTGTGCCTGGAAGCGGTGGTGGCACTGGGCAGAATGTAGAGAAACCTGGCAAATGAAGCTCCAGTGCTCCTGGTTCTGGGGCCTGTGGAGTCAGACTGGAACCAGCTCTCCTGGGTGTCCAGCTTGCAGATGGCAGATCACGGGACTTTGCAGCCTTCCCAATCCCCTGAGCCTGTCCCTGTAAAAAGTCTCTTGCTATCATCTGTCTCTATTCCGTTGGCTCTGTTTCTCTGGAGAGCCCTGGCTAATGCAGCCCCTAATTTGTTTGGTGCTTGGAGTAAGAGTACAAATGGGGACCCACACCCCATGTGTCTGTTCCTTTAAAAGTTAGAAATCAAGCTAACGAAGTGTTCGCTAAAATATATTCTCTTCTCCTACTGAAAGCCCGCTCAGCCTTGGAGTTCCATGCTGGCCGTGGTGGGCCGGGAGGGAGGACATCCCAGCCCACGGTCCAAGTGCTGTCCATCCCCTACCTCCACCCCGGAGCTGCCCCCCTTGTGGGTCTTTGGGCTGGGGTATCTCTAGCAGCAGCTCGCTTGGAGCAGGGTGCACAGGAAGAAAGGCTCACGTAGACCCTGAGAGCAGGCCTGGGCTGTTTGGGAAGGAACATCCGGTGGGGGTGTGTGTGTGGACATTTGGAGCACGGTGTAGAGGCAAGGCTGCAGGTGGGCACATCCCCGTGGCCCCCGAGAGGGTCTGAGAGGGGCCCTCTGAAGCATGGGGCCCAGGGCAGGGGCCCCTCCTGACCAGGTCCAAGGGCCGTCCAGACCATGTGCCTGCAGAGGTTGAGTTATCGACAGCATCAGGTGAGACCAGCCCAACGGAAATTTCTGCCCCGTGTGAATAAACAAAACTAGTACTTACAGGACAGTCATTCTGAGGAGGGGAAGGACCAGAAACCAGAGCCCGTGAACTCCAGCCTTCAATCACGCATTAGGGCATTTGCCAGTCGGTATTCTCAGGTCTTTTCCCGATTTCCCCCGTGCTCTGATCTCACGTCGGCCGAGGTGCTGACCTAACGCAGACCGAGTGTGAATAACTCTTTCCAGCATTAAGAGTTTCCATCTCAGCGGAACTGCTAGTCAAGATCCTCAAGAGATCCTTGGGCTTCGAGATGCCCGGGAAACACAGACTGTTGTCAACCTCTCGTGCCCAGCGCAGGGTATCCTTGGAGGCTCGAGAGGCCGCTGTCATCAGGGACCCCGGCAGCGAAATGGCTTGGGATCCTCATCAGCTCTGTAACATCTCCTGGGGTCTCTTCTCCCTTCTTTTTCTCACACTCTCAGAGGACACACACAGAATAGCGCACAAGTCCCCCAGAGTCCTCTGGCCCCTCTGATAACTGCCTCTGAGTATCGACACAATTTTAATATGCAGACTGATGGGGTGAAGCAATCGCTCGGATAACCCCCGCGAATATGGAATAATAAAATAGATAGGTTGCTTTGGAATTAATTATATTTCATTTGCCTTCATGATTTAGTTTTGAATAATATAATCAAATTAGCTGACATTCCTTGAGCAAATGCAAGTTATGTAGGTGATTGGGAAAGAGCCAATCATTTGATGGAAAAAGCCAACCTTTTTTTTTTTTTTTCTCTCTGTGTAAAGAATAGTCACCTAGAAGTTGCTGATTCACTCATGCATAGTTGAACATTAATCATACACTGAAGAGTTTATCTTCTCTGGATAGTTTGGGGTATTCTTTAAGACCAAAAAATAGTAAGAGATGTTCATTTTCCTTCTTCCAAACAAAAAAACCTCTAAGACCGAAGAACAGTTTGCTTTGTTATCTACTTTTTACTGGAAATAGTGTCGCTCTTGCCTTTATTGGAGTTGATACATCTATGTATTTATTATTGAAGTATAATTGACCTGCAACACTACGTTAGTTCTAGATGTACATGATGATTTGAGGTTTCTTTACGTTACAAAATGATCCCCAGGTTAAGTCTAGCTGCGTCTGTCACCGTACACAGCTCTTACAATTTCAGCTGTGTTCTGCACGTTGTACATTTCATCCCGGAGGACTCATTTATTTTGTAAGTGGAAGTTTGTACCTCTTAGTCTCCCTCACCTATTTCTAGAGTTGATACATTTTAGAACAAAATTAATAAAATAAACCTGCTGAGATACATTTTATTAACATGGCAGAGTCAAATGCCAAAGTTATTTTACATAAAGAAATAAGAGCTGCTGGGCATTAAAAACCGGACAGTTCTATGCTGCTGACTAGAGAGGCCAGAAATTAAGTCCTTGATTTTTCGGGGTCCACCAAGTTAAAATGGAGTCATTTCGCTTTGGAAAAATGAAGCGGTGATGTGGCTTGAAATGCACAGATGGCCCCCTCTAGTGGTCAAAAGGGGCGGGTCAGGAGCTGGGATAACAGGTTCCTTGTGATTATCCATCCGGGTCCCCAATTTCCATGCAGCTTTCTAAATATTTTTACCCCTGGGAGGGGAGACCCCAAAACTGCCATCCTCCACTTGTTCTCTGAATTACTTTAAAAAAAGATAGCCACCACTATTCATGTATAACTTCATGGTCCCAAGTTGTAACCCATTCTCTCTCTGACTTACGCCTTTCTTATCTAATGTTGAACCTCATGCTCCAAATCCATTTACTTTGTTTCATATGTTTAGTGAATTCTTTCTAAGTTCTGTTAATTACCTCTAGGCTCGTCCTTCAGTGATCACTGATTTAAAAGATCGAAAGATACAATTATTAATGCTAAGAAGACTGTGTGTGCGTGTGTGCATGCGTTTACAAGAGGTAGTATTCTATAAAAAGTAGAAGCATTATGTGATTTCATCAGGCAATTTCTCTGAGATAATATAAAATGAAAATTGATAGTCTAGCATATACATCATTGAGTTACAAACCATTACTTCACTTGTGCTGTGGCTTGAAAAAGTGGGTTTCCTTCCAAGGGCTCAGATCATTGCATGTAAATCATACTACAAATGACAGTGTTTTAAAAAAAACTCTTAAACGACTGCTTGGTGAAGCATGCCAAGAATCATCTCTGATAAGACAGCCTATTGATAAAGCAATTCTTTTGGCTCTAAATATCCCAAGCGTGTGTGTCAGCAGATTAACGTTATCTTCCCTTTTCATTTTCCTGTAGGGCTCATCAGTGACCATTATCTGACCAAAGAAAATTCTGCTAAAAATATAAGAATGCTAAAAAGTTAGTTAGACGGCGCAGCAGCCCAGGAGGGCAGATTTTAGCTTAGAGAACAGAAAAGCTTTTGAGGTTATGGGTGGTTAAAAAATATTCCTTCTGGGCTTCCCTGGTGGCGCAGTGGTTGAGAGTCCGCCTGCCGATGCAAGGGACGCAGGTTTGTGTCCTGGTCCGGGAAGATCCCACATGCCACGGAGCGGCTGGGCCCGTGAGCCATGGCCGCTGAGCCTGCGCGTCTGGAGCCTGTGCTCCACTACAGGAGAGGCCGCAACAGTGAGAGGCCTGCGTACCGCAAAAAAAAAAAAAAAAAAAAAAATATATATATATATATATATATTCCTTCTTTGCCTCCTTTTCTCCCCCTCCAGTCAACAATATATGGAACTCATACACCCCCTTTATAGTTCAGAAGCTGATATCTCTGTCTTAATATACTTATCATTGTCATGGTCATAGTAATTCAAAGGGAAAAAGGTATTCCGTCTTCATTTTATGCATGAGACACTGGAAAGAGTGTTCAGTGACTTACAAAAGTGAGGGGGCAAAGCTAAGCAAGAAACCAGGTCTCCTGGAATCACCATACTATCTAGCAATCCCACTTCTGGGTACATACCCAGAAGACTTGAAAGGAGGGACGCCAACAGATATTTGTACACCCATGTTCACAGCAGCATCATTCATAATAGCCAAAGGGTGGAAGCAACCCAAGTGTCCATTGATGGATGAACAAATAAGCAAAATGGGGTTTATCCACACAATGGGCTACTAGCTTTAAAAAGGAAGGAAATTCTGATGTATGCTTCGACATGGTTGAACTTTGAGGACGCTATGCTGAGTATCGTACAAATGTCGTGTGATTCCATTTATATGAGATACCTAAAGTAGTCAAATTCATAGACAGAATGTAGAAGGGTGGGTGCCAGGGGCTGGGGAAGGAGGAATGGGGGGTTAGTGTTTAATGGGGACAAAGTTTGTTTTGGGGAAGATGAAAAAGTTCTGGAGATGGATGGTGGTTGCACACAGTGTGAATGTACTTAACGCCACTGAGCCATACACTTAAAAATGGCTAAAATGGTGAACATGGTGTATATTAAACACAGTGGAAAAAAAGCAACCAAAAAAGGGAAAGGCATCTTGGAGGAATATTTAGAATGCCGAGTCAGAAAAACAAAACAAAACAAAACAAAACAAAAAACCCATCACAGTGGGAATGGATTTTTTTTTTTTTTTTGGCGGTACGCGGGCCTGTCACTGTTGTGGCCTCTCCCGTTGCGGAGCACAGGCTCCGGACGCGCAGGCTCAGCGGCCATGGCTCACGGGCCCAGCCGCTCCGCGGCATGTGGGATCTTCCCGGACCGGGGCACGAACCCGCGTCCCCTGCATCGGCAGGCGGACTCTCAACCACTGCGCCACCAGGGAAGCCCGGGAGTGGATTTTGAAGGCACTTTTCCTGGCTGTGATCCTGGTCCCCTATTTAGCTTCGTGATTTTGAGCAAGTTGCTTGACCTCTCTGTGCCTCAGATTCCTCACCTGTAAGACGGGAATAGGATCTGTACCTACTGCATATGGCTCTTGTAAAGCTGAAGGGAGATGAATACAGGGCCTTGCAGAGATGGAGCGTTCAGTAAATATTGGCTGTCATTACTACTATTAGAGAGTTTAGCCTGGCCAAGGACTCGCTTCTGGTAAATAGCCGCATCTCCTGCAAAAGGCATGTCAGCCAGTCTTTTCTACCATCTGGGTGAACACATCACACATCATGTTATTGGATCGAATTGAAAGCAAAGTGCTACCATCTTTGGAGGGAAATCATTGCAGCTTAAGGATAATCAGAAAATGCATTTAAGAAATTTAAAGGTGTTACAACATTGCCAATATTCGACTCTTCCTATAAATGAAACTGAAGGATGGATATATATGATTTTCAAATAAAATAAAAGTACACTCAAAGCAAACACCTCCACCAGGTATCCTGAATCTCAAACTGCTGCTCTATCAGTTAGGGAGTTACCTCCTTCACCTGGACAGCTAGCTAGTTGGGCCACCAGGCAGCTCAAGCAGGTGAACTTTCCTTGAGTGAAAGGCACTTACTTGCTAAGGGCTGAAAATACAGAGGATGATATCAAACATGCTCCTTACTACCTTTGTTTAGCCTAGTTGGAGAGAAAGACTTCCAAACAAATAACTATAGCACGGGGTCATAGAACATCTACAGAAGAAGTAGGATCAAGGTACAGCGTTAGTGCAGAGGTAAGCATGAATAACCTTATCTAGGGCTATGGATCCAGGAGAGGCTTCCTACAGGGGGGCTTTAAGGGATGCATAGGAGTTTGACAGGTACAATGAGAAAGCATACTCCAAGCAGAGGAGATGGAATACCCCAATGGTTCTCACAATTCATCATCCTTCAGAATTAGCTGGAGGACTCGTGAAAAGAGATCACCGAGCCCCACCCTGATTTTCTTATTCCGTGGGTGTGGGGTGGCACCTGAGAATTTTTGTCTCTATCAAGTTCCCAGGGGATGCTGATGCTGGGACCATGGGGACCTGTTGACCACACTTTGAGAGCTGCTGATTTACATGACGACCTGGAGCGTGAAGTTACGACGTGCGTTGGGGAAACTGTAAGTAAGACGTTATTGCTGGAAGTTGAAGCATCTGGGTGATATATTTAGAGAGCTTGGGAGAGGGCTTTACGTGCCAGGGAGGTGTGCGCAAGGGAAATAAAGAAACACACAGTTGTGTATTCTGGCCGCAGCAGACACACTATGCTATAGTATTCGATCCTGACAACAACTCAGGAAGCAGGTGTCATCATGCCCAGTTTACAGACGAGGTCATTGAGGGGCACAAGGTTAACTGGAGAGAGAGATGTAGGAGGCAGAAGACCCTGGACTTGGTGGCTGATGGGATGTGGCAAGCAGCATCTCGGTCTTGACTTTGGAGGTAGATACCGGGGAATGACAGTGACCAAGACAGGAAGCCTGGGGGGCGGGGCATGTTTGCAAATATTCTGTCTAGAATTATGGGAACAGGTAAAGTCCCTCCTTCTCACAGGCACCTGTCCTCTCCCTTTGCATTACTTGCTTCCTTGTTAACTTTGTCTTTTACCTTATCATTCAGTCATTCTCTTTACACTTCCCTTCGATGAGATGCTCATCGCCAGATGACACATTGTCAACAGATTTTCTTCATCCTCATCATGGACTTAATTTTTAAAAGGAAAAAGATAATGCGAGCAGACAAGGGAAAAGGGACAGAACTTTCACTCACTGTTGGAGTTCAAGCTCCTTGAGAGAGCGTGTCTCCTTTTTACTGCGAAACACTTCGAAGACGGAAAATGGAATAATTGACACCCATACATCCATCACATGGATACAACAATTATTAACATTTTGCAATTTTAGCTTCTTTTTTTTTTTTTTTTTTTGCGCTACGCAGGCCTCTCACTGCTGTGGCCACTCCCGTTGTGGAGCACAGGCTCCGGACGCGCAGGCTCAGTGGCCATGGCTCACGGGCCCAGCCGCTCCGCGGCATGTGGGATCTTCCCGGACCGGGGCACGAACCCGTGTCCCCTGCATCGGCAGGCGGACTCTCAACCACTGCGCCACCAGGGAAGCCCTTAGCTTCATTTTCTCCCTGGAGTATTTTAAAGTGTGTTTCACACATTATGACACTTCACTCTAAATACTTGAATATGGATCTCTGAACATAAGGACATTTTCCTATTAACCACAGCAGCACCATCATACGTAAAGATGAACAGAATTTATTCAGTCATCTACTGCTCAGTCTATATCCAAATATCCCCCAATATCTTTCCACCCAAGATTTTATCATATTGTTTTTCAAACATCAGACAAGTGGAAAGAATTTTACAGTGAACATCTATATACATTATCCACCACCACTAGTCCTGCAGTTAACATTTTGCTGTTTGCTTTATCATGTACCTGTCCATCTAGCCATCCTTCTGTTTGTCCATTAATCCATCTTAGTTTTTCAGTGCATTTCAAAGCAAGGTGCAGATCTCAGTATTCTTCTCCCCAAACACTTCAGCATCGGCATGTCATTTATAAGATTTAGCATCTTTTTGTTGTCGTTTTGTTCCTTTTGGGGTAAAATTTACATATATAATGATAGACACCCATTTTAAGTGTAACATTTGATGAGTTAAGACAAATGCATACATCTGTGTAACCCAAACCCCTATCAAGTTACAGAACATTATCATCACCCCAGAAAGTTCCCCCAGGCCCCAGTCAAGCCCCCCCCCCCCCAACCACAGGCAACCCCTGTTCCAATTTTTCCTACCATTGCCTCTTCTGGAACTTCAGTTAAATAGAATGTACTCTTGTGTGAGCCTTCTTAATGCAGCACGATGTGTAATACTCATCCACGTCGTGTGTGTCTCAGTAGTTTCCTCCTTCTTATCGCCGTGTGTTATCCCAGTATATGGATATACCACCGTTATTCGTTGGTGGACCCTTGGGCTGTTTTTTTTTTCCGTCGCTAATGAACAAGGCTGCAGCGAACATTTGCGTACAAGGTTTTTTTGTTGCTGATTCTCCCAAATGCCTCTTACTGCTGGTTTGTTTTATTTTATTTATTTATTTTTTGATGTGGATGATTTTTAAAGTCTTTATTGAATTTGTTACAATATTGCTTCTGTTTTATGTTTTGGCTTTTTGGCCCCGAGGCATATGTGATCTTAGCTCCCCTACCAGGGATGGAACCTGCGCCCCCTGTATTGGAAGGCGAAGTCTTAACCACTGGACCACCAGGGAAGTCCCTGCTGGTTTGTTTTAGCCACGATCCAATCAAGGTCCCCACGTTGCAATTAGTTGGTGGGCTTTTCAAGCGGGAGGGATCAAATTCCCTGATGTAGCCACAGTTCCTGTTACCTGGTTGGCGTGAGGAGGAGCTAAATTCTCCGAGTGAGCTACTGAGCCACTTGCGTTGACCTTGGGTTCCTCACGGGAATGGTTTCTTTGCGCCCCTGCCTACGGTCGGGAGGAAGAAAACCCCCAGGTGGGAAATATCAGAACTCCGTAATTGAACTCTTTTCTGTGATGTGCCGTCATCCTGTGGCCACAAGAGGGCGCTGCTCGCTTTGAATGATTTAAATTCGTCAGGCCTGGCAAGCAGGGATCAAATGTCCTTCTAGAAAACAAATCTTTTCAGATTTTCCGTCCGTGTTTTCTGTCCTGCTGAATTCAATGGTGACGTTTGTTCAGTTGCTTAATGGGCATTTACTGAATACCCACCACGTCTGATTCATCGGGCTAGGCGCTGTGGGTGGCAAAGAAATGAAGCGTTTTCCCGGCTGGTGATTCTCCCGCCCCCATAGGGAAGGTAAGGCAGCCACAGCACATCTCAGCGCGAGCCTGAGGTCAGAGGAGTCAAGCTCAGACATGCAGGTGGGTGTGAGCTGGCACTGGGGATGTTCTAGGATGTCATGATGTCGAGAGCAAAGGTGGAAAGGCCAGAAGGTTCTGGAACATAGGATGTGTTTAGGAAGGCTGGAAGGGATTGGGTGGCCCAGAGCTAGGAGGTCTGTAACGTATCCACTATTCTGAATGCCACGGGGGAGTTTTCAGTGGGGCAGTGACTGGTGGTGGTGGTGGGTTGGAGAGGAGAGGGGACAGTGGGGGGGAGTTGGGGAGAACAATTGGTCCAGTCGGAAGTGATGGGACTTATGTTGGGATGACATGGGGGGAATGGCTGAGAATCACCTCTGAATTCTGTAGGCGTGAACAAGACCACCTGGGAGAGTAGAGAAAGAAGGCATGTTCTGGAATGCTCTCGGAGCACTCTTACTTTGAATATTGGTTTTTAAATATATGGGTTTTTAATATATTGCATTATATGAATAATACTCTTTCACTCAGATGGTTTCAAGTGGTGAGATGTTTTGCCTGTTAAAAAACAAAAAAGTTATTCTGGGGAGTTCTCTGGTGGCCTAGTGGTTAGGATTCCAGGCTTTCACTGCTGTGGCCCTGGGTTCAATCCGTGGTCAGGGAACTGAGATCCCGCAAGCCGTGTGGCACAGCCACAAAAAAAAAAGTTATTCTGACACTTGTGAAAATAGTACAGAAGACTTTATTTAGGACTGTAGGTGTCAAGACTGTCTCAGTGAAGGAGAGGCCAGCCTCAACTCTGAATACAGCAAAGACAGCTGGGGATTTATAGTCAATGACGGGTCGGGTCGTTGGATAGAAGAGGAAACATCAAGGGCAGGGATTCTTGCTAAACCAACTTAGCGGGATTCTTGCTGAAGGTAGGACAAGGCGATCAGATATCAAGGGTAAGAGATCCTTTCTAAAGGGACTTAGCAGGATCCTTGCTACGGCCAGACCAGCAGACAGAAGACGGGGCCCATGGGTGAGGCCTGGGGAGAAGAGGGACCAGAGGAGCCGGACCCAGGTTTAGGAAAGGAGAGGCTCCATGTCCTGCCTCAGGCGCTACCCAGATCTCCTCTAAATGCAAATTTCAATATGTGAAGTGGGAAGTATTTCTCAAGTGGAAAGTCTGTATTTTTTAAAAGTGGGAGGTATTTGTATTATTTAAATAGGAGCATGATAGTGTTGAAATGAAGAAATACATGCTTTTTTTTTTTTTTTTTTTTTGCGGTACGCGGGCACAGGCTCAGCGGCCATGGCTCACGGGCCCAGCTGCTCCGCGGCACGTGGGATCTTCCCGGACCGGGGCACGAACCCGCGTCCCCTACATCGGCAGGCGGACTTTCAACCACTGCGCCACCAGGAAAGCCCCGAAATACATGCATTTTAAGCAAGATGAAACCTGAAATCATTTTCATACAAATAGAAAGCCTTCTTGACATTATAAGTCAGTGGGAGAAGTCTGTTCGATTTACAAAAATAAATGAAGCGGCAGATAAAGAAAGGATTTAAGTGATCTTTCGTTCATACTTTTGAAAGAGATGGTATTAGTGAGTGAAAATAGATGTATTAAATAAAATGGAAATATAAGATGCTTTTGGTCCATTGAAGTAAGGTGGTATCTTTGGTCATGACTAGATGCCCAGTTAATAGGCTGATTTGTACACACATATACCGACTTACATAAATATTGATCTTTCCCCCAACACATCTTACTAAGTTTAAGGTACAAATGTTTCCCTGAAAATTTATATATTTTTCCCTCATTCTCCCTTAGACTCCCCTTTTCGTCACCAAGGGGCAGTTAAGTGCATGGGTTCTGGCTTCGAATCAAGAACCGTCTCACACCGGCCATGTGGCTTTAGTTTGCCCTACTGTGCAATGGGGGTAATAATACTGCAGCCTCTCAGGAGTGAGGCAGGGCTGGCACAGTTCCTGGCATCCACCCAGGCACGGTCCGTGTTTCCGGCTGAGACAGTCTTTGACCCAAGTTTGGTGTAAGATGGAAGTCCAGCCACTTCACTCTGCCTTGTGAATTAAAAGAGAAATCACTTTTCCAACCTGCCCATGAAGTTTGATGCATCCTGAACTTCCTGTATTATGTGGTTAAGGCTGAGTTAGCAGCACGCCCTCGATCCAAGAAAATTCAAAAGACCCTGTTTAATGCTTCTTTTTTATGGGATCGCCCAACTTTAAAAATCCATTTCTCCCTCACGTTTGAGCCCATGATGTTAAAAATGGAACGCGGTGTACACGCCTAGGAAACAAGTTCCATCTTCAACACGGCGCTTGCAGAGATAGAATTAACTCGGAAAGTGGCTGGGAAGTTGGCCCTGGAGCCCACAGTCGGAAGTGATCAGCTATGGTTCATTTCTCTGTGCTGCCCACTCAGCAGCCCCGTGATTTGGCCCTGGGTGAGTTTGCAGTAGGGTAGAATGACCTTATCCTTTGTTCGAAAAACATCGTCACCCATGGAACGGTTTATCGGGGGATGGAAACTCCGAAAGAATGAAAGAGGGAAATGGATGAAACCAAGGTAGATTTCTTTTG
Organism: Pseudorca crassidens; assembly: GCF_039906515.1. Lineage (NCBI taxonomy): Eukaryota > Metazoa > Chordata > Mammalia > Artiodactyla > Delphinidae > Pseudorca > Pseudorca crassidens. Next base: position 86,055,569 of record NC_090307.1, read on the forward strand.
CTCCTGGTGGGGCAGGAAAAGGAAATTAAGAACCAAAAGTTCGTACCATTTTACCTGGGCGGCCAGTCCTCCGACACTGGGCTCTGTATCACACCCTCAGGGTTCAAGGTCCCAAGCAGGGGTGTCTGTATGGCTGCTGTATTTTCAAATAAGGTCACATTCACAGGTTCACGGTGGGCATGAATTTGGGGGGGACACTGTTCACCCCAGCACGGTACCTAGGTGGTCACAGCTCGGCCACGTGCCTGCACCTGGGCTACCGGGGAGCAGGAATATCTGCGTCTCCACCTTTGCTAACACAGGTGGGCCTGTCTCGAAGCAAGATGCCTGGATGCCTGACAGTCAGAAAGGGGAGGCTTTTCCCAACTGTATGACCTCATTGCAATAATGAGATTACACCAGCTCCATCAGTATAAACCTAAAAGTTAGCAATATCTTTAATTCTTTTTTTTTTTTTTTTTTTTGCGGTACGCGGGTCTCTCACTGTTGTGGCCCCTCCCGTAGCGGAGCGCAGGCTCAGCGGCCATGGCTCACGGGCCCAGCCGCTCCGCGGCATGTGGGATCTTCCCGGACCAGGACACGAACCCGTGTCCCCTGCATCGGCAGGTGGACTCTCAACCACTGCGCCACCAGGGAAGCCCTATCTTTAATTCTTAATTGTCTCCTGTTTCTACTTTCATTATCTTTTCAACCATCAATGAATAGAGAGTGAATTTATTAGAACTGATGGATTCAAATTGAAGTGAATCTTTCCCCGTATTAGGGCCCTCAAGGCAACCAGGACATGTTTCTCTTCTATGGTGGGTATCCTAGAGTCGCCTGATGGATAAGAAGTTCTGTCTTTGCCCTCATCGGAGGCCAAGAACTCTTCTTACAGAAGCATTTATCTCCATGATGATGAACACAGGAGACGGCCGAGTATCGGCTCTCAGGCATTTCTTCTTCCCAGGCCTGCAGATTTGAGGGGGTTCCCGCATCCCTAAGTATGACCATCAGAGCTGCCAAGAGACCAGCTCCCCTTCCTTAGCACGTCCTACGTTCACAAAGAGCAGAGAGCACCTAAGTCAAGGACCAGTCAGGGGCTGCCCTCTACGCCCCTCCCTGACCTCTGCCCGGCACTCTGTGCGGCCGTTCAGAAGAGTAATACCTGCAGCTCGCTGTACACAACACAGTAGCCATGCGAGGGATACGGGCACCCGGCTGGCTGAAAACACATTCATGCCCCTACCTAATCACCGCAAATCGTATACAAGGTCCTTGGCATGACTGAGGGAAAAGGCTCTCGGAAAACCAGCACTCCAGTCACCTCTGTCTGAGCTTGTAGCCAGGCTCCCAGGTGATCCAGGAGGCCGCCCAGGTGCCTCACGCAAAGGCCACCCCCAGCTTCACCATTTCTGTTACTGGCCACTGTCATCCTGAAATGCCGCGGGCCTGAGGGCCAGCCGAAAGGCTTTATTTTCAAGTGTGTGTGGTTTTTGTTTTTTGCATCATGAAGTTGAAGAATGCAACAAGACAAAAAGATAAGAAGCTGCCCATGTATTGTGTTACTTGAGGCCACAGTTTCTCAGCCTCAGCACCACTGGCATTTGGGATGCGTCATTCTTTGCTGTGGGCCCTTATAGGATGTTGAGCGGTGTCCCTGGCCTCCGCCCATGAGAGGCCCGAAGCATCCTCCCAGTTGTGACAATCAAAAATGCCTCCAGACATTGTCCCACGTCCCCTGGGGGGAAGGAGGGGGCACAAAATGTCCCTGGTTGAGAAGCACTGCTCTGGGCCACGGGACTGATCAGGATTCAACCCTAAAAGCAGGAGCGGGGCAGAGTGTGTGTGCACGCGGCATCTGGAAGAACTTCTGTGCTCGTTGGCAGCAGGTCTCGATTTCTCTCCGTCTCTGCCGCCCGCTCTTCATCAAGGGACAAGACACGCAGATCAAATACATCACGAAGTCGCTGTGGACCACAGCCCCGCCCCAGACACAAAGGAGCCAGACTTTCTAAAGCACAAGAGAAGAAAAAAGAGCAGCTCTCCATATTCCTGAATTCATATTTTTATTGTGGATGCCTCAGTTCCTCCATGAAACTTAAATACTAGGAGGAGAGCAGATTTCAAGCAACATTTGAAGTCAGGCCCTGATACAAGTTCTCTGAAAAGATAAAGGAACACACGAGACAAAAATCTGCTCTCGGGGTTGGGGGCAGGGGACCTGACCTCCAGCAGTGATGAGCGCGGTGTTATGTGTGATATTATAAAATTACCGTGCAGCCGCTGCCGTCAAACTATTCAGCTCTCCTCCCAAGCTTTTACATCCGCGTTTTCTTTTATCTCTTTTCCTTGGCTTCACATTCTAAGTTTGCGCAGAGCAGAGAGCACGTAAGTCAAGCACACAGTTCTGTGCCTCTCAAGCACCGGAGGAGTGACCTGGGGCTCCTTGGTCCTGGGAGCATCCACACCTGAAGAGTCGGGGAAGCTCCGCTTCTCTGTAACCTCCGGAACCGGAAGCTGTATCTGGGCTTCACTTGGAGGCTGAGCGCGCGACCTTTCCCACACCCTTCTGGAATGAATCACGCGTTGGGGGATTTTTCAACACGTGGGCGAAGTAAATAATCGTGGAGCCAGATTGGAGACAGTTTTGCAAAGTAGGGATTTCTCCCCTTTTAGGATCCGAAGGATCTTGTCTCCTGGTGGCTCCTTTACTCCAGGACCCAGAGAAGGACAAGATCGGCATGTAGTTAAGTTTGGCGCGGACCTTTGTGAGTTTATGTCGTAAAAACTGAAGCGGTAGGGGCTTCCCTGGTGGTGCAGTGGTTGGGAGTCCACCTGCCGATGCAGGGGACACGGGTTCGTGTCCCGGTCCGGGAAGATCCCACATGCCGCGGAGCGGCTGGGCCCGTGAGCCATGGCCGCTGAGCCTGCGCGTCCGGAGCCTGTGTTCCGCAACGGGAGAGGCCACAGCAGTGAGAGGCCCGCGTACCGCAAAAAACACACAAAAAAAAACCCACTGAAGCGATAGGGTTTTGATACTGCAACTCCAGTTTTAAACAAGTGAATGCAAAGAGCTGGCCCTGCAGCTCGTGGGGGTCTAAGGAATAATCAGTAGCTGCTGGACACGACTCAGGAAGCAGGAGGGGGAGGGCTCCCCCCGGGCCGTGTGCACGGGGCTGTCTGTTTCCTAGGGTGTCGCACGGAATGCATGCATGGCCAGGGAATGATACTTAACTAAACTTCCTAAAGTTACTTAACTAAAGTAACTTTAGGATACTTAACTAAAACTAGGTGCATGCACGCATGCATGCATGGCCACTGTGGAGGCGCACACTCAGACCTGCCTTCCAGAAAGATCTTGCTCCACTGCAGCCTCCAGCTGTTACATGTGCATCTAGGCTCCATCTTTGCTTTTGAGCAGAGGCAGCCTGCCAGCCAGTGCCTGAGCGAGGCACGGACCCAGGGCTGGCCATTTCTGCCCCACGCAGGACCTCCCTAATAGGCAGTCTTTGCTCTGGAGCCCCGGTGGGCTGGCTGAGACCCTCAGATCTGCCCAGCCTGGTCCTGCTTCCTCTCCCCTTTGTCTGTCACAGGTGTCACCCCCTGTGAACCTCTTGCCCTCCTAACTCAGCATCCACTTCCGGAAGGACCCAATCGACACAGTGCTCCCGTGGTTTCCTCCTGGGGATGCGTGATTAAAAATATTCAGAGCTCCTGCTGGAGAGGGCGCTGTGGAACAGTTTTGAGGGGAGGGAGGGATTGGAGACTAATCCCTGGCTCAGAGGTGACCTCACTTATCCTCTACCACATGGCCCGTAGGGCGGGAGGGGATGCATTCACCCCTGCTTTCCAGATGCAAAATCTGAGAGCGCAGAGATTTCCCTAACTTGGCATTTTACAGACCAGGAGGCGGTGAGCTTGCCTTGGGATCCGGGTTTGGGGAGTTTAGTGAACACAAGAGTAGGCTGGCCTGTTTTCAAAATGGAAATTCTCTCTCTCTCTCTCTCTCTCTCTCTCTCTTTTTGGTAGATCAGGATCCCCAAAAGGACATCAGGAGGCAGAGGGAAAAGCCTCTCTTTGTCTTTTCATTTCACGCTGGCAGCTCCCCTTTTCGGGAGCTGCTGTGAGAAAGTAAAAAGCTACTGCAAAGGCTCCGTCTTTGCGTTTGCAAAAATGTCCAAGGTGCCAGCTGCCCTGGAAAAGAGTTTTGAAATAAGTGTCCTCCGCAACTCAGTCCTTGAATTGCTTTTCCTTAAAACAAACAAACAAAAAAACCGCCAAAACTCTCGTTCTTCATCTGTTGTTTAACAGGTTCATATGAGGCCAGTTAAAGGGGCAGCAGAGCCAGACATCCAGTCTCTTCTTTCTAGCGTTTTTCCAGTAATGCAGAAAGGCAGCTCCTTCATGTTATTTCGGAACCTCCCATGCTTTATGAGCCCTTGACCTCATCCCTTTCATCCTTGACAGCGACCAGCCTCCTCTGAAGAGCCAGGAAGTTTAGTTAAGTATCATTCCCTGACCCTGGGTTGTTGGTGTGAGTCTCCCAGAAAACTGTATGAGCACTGACCCCTAAAGCCATGCTGTCACCTAAACCTACCCCCCGTCTAAGTCACCTCTCTAACAGCCATCCTTCCTTCTTCCTTGCTAACCCCAAATCCTGGTTTTGTTTGGGTGGCCAGTGTCCAGCCCTGAGATAGGATGAATCCTGACTGAGATAAGTCAGTAAGTCCATGCTGTTACCTTTGACAGTGATTGGTCAGTGAGGTGGGCATGTGACCCAGTCTTAGCCAATGAGACATAAGGCAAATTCTGATGGGAGCTTATGGGAATGATTTTCCTTTAGGACACAAGGGGAGAATAGCATTGTTCCCATAACTTCAGCTACCACTGAAGCTCTAAGGAATCTCCAAACTAGGTTGAACCATATGAAATTGCTGATTTTGACCCACAAAGAAATGACAGTTTTGGACAGTCCACCCTAATCGTCTCTGGCCCAGAGGAAATAGAAGAAAGAAAGTAAAGTAATTAAAAAGAATGTAAGCGCTATGGAGGGCAAAAACAATCCAACGTAAGGATGAGTGGAGAAATCAACAAGTGGAACCAAAAAGTATTCAAAGTTGGAAGAAACTTTCCTGGAGATGGAGGAAGTGCTGGATTTCAGCTCAAGGGAGTACACTGTGTTCCTGCTAAAATTTAGACAGTTTGGTTGATGCTAAAACTACTTGGGTTCAGTTAAATGAGCATTAAGGAGAATGAATTTTTCAGGCATTTGGTCATGAAAGGTAATAATATTTAGAAGGGAAAATAGGACCTTAGACTTCTCCACATTAATATTCAGTGCTAGAAAATAGAGGAGGCATATCTATTAAATGCTTTATTCTCTGTTAACACTTATCACCACCTAACATCTTCTGTATATCTGATGATTTCTTCTGGTTATTGATTCTCCCTGCATTCGTATGTAAAGGCAACAGGCTGTCTTTTTCAAATATTGGAGAAGTCTAATGATTCTGAGGTTTTATTTCCTTTTGAAAAAGTTATTTGAAGATAAAACCCAGCAATGGAAACACGGTAGCAAAAGGATTCATACAACATCAGTGCAGGAACACAGTGGAGCAATGTTTACCAAACTCCAAAGAGAAGAACTGTGACTCAATAATTTTATACCCAGACACGTTGTCCTTAGCTTATAAAGACAACAAAAAAGTGTTCTCAAGCAGGGAATATTCTTATTGAAATCAAACCAACCAAGAAATAAATTGAAATAAAGAACTCAGGAATGGAGAAAATACAGTTTTACAAATAGTGGTAAGCACTGAATCATCCACTTAAATAAGAGGTTTTTAGGGGGCGTCTTATGGTTATCTTGGAAATATTTATAAATCGTGACAAAGCTAAAAACATACAACCAACAACAATTAGAGGTTGGAGGAAGGAAAATGGGAGAGGGTTAAAACGTGTTAATGTTTTCATTGTTCAGAGTAGAGTTAAATGGCACTGCCTGTCAATTCTGATACCAATTCCAGTGTGTTTGTGTGTGGGTTTTGGAGGGGTCCTCATGTTAGACCTGCGCGGTCTCCTAGGAGTTTCGACTCGCCCAGGAAACAACAAGAGTCGGAAGTCGATGCAAAACGCAAGAGGTTTATTGAAGGCCGGTGCACCGGGGTTCCTTGGTCCTCACGCAGGAGGTCGAAGAAGGAACCCTTTTGGGCGCGAATATGTCAGTTTTATAGGTTCCCACTTCCCCGTATGTAAATTATAGATTTGGTTGTGTTCTCCTGCTGATTGGTCCCGGCTTAGGCTCGGACCAGAGAGGGAACTTGTCCCCAGCTGCCTGATTGGTCTTTGACAGACACCTTTTTTACATTTTGTTATCTCCCTCCTTCTCCCCAGCTGTCTGATTGGTCTTTGACAGACACCTTTTTTACATTTTGTTATCTCCCCTCCTTCTCGGAAGGGGGCCGGACATCCTGGAAATTCACCCATTGTCTAAGAAGCCCCTATTGTCTGGAGAGTTTCTTAATCATTAGCTGGAACAATGTCCCTCGAGTCCCACATTCCCCCCTTTTTCTTGTGACTATTGATTCCAATCATGGAATCTCAACCTTCTGTTCGTAAACTTTGGTACTGTTGTCTTAACATTAGAACTTGTACAGTACTGATACGTTCTCTAATAAATGCTATCAAGCGATTTAGAACACATGGTCCAAAAGTTAAAATCAACAATAAAACAATAAGAGGTCCCAACAGAGTAGAGATTAAGGTGGTAAACCAGGGGGACTTATCAAACCATGATTGAAACCATCCTTTTTCGTTCTCTCTCTCCCTTTGCCTTTTATCTAAGCGTTCCCTTAGTTTATCCATGGTTTTGGTAATGGTTCCTGAATGATCAATATAAAAGCAACATTCTTCTTTTAGAGCGGCGCATAATCCCCCTTCCTTAAGAAACAGCAAATCTAGGCTGCAACACCATTTCTGAAAGTGAGGTGAGTGATTCCTTTAGTTGAGTTATGGAACTTTCTAATGCTCGAAGGTCGATGTCTACAGCCTGTCTTAAACTTGCATAATACTGGGGTTGTTGTATGAGGGCTGTGGTTCCTGTTCCTATCCCGGCAGATATTCCTAGTCCTAGAAGGACAGCCAATGTGAGGGTTACAGGTTCTCTTTTGTTTTTTGTTTTTCCTACATATTCATCTAAAAAGGATGAGTCTGAATGGTAGATAAGTCTAGGGACTAATTGCACTAACACACAAAAGTCAGCTGAAGTATTAAGAACCTCTAAAGAGACACAAGGGGTGAGCCCCGTGTTACATGTCCACCATCCATCTTGAGGAGGTACAAGATATCCTGAGCCTGAAGGGAGGCTAAAATCATGACAAAGGTGTCTATGGGACTGGGGAGGTGTTCCTATACAAGTACCATTTCCAAAAACCGAGGACAGGGTTAATTTACTGTTCCCTTTTTGCTTCCATCGACATTGGTCTGAGGAGGTAGAATTAGTATAGTTGGAGCTATATCCTATAGCATCATAATAAGGGGGAGGGGCAGCATAGCAAAGCCAACATGATTTTGTAGCCTCTGGGTTTGTAGCATTGAGAACCGTAAAGGCTGCCTGCACCAAAGAAAGCATCCTATCCTGAGGAGTCCCAGGCTTAACTGTGGGTTCTTTGGATCCAGAGGTTTCATTAGCCTCATTCTTTGTTGATGTAGTTGAAGGGGCCGGGGGAAGCAAAGGGGGGCCAAGTATGGGATTTGGGCCTATTGATATAGGAGCAGGAGTCTCAATCTTTAGCTTAAGGGTCATTAATATTCCTAAATCATATCCCCTCATGTAAAATCTAACGCCCCAAGAATGACCATTTATCCATTTTTTATCTCTTTTTCCGGGATTACTAAAGGAAATTTTAAGGGGATGACACCATCCTGAACATTTACTCCGGTGTCCGGTATCCTCATTATGAGAATAATTAGCCGTTACAGTAATAAAATCCCAAGTTGAGGTGGGTTTCCAATTAGTATCCCCGGTAGTTTCACATCCCCAGCTTTTGCAATAAAAGTTTTCAGTTCCACCACATTTATAATTCAGAGATCAAGGGCGGTGGAACCCGGGGCATACGTAGAAAGTGAGGATACCAAGCATCATTCTTTTGCCTGCATTTTTGCAACCCGGCCCAAACCAATCAGTTTCCGAAACTTTGGAAGGGGCAGTGTTCATATCATGAGAATCTTCTGTATCCCAATAAGGTGCTCCTATAGCCAATTTACAAACATCAGGAAAAAGATCTGGCCACCAGGTCCAGGGGGGTGCAGTATGACTAATGGACCAGGTTACATCTCCAGTCTGAGAAATTACCTGCCAATTTAAACGTTGGGGGAGGTGAGGGCTAAAATCACTTACAGTCAGTAAAGGCAGTAAAACCAAAATTATAAGTCTTAGCTTCGTAGAAGCTTGAGTTTGAGCGGGTTGTCGGTTCTTTGGGCCCGCCATCCTGATGATGCCGTCGCTGGTGCAGCCTTCACATGTGAAGCATGGATCCAGGCAGCGATGCCGTCCACTTTTATGGCCGTTGGGGTGGTGAGGAGGACGGTGTATGGTCCTTTCCATCGAGGTTCCAACGTCTGGGTTCGATGACGACGGACGTATACGGAGTCTCCGACTTGGAAAGGATGAGTTTCTCCCGGTGTTCCCGGTTGGTAGGCCTTGGCGAGTTGGGACCATATTTCTTTCTGGACCAATTGGAGTCCCAGTAGCCTAGCATATAAGTCAGTGTTATTTTGACAATCAGGTTTTATTTCTTTTCCTAAAGTGAGGAGGGGAGGCGGGGCACCATATAATATTTCAAAAGGAGTAAGATGGTATCGGGAAGGTGTATTTCTAACCCGGAATAGGGCCAAAGGAAGGAGCACCGTCCAATCGGTACCGCCAGTCTCCAAGGACAATTTAGTTAGGGTCTCTTTTAGAGTCCTATTCATTCTTTCTACCTGACCTAAACTTTGGGGTCTATAGGCACAATGTAATTTCCAATCAGTCCCCAAATATCTGGCCACATCCTGACTTACCTGGGCGACGAAGGCTGGACCATTATCAGACCCTATTACCTTTGATGCTCCAAATCGAGGAAAAATTTCTTCTAAAATCTTCTTGGCTACTACAGCAGCTGTTTCTTTCTTTGTTGGGAAAGCCTCTATCCATCCTGAAAAAGTGTCTACAAAAACTAAAAGGTATTTATTACTGTACCTTCCAGGACGCACTTCAGTAAAGTCCACTTCCCAGTAAGTTCCTGGGTGGTCCCCCCTGAGTCTCTTTCCAGTTTCAAGTTTCCCTTTGTGAGCATTTACCTGTTGACATGGGACGCATTCCTGCACAATTTGTTCAGCTAATGTTGTCATTCCAGGGGTTTCGTACCCGGCTTTTTGTAACAAGGCTACCATCTTTTTAGTCCCCAAATGTGTCCATCTGTGCATCTGTTGTAACATGGATTCTGCTTGCTGAGGGGACAAAGTTCCTTTTGTTGTGGCCGGGATGATTTCTTCATCGCGGCCTGGTTTTTCAGGAACTTTATCTGACAGTCCTAAAATGACTTCTCCCGATGCTATTTCTCGGGCCACTTGGTCAGCCATATTATTTCCCCTAATTATTGGGGTATTTCCTTTTTGATGTCCAGGGCAGTGGATGATACTGACTTTAGTAGGAAGCATGAGTGCAGTCAACAAAGCCACAATTTCGTCTTTGTTTTTAATTTCTTTGCCACCTGAAGTTAGTAGCCCTCTCTGTTGGTAAATGGCACCGTGGATATGAGCGGTAGCAAACGCATATCTACTGTCTGTGTAGATGTTTACTTTTTTATTCTCTGCCATCTCTAATGCCCTCGTCAGGGCAATTAATTCAGCTCGTTGGGCTGAGGTCCCTTGTGGTAGCACCGCTGCCCATATGACTTGTTTTCCGTCTACTATGGCTGCCCCAGTTCGACGCTTACCTTCCTCCAGGAAACTGCTCCCATCCGTGAACCAGGTGAAATCAGCATCAGGGAGGGGCAGGTCCATCAGATCTGACCTACTGCCGTGTGCTGCGGCTAGTACTTCCTGACAGTCATGTATGATGGTGGAGCCTTCCAAGTCAGGATCAGGTAGCAAGGTGGCTGGATTGAGTCCTGTGGCTGGAGCAAACTTGATGCGATCTGAGTTTAGCAACAGGGTTTGGTAATGGGTCATCCTGGCATTAGTTAGCCACCTATCCGGTGGTTGACGGACTACATTTTCCAGGGCATGAGGAGCTGTTATCGTTAGATTTTGTCCTAAAGTTAGTTTGTCAGCATCTTTGACTAGAACGGCCACTGCAGCGATTATCTTTAAACAGGTGGGCCATCCTGATGCCACAGGGTCCAATTTTTTGACAAATAAGCAACTGGGCGATTCCAGGGACCCAATTTCTGAGTCAATACTCCTTTTGCAATGCCCTTATTTTCGGCCACATATAAATGAAAAGGTTTGGTTACATCTGGCAGTCCTAGGGCTGGAGCTGAAAGTAAAGCTCGTTTGATTTGGTCAAAAGCCCGTTGTTCCTTATCGCCCCAAACGAAAGGAGTGCTATTTTTGGTTAGGGGGTACAATGGGGCTGCCAGCTCAGCAAACCCTGGAATCCATAGTCTACAGAATCCGGCCGTCCCCAAAAATTCTCTAACCTGCCTGGCGTTTTTGGGAGCCGGAATTTGGGCCACCGTATCCTTTCTGCTCTCCGTGAGCCATCTTTGCCCCCCTTTTAATAGATACCCCAGGTAACTGACCTGTTGTTGGCATATTTGTGCTTTCTTGGCTGAGGCTCTATATCCCAGGGTTCCAAGTTCCGTTAACAGTTTTTCAGTACCCTTGATACAATCTTCTTGGGTCTCAGCAGCTAATAAAATATCATCAACGTATTGGAGTAATGTTACCTGGGGATTTGATTCTCTATATAATGCCAAATCCTGATGGAGGGCTTCATCAAAGATGGTCGGGGAGTTCTTAAATCCCTGAGGTAGCCGTGTCCATGTCAGCTGACCAGACATTCCCGATGTTGGATCTTTCCATTCGAAGGCAAAGTAGGGTTGGCTCAGGGGAGAGAGTCTTAAACAGAAAAAAGCATCTTTAAGGTCCAAAACAGTATACCACATATGTTGAGGTGGAAGAGTGCTCAGGAGGTTGTAAGGGTTTGGAACTGTGGGGTGGAAGTCTGCCACCCGTTTGTTTACCTCTCGTAGATCCTGCACCGGCCGATAATCATTTGTTCCTGGTTTCTTTACCGGCAGGAGAGGGGTGTTCCATGCTGATTGACATCTTATTAAGATGCCCAAGTCTAGTAGCCTCTGTATATGGGGACGGATACCGTCTTTGGCTTCTCTACTCATGGGGTATTGACGGACCGTTATTGGGGTGGCGGTTGCCTTGAGTTCCACTAGCACCGGGGGCCGATTTTTGGCCATCCCCATTCCGGCAGTTTCTGCCCAGGCTTGAGGGAACCGAGTTACCCAATCAGTAACATTAACTCGTGAGGATGAAGGCTGCTCGTATAATTTATATTCATCTTCTAATTTCATAGTCAATATTTGAAGTAACCTTCCCTTATTATCAGTTATGGTGGGACCTTCTGGCTGAAAGTGGATTTGAGCCCCTACTTTGGAGAGTAAATCTCTTCCCACCAAAGGATAGGGGCATTCCGGAATAATCAAAAATGAATGGGTTACTCGTCCAATCCCAAGATCTACTGTCCTTCGTGTGGTCCATGAATATTGTTTATTCCCAGTGGCTCCTTGTACCCATGACCTTTTAGCTGAGATAGGACCTTTTGAGTGGAGAAGGACGGAGTGCTGGGCTCCGGTATCTACCAAAAATTGAACAGGTTCCCCCTCCACTTTAAGAGTTACCCGGGGCTCGGGGAGAGGGTTCGAGCCCTGACTTTCCTAGTCTTCTTTCAATGTTAAGATTTTGTTTTTGGTTGGCCTTCCTCCATTCTTTTTCTTAGGGCATTCTCTCGCCCAATGTCCTTTTTCTTTACAGTAGGCACATTGGTCCTTGTCTAATGGCCGCCTTCTGTCTGCCGTTCGCCCTTCCTGCCTATTTCTATCCCCTATATTTCTTCCTCCAACCACAGTGGCCAGTATCTTACTTAAATTCCTCTCCTGTCTCTTATCCCGTCTTATTTCACGGGCTTCCTGCTCTTTCTGCTTTCTTTCTTCCTTCTCTTCCTCTGTTTCTCTTTTGTTATATACTTTATCTGCCTCTTTTACTAACTCCTGAAGCGAAAATCCCTGCAAGCCATCTAGCCTCTGTAATTTCTTCTTAATATCAGGGGCCGCTTGATCTATGAAAGACATTGCTATAGTAGCCCTGTCCCTCCGAAGTTGGATCATAAGGGGTAAAGCGTCTAAAGGCTTCCATTAAACGTTCCAGGAACACAGTTGGCGATTCCTGGGGCCCCTGAGTTACTTCCCTTACCTTAGCCAAATTAGTGGGCCGTCTGGCCGCTCCATGGAGACCCGCCACCAGAGCCTGGCGATACATTTTCAGGCGCTCCCTACCTTCCGGGGCATTGAAATCCCAGTTTGGCCTGACGAGTGGGAAACCAGCATCAATCTCGTTAGGCAGCTGGGTAGGTTGCCCATTGGCGCCTAATACATTTTTTCTGGCTTCTAAAAGAACCCGTTGCCTCTCCTCAGTCGTTAGGAGAGTCTGGAGCAGCTGCTGACAATCATCCCATGTGGGCTGGTGGGAGAAAACAAGAGATTCTATTAAAGCGGTAAGGGCCTGTGGACTTTCGGAAAAAGTTGGGTTATGCATTTTCCAATTATAAAGATCTGCAGAGGAAAAGGGCCAATATTGGAGAGGTCTATTCCCTTGGCCATCGGGGGGGCCATATTCTCTAAGAGGTAGGGCAGTGGAGTCCGGGGAGATAGCCCTCCGGCTCCTAGTGCCCACTGAGGGACCCCTTTCTTCTTCCATCATGGATGGTTCCCTTGGTGCCGAGGGCAGTGGAGCTGGGGGTCCTCTAGGTGGTAGGGGATTCGGGGCCGGAGGATAAGGGGGTGGGGAATCCAAAAGCAGCAAATCGGACTGCGGGTCAGGATAAATCGCCTTCGGTAGATCCGGGGCGTCGGGTAGCTTCTCCGTGTTGGGGTTTTTCTTTAAGGCTAATATCTCCGACGCTGCTGATGTATGCGCGGACGTACCTGTTGAGGAAACAAAGGGCCGGACCCACGGAGGTGGGGAGAGAATTAAATCTTCCCAGACCAAGACATATGGTACTTGGTCTGGATGTCCGTGGGGATCTATATTAAATATCTTAGACTTCAGCAGCTTAATCTTGTCTAATAAAAAGGATCCTTCGGGGGGCCATCCTATCTGAAATGTTGGCCATTCAGAGGCACACAAAGTCTGCCACTTTCCTTTCTTCACCTCTACCGAAAAATTATGGGCTCTGGCCCGAACTTCGGTCCAATAGCTTAGGGTAAGGGAAAGAGGAGTCGTCATAGTTTGTCCCATTGTCGTCCGTCAGAGAAGAAGAATAGACCGCAATACAGAAACAGTTAAAACTCCACGAAACACATATACGTATGGGCCACCGCGAGCTCGCTTCAAAACCGAAACTTCTTCAGATGGCAGTTATCACCAAGGGAACTGCCGAAACCGAGTGAAGGGGAGACAGAGTTTGCCTCTCCTTCCAGATGAGCCACTAGGGCGTCCCCTAGGGCTCATGGACGCCGGCTATTAGCACGTCTGCCTAGCCAGAGGTCCGATACAGATTCCATAATAAGCCGATTCTTACGGCTTTCCTCCGATAATGGCCCACAAAGAACAAGGGACAAACAGACAATCAAGCTCGAGCTTACCTGGTACCTCCAACTCCCGATGTTCTTGTGGTCCGGGGCGAGTGGAATCCCGGACGAGCCCCCAAATGTTAGACCTGCGCGGTCTCCTAGGAGTTTCGACTCGCCCAGGAAACAACAAGAGTCAGAAGTCGATGCAAAACGCAAGAGGTTTATTGAAGGCCGGTGCACCGGGGTTCCTTGGTCCTCACGCAGGAGGTCGAAGAAGGAACCCTTTTGGGCGCGAATATGTCAGTTTTATAGGTTCCCACTTCCCCGTATGTAAATTATAGATTTGGTTGTGTTCTCCTGCTGATTGGTCCCGGCTTAGGCTCGGACCAGAGAGGGAACTTGTCCCCAGCTGCCTGATTGGTCTTTGACAGACACCTTTTTTACATTTTGTTATCTCCCTCCTTCTCCCCAGCTGTCTGATTGGTCTTTGACAGACACCTTTTTTACATTTTGTTATCTCCCCTCCTTCTCGGAAGGGGGCCGGACATCCTGGAAATTCACCCATTGTCTAAGAAGCCCCTATTGTCTGGAGAGTTTCTTAATCATTAGCTGGAACAATGTCCCTCGAGTCCCACACTCATACCAGCAAGCAAGTCCCCAACACCAGCTGGGTGTCCTACAATTCAGCTCAACTCTGACACTCTCTACCTGGAGACAGCATCAGATCCCACAGGTTAAGGGCCCAGCCCCAGAAGACTGCCTCCCCCCACCACACACACACACACACACACTTCAGATGTCAGTCACAAGTCCAGGTTGTCACCTGTGCTTCTGACCCACCGATTATAGATTGGAGATTCCAGTGATTCCCCTCTTTGGGTTTGGTTAATTTGCTACAGCAGCTCCTAGAACTCAGAGAAACATTTTACCGACTAGATTACCAGTTTATTACAAAGGATATAATTCAGGAACAGCCAGACGGAAGAGATGCGTACAGCAAGGTCTGGGGAAAGGGTGGGGATCTTCCATGCTCTCTGGGCATTCGACTCTCCTGGCATCTCCACATGTTCACCAACCTGGGAGCTCTCAGAACCCCGAACCCTGTCCTCCTGGGGTATGGAGGCTTCATTATGTAGGCATGATTGATTAAATTACTGGCAGCTGGTGACTGACTCAACCTCTAGCCCCTCTCCTCTCCCAGGATGGATGTGGGAGGGGGTGGGACCGAAAGTTCTAACCCTCCAATTACGTGATTGGTTCCCCTGGCAACCAGCTGCCACCCTCAGGTCCTTTTCAAAAGTCACCTCCTTAACATAACAAAAGACACCTTTATGGCTCTCAGCACTTAGGAAATTCCAGGGGTTTTAGGAGTTGGTGCCAGGAACAGGGATGGAGACCGCATACGTGCATGTGGAAAGCTGAATCCCAGCCCTGCAGTAACGTGATGGACAGCCTTTGGCAAATTATTTTACCTCCCATGGATTCAGTTTTTTTTTTTTTTTTAAGTGAAAAAATATTTGCCTCCTTTATTGATGTCGTGGGAGGAGATGAGATGTACAGACAGTCTGAAAAGTAACGGGCGTTGTGAAATGCACGAGGGGCCTCCAAATGTCATTTCCCGATGTCGAGGGCCCTACAGACACCTCACTGCTTCTGAGGCGCCCTTGGCCACGCAAATATTGCCTCAAGCTTAGAAAACACCCTCCAAGCTCAGAAGTCCCGTTCTCAGGGGCTCTGGTTGGGAGCCTTTTCATGAATTGGATTCTACAGTCCTGGTTTTTAATTGAAAATCCTTAATGGAAGATGTGACATATAAGAGGAGAGGGATTCCTAGGATGCTCACCCTCCAGAAAATGAGAAAGCCCTGTAGACTATTGATCAGGCTCCTCCCAGCTTGAAAAGTCAATGTCTCTTCGACTCTAGAAGGCAGGGCGGAAACAAGTCTTTGCCTTAAAGGAGAGAGTAGAGGGAGCGCTTACAGGTGAGAGAGTAGAAGTGAGCAAAAAAGCCTTCTCTCAGAAAAACAAAGGCAGGTTACAGAGGAGGGAGAGAAGGGAAAACACCCCATCTCCTACTCTGAACAAGGAAATACGATAGAAAACGTTACCCATGATGTGTCAGTTGAGAATAAACTAGATCCGTTCCGCGTCTCTCTCTTCTCCTCCTTCCTCTGCACATATTCCCTGTGCAGACAGCTTCAGGAGACATTTCCTGGGAAGGTTATTTCTTCAAAGCCTCTGTCCCTCCCTCCCTCCCTCCCTCTCTCAGCTAGAATAGGATGAGGCTGGTGACATGGCTATGGACAGCGTCAGCAAGGGGGCAGCCAAGTACAACACATATGGCACGAGGACCCTTTCTGTCCTCAAGCAGGCAGGGCAGCCACACCGTCCATTTCTTTTGAAGGGTCCCTCTCTGTTTTTTTTTTTTTTTTTTTTTTGTCTAGGATCAAGATGTTTCCTGTAATACATTGGCCTATTTTTAAATCCATTTTCCATTGGCTGGGCATAAAGAGTGGAAAAATATACTGAATTGTGGAAAGAAGTGGGACATAGGTATAAATGTCAATGATGGGGTTTTACAGGCATATGGAAATCTCCCCTTGACAAACCACTGTGATTATTTTTAGAATTAGAATGGGTCTTAGGGTGGCTGGAGAGAAGGAATGGAAGAAGACCGTCCCAACTTTCACCTTACAGTTCAAACCAGAGGTATGTTTGCCATCCTTTATGCAGCAGTTACGCAGGCAGATCACCTGCCATGGGTGGGTGTGGCAGTTGCCACAGGGAATATTGAGGTGACTGAGGCGCAGTCTGTGCCGTCAAGAGGGCTCTCTGTGATTAGGGAGGAGCCAACAGCTCACAAATGGCTGTAAAGGAAAGTTAAGCCCGTCACCGTCACCAGGGACGTGCACACCAAGTGTGAAGAGGGAGGTGTGACATTCTGCAGGGGGTCAGGAGATGCTTCATGGAGTTGGTTCAGAAATGACACTTAGCACCTCTGCATACGTTTCATTGGCCAAAGCAACTCATGTGACCAAGGCTGTTACCCATGGGGCAAGAAAATACAACCCTCCCTCGGGGAGGGACAACGGACATTTTGGAACAATGATATAGTTTGCCGCAGTTGGTGCGTGGAGAGCACTGATTGTGTAGTTAGAGTTTAACCTGCTGTTGTACGTACCAGCTGATTTCCTTAACGGGGGCCTCCGGATATCCTAAGTAAACCAACTTATAAGTCCACTAGGAGAAAAATCAGTTATTTACCAGGAAAGTGATGGACAGACCTAGAGAGCAACAGTGGAAACAAAAAGACATGAACGGATAGAGAATATGTTGGGGGGGTAGAATTGAAAGCCAGCAAGACCCTGTGGGGCCTTCCTGGGGAGAGATACACCCCCGTGTCCCCTGCCTCTTGTTTGTAGAAAAGCTTTAGCCTCTTAGGCCTTTGCCGAGTTCCAAAGAGCAGATTTAATCAGAGAAGTGAGAAATGATGCAGAAACAAAGGAAGGCAGTCAAACAAGACAAAATAATAATAGTTTAGCCAAAAAACAAAGTCAAGAACCTTTAGTTCCTCCTCAAGGGCTGTAGATAATGTCCTGCGGCATATCCTTGAGTTGTTTTGCAGATACTAAAACCCCCAGCAGGTGGGGGAAGTTAACTGCCTGCTGACCACTGGCACTTAGACTCCAGACCATTGGAAGCAGAAGGTTGATGATTGAGATTCCTGAAACATCATCCTGTTACCTCACCACCGAACAGAGAATTGTGCATGAGCTGATCAGTCACCCTACAACCCTCACCCCTGGTGTGCCCTTTAAAAACCCTTCCCTGAAAGCTGTTGGGGAGTTTGGGTCTTTTGAGCATGAGCTGCCCATTCTCCTTGCTTGGCGCCCTGCAATAAACACTGTACCTTCCTTCACCACAACCCGGTGTCAGTAGATTGGCTTTGCTGCTGTTCGGCCAAGCAGACCCAAGTTTGTTCAGTAACAGGATTAGTTGAAGTAATTAACCTATTAGAGTTTTAGGAACTTGACAAAATGATTCTGAAGTTTCTTAAGAAGAATAAAGACAAGGTAACTGGGAATTTTTGCTAAAAGTAATGGGAGGGGACTTACCCTACCAAACAGTAAACATATTATAAAGCTATAATAATTGAAGAGAGTGGATTTAGATCAAGAATAAATATGAAGATCAAGGGACAGAAGAGAGAACTCAAAAACCTATCACTTGGGGCTTCCCTGGTGGTGCAGTGGTTGAGAGTCCGCCTGCCGATGCAGGGGACACGGGTTCGTGCCCCGGTCTGGGAAGATCCCACATGCCGCGGAGCGGCTGGGCCCGTGAGCCATGGCCACTGAGCCTGCGCGTCGGAGCCTATGCTCCGCAACGGGAGAGGCCACAGCAGTGAGAGGCCCGTGTACAGCAAAAAACAAACAAACAAACAAAAAAACCCTATCACTTGATAGGTGATACGCGGGCCTCTCACTGGATTGGATTCCAGGACCTCCCGTGAATACCCAAATCCACGGGTGCTCAAGTCCCTTTATAAAATGGCATAGTACTTGCACAAAATCTATGCACATCCTCCTGCATATTTTAAATGCTCTCTAGATTACTTACAATACCTACTACAAAGTTAATGCTATGTAAATAGTTGCTGGCAAGTGGCAAGTTCGAGTTTGGCTTTTGGGAACTTTCTGGATTTTTTAAAAAAATAGTTTCCATCTTCGTGGTTGGTTGAATCCACGGATGCAGAATCCGCAGATACAGAGGGCCAACTGTAATAGCAAATGAAAAATTGAACAAATTGTTAGCCTCAGCAGTAACAAAAGAGATGAAAACGAACAGCACGAGACCACATGTTTTAACTTATTAAATGCAAAGCTGGGAGTCTGTGTGGGGAAAGGAGCTGCCAGGGGCATCTACGTTTATACCTTCTACAGGGGGAGCTTGGCACAAGCGATGGGAAGCCTCTTTTTGACCCAATAGTCCACTTTTAGGAACCTATCTGGTGGGTCACTGGCTTTCCACTATTTATCCTCAGGAAATAATCAGAGATGTGGCCAAAGATTTAGCACGAAGAGGGTTGTTGTGCCAGTCATCATAGTGTGAAAACATTGGGGAACAGATAAAATGTCTAACGCCTGGGATTTGATTAAATAATCTGGGGCCAAGAACTGAACAATACGTGGCACATGAAAAACGATATTGTTGAAGTAAAGATCTCCCGGGGGCAGGGAGCGTGGAATGGTACAGTTGGAATAGGTGCACAGTGCAAAAGGTAGTCATGTCCCGCCAGCACAGCACAGAGTCTTCCTTTTCCTGTCCCCAGCCCTCCAGTCCTTTCGAGAGGCATGTTCTTACTATCCTTTCAGAGAGATTCTGTGCTGGACTGTCAGCTGGAAAGGACATCTGGGTGAAGAGATGTGATTTCCGGATAGGGAAGATCTAAGGATGTTCTCAGGTCGAGGAAAGAAACCAGCAGGTTGCGAGAGGCTGAAAAGAGGAGAGAGGGTCTCTGTATGGCACACGCAGGAGAAGGGAGAAAATAGTGTGATGCTGTTGTTGCCTCCGCACAGCTGGGGAGGGGCGGAGGAGAGAAGATGCAGAGAGAGCGGTGGGGCCGGAGGCTGACGGGAGGCGACCTCACAGTTCAACGTGTGAGTGGTTGGACACACTATAATAAAGGAACAAATGCTATTCGATTGCATATATATATCTTTCTCTCTCACAACTTCTTTATCCATCCGTCGATGGACATATAGGTTGCTTCCAAGTCTTGGCTATTGTACGGAGTGCTGCAATGAACATTGGGGTGCATGTATCTTTTTTTAAATTAATTAATTACTTCATTTGGTTTTGGCTGTGTTGGGTCTTCGTTGCTGCGCACGGGCTTTCTCTAGTTGCGGCGAGCGGGGGCTACTCTTTGTTACGGTGTGCAGGCTTCTCATTGCGGTGGCTTCTCTTGTTGCGGAGCAGGGGCTCTAGGCGCGCGGGCTTCAGTAGTTGTGGCTCGTGGGCTCTAGAACACAGGCTCAGTAGTTGTGGCACGTGGGCTTCAGTAGTTGTGGCACGCGGGCTTCAGTAGTTGTGGTGCACGGGTTTAGTTGCTCAGCGGCATGTGGGATCTTCCCAGACCAGAGCTCGCACCCGTGTCCCCTGTGTTGGCAGGCGGATTCTTAACCACTGCGCCACCAGGAAGTCCTGCATGTATCTTTTTGAGTTAGAATTTTCATCTTTTCCAGATAGATGCCCAGGAGTGGGTTTGCTGGATCCTATGGTAACTCTATTTTTAGTTTTTTTTTTAAGGCACCTCCATGAAATATTGCCATTGGCAGCAACATGGGTGGACCTAGAGATGATCATACTAAGTGAAGTAAGTCAGACAGAGAAAGACAAATATCATATAATATCACTTATATGTGGAATCTTAAAAAAAATGATATAAATGAACTTATTTACAAAACAGAAACAGGCTCACAGACATAGAAAACCAACTTATGGTGACCAAAGGGGAAAGGAGAGGGGGGCAGATAAATTAGGAGTTTGGGATTAGCAGATACAAACTACTACGTATAAAATGGATAAACAACGAGGACCTACTATATAGCACAGGGAACTAGATTCAATATCTTGTAATAACCTATAATGGAAAAGAATCTGAAAAAGAATATCTATCTATTTATCTATCTATCTGTCTCTAATCTATCTGAATCACTTTGCTGTACACCTGAAACTAACTCAACATTGTAAATCAACTATACTTCAGTTAAAAAGTTTTTTAATTAAAAAAAAAGAAGCAAATACTGATGTCTGAAACAACCTGGATGAACCTCCAGAGAACTGCGCTTTGTGGAAGAAAAAAACAGTCCACAAAGTTTGCAGACTGTATGATTCCATT
Organism: Pseudorca crassidens; assembly: GCF_039906515.1. Lineage (NCBI taxonomy): Eukaryota > Metazoa > Chordata > Mammalia > Artiodactyla > Delphinidae > Pseudorca > Pseudorca crassidens. Next base: position 86,076,238 of record NC_090307.1, read on the forward strand.
TGTACGATATGATGGAAATGGCAGAAATATAGAAATGGAGAAGGGATCAGTGGTTGCTGGGGTGTGGGGATGGAAGGGAAGAGAGGGTGGTTATAAAAGGGCAACGTGTGGGACGCTGTGCGATGGACAGATTCTGTATCTCGACTGTATCAGTGTCACTCTCATGGTTGTGACACAGTTTTGCAGGAAATTACCATAGGAGAAACCAGGTAAAGGGCACTAGGGAATTTCTGCTTTATTTCTTCTGTGTGGGGATCTACAGTTATCTCAAAATATAAATGTTTAGTTAAAACATTTATGTGTCAAAACGGATGCCAATTCTGCAGTTGGAAGTGTATTTATTCATTTATTTTTCATCATGAGGCTGTCTCCTCTCCCTGGTTGACATTTTTCAGAGGACTGGATTTTTCATCCTTTAATAACTGTGGCCCTTGAGAGAAGCATGTCTATTATTTTCTTCCATTGGCAGTAATACCAGGAGCCCCAACTATCCCAGGTAGCTCAAAACGAATGAGCTCATGCTCAGAGAGAGACTATCTCCCCCCAACCCCCATCCCCCATCTTTCATCTGTTATTTATTTATTTATTTGCGGTACACGGGCCTCTCACTGCTGTGGCCTCTCCCGTTGCGGAGCACAGGCTCCGGACGCGCAGGCTCAGCGGCCATGGCTCACGGGCCCAGCCGCTCCGCGGCATGTGGGATCTTCCCGGACCGGGGCACGAACCCGTGTCCCCTGTATCCGCAGGCGGACTCTCAACCACTGCGCCACCAGGGAAGCCCTCATCTGTTATTTTTAAGACAGAGATGTTGAAACATGATATAGTAGAAAGAGAACATGAGCTTTGGGGTCCGAGCATCTGGGTTTGATGCTGGCTTGAGTGGCTGAACAGAATCAACCTTGCGGAGCCTTGGTTTCCTCATCTGTAAGATGGGAATAAAAACGGCACCTATCTGTCACTGACAGCATCTAACTCAGGGGCTGACTAACGATGGTCTTGGGGCCACATACAGCCTGCCCCCCCATTTTGTGAATGCAGTTTTATTGACATGCAGCCGTGTCCATTCATTTACTCAGTGTCTGCGGTGCTGTCACACTCCTAGGACAGAGTTGAACAATTGTGACGGAGACCGACTGGTACACAGAGCCACTTACTGTCTGTCCCTTTGGAGAAAGAGTTTGCCAACCGCTGATCTAAATGATTAATGTATGTATGTGGAAATGCTTAGAAATGTCAGAGCGTTGGTCAAAGTTGTTGTCATTATACGTCTCTAACAACAGACCTCTTTCCCTGAGGGGGAAAAAAAATGAATAGGCTGACTCTTCTCACCCACGGCCAGTCTGAGCAGGTGGATTTTAGAGGAACTTGGGTAATATGACCCCCTAATAAGAGTCTCATACTAGATGTTATTAATAGTTTTCCTTGCTGGAAACAGAATTTTACAAGTGCATACATTATCTATCTAGCTAGCTAGCTAACTAGCTAACTATCTATCTTTCTATCTACCTATCTATGTGTATATGTATCTATTATACGTACATAGATGTAGATACACGCATAGATACATATATATGTGTGTATGTATATATATGTATGTATACATATCTATCTATATGTGTATGTGCTTATAAAATTGTGTTTCCGACAAGGAAAACTATTCATATATATATATATATGTATATATATATATATACACACACACACACATTGACATATATGTATATGCGTGTATATACATATGAACATACGTCTGTTATGTACATGGATGGATGTGTATGTACATATGTACACATTGATCCAGGGAAACACCCTCCCTCTTCTCTAGATGAACCCCCCCATCCCCATCTATATTCTTTTAATCACCCAGTGTTCTGAGTTGGAAATTCACTACCATTTTTAGGATAAGGGTTTCTATCTCCCTGCTCACTTTGGAGGGTTTTTACAGATAAATGAACTTGGGTCTGTTTGGAAAGAGAAGCTACCAGGACAGGAGGGTTTGGGACTTTCATATACCAGTCCCCACCTCTTTTCTATCACATCGTCTGCCTTTGGTCATCATGTTTTCTCTGTTGGAAGAGTCTTTGGATTCTTTTCCTATGTTAATTAGAACATTCCAGGAGACTTGGAAATGGTTTCGGGAGGGAACCTTTGCATATCTGGGGGTCTAGTCAAGAGCGGGGAACATCCAACCTTATTTATTTGGAAGCTTATAACGCATAGAATTAACATTGCATATTTTGAAGAAAACCTTAAAGTCAGATTTCTGCCCAGTGTTCTGAGCATCGAGAAAAGAGGGAGCTTTTGGCGTGGTGCACTGAGCTGAAAGCCCTTGCCTCTCCTCACAGCCAATAGTAAATCTTTCCTAGAAGTCCCAGTGTGAGCTGGTTTCCAGCCATTGGGGTGATCTTAAAATAGATTGTTAGGTGTAACATAGAAGTAAAAAGCTGCATTTCTGGGCAAGTTGGAAGCACAAGGGAATGCTATGTTGACCGAGACAATTAAAGAGGAATGGAGAGAAAGCAGAGCAGAGCGGAGCGTGGATGACGGGGCAACCTAAGGCTACACCGCCCTGGGAGTATTTGTCTTTACGTGAGATCATGAACGGCTCAGAGAAAGAGCTGGATGATGATGGTGGTGGTGGTGACGACGGCGATGATGATACTTCTTTAGCATGCTTAGCGGCCCAAGACTCTGAAACACTTCTCATATTTTGTAGCAAAACCACGTTTCTGTGGTTGTGGTAATAAAATTCTACTCTTTATATATACATTAAAAAATAGCCCCGGTTTTCTGGCGTGGCTCTCACCTCTCACACCTCTTCTTCTCTCTCCCCTCCTTCACATCTCTCAGCTTAGCATCCCCTTTTCAGGGCAGCCTTGCTCCATCCCCTAGACTAGGGCGATCCCTCTGACGCGGCTCTTGACACACCCAGCAACCCGTGACAAGTTGCAATAATCAGTTTATTCCTCCCATCTGAAAGCTCTGGGGGCACAGACACCCCTCTGTCTCCCTTGTCTCCATCTATCCCCATGGTCTCCCACTCCGTGTGGCAAAGAACAGGTGTGCTCCCATCAGGAACGTTTTAGTGAACGTGCAAGTGCAGGAAGAGTTAGAAATGCACCAAGGTCTCTCTATATAAGTGAGCTAAGAATACGGACAGGTAATTGACAAACCTATACCATGGAAAATATAGAAAACACCTTTTATAAGGTCAACCTAAATTGGATTCAAAGAAATGCCAGTTAAAATCACGTTTCATCTGATCAAATCAATAGAGAAGAAAATAAAATAAAAGGCAATACTGTTGCAGTGTATGAGATTCTAATGAAAGAGTGTTCTTTTTGATCTGAACTTTGGAAACAATCTAGCATTAGGTATCAGAGCAGTGAGGAGGTTAACAGTAATAGTAACTAGAGTAACAATCCCAATCATAAGAGTTCACATTTGTTGAGGGCCTACTCAGCTCTTTGTAGCATCTTATATATAGCACATCATTTCATCCTCACAATGTAACAATCCTATGGGTAGGCCTGTTATTATCACTCCCATTTGATAGCTGAGGAAACAGAGGCAGAGGGCAGTAATTTGCGAGATCACCCAGTTAGCAACTGAGGTGAGATTTGAACCCAGGCAGTTGTACAAAGTCTATTATACTTCACTAGCCTACCTAAAAGAAGGTTTATGCCCTTTGACCTTCAAATTTCACTTCTGGGAGTCTAGCTCAAGGAATTAGTTCTAAATAAAGTTTATCAAGCACACACGTTTGTAGAAGCATTATTTATCAAGATACCTGTTCCATGGATTATTCTGTTGTCATTTTAAAAAGTGTTTGTGATGGATAGATATTAAATACCCCAAGAATATTTTTGATGAAATTTTACGTGGTAACAAATGCAGACTTGTGCCTTTTATGACCTCAAACTGCATACTAGCCACCCTAGCCATAAAACTTAACCTAAAAAATATAATATTAAGGGGCAAGAGCTGGATCTCCATAGCACGATCATATTGGTAAAAAAAAAAAAAAAAAAAAAATCCCACCCAGCGACACCTACAAGAGACTTGGAGGAAATTCACCAGCCTGAGAACTAACAGTGATCGGACTTACGTGGTGACTAAACAGGCAATTTCCATTTCTTCTCTGCACTTTCCTATAAGTCTCTAGGTTTTCTTTCACAAACCTCAGGACTTTTATAATTTAAAAAATGACTTAAAATCAAGAAAGACAAGGATTGTGGGAGGAGACAGTTTGGGGGAAGCAGAAAGAAAAATTAAGTTAAACCTTGGAGGAAAACGGATTTATGGATATTCCAAGCAAAGTTGAAATCCAAAGAGGTTGAGGAGATGTAGATCTTGCTGCAAATGTGGGTCTAGGAGAGGGTGTGGGTCACTTTACCTGAAAGGCTTTGTGTGTTGAGCAGTTCACTTTCTGGTTGATGGCTCACTGCGATGTCCCGCAGGGCTACTCTTGGGAGAAATAACCCAGCAGTGAGAAAAGCCAGGAAAAGCTTCCCCCCACCGAACAGGCAAAAAAGAGCAAACAGACCATTTTTAGAACGTGAATCTGTTGGACACCTGCTAACCCTGTAAAAGAGGGGCACCTCCTGTGTCCCCACCTACAACTCACGACACGGCAGGGGAGACAGACATATATTCAGAAAATTGTCGTACATTATAGCCAGGGCCATCACAGAGACTGCACATGTAAGATTATTTTTTTAATATGCAGGGTATGGTGTTGTAATTGTCATCTTCGAGTGGTCTTAACAGACAATTAGCCCCTCTCTGTAATTCTTTCCAGAACAAACCAGGATAGCATTTCAACTTTTTGTTTTTTAAAGCCCATGTTATTAACTTTGGTGGATGTTTTCCAACTTTTAACAGGCTGATGAATAGCAGTCCCCTGGAGTGGGTCATGTGAGTTAACGAATTCATTGTATAATTTGCAAACACTCCATCTTCGGAGGGTACATGGCTCGTTTGGGTCCCTTAAACACAGATGCTGAGACAGCCCTTGGGGGCAGATAGTTTATCCAGGAGGTGATTCTGGGAAGCACATATGAGGGGGCTGGGAGGGGGGAAAACCCCCAAATGCATGCGTTAAGGAGGTGGATGGGACTGTGGGTCACTGGGGCTCCGTCCCGCCAGGGGTCCCCTTTAGGACTGCCTCAGAGTTGTCCCACTGAGGGGCGGGCAAGCTGGGCTATTTATCCACTGACTCTCACTTTTTAACTTTTTATTTTATTTTATTTTTGGCTGTGCCGCACAGCACGTGGGATTGTTACTGAAAGCACGGCCTCTCCGTGCACCGGTGCCGAATCAAATCCCGGAGACAGGGTTTTGGGTGAAGTAGAAAAGGATAGTTTTATTGCTTCTGGTAAGGCTTCTGCCTCGAAAAACTGTGTCTCCACCCCAGAGGATTTGGTGAAGGGCTTTATAGCAGCGTTCAAGGGTGGAGTCTCTGACAAGATCAGGGTGTCAGCAGGGCCTGCCCTCCCTTCATCTCGTCACACAGTGGTCTCTCTTAATCTTGATGCGCTTCTCTGGTCCCTTTAATCTCGCCTCAGGTGGTTTCTTAGCTGCTCCCCCCTTGATTATCAACTGTTCACATCCCTTTGGAACTCAAGGGGGTCATGGAGGCTGGAGTCTTGCCTATAAGAAATGGTGGACAAAAGGAGGCCTCACTCGGTTTCAGGGTCTTAGTTCCCCCACCAGGGATCGAACCCGTGCCCCGTGCAGTGGAAGCGCGGGTCTTAACCACTGGACCGCTGGGGAAGTCCCTCTTTCTTTATTGGTTACGTTTGCTCTGGAGGCATTAAATCCCCAGCCCTTCCAGGCTTCCCTGGGGACAGGCTGAGCGTACCCCAGAGTAAGCTCAGGGTGGGTGAGAATGGGAGAGGCAGGCATTCGAAGAGAGGAGCCGTCTGCCTGCACTGGAAGTGCTCACCGCAGCTGCAGGTAAACTCAGATGGGCCGAGGGGCTCTGGGCAGCATCTCAAAGGGGCTGTGACCCTTCACGGGAAAGCACTGACCTCAGTGCTGAGCTGTCCACCAGGGCTTTGGGTTGGGTGCGTGGACCTTAAGAAATTTCTGGGCTAAAATTAGCATGGCCATCCTCGGTGAAACAGAAATGGGAGCTTTGGAGAGCTCGCCGACCTGTGCATGAGTGGGGATGCAAAGTTATCAAGATTATTTTTTAAAATATTTATTTATTTATCTGGTTGCACCAGGTCTTAGTTGCGGCTTGCGGGCTCCTTAGTTATTTTTAAAGATCAACTTGGCACATGGCTGTTCTCTTCTCTGACTGCTGACCTGGGGTGTACAGGTTCTTACGCAGGCCCCTGTCCTTGTCAGGATTCTGAAGGTCAACCCACGACGTTGGCTCAGGCACATCGTCCCATTTATAACTGTCAGAGTCAGGTGCTGCATGCCAGGTACTTGCCAGGAAGTATGACGTTGAACTCACTGCTCTGCCACATCTATTGGGAACTGGGCTGAGAACAGTCTTTATGGAGGGCTGACCTGAAGGGCATGTGGTCCTTCCACTCCTCTAGACTGGGGGTTGCGTGTTTTTGCTGTAAAGGGCCAGATGGTAATTTTACGATTTTTGAACCACATAGTCACCTCTGTTGACCAAATAGTCAACTACTCACCTCTGCTGTTGTAGCTCAAAAGCAGCTGCAGACAATACGCTAAGCAATGAACGTGACTGCGCGCTAATAAAACTTTATTTATAAAAACAGGCTGTGAGATGGATTTGGCCCTTGGGTTGTAGTTTGCAGACCCCTGCTCTAGACAGTCTGAAATCAAACACTGGATGGATTAAGGCAACCAGCACAGAGTGCTTTCCGGGGACTGATGTGTGCCAGCCGCTGTAGAATGATCTCAGATGACCTAGTGTAGGGGGTTACTGTATGTTAACCTGTAATTATTGCCTTGACAGTGGTGGCATTGCTGGAGAAGCTGCCCCACCAGAGTCACCCTGTGTCCAAACTTAGGATGTTTGGGATGACGTCAGCCCTGACATTTTGGGTCGTTTTCTTTGAGAACACCTGAGAGTGCTGAGCAATTACCCCATCTTTTGTTAGGGACACTGAGTTAGGCTGTATAACAAGATTTTCATTTTTACTGGGGCTTCTAGAAAAATCGGAGTCAAATTCGTGCATCTGCTTGTTCAAATGTGCAGGGCAATTTGGGCTACAGTCTTGAAGGAGCCTCATTCTTGGACCAGGTCTCTTTTTCTTTTCCATCTTCTCATGATCCACCATGACGAATCGTATGTTGTCTCGTAAGCTGCCTCAAATCCCTTTTGGAACAAGGCAGGAAAGAAAACAAGAGAAGGGAGTGGGGTAGGGAGGGATACCCCTGAGGGTTCTGGGTCTGGATAGCATATTTCTCTTTCATGCCCCGCTAACCAGTTTGAGTTTCCATTCGCTTCACCCAGGAAATCTGATCTTTTACTAGGTTCCTCACTCTACCTATTTCTGGGAATTCCCAAGGAATATTAGCAAGTGCTATGAATCCTTCCCTGCGGACCCCGGGGGGTCTCTAAAAACTGGGGCTCTGCTCTTTAACAGGTCTCTTCTCACCATCTCGCCCCTTGGTTGGGGTGGCTGAGGGCTCCTCTGCGTGGCCTCTAGGATTCCCCAGTGGTAACCAACTTGGAAGCACTTCATGGGCCACCCTCCCTTCTCTGTGTCACTTCCCTGCTCCCCATCTGGTGCTTCCTGGGGTCACCTCCCAAATAAACCATTTACATTCAACTTCTGGCTCTAGGGGAGCCCAAAAAGAGAGGGAGAGTTTGCAGATGGTGGGTGGACACAGCTTACCAGATGGAGTGAGGTTGCAGGAGAGGCCGAGGGAGGCTTGGGGCCAAGGGTACAGGTGGGCCACTTGCTTTTGCGGAGGGACCCTCAGGGTTAGAGAAAAGAACGCAAAGATGGTTACAGGTGTAGGTAACTTGAACGCCGAGGAAACTGAGCTAAGAACTTCCAGGGAGAGAAATCCAGTGGGATTGATTTCTTTACCCTCTTAAAAAACAAATCACAATCAAAATAATGTATGCACATAATTTAAAAAATCAGAGTCTAGAATAGTGTTCTAGCGGTGAGTGACAGCTCCTTGCCCCACCTCTCACTTGGCCTCTTCTAGCCCGGGAACCGACCTCTACTGAACAGTTGTGGGTTTTAGTTCTGGTGGGTACCCCACGCCTCTGAAGGACAGGCTTTTGTGGTTTATTTTGGGTTTACCAACTTCCAGCATCGTCTGTTGACTCCCTGCTGTGCTGGCTGGTGTAAGATGATGGAGCAGGCAAAATTACAAGATGGGGCCAGGATTCCAGCCCCTGGTGTACACACACCTTCTCCCAGTTATTCAAAAACGATTATGGGCGCAACTGATGTCATTAAGGTCCCCAGTCAATTGACTTTATATTAGGGAGATAGCCAGGTTGGCCTGATCTAGTCACAGGAGCCCTTTACATCTGGGTCTAGAAATCAGAGACAGAGGAAGTCAAAGATTCAAAGGACGAGGGAGATTTGATGTTGGAGAAGGATTCTCTTGCTGGAGATGGAGGGGACAGTGTGGCAAGGAATTTTGGGTGGCCTCTGGGAGCTGACAGCCAGCCACTAAGGACATGAGGACGTCAGTCCTACGAGCCCAAGGAACTGAATTCTGACACAGCCGCGTGACCTTGGTAGAGGACCCTACGTTCCAGATGACGGTGCAGTGTTTTGTTTTGTTTTGTTTTTTAAATTTATTTGGCTGCGCCGGGTCTTAGTTGTGGCACACGGGATCTTTAGTTGTGGTGTGCAAACTCTTAGTTGTGGCACATGGGATCTAGGTCGCTGACCAGGGATCGACCCTGGGCCCCCTGCACTGGGAGCATGGAGTCTCAGCCACTGGGCCACCAGGGGAGTCCCAGACAGTGCCGTTTTGATTTAAGCCAAGCGAGATGCTGAGCAGAGACCCCAGCCTCACGGAACCCAGACTGCCCACCTACAGAGCTGTGGGCTAATAAACGTTGTTTGAAGCCACTGAGCTTGTGATACTTTGTTACTCAGTGTAGACAGCTAACGCAAGCAGTGCACGATGGCGTGAGGCCGGAGCTCTGTCTCATCACTCCTTATCATCCCTGTGCCTTTGCCAGCCTGGCTACTGCTACCTTAGTCCCTCTGCTGGCCACTCTGCCATGTTGAACCATGACCTTCCATGTTCTTTTCTTATTCCAGCCACCACAGGGAGTGTCATTTCAGCTCCCCATTTGGTAAGCTGCAGACATCTTCAGCTTTGCGGGCCATCTGTTCTCTGTCACAACTAAACTCTGCCTGTATAACAAGAAAGCAGGCATAGACAGTATGTAAAGGAACGAGCATGACTGTGTGCCAATAAAACTTTATTTACAAAAACAAGCTGTGGGAAAAAAAAAAACAAGCTGTGGGCCCTCCTGCCCTCAGACCCCATTCACTTCCGGTCCTCTGTCTGATGAACCATTACTCTCACCAGAACAAGGCTGCTAACTTTGGCATTCTTTCTGCTCCAGCCTTAGGAGTCTATTTCCAATTTATAAAAAGCAGATTTCTGATTGATGTGTCGTCATGGGATGCCCTGGGAATATCTAGGCTTATCTCTTCTTGTCACTGACTTTTAAAATGCTTCGGTTCTATTTGATTCCATTCACATGAAAGGTAGAGGCCCCTTGGAGCAGGAAGATGGTGACACAACTCCATCCTTTATAAACAAACTCAGGTCTCATTCAGCCCATGCATTGCAAGTCAGGGGTCACAGCTGGAAGCATTTTCCTGGGAAGCTCGGAGTTGTCAGAGGCATTTATCTGGTATTTTATTGTAATTGGTTAATTTATGCTTTATTTACCTTGTGGATATGATCTGAAAGTTAACACTGGGGAACGGCTGCCTTATTCTGTTCCACATTGTCAGGAAAACGTATGTCTCTTTGGTTAAAAAGATTTTTTTTTTAATGAGAAATGGAGCTTTGGAATAAATTTTCCATTGCTCACAATGAACCCCCCCCAAACACACACACCCCATGGTCTGTGTTCTTTTAAGTCAAATGAAACTAGTTTCTGCCGAGAACATCCAAATGTTTGACCTTAGACGGCAGAATTTGGAACTAATCTTCCAGGATCAGAGCAGCTGCAAGTCAGGCCGGGAGCCATTGGAATAACCCACCTCGCGGTTGGAAAGCGCTGATTCCTCGGAGGAAACTAACAGAGACCCGGTAGCCCGGCTGCCTTGTGGACGCCGTGAGCCCAGGCCTGCACCTCTTCCTTCCCGCACGTGGGCCCGCAGATGGGAAAGGCATCCCCTCCAGCCTCCGTCAAGGAGCTGCCGAGGAGAATTTGCATTTAATGCCGCTCATCATCTCCAATTGTTCTCCAAATAAAACAGGCCCCAGAGCTAAGGCGAATGCCTTCGAAGGCACTTTTCCACTGGGTCCAGAATAAATAATAAAGAGAAATCTGCCCCTCCAAGCGCTTCGTGGAGTCAGCTTTTAATTCAGACCAGTTGGAAGCAGAACGGAGCAGGGCGCGTCAAAGCCGAAGGCAGCCGTGCTGCCAGCCGCGCCCCCGCCGTGGCCAGATCCCCCTGAAAGCGTCGTCTGTTACCCCGTGATACAGTGCAAGGGCTCTGTCTTTCTGCTCTTATCCCTCTCTTCCTCTCCCCTCTCTTTCTCCAGCTCTCCTCTCTCTGTCTCCCCCTCCCTCCCACCTTCCCCTCTTTTTCAGCGACAAGCCCTTTTCCTTTAAAAAAAAAAAAACAACAAAACTTTTTATCTTGCCATAATGATAGACTGCAGAAAGTTGCAAAAATAGTATAGACCATCTGGTGTACCCTGTACTCAGCTTGCCCCTATAGTTCCATCTTCCATGACAATAGCTCATTATCAAAACCAGGACATCGACCCAGGTACAATGTCTGTGTCTAATTCCATGTCGTTAAGCCTTTCATCTTCGAATGCTCACTTTTTCATGTAAGTTTATTCCATTTTCAGGGTTTTTGAAAAAACATTAAAAAAAACCCCACGTTTATTTATTTATTTATTTGGCTGCGCCAGGTCTTAGTTGCAGCACGAGAGATCTTCGTTGCCGTGTGCGGGATCTTTAGCTGCGGCATGCATGCGGGATCTAGTTCCCTGACCAGGGATCAAGCCTGGGCCCCCTGCATCGGCAGCGCGGAGTCAACCACTGGACCACGAGGGAAGTCCCTAATTTCAGGATTTTTAACTGCTCAAAGAACGCGCATCTAATATTTATATTCTCCGGGGGCTGGGGGCGCTGTCTTTTCTCATCTGCTCACTTCCGGGGCACCCCAAGGGGCCTGGACCCTCCTGCAAGGCACTCCCACGGCCGGGGGGAGATGAATTTGTAGCCTGTGTTCCTGATCTTGCTGGGCACCCTTGGAAGTGCTCTCACATACCTTGTCTCTTTCAGTCTCCATTTATTTTCATTTAATACGTGAAAGGAGATGAAATTGAAACGGGCCCACCTTGCTCCTGGTGAAGAGCTCTGATTGCAGGTTTGATGAGAAAGCTGTTCAAACCTGGCCTGAAATGAATTTCGTGGGCCATCTGCATGCATCCGTCAGACGAGCCGCCGCCGGTGAGGTGTGTGATTGCAGGCGAGTTGCACTGCAGGCTACCAGGCAGGGGCTCCTGCCGGTGCTGAGGAGAAGCTCAGCCTGGTCCCGGGGCCAGATGGGGACTCTCGGTTCGCACATTCCTGCGACCAGGTGTGAGCGGGGCGCCCCCCACCAAGCAGTTCTCCAACTCTCTGACACCAGCTGGGTGTCCTGCAGCTGAACTCACATTCCCACTCTGTTTACCTGGAGACAGCAGCTGATCCCGCAGGTGAAGGGCTCAGTCCCCCAGGACTGCCCCCACCCCAGCTTCAGGTGCCAATCACGAGTCCAGGTTGCCACCTGTGCGTCTCACTGACTGGCTATACATCGAAGGTTTCCACAAGCCTCTTCTGAAGTTCCGTTATTGCTAGTGTGGCTCAGAGCTCAGGAAAACAGTTTACTCACTAGATTACTGGTTATTATCAAAGGATACGACTCAGGAACAGCCAGATGGAGGAGATGCACAGGGCAAGGCCTGTGGGAGGGGACTCGGAGCTTCCATGCCCCTTCCGGTGCACCACCCTCCCGGCACCTCTGCGTGCTCACCAAACCCAGAAGTTCTCTGAACCCCGTCCTTTTGGGGTTTTTATGGAGGTCCGTTACACAGGCATGATGGATAAAATAATTGGCCATTGGTGATCAGTTCAACCTCCAGCCCTTTCCCCTCCTTGGATGTGGGGGGTCAGGAGGTGGGACTGATGGGTCCAACCCTCTAAGCACATGGTTGGTTTCCTTGGCAACCAGCCCCCATCCTTAGGGGCTTTCCAAAAGTCACCTCATTAACATAAACCGTGGTCAAAATGGGCTTGTTAAGAATGGCAAAACTGGACTTCCCTGGTGGCACAGTGGTTAAGAATCCGCCTGCCAATGGAGGGCACACGGATTTGAGCCCTGGTCCAGGAAGATCCCGCATGCCGCGGAGCAGCTAAGCCCACATGCCACAACTACTGAGCCCACGCACCGCAACTACTGAAGCCCATGCGCCTAGAGCCCGTGCTCTGCAGCAAGAGAAGCCACCGCAATGAGAAGGCCCGTGCTCTGCAGCGAAGAGTAGCCCCACTCGCTGCAACTAGAGAAAGCCTGCGCGCAGCAACGAAGACCCAACACAGCCAAAAATAAATTAATTAATTAATTTAAAAAAATTCTAAAAAAGAAGACTAGCACAACAAACCCGTATCTCTCTTATCTCTTAGGAAATTCCAAGGGTTTTAGGAGCCCTGTGCCAGGAATAGGGATGAAGTTCAAATACATATTTCTTATTATAAATCACAGCATCACGAGGTGGAATCTACCCTTTTACATTCTGGTGAGTAGAAGGTGGGTCTGTGAGTTCTCAGGAATTTGAGTGGGTGTAGCTTCACGCTTCTTCAACCTTAAACTGTGACCTTTATCTTTGAGTGAAGTTCGGGGCAGAACGTAAGGAGACGGGACTGAGGACCTGACCTGACTAGTCAGGCAGATTCAGGGAAGGCGCTGCGGCGGCTCTTGGTTCCTTTTCCACTGGTCTCTATGTCCTTCACTGGGAATTAGCCAGGGTCAGCTGGGGTGGGGTGTGGGGAAGAGGGATGCCTTATTCTTCCATTTCTATGGGGCTCAGGGGGCTTCCGACAAGGGGGGGAGCTACAGAGGCTGGAGAAGCCTGCGGGTGATTTGTCCCAAATCGACCTTTCTGGAACATTCAGCTGCAGTGCATGGAAGGATTTGAGGTTTTCTTTCTCCTCCTGAACAGTCTGTATATAAAAACGAAGGAAACCAGGCTACTGGGGAGACAATGCTTAATGGTCTGAAAACAAGCCCTGGTGTTTTTCTTGGCTGCGGTGAGAATGGTTACCTTGATTGGAACTGACCTTTCTGAGGCACATCTCAATCAAGGCTGCCCTTTTCGGGGTGGGGCGAAGGTGAAGAGATGGACCCAGTCCCCCTGCGTACGTTATGAGCACCCCAATCCCTTGTGTGCACAGCCCACGGAGAGCATGACGTCGAATATGAATTTTTGCAAAAGACTTTCTTTCAGTGGATGATTCTTCAGAGAATCCATCTTTCTTTACACTTTCTGAATTAATCCATTGGTTTTAAGTAACACGGTGTAAAGCACCCAGGAAATAACAGCTGTAAACAAGCCTGGGATTCGGAAGGAAAGGCTTTGGTGGGCGGATTGGCATCTCCCAAAGTCTAAGGTCAGAGATCCCGCACCGGGATGCCAGCAGTGGGAGTGACATGGAAGGGCTGGGTCTGAAAAGTGTCTGAAAAGCATCAAAGTGTCTGAAAAGCATCAAAGTCAGGGGGAGTTACGGCTGTGTGACCTTGTGTGAGTCACTTAACCTTTCTCTTTCCTTATCCGTAAAATGGAGTGCGAGAGCGAGAATAACGCCCCCTCCCACAAAGACGCCCCCGTCCTAATCCCTGAACCCGTGATGATGTTAGATTATCTGGCAAAGGGGAGTTAAGATCACAGCTGACTTGAAGATGGGGAGGTTATTCTGGATTATCCGGGTGGAACCAACAAAGAGGGAGACGGGAGAGGAGCTTGAATAGATGCAATGGGGGGAGGAACCAGCCCACCATGGCTGGCTTTGAAGACAGAACAAGAGGCCATAAGCCAGGGGAATGCAGGTGGCTTCTAGGAGCTGGGAAAGGCAATGCTATGAATTCTCTCCCAGAGGCTCCGGGAAGGAAGGTATCCTGCTGACCCTGTGATTTCTGCCCAGTGAGACCTGGGGTGGACTTCTAACTACAGGACTACAAGATAATACATTCTGCTGTTTTAAGCCGCTGAGTTTGTGATTATTCGTTACAGCAGCAAAAGGAAACTAATACCTGGGGGATAATCACGGTACCTACCTCTTAGGGTAGCTATGAGTACTCAGTGAATTATTACATGGAAAGCACTTGGAACGGTGCATGGGTCAATATCACATTGGTGATGACGATGATGATGGAGAAGATCATTACTACTGTTATTGACCTAAATATACTTATCTTGAGGGATGCCCACGTTTGGAGTGTGAAGAGGAAGGGAGAGCCAGAGTGGGAAGCGGGATGCAAAGGAAAACCCAGAGGATGCAGAGTCAGGAGCACCGCAGGCAGGAGCAGGCAGTGGTGATGCCCAGAGTCAAGTGGTGCGGGCGGTGTGACAGCAGAGACCCCAGCGGCCTCACCTAGCTGGGCATCATGGAGAGAGCCCTGGAACAGGAGCTCGGCACTGGAGCTGTAGAGCTGGGCCGTCCAACCTGGAAACCACCAGTCACACGTGGCCCTGGAGTGCTGGGGAGGGGGCTTGTCTGAGTCTGGATGGGCTGCAAGTGTAAATTACACACTGATCTCAAACACCCAGGACACAAAAAGCATGTAGACGATCTCATTAATAATTTTTTTTCTTTGGTTGTGTTGGGTCTTCGTTGCTGCGCGCGGGCTTTCTCTAGTTGCGGTGAGCAGGGGCTACTCCTCGTTGTGGTGCGTGGACTTCTCATTGCGGTGGCTTCTTTTGTTGTGGAGCGTGGGCTTCAGTAGTTGTGGCACACGGGCTTAGTTGCTCCACGGCATGTGGGATCTTCCCAGACCAGGGCTCAAACCCGTGTCCCCTGCATTGGCAGGTGGATTCTTAACCACTGTGCCACCAGGGAAGCCCTCATTAATAATTTATATTGATTACATACATGTTGAGATGGTAAGGTTTTGGATATATTGAGTTAGAGGACACCTATTTATTAAATTAATCTCACCTTTTCTTTTTTTCTTCTTTTTAAAATGTGGCTGCTAGAAAATTAAAAACCGTATCTGTGGCTTGCACTAACACAGCACTAGAATGACTATGCCACCAACTATGGCTATGACCTTGGGCAAGGCTGTTGTTCTCTGTGGGTTTCTGTCTCCTTGCTTGTAAAAGCAGGTGACTCCACGGGCATCCTGGGGTTTTGTGGCCAGAAGGTCGCTGGGAAGCACAGATAGAATCATTTTAGCAGAAATGTATATTGCAAGGGACGAGGGCCAAAGAGAGGCAAAGGGAAACCGAGACCAGGACTGCATTTCTGTGAAGGTTGAGACGCAGGCTAGGAAAGAGGCGAGGCTGAGAATCATCGCTCGTGCTCTTGCAGAGACCTGGGTAATTTATATCCAAGGAGCAGGAACAGACGTAGGGGGAGAGATTAGATCGACAGGAGGCAGGGTGAATTGATGGAGGATCACTGACCGAGGGAGGCGAGAAGATTTAAAAGCTGGGCAGGAGGTAACCTTGGAGGGGGCCGGGAGAGAACGAACAAGTGAGAAATAAATTAAACAATTAGCACACTCATCCAAACCACGCCTCAAAGGGCAAATGAAATAGAACTGGGTGCCCACAGGATGAGACAGCTAGCAGATGCTGTGGCAACAGTCAGGAGGGGGAGACAGTGTTTGCTGCAGGGAGGAAAATGAACGCAGTCGGGCAGAACGCACCCAGAGGAGTGGAGTGCGGCTCCCGCTCCCCCAGGTGAGACACGGCCACCTGGGGCGGCATTTTGAAAGGCCTCAGATGCCAAGATAAAGGTAACTGCAACTCACATTCCAAAGAAATGCAAGATCAAGGACAAACATAAGCGTGTTTTGCTCTCTGACCCTCATCAACCTATTTTTTTCCCAGTGTTTGCTCCTGCCAAGCCAGAAAGGACTCATATTCTCTTAATTCCCCCCAAATCTTTTGGGGCTGGAGCATCCTTTGCAAATCATCAATTCCCATATCAGGGGTGAGAGGTACTGCCAGAACCCCCCCCCGCCCCGTCTCTAACCAATACATGGAGAGAGATTTGCATCTCCTGTTTGAAATCTTACTTCCAGCCTCGTCTTTGTCTCTCTCTCTTTCTCTCTCTCTCTCTCTCTCTCTCTCTCTCTCTCTCGTTTTTTTAGATACAGTGTCAAGGTATTTATTTATATTTTTTTGGCCACACTGCACAGATTGTGGGATCTTAGTTCCCCAACCAGGGATCGAACCCGCACGCCCGCCAGTGGAAGCGCGGAGTCCTAACCCCTGGATCGCCAGGGAAGTCCCCTTGCCTCATCTCTTAAGTGCGCTGTGAGAAATCACCATTTTTCTCCTATTGTTCCAGCTTCAGACAGAGGCTTAGTAAAGTCGCCACCATTGCTTTCTTATTTTTGACCCTATTACTCATTCCTGTCCGCCCCTGGGGAAAGCACTTCATCTTTGTCTCACCTGGAGGAGGAGAGGGGCGTGGTTGGTTCCACCATCCCTAGGGTTACCTGGTGGGCTAGATCAAGAGACTGAACAACCTCCCGTGACCATGACCGTCTCTTCCATTCTCCTGCCTCTGTGTGGAATCCCCTTACATTTTCTTAATTGGGGGAGCCAGCCTTCTAGCCGTATGAACACTGTGTAACAATCCTTCCCAGCTGGGAGCCTTTTCTTCCTTCCTTCTCCAAGAAAGGCGGGAAAGCCCCAGCCTTATTTCTTTTCTGCTTCTCAGAATCCAAACCCCGCCTTTCTCCTGTTGCCACCAAATTAAGGACAGACAGTCTGTGTTCCTTTTACTGGCTTCAGCCCATCACTCTGGCAAATAAGATCTTGGCATTTCAGGGGCCAAACCTGGGAGGTTTCTTTTCTCCACCTGCCTTCACCCCGCCCCACACCCCACCCCCGACTTTTTAAAAAAGTCAGTCTCTGAAGTATTGATTTTCCAGCTATTTTTAAGTTCAATCAGATTGGATTTCGTTTCAGGAAATACCTCACGCATTCTGTCCCTCTCTCTCTCCCCACTGTTCTTTCTCCTCTCTGGTGTGGCTCAGACTGCTTTGGCTAAAGAGACCAGCAGTCGAACTGAAACAATATACTACTTGGAGCCAGGCATGTAAAATGAGGACGCTTCTCTTTCCAAATAAACCTCGGTGCCCCCAAATGGAAAAATCCAGCTCTCAAAACATGAGCCTGCTGGCTGCTCTCTGGCTGAAAGGTGCTGCGTGTGAGTGAGGGAAAGAATGAGTTTTATTTTGCAAAGACCAGAGGTTCTTTTGGAGGTTTATTTTGCCCTCTATGGGGGAAATGGCTGCTCAAAGCCAGAGACAGGCCATAGCGGTGGCACCTGCATTTGGATCCTTGCTGGATTAGGAAAGGCTCTGACACGCGTTGTTCATGGAATCCTCACACTGAGAAAACTGGACCGCAGAGGGTTAAATGGCCAGGGTCACATGGCAGCACGCAGCAGTGATGGCACTAGAACCCAGGGCTTCTGGCCTCTAGGCACACCAGCCTGGGCTATCTGGACTCTTCCATGGGAGAGGGAAGAAGAAGAAAGAAGGTCTCGTGGAATCTGGTGCAGATGCCCTGTGGCTCGTGGAATCTGGTCCAGATGCCCTGGCCTGGATCCCCCTGGTTGTTTCTCATAATTTGGTGCTGCCCCGCCGGTGTCAGCCCAGAGGCATCCACAAGCAGCCGTTACCAGCTGGCCTTTCTGACGTTTGCTTGAGCTGCCTCCGTTGCTGGCTCTGTGCACGGGAAGGCTGTCTATCTTAGATCGTGACCCTGGCTCTCTGATGTGAGGATAAGTCTGGTGTCTTTGTCTTTAGAGGGTGGATGAAGCTGTGTTCTTCTTACCAACCTGGTGGGGCTTCACTTCGGAGTAAAGCCCTTGGAGTGTCCCGTCAACTCCCCGTAATGTGCGAAGTTTTGCCTTTGGCTTCTCTGCAGGGGGCGGATGTGGTTCCACTCAGCGCTCTGACCCACTGCTCCAAGGTCCTAATTTCCTGCCAGACTGAGGTCCTTCTGTCACCCGCTTGGGTCTGGTCTCAGGTGTTGTCCTTGCTGATGAGACCAAGGGAAGTTGTCTCAGTCTTCATCTACCTGCACCTCTCGGGTGCTGGTCGTGGGTGGATCTGACGCATGGGCTCTGCTGGTGCCTGGCCCACTTCTGGCTCACTGTCCCCCTCCCCCACCTCCTGGATCAGTTTGTCTGCCTGAGACTCCCCCGTGCCTGGCCACACGGCATTGCCTTTAGGATAAACATCTCTGGGTGACACAAGATTGATGCCCCCTTAAAGACTTCCTGTGGCTCGCACAATGCTCCTTTTGTAGGAATTCATGTTTTAACCGCAGGGCTACAGCTTCCTGAGACTGAGCTGTTCCCTCCTGAGACCACGACGCCGCTCCTCGCCCCAAAGCTTTCAAGAATCAGGAATCCGGGCTGCCGCTGGTGCCTGCTTCCCTCTTGAGTTTCTGCTCTGAGCCGATTGCCACTGAAGGCTGCCTGGACGGAGTCCAGATTGGAGCCCTGAGCTGGGGTGCTCAGACCCCTTACGAAGGACTCTCCCCAGGAAGGCCATCCAAGGCACAGTCCCCGATCTCCTAATTCGGAACCAGGAGCCCTCACCCGCATCGGCCTCAACTCTGCTCGAAGCTCCAGTGACACACACAGCTTGGACACCCCCCATTAAGCAGCCTGGACGTCACCGTCAAGGCAGGGAGTCGGGCCATTGCTTCTCCATTTTACACGGAAAACGTCTGAAATGTACATCTCACCTTATACACAATCAGGAAATTCTCTGGTGGCCTCTGTGAGGCAGAAGGTCCCGACGGGCAAGGGCAGGTGCCTCACTCCAGTGCTGGGACGGGCGGCAAGGGGCTCGGCTGTAAGCTGCAGGAGAGCAGAAAGCACTCACTAAATTCATCTCCTTTGTGCCCAGAGCTCCCTTGGGAGCCGGGTCCCATAGGAAAGCTGACTCTGCTTCTACCCTCTGAAACTCCTGAGGGTCCCTGCTAAAGATCAGTTGCTCAGTTATCGCATAATTATAAAGTTAATGCGTGCTCACTGCAGAAAATTCAAAAGGGATAATGGAAGAGAAGGATGATAAAAATGATCAGGAGAAGTCATCTCTCTGCCAGCCCTCCCCTTAGACACACCCGTAATTAACTTTTTTTTAATCGAAGTGGAAGTCACTTGATGTAAAGTTAACCATTTTACGGTGAGCAATTCAATGCCGTTTAGTACATTCACAGTGTTTTGCGACCAACACCTCTATCTAGTTCCCAAACCTCTCCATCACCCCAAGATAAAACCCCGTACTGTGAGCTCTTTGATGTTGTCCCTTCTGGCTTTTTTTCCGCCTTTGTTAATATAGTTAATACTGTTTCCAAGATGGCACCTGAGTTTACCACTTAGGTTTTTTTTTTTTTTTTTTAACACAATTAAAAAAATTTTTTAAATTTATTTTTGGCTGTGTTGGGTCTTCGTCGCTGTGCACGGACTTTCCCTAGTTGTGGCGAGCAGGGCTGGTCTTCGTTGCGGTGTGTGGCCTTCTCATAGCGGTGGCTTCTCTTGTTGCAGAGCACGGGCCCTAGGCGCGCGGGCTCAGTAGTTGTAGCGCACGGGTTTTGTTGCTCCGCGGCATGTGGGATCTTCTCAGACCAGGGATCAAACCCTTGTCCCCTGCATTGGCAGGTAGATTCTTAACCACTGAGCCATCAGGGAAGGCCCTGCCACCTAGTTTTAAATTTTGTTTTATACCACATTATTGCACTATAATTTACATTTAATACAATCTATCCATTTAAAATGTATAGGGTGATGGGTTTTAACAAATGTATATACCCGTGTATGTTACACGTGTATACAACATGTGTAACCTCTATCCCAGTCAAGATCTAGAATATTTCCAGCACTCCAGAAAGGTCCCTTGAACCCTTTTTTGGTCAGTCTCCCCTTTATCCGTTCTAGGAAACCACTGTTCTGATTTCCATTTCTACTCGTTCTGAAGTCCTAGAACTTGAACTAAATGGAGTCATCCAGTGTCTTTTCTTTTTTCTTTATCATCTTTCGCTCAGCACTGTCTTTCTGAGATTCATCTATGCTGCCTCATGCATCAGCAAGGTTTTTCTTTACTGTTGCTCTACAATTCAATGCTATGAATAAAAATATAGCAGTATGAATAGAACATTTTATGAGTAGACAGTTTATTCATTTGTTCTCCTATTGAAGGATTTTTACTGAGTTCTATTACAAATTTTCTCCATGTGTTTAATAATCTCACAGGCAGTTTTTAATGCCTGTCTCATGTCGTTGGTTGATTCTAACAGTTTCCTGAGCAGTTTTATTATTTGTGGGCATTTAGGTTCTTCCGTCGGGATGAACATCCTTAAACACAAAGTTTTGTCTAGGGTAGATGCTTGGAAGCGAATGGCCAAATCAAGAACAGTTCAAAGGCTCTTGACACACACGGTCACGTTTCTGTCTCGGCGCCCCACGTCTATATAAAGAACCTGTATGTTGGGTGGTCACGTGATTCAGTTCCAGCTAATGAGTTCTAAGTGGAAATCCAGTGGAGACTTCTGGGATTGTTTTGCTTTCCTTATATAAGTACCGCCCTTCTTCCTTGCTATTTTTTTTCATTTTGCTTCAACTGAGGGCTTGAGGCTGGAGGTGGAGTAGCCACCTTGGCGCCCTGAGGGGATATTTCCCAGTAAAGACAGGGAAGCAGAAGAACATTCTATCTGAGAGGCTGGGCATCTTCCACTGGCTTCAGAGACCAGATCTGGGACCAATGAATGGAAACGTCAACAAAGAAGATATTATTTGTAGAAAGAAGTTATTCCAATTAGGAAGTCAGTGAATTCCTTTATCAACGGAGATATTCAAACAGGAATGGAATACCCATTTGGGGAGAGTGTGGAAAGGGGTACAAACATAAAATAGTGTAACCTCTGACGTTCCTCGTACTCTGAATTCAGTTTTATGACCCAGCGCTAATGGGCACATTTTCTGCATTTTGATTCTGTCAAAGAAAAGTGGCCATAAGACTCCTAGAGTTCCTCCTCATGTTAATAAGGAAGTTAGAATTCATCTTATTCCTTATAAGACTCCAGAAAGTTGATGTATCCTCTAAAATTAAGCCCAGATTCCGCGGCCCCCCCACCCCAGTCCCCAGGTACACACTCATCAATCTTTCTTCTGTGGTTTTATTAGAAGGTCTTTCGTGTGTATTAAAAATGCAAAATATCTACCCAATGCCAAATTCCAGAAATGCACAAACATGAAAAGTTTTAGTTTTTCAAGGTTTCTTATGACAGCTGCCACAGTGGTCATTAATATGTAAATTCCATTGGCTGAGAAGGTTGACTTTTGGTCATAAATCGCCCCTTTCCTCCTGATAATCCTGTCTGACTCTCTAGCTGTCTAGACAATGGAAAAATTAACACCACGAAACAGAATAGTTTAAAAACCTTTGCAGCCAAATACTTAGAAACAAATTTTAAATCCATGGTGAGACGTGTGAGACCAATTAGTTAATTATTCAAGGAATCCCTCCGAGTACCAACCTTGACTAATAATAAGACCTTACGCTTGAATAGCCTTTGAATGCTTTGAGGACTTCGAGAAAATGCAACCTCAGCTGATTGAGATAGGTCAATATGGGACCTAGTTGAGAGAAAAGATAAGTATGCATACATCTTTTTTTTCTTAACTCTTAAAATCCTTCACTGGTTTTCCATTGCTTTGGGATCAAAACTCCCCCAATTTTAACATGCTTACCAAGACCCTGCATGATTTGGCCACAGTCAACTTCTCCCCAATCTCATTTCTTGCTAATTTCCCTTGACCCATTTTCCCTCTGTCCAAACTGGCCTTTTTAAACTTCTTCCAATGATACCTCCCCTTTGACTTGTCCGTACCATCCTTCTGTGCATCCCTTCACCTGGTAAATACCTACTTATTAAAAAGTCACTTCCTCAGGGAAAGACTCCTCTCTTTTCTTCCCATACCATAGTAGATCAAGTTGCCTTGTTATACATCTTCATAGAACAACGTTCTTTTCGGTACGTGGGCCTCTCACTGTTGCGGCCTCTCCCGTTGTGGAGCACAGGCTCCGGACGCGCAGGCTCAGAGGCCATGGCTCACGGGCCCAGCCGCTCTGCGGCATGTGGGATCTTCCCGGACCGGGGCACGAACCCGTGTCCCCTGCATCGGCAGGCGGACTCTCAACCACTGTGCCACCAGGGAAGCCCCACAATACATTATTATTAGCTATAGTCACCATGCTGTGCATTAGATATCCAGAACATACTCTCTAACCAACGTCTTCACTTTTCCCCATCCCCTGGCCTCTGGCAACCATCATTCTGCTCTCTGTTACTATGACTTCAGCTTTTTCTTTAGATTCCACGTACACGTGAGGTCATGCTGTCTTTATCTTCCGGTGCCTGGCTTATCTCACTCAGCACAATGTCCTCCAGGTCCATCTCTGTTGTTGCATATGGTGAGATTTCCCTCTTTTTAAAGTCCGAGTAATATTCCAGTGTAATATATATATTTTTTATTTTTCCCCACATTTTCTTTATCCATTCATGCATCCGTGCACACTCAGGCTGTTTCCATGTCTTAGCTACTGTGAATAATGCTTATGGTTGTTTTCTTGCTACCATGGCAGAGTTGCAACAGGGACCGTGTGGCCTACTTCCTTCCTTACTATTGGGCTCTTTATGCAAACATTTGCTGACCCCTGCTTCAGAGCGCTAATCTTGGTTTGCAGTGATGCACTTGGTTTTAAGATTATGTGATTTTCTGTTGCATCTTACAGACGCGGGCTCAGGATTTGGCAGTTACTCAGTAAATATTCTTGAATGAAAGGAAGAAAATGAATGGAGAGAAATAAAGAGAGGAATTTTAAAAAGAGAATAAAAGGAAGAGAGAAAGTGTAAAAAAGGAACGATGGTTGGGCATTATTATGATTATCTGTGATACTAAAAATCCTGATTTTTTTTTTTTTTTTTTTTTTTTTTGCGGTACGCGGGCCTCTCACTGTTGTGGCCACTCCTGTTGCGGAGCACAGGCTCCGGACGCGCAGGCTCAGTGGCCATGGCTCACGGGCCCAGCCACTCCGCGACACGTGGGATCCTCCCGGACCAGGGCACGAACCCGTGTCCCCTGTATCAGCAGGCGGACTCTCAACCACTGTGCCACCAGGGAAGCCCCAATCCTGATTTTTTGAGTTAGGTAGTCATGCTCTCTTTTCACGAACTCTCATTCAGTGTTTCCAGCTTCTTTTTTGGCCTTCACACAAAGCTGTCAGCAGGATGGACTGAGGGCAGAGATGGGATTAAACGCCAATGATTGGGTCCAGGATTGAGGGTGGTATGACTGCTACTACCCATCTTGGTTGGGCCTGTTCTCAGGAACTAACTCACCCATCACACAGATTTTTCAGGGATTCAGCTCACCATGTCCTCTTTCCATCTGGAAGGGTGTAAAAAAAATTCAAACTGGGCCATGGTATACTAGGTAAAGCTCTCCCATCTTCCTGAAGGACCGGCTCTTAGTCTGTGGAACTTCCAACCCACTGTGGGCAACAGAAGATGGTTAACACTGTGGAGGCAGTTTTAAGACCTACTCGCAAAAGCTCTGACGCTCCTTCCATTGAGAGATGGGGTCCAGGTTCTCTTCCCTTGAAACTGGGTAGCCTTGTGACTGCCTTGACCCATAGACTATGGTGGAAGTGACTCCATATGACTTACAAGGCCAGGTCATAAAAGGCCATGAAGCATCTCTTTTGTTCACTGGAACACTCACGCTTGGAGCCTGGAGCCACCATGGAAGAAGTCTGGTTATCTTGCACCTGCCAGGCTGGGGAGACCTCATGTGACGGTCCAGTTGACAGTCCATCTGAGTCCAGCCTTCCAGCCATCGCCACCAAGATGCGGCATATGAGTGAAGCCATCTTGGACTTCCCGGACCAGCCTATCAGCCAGCTGAGTACCACTGAGTGATCTGTCAACACCATGTAGAACAGAAGCATCAGCAAGCCAAGCCCTGCCTGAATTCCTGCCCACGGAATTGTGAGATACAATAAAATGGTTCTTATTTTAAGTGGCTATGTTTTTGGACCACTTATTACGCAGCAGTAACTCACTGGCAAACACTGTGACTGAGCTAGTGACAAAAAGGTATCTCGTGAAGGTTGGTAGTTTATGGGAAGCCCTTGAAATGGCCTTTTTGCTCCCCATGCGTTTCCGGATTGGCAGGTCAAACACTTTTATGCTCGTTTTTCCAGACGAGGAAGTTAACACAGGTTAAATCACTTCAACAAATGTATTGGGGACCTACTATGTGCATTGTTTTGTCACTGTACAAACTACAAAGGTACTTTGTTTTATAGCTGGTGGGGAGACGTAGGAACCTTTTAAAATAGCTGTCTCTTTCCAGGCTTCCAGAAAGCTGTGACTTTCTAACATTTAAGTAGAACATGGAGAGTGTTTTAAAGGAAGTTTCCGAAGACTGGACAGGGCTGTATTCCTGGTGGTGGCTGCCAGGGAACACGTGATGTGGAGAAGGGTGAGTTTGATAAATATATGGAACAGTATTATGGGGCCAAGCTTCCGTTCCAGAAAATAGCAAATGTTGGCAGTACAGATCTAGGCTCTACACTGACTTTCCCCATCTCCACCTCTCTCCCTTCCTCCAAAAAGACTCTTATCCTATTTTATGTTTTTAACAAGGAAATGAAAAGAGTTGGCATGAAATGAATTATGTCTTTCCCATCATACACTTGTCTCCTCGTGGGCAGGGGCCAGGATGCAGCACACTGACGTGTCCTTGTTGAGAGGCCCTGTGTAAGCGGGTGATGGAGGGCCATGAGGGCCAGTGGTTGGTGGTCTGTGAGTTTCCATGAGGGTCCGTGTTTGGAGGTTTATGGTGGGTGGTCCATGGTCTCAGGGTTTGGAGTATGTGCCGATCTGAAGCAAATGTAATAACCCACCTCAGGGCAGGCATATACCCTGTTCCTCCCCTAAAACACAGCACCCTTGACTTAAGTCTGAGGGACAATTGACCAAGGGGCAAATGTGGATGCAGTTCCTGGTTCCCCGGACACCTCAATAAGAATGGATACCCCTTAAGTCCATAAATCATGATGAAGGAATTTTACCAAAGGTCTAGGAACAGTGGTCATTTTTTCACAGCTGAAGTGTCTGATGGAAGACCCTTGAAAAATGGAGGCATCGTAAATTCCCAACAGGAGGATAATTTTGCAACAATAGTTTGGATCCCAAAGGAAAAAGAAAGGAAGATCTGGAGCTAAGTGCACGGGGAGTTGGCAGGAATGAAGGCATAAAAATTCAACCCGAAAAGGCCGCTGGAGTTTTCCAACCAGAGAGTGATTCTGAGCCGAAATGAATGAACCAGAACTGAAAGTCTCAATTTCCTTCCTGCATTGTAGGAGAATTGGGACTCTCAGTCCTCTCTGGGTTCCAGTGGAAATAATTGTCTGCTCCCTTTAAAACGGTGAAATGAAGATCTGGACCATTTCGTGCCTAGGTATTTCTCTTCTGTCTCCTCCCATAACTGCTCATCACAGCCTTTTCCAAGGCAAGCGTCATCGCCCCTTCTCCACGGTCATAGGACAATTCTATTTTAAGTCCCATGAAAGTGACTTTGGTATTTGGCTTAGAAAAAAACAGCTTCTTTAACTCACCTGGAGCATTCCCCAGGACAGCCCCCGAATAAGTGTCCGAGGAAGGTGGGTCTCTGTCTTGACCCCCAAGCAACATAGTCCTTCCCCCCGTCGGATATGACAGTACAGGGCAGACCCATGGGACACGAGATTTGGGGTCTGCCCCCAGTCTTGCTGTTAAAAATGCCTTATCCCTCATCTGACTGATGTGCAGGTAGGTAAGGTTAACAGAGGAGTGAGCTTCATGTTCCTGGGAAGAACAGAATTTTACAAACCCCAGGCACCGTGATTAGTTGCATTAAGGTGGGAGCCATGCGTGGCAGACATCACCCCGGCCCCCTATCCCTTCCTCCTGGAATCTCAGGCCATGTCAGCCCAGGGTGGCAGAGGGCTCCTTCCCAGCCCCTGAAAGCGGTCAGAGGTGCCTAGAGAAACAGATCTTTGAAAATAGAAGAGGACGGAAGAGATTAAAGTGCTTCTCTGGGACAATTAATGAAGCCCTGGAAGAATCAATTTGTCCCCATGCGTTTGAAGCTGGCTGTGACAGAGGAAGCTGAGATTCTGTTTTTCCAAGTAGTAGGAAACCACTGTGCTCTTCGTGCCTGGTCTGAAAGGCGCTGCGCTTGGGAGAACAGAGGAAGGGGGGCAGCTTCTGCTCGGGGGACCAAAAATAAAGCTCCCAGAGGGGATATTTCGTGGATGCTGTGGGGCAAGGGTTGACAGGTGTGCTTTGGGGCTGTGGCTTTTAAACGGTGTTCTATGAGGGTCCTAGGGTGGAGGAGGATGCTCTCTGGGGGCCAGCAATGCCCTGAAGCTTGGCCCGGGGCGGGGGCTGCCCTGGGCCTGGGATTTAGGGAGCCGGCTCGGGCCATGCCCTCCCCTCCGAGGGTGCAAGTACAGAGCTGGGCATGAGAGCGAGCCCCTCTCCTGCCTCACCTGCATCCCAGCCCTGGCCCCAGACAACTCCTGGTACCCGGGACCCCAGGATCCCCTGCCCAAATGGCCTGAGCCTGGGGTAGACCACCTTGCTGGTGTCTGGTCCTCAGACCCAAGGGGTGGCCAGGAGGCAGCTTTCAGGGGACTGTGCGTGCGGCTGGGTGTGCAGGCTGGGGCTCACTCTGAGCGAGCAGAAGGCTTCTTGCAGTGCAGAATATATGACGTATACCCACCATTCGGGACAGGTACACGCCGTGTGTGTGTGTGTGCGTGCGTGTGTGTGTGTCTGTAGTTGAGAGCATATCCTTCTATTCCCACTTTCCTCATTTTAAAAAAATTTAGGTCAAGAGTTGGGTTTCTCTAATGCCCTGCTGGCATCTTTGCAGATCATTATATGCATCACAATGGTTTAAAAACTGAGCAGGCATTAGGATTGGAGTTGGATCTACAAACATGACCAGGGGTAGAAACACCAGAAAGCACTTTGAAAGATATTGAACATCACCCAAGATGCAATGTGCTGCTATTGCTACAGTTATTCCCTTAGTCACGAAGGAGAACTCTTTTCTTGAAGTTTCTTTAACTTTCCACAGTGGCATCCCAGAAACTCAGGCGTGGAATGCTGTATGTGCACGGTCTCTGTTCTTCCCATTGGCGTTCTAAAATGGGGTTGAGGATTTTGTGTGGGTCCAATAAGCACGCGGTGCCTCAGCTTTTGTGTCCCACTTTCCCTGCACCATTGTGGTGTCCAGCGGGGCACCTAGTCTTTAGGCTCCAGAGAGAAGTGAATCCTACAGAGGAAGGCTGAGTAGTCTGTTGGATAAGGGGTGTGTGGGGGAAGAGACTTGTGTGTGTGTTTATGTATGTGTGTAGGCATGTGTGCATGTGTGCCTGTGTCTGTGAGTGTATACGTGTGTGTGCGCGTGCACGTGTAGGTATCATGAGGTTTGTGATCACTCGTCACAATCCCTAAAATCACAGATTAGACCATTCTGGAGGTGGCGTTTTAAAGACCGCCTCATCTACTTCCTCATTTAGCAACTGAGTTCCAGAGTGAGAGATTGATGGTCCAAAGTCACTCCTGCATCAGACCACAGGGCCTTTACCCTCCAGCCCTGAGAAAATCCTCACCATCCTTCACACGGCATCTACGGTTGAAGAGCGTAGTTGACATAGTACACCTCAGGAGTAACTTTTTTTTTTTTAATTTTATTTTAAATGATGTGTGTGTGTGTTTTTTTAAGTAAATTTATTTATTTATTTTTGGCTGCATTGGGTCTTCGTGGCTGTGTGCAGGCTCTCTCTGGTTGCGGCGAGCAGGGGCTACTCTTCGTTGCGGTGTGCTGGCTTCTCATTGTGGTGGCTTCTCTTGTGGTGGAGCACGGGCTCTAGGCGCACAGGCTCAGTAGTTGTGGCGCATGGATGCCATGTGCTGCAGTAGATGTGGCTCGCGCGCTCTAGGCACGCGGGCTTCAGTAGCTGTGGCACATGGGCTTAGTTGCTCTGCAGCATGTGGGATCTTCACGTACCAGGGCTCGAACCTGTGTCCCCTGTATTGGCAGGCGGATTCTTAACCACTGCATCACCAGGGAGGCCCTCAGGAGTAATTTTTAAACTTACTAGGGCTCTGCTTTGTTAATTTCCCAGACAAATTGGCTTATGTCCCTTTTGGTTGCAAGTGACAGAAACCCCCACTGGGTTAAGCACTAAAAATACTTTCTTGACTCATTTGTCTACAATTGCTGACTTTGGGCATAGTTGGAAATAGGGGTCTAAACAATATCATCAGGATGCAGTTTCTGGCTCTCTCTTTCCCTCTAATTCTCGGCCCCATCTCTTCCATGTTGAGTCCATCCTTGAGCTCTTCCTGTTGGCCACTGGCACTCTCACCTCTGGCAGTCACAAATGGCAGCCCCAGATCTAGTGCTTTAAAGAAAACAAAGCAAGCTCCTTGGTCCCAGCATTCCCATCAACATCCCAGTGGCTTCTTATTGGCTCTTATTCAGTCACATGACCACCCCCTGAACCAATCACTGTGGTCCTGGGTTCCTGGATCCCTGCATGGAACCCCATCTGAACCCATCGTTATCTGAGTTAGTCAGGGACTGACTCCCTGGAGGGAAATTGAGAGCCTTTCCAAAAGAAAATGCACAAAAGGTGGGCAGCAAAAATAGCAGATGTCTGTTTGACCAAATCCTATTATGAAAAATACGGATATTTAAAGACTCTCAAATTTGCCTAAACCTGGGGGCACCCCAGGCCTTTGTTCATCGACACATCTTCACAAATGATGACCTTGATTTTCTAGGTCTGTAAGATCTATCCCATGTCTCCACATTCTTCGAAATTTCTAAACTTTTACACATCCAGGGTTGGGCCCAAGGGCAAAAAAAGTTGCTTGTTTAATTAAATCAATTACTTAATACTCTAAAGGGTTATGATGATGTAAAGCACAAGTTTTATACACAGGGAGCAAGAGGCTTTAAGAGACTCGACTTGTGTTCCAAATTAAAACGATGTTAAATTCTCTAGTAACCCTAGCAGGGGAAAAAAAAAAAGAAAGAAAGAAAAGGAAAAGAAAACCCCCCTTATTTCCAAATCACTACCACTGGAATTTTAAAAATTATTTACATACTTAGCCGTGAGTCCCTTTATACATGATGGGTTTGGCAGGAAGGCCTGAAGCAATAATTTAAAACAGAGGTTGGGCATGTGTATAAGGAACTCCCCCTCTTTTCCAAAATAAATGTACCATCAGCTCCACCAAAGAGGTTACTTTTCCTAAGAAAAGACTGTACCTTTGGGAGCCGGGGACCTGTAGGTGCTGTTTGAGGGAAGCTGACAGCACAGCACCTTCTGTGGATTTTAGAATGACATAAATGGTAATTCCTTGATGTACAGTGGAAAGAAAGGCCGATTCCTTGTCCCAGATCATTTCCTTTGAATTTAGGTCGGACTTACGT
The DNA here is from genome assembly GCF_039906515.1 of Pseudorca crassidens. NCBI lineage: Eukaryota > Metazoa > Chordata > Mammalia > Artiodactyla > Delphinidae > Pseudorca > Pseudorca crassidens. The sequence goes on from NC_090307.1 coordinate 86,106,197, forward strand.
GCTTAAATGGAACTACGAATACATGGCAGCGTTTTGTGGTTTGTTTGTTTAAATTTACTGATCATTATCTACTGAACTTTATATTGAATTTTGTTCTAAAATACCAAGAAGACTCCATTCTCTGCCCACAGATGTAGACATCCCAAAGGTGACAAAGAACCTGTCGCTCGGGAGGGAGATAGATCACCAGGTCCCCTCCAGCAAGGGAAGGGGTCAGTGTTGAATGGTTATTTGGGTTACATGGAAATGGACTGGAAGGGCTCTGCCAGCAGGGAAGGAAGACATAGCGTCTAATCTCCAAGCCCCTGAAATGTTCCTTGCTGCCTCTCACAGTGAACACCTGTGGGTGATGCTGCCAGGGCCCCAACTGTGTCTCTCAGTTGGTCATCAGCTCTGCTCACCATCCAGCCGCCACTGCCTGAAGCCTCTTCCCTGAATCCCGGAAGGGAAGGTCACTTTGCCCACCTGACAAGCCGGAAGTGCTAGGGCATCACCAGCCATCACGGAAGCTCTCAACCAGTGGCACTGGGCAATCGAGGTATAAGTCCTCAGTTCCCTCCCTCCTCAGGTGGCCTAATTCTTCTTTCAAAATAAATAAATAAACTTTTCTATTTTGGAATAACTTTTTTAGACTTACAGAAAAGTTGCAAAATAGCACAGAGAGTTCTCGTATACTCTTCACCCAGCTTCCGCAATGTTGAAATCTGACACATTTATAATACAAAGATCAAAACTAGGAAACTGACGTTGATATGATGCGATTAACCAAACGACAAACCTTATTCCATTTTCACAAGTTTTTCCACTAATGTCCTTTTTCTGTTCCAAGATCCCTCCCGGGATCCCACAGTGCAGTGAGTTGGGGGGGGTCTCTTTGGTCTCCTCCAACCTGTGACAGTTTCTCTCTTTCCTTGCCTGGCCTGACCTTGACATTTAAAAAAATAAATAAATTTATTTATTTATTTTGGTGGCATTGGGTCTTCGTTGCTGTGCACGGGCTTTCTCTATTTGCAGCGAGCGGGGGCGAGCGGGGGCTCTTCTTCGTTGTGGTGCACGGGCTTCAGTAGTTGTGGCTCTTGGGTTCTAGAACGCAGACTCAGTAGTTGTGGCGCATGGGCTTAGTTGCTCCGCGACATGTGGGATCTTCCCGGACTAGGGCTCGAACCCGCGTCCCCTGCATTGGCAGGCAGATTCTTAACAACTTCACCACCAGGGAAGTCCCGACCTTGACATTTTTGAAGAGCACAGGTCAGTGATTTCTGAGAATGGCCCTCAGTTTGGGTTTCTCTGATGTTTTCCCATGTTTAAAACAGAGATACATTTAAATTTAAATGTATTTAAAATGTACATAACTTTAAATTTAGAGATTTAAAATGAGATACATTTTATTTTTATTTATTTTATTGATTTATTTTTTAATTGGCAGCACTGCGCAGCTTGCGGGATCCCAGGTCCCCGACCAGGGATCAAACCAGTGCCCTGGAAGTGGAAGCGTGGACTCCTAACCCCTGGACCGTCAGGGAATTCCCTAAAATGAGATATATTTAAAAATGAGATACATTTTTGGCAAGAATGCCCCAGGGGTGATGTCGGGTCACTCTCCATGGCACGATGGCCAGGGCAAATGCTGTCGGTAAACCTTCCTACTAGTGATGTTAACCTTGTTCCCTTGGTTAACGTAGCACCTGTCAAATTTTTCCTTTGAAATATCACCATTTTTCCTTTACAGTGAATACGCTCTTGGGGGAGACCCTTGAGGACCTTGCAGATATCCTGTTTCTCCTCAAACTCTGGCCCCGTGATTTTAGCATCCGTTGTTGGGTCTTGCCTGCTGCAGTTACTAGTGTAGTTTGCCTAATGGTGATTTCGTATTTCCTTCATTAATTTACTTGGAATTTATGAATGTATTGTCTAATTTTATTTACATAATTATTTCTTACATAATGTCGTACATGTATGAACTGGAGTGTGATTTTAAGGAAGAGTTGTCCCTTCCGGGACGGGCTATTCTGGGGCACGTGCTTTGCACCGCTGCCCGGAAGTTTCCTCGTGGGCTTGAGCTCTGTTGCCCACAGTGGTAGCTTGAAATGACTGATCCTTCATTGGCTTTCTTTCCTCTCCTTCCTCACTCCCTAGTGCCGCTCCCTGCATCTTCCAAATGGCATTCCTGCACTCAAATCCTGACCCAGGGTCAGCTTCTGCGACAGCCCAAAGTAAGACAGCGTCTCTCGAGGCAAAAACATTTTCTCCCCACTGACTAGATGGGACAGGTATGAGAGTGACCCCAGGAAGAGCTGTGGTTAGTTGAGCAGCTACTCAGTGAAATCGATTGGGGTAGAATCATGAAATCTGCATGAAACCCTGGACTCCACTTATTCCCCAGCTGACCACTCTTTTCTCTAAATAATCTGGTTAGTTAATTCAACTTTCCCTCCTGGTTTGCCTAATGAATGCAGCCTAACAGATTATATTTTAGAATCTTTGGAAGACACCCAAGTGAATGTGCCAAAGCAATGGGATTCTTTTTGCACAGGCAGATGGCAGCACAAATTTGGCTTCCTGTGGGCAGCCCTGGGTTCCCACCCAGCTGGACACTTAGGCTGTTTTCTGGGAGAACCAAGAGTGTTCAGCAGAGATAGATGGAGAGTTATGGATAGCCAGAGGACCTCCCTTCTGTTACATTTTAGGCAGTCAACTCGTTGAGAAAATAAAAGGCTTCAGAGCTAAATGGAGGTGATCAGACCTTGCACCTGGCTAGAGGATCCATGGATGTAAGAGATTTTGGAATCAGGTCTGGTTGCTGTTGTGCAGGGACATACCGCATCTTCACCTTTGGCTCCCAGAAAACCTGGCTGGCGGTGGAGTAAACGTGCCGAGTGCCATAGTGTTGTTGAACTTGGGGCATCGGCAAAGACTAGGCTGACTAGAGAGTCCCATGCCCCAGCAAGGTCACTGGGGGTTGGTGAGAGCTTAAGTCAGGCACCTCATTGTAAAGGGTCAGGGACATGGATAAAACAGCAGGTGATCCAGACTCCCCATGGTGCCTTTTCCCAAGGTTGATATTTGCATGGCATTTTAAAAAAATAAATTTATTTTTAAATTTTTCTATTTTTGGCCGCACTGGGTCTTTGTTGCCATGTGCGGGCTTTCTCTAGCTGCAGCGAGCAGGGGCTACTCTTTGTTGCGGTGTGCGGGCTTCTCATTGCGGTGGCTTCTCTTGTTTCGGATCATGGGCTGTAGGCGCACAGGCTTCAGTAGTTGTGGCTCGCAGGCTCTAGAGCGCAGGCTCAGTAGTTGTGGCACACGGGCTTAGTTGCTCCGCGGCCTGTGGGATCTCCCCGGAGCAGGGCTCGAACAAACGTCCCCTGCACTGGCAGGCAGATTCTTAACCACTGTGCCACCAGGGAAGTCCCTGCATGTCATTTTAAATGAAAAATATTATCGAGGGAAAAGATACTTCAAAAATTTTAGGTTCCTAGGTGTAATAAGAGAGGGGAAATGATGATGCAATGAGAAATGCAAATCTAGTACAAATTCATAATCCATTATCCAAAACCTCTGTGTTACCCAAATCAAGTGTGTTTAGGAAATCGGAATTTGTTTGGAATTTTGAAAAGTAATCTGTTACATATACTGCATCTTATGGAAACCCCCTGCCAGCAGGGTTTGGGGAAGAACTCTGTAATAACACATTATTTTCTGCAGTAAATTGTAGGAGTAGTGACACTAAGCTGGATGAACATCACATCACCTCATGGTGAGTCACTCAGGTTTTGCTGCCAGAGGAGTTATGGGAACACTTTTGGTGTTCAGACCTGTTTGGACTTCAGATTTGTGCATAAGGGGTTGTGGACCTGTTTCTCCTGTCCTGACATTAGAAGTGAGGCTGACCCCGAGAAGCTGACAGTATGATTCCTCCTTTGCCGGAAAAGTTTGAATCAACATCTTTGATCGAACCAAGCGGAATCTGGTATAAAACACTGCTTCCCTGTTTCTTGGAAGCCAAGTTGTGCTTTTGGGGAGAGAAGCAGGAATGCCTTTGTGGTAGGGGTTGTGGGTGAGCTGGAGAGGTACATAAGCAAAAGTCAAAAGTCATCGTGGGTTTGTCCTCCCTCCTCCCCAGCGTCGGGCCAGATTCCCTGGAGCTGGTACAACCCCGCCCTTTGTCATCCCTCCAGCTCTAAGGCATCCAAGGTACCCCAAAATGGCCCTGTTTCCTTGGAGGGTGCCTCAGAAACGGAGAAGCGGTTTGGCAAAGAAAGAGATACTTCACTGCAAGGAACAATATACACCCATTGTCAATTTATTTTCATTTTAACCCCACAATCCTCTAAAGGGTGTGCACTGGGGACTAAAATTCGTTCTGCACCATTTAGAGAAGAACTGACTTGAAACATATAAATGGGACTTTGAAAATATAATGGAACGCAGATCCTTCTCTTGCAGAAAAGACACTTTAAATGAGAGGTTTTTCAGGTTCCCCCCTTCCCTCCGTTTGATATATAGGTTTGTGATTAACCGTGACATTGACCAGCGAAATCCAAAGCGGACACCGCTGGAGGTTCATCGGGGCCAGACGGGCAGTCTTTTCATGGAATCAGCAAGGCAGTGCTTGTGTTCCTTTCCTGCCTCGGCTGTAACAAATTCCCACGCGCTTCGAGGCTTAAAAGAACATAACTTTATTATCTTGTGGTTCTGGAAGTCCAGAGTCTGAAATGGGTCTCACTGAGCTAAAGTGGAGGTGTCGGCAGGGTTGGTTCCTTCTGGAAGTTCTAGGGGGAGGGTCCATTTCTTGCCTTTTCCAGCTTCTAGAGGCTGCCCCATTCCTTGGCCCCTTTCTCCATCCTCGAAGCCAACAGTGGCCATTCGAGTGTTTCTCACACCGCATCCCTTTGACCGTCTCTTCTTCTCCCCTTTTGCACCTTTTAAGGAGTCTCGTGATTACACTGGGCCCAACTGGATGATCCGAAACAGTGTCCTTATTATTATTATTTTGGCTGTGCTCTGCGGCACGCGGGATCTCAGTTCCCTGACCAGGAACCGAACCTGTGCCCCCTGCCTTGGGAGTGCGGAGTCTTAACCACTGGACCGCCAGGGGAGTCCCAATGGTGTCCTTATTTTAAGGTCAGCTGATTAACTACCTTAATTCCACGTGTAACCTTAATTCCTCTTAGCCATGTAGCCTAACAAATTGACAGGCTCAGGGGATTGTACCGTGTACATCTTTGGGAGGCCGTTATTTTGCCTCCCCAAGGTGGGGTGAGAAGGTCACACAAGAGGAGTTGCAAGCTGTGGGCGGGGAGGAGAGAGATTACTGGGTACCCAATAAAATTCACCATATTAGTAGCTAGCATTTATTAAATGCTTACCATGAACTTGGCCTATTACACTTTATCTCATTTAATTCTGTGAGGTGGATACTATTATTATACCCATGTTACAGAGGGGAAAAACAGAGGCTTCTGAAATCAAATGAATTAGCCAATTCAGTTTTAATAGTCACATGTGGTACGTAGACAGATGAACGGATAAAGAAGATGTGGTACGTATATACAATGGAATACTACTCAGCCATAAAAAAAGAATGAAATAAAGCCATTTGCAGCAACATGGATGGACCTGGAGATGATCATACTAAGTGAAGTAAGACAAAGGAAGACAAATACCATATGACATCACTTATATGTAGAATCTAAAAAAATGATACAAATGAACTTTTTTTTAAAACAGAAATAGACTCACAGGCATAGAAAACAAACTTCTGGTTACCAAAGGGGAAAGTGGGGGAGGAATAAATTAGGAATTTGGGATTAACAGATATGCACAACTATGTATAAAATACATAAACAACAGGGACCTACTGTAGAGCACAGGGAACTATACTCAATATCTTGCAATAACCTATAATGGAAAGAATCTGAAAAAGAACATCTATATGTCTATCTATGTCTATATATTATAACTGAATCCTGAAACTAATACAACATTATAAATCAACTCTACTCCCGTAAAATAAATAGTCACATGTGGCTAGAGGCTACCGTAATGAACAGCATTTAATTAAATTAAAATGAGCATTAATTAACTAACCTGTGGGCTAGCCAATGTCTCAGGTGCTCCATACGCAGCCCAGCACAGGTACAGAACATTTCCATTCCTGCAGAAAGTTCTACCAGGCAGCGCTGCTGGAGAGGATAAATGTCTTTCCCAATATCACACAATTAGAAAGTGGGAGAGTCGGGGTTTGAACCCGGTGTCTTTGGCTCGAGAACCTGAGCTTGGAACAACCATATTATAGGGACGTTCAGCATCTGCTTGTATCTGCCGGGGGTTGAAATGCCTCGTACGTTGGGTACACCTTAGTCCATCCTCATTTAACCCCTTCCTGTGAACACACGGTTTCTGGTTCAAATGCTCTTCCGACATTTTTGTTCAGCACTTAAGTGCATGCACCTGCTCAAGCTGACAGCGGAAACCAAACGTGCGTCACCCGAGGCAGTTCTGCTTCCCCGCTAGCTGCGTGGCACAAACTGGGCACCACTGTCTTCCCCCTGCTCTTTTTTATGTGTGTGTGGGCGCTCCAGTACTGGCTATTGTCAGGTGTCTTTATTTTTATTGTTTTTATTTATTAATTTTTTTGCCACACCGTGTGGCTTGTGGGATCTTAGTACCCCGACCAGGGATTGAACCCGGGCCCCTGGCAGTGACAGCCTGGAGTCCTAACCACTGGGCCGCCAGGGAATTCCCCTCCCCGGCTCTTTCATTAACTTCCCACGGGTGGGCGGAAGTCTTCCAAGGGGAAGGAGATAGAGAGCCGTGAAGGATCACATCAAAGGAAAGAAGTTTTTATCCGTCTCCTTGCCCTGCAACATTTGCTGCATCAGAGGTGCTGGTCTGCTGAGCCCAGTGTGGACACTCATCCAATTTTCCTCCTACTTTTTCTGTGGAAGTTTGCCAAGAAAATGACCTGTGTGACTGTAAGCACCGCGACAGCTCATATTCAACACTCAGCGCTGTTGCTCTAAGTGCACCCAGAGAGGAACCTGTCACCTCGCCTGAGGCAGGGACTGTTAATTCCACCTCCAGTTCCCAGATGGAGACCCTGAATATTTCAGCACCTCCCCGGGGTCACAGCCAGGGGATGGGGCAGCATCTGAACCCGGGGCCACCTGGCTTCAGGTTCTGGGCCCTTTACCCTGTGCAATCTTCCCCTTTATGTCCTGAATGTCAACCCAGAGGTCATTTTCTTTCCTTCCTCAAGTGCCTGTCACTTGCTGTTGTTACCAGAGGGCCAGTCTGCCTGGTGTAGCGAGGATGCTCCCTCTGCAGGTGAGCTGGGCTAAAGAAGGCGTGGCTGGTGAGCCCAGGCCTGTCTACTGTCACAGGATGTCCCCCGTCCCCTCCTCCTGGGTCTCTGCTCTGGGCCCGTGGAGGTCTCCCGGTAGGAGCAGCCTAGTCTGTGCCAAGCTCTGGGTTCCAGGGAATGGAGTCGATGTGTTTTCTGAATCAAGAAGGAAAACCAGGGCTTCCCTGGTGGCACAGTGGTTGAGAGTCCGCCTGCCGATGCAGGGGACACGGGTTCATGCCCCGGTCCGGGAGGATCCCATGTGCCGCGGAGCGGCTGGGCCCGTGAGCCATGGCCGCTGAGCCTGCGCGTCCGGAGCCTGTGCTCCGCGACGGGAGAGGCCACAACAGTGAGAGGCCCGCCTACTGCAAAAAAAAAAAAAAAAAAAAAAAAGAAGGAAAACCAGAGCTAGAAGGAATGTGAGGCACTGTGTGTCCCACCTAGCCCCTCATCCTCAGAGCCGCAGACAGCGGGGACCAGATAAATACAGACCTCATCAGGAAGCATCAGGAAGCTCCGCGGGCTGGGCCGCCCAACCCCAGGGCTCCCGGGGACCCGACCCAATGACATGCGTGTTACAGGCACCACCTGCTGCTTTGGCCACTGGCTTCATTACCATCACCTGTTATGCAGGCCTTGTGGATATTCCTCTTCACTCCAAGAAAGCTCCTTTTGTGCAGCTGCGAATTCCCAACCACAAGGGCCAGTGTACAGAACAAACAAACCGGCTAGAGGCAGACAGAACTTTCCAGAATTCCTGGCCTGGAGAGGCCAGCCTCCTCCTGAGCAGTGTGGTGTGTGCTACATTTCACAGTTTACAAAACGACTTTCTTTTTTTTTTTTGGTTTTCACAGGGAAATTTTTCCTAGGAAGGTTTGAGAAAGATAAATGATGCTCCAGGAGGATTTAATGGAAAATGTTCACTCGACTTTCTCAATTGCCTCTGGAGGCTCAATCGGGGCTGGCAAGTCCCTGCGGGCAGAAGGACAATTGTCCAACCTTCAGGGGAAAGTTTCCGGTTGCCTGACGGGAACTGAAATGCTGTCAAGGACAGAGAAAATATTTATTTTCAGCCTAGGGCAAAACGTTTTAATTCATAAACGTGTGAATTCCAGAGTCACAAAAGCAAAGTGTAAATTATTCAGGACTGTCTGCATTCTGCAGATGGATTGTGCAATAAGGGTGTTGAAACCAGAATGATAGGAATGAGAGAGATGTAGTTTATCATATAAGAGTCATGCTAAAATAAATACCGGAGAGGGTTCAGGGCTGGTTAAAATAAGACGCAGTGTTCTACCATGCGGCCACCTGACACTGACGCCCACCGCTGTTTCCACTTCTCCCTCTTGCCGTGTTTTGGCTTTGCTTCCATTTCTGGTATTTTCTTTCGGTTCATTTACTGTTCAAACAGCCCTGACTTTTCCGGTCACTTTCCATATTTAACTTTAACCCTTTCTCCCCCCATCCGTTCATCTGAAAAGCGCTTCTTTATTGCCCTTTTTCTACTTACACGGAGCTGATTTTTTTTTTAATCTTAAAAGATGTCTTTAACCATTAAGAAATGTATAAAAATTACAAAGAATTAAGAGGAAAGCAAACCCACAGAAATGGTCGAGGGAGGTCTCGTGTAATTCCTGCTTACATTAAAAAATCCTAAATTTTATAATGTTTGAAAGTTCAAACAGTACAGAAAAGTACAACGTGGAAAATGAACGCCTCTCCTCTTTCCTGCAGCCCCTCCTTCCTTGAGCTGCCCGATTTAGCAAATTAAGATACAGGATGCCCAGTTCAATCTGAATTGCAGATAAACAATGTTTTTTTTTTTAGTATATCCCACATATTGCATGGGACACACTTATGCTAAAAATTTTTGTTGATCTGAAATTCAATTTCAACTGGGCATCCTGTATTGTGTCTGGCAATCCTATCCCTTCCCCGCCTAGACCCTCTCCCCAAAGCACATCTGTGGGGTAAATCCCTAGCAGTAGGATTGAGGGTCAGAAGAATCTAGCTGAACTGAGACTGGGTGGGAGGAATTTACTGGAGTGAATCGAGCACTGCAGTGAGCTTCATTCTGCCAGTCTTCCTGTGGAACATTTTTTCAAGTGCTGGCGACAGCTGGATCCTTGCAACAAAGGAAACAATCAACAAACTGAAAAGACAACCTACGGGATGGGGGAAAGCATTTGCAAACCGTCTATCTGATAAAGGGTTAATACCTAAAATATCTAAAGAACTCCTACAGCTCAATAGCCAAAAACCAAATAACCTGATTTAAAAATGGGCAAAGGTCTTGGCTAGATATTTTCCCAAGGGATATATACAGATGGCCAACAGGTACATGAAAAGATGCTCAACATCACTCATTATCAAGGGAAGGCAAATTAAAACCCTGATGAAAAACCGCTTCACACCTGTTAGGATATCTGTTATTTCAAAACAAAATAAAACAGACAAACAAAAAACAAATGTTGGTGAGGATGTGGACAAAAGGGAACCCTTGTGCACTGTTGGTGGGAATATAAGTTGGTGCAGCCACTATGGAGAACAGTATGGAGGTTCCTCAAAAAATTTGAAATAGAACTACCGTACGATTCAGCAATCCCACTCCTGGATATATATCCAAAGAAATTGAAATCAGGATCTCGAAGATGCAGTGTTATTCTCATTATATGCTCAGGGCAGCATTATCCACAATAACCAAGGTATGGAAGCAACCTAAATGTCCATTGACAGACAAATGGATAAAGAAAATGTGGTGCCTAATTCGATGAAATGGTCTTCAGCCACGGGAAAGCAGGAAATACTGCCATTTGTGACAACATGGAGGAACCTGGAGGACGTTACCCTAAGTGAAATAAACCAGATACAGAAGGACAAATGCTGCATGATACCACTCACATGATGAATATAAAAGAACAGACCTCAGAAGCAGACAGTAGAATAGGGGTTGCCAGGGGCTGAGGGGAGGAGGGAACGGGAAGGATTTGTCAAAGGACACAAAGTTTCAGTTAGAGAAGGTGAATAGTAAGTCCTAGACACCTCCTGTACACCACAGTGCCTGTAGCTGACAACACTGTACTGTGTGCTTAAAATTTTGCTAAGAGGGCAAGTTTAATAAGTGTTCTTATCACACACCCAAAATAAGAGGCAGGAGGACACTTTTGGAAGTGATGGATACGTTTATGGCATTGATTGTGGTGATGGTTTCAAGGGTGTGTACTTATTTCCAAAGTCATTGAGAGTGGACTTAAAGATGAACAGTTATTTATTTTAATATCTTTTTTGGAATATAATTGCTTTACAATGGTGTGTTAGTTTATGCTGTATAACAAAGTGAGTCAGCTATATGTATACATATATCCCCATATCCCCTCCCTCTTGCGTCTCCCTCCCACCCTCCCTATCCCACCCCTCTAGGTGGTCACAAAGCACCGAGCTGATCTCCCTGTGCTATGCAGCTGCTTCCCACTAGCTGTCTGTTTTACATTTGGCAGTGTATATATGTCCATGCCGCTCTCTCACTTCGTCCCAGCTTACCGTTCCCCCTCCCCGTGTCCTCAAGTCCATTCTCTACGTCTGCGTCTTTATTCCTGTCCTGCCCCTAAGGATGAACAGTTTTTTAAAATGTGGGCAGATCATATTTAAGTGAGCGAGTGGGATAGGAAGACAGAGAGTCACAAGATGGGCAGCGTCTTAGGAAATGGATTTTACTTGGAGTCTAAGGTTTGAATGATATTGGCCATGTTGAATTCATGAAAACATTGTGTCTTGCCGAATCTTATCTCAAAACATAAGGTTTATTATTTAGCACTCGAAGAACTGATGTATTTAAAATTCTCATCAGTGCTGGAATCTGATCATGCTGGTCCAGTGGACCAGAGAAGCAGTGTTTCATTTCTGTCTTCTCTCAGTTTCCTCCCGATCTCTGGATCCCCTCTGGACATTGGCTAGTAGTTGGACATCATTATCGTCCCGTTCGATCTGGTGTTCTCACCACCTGCTCTTCCAGTGGTGGGTTTGGCGCGTGTATTTACACACCTCCCACTGTTTGTTTTCAGATTAAATATGTGCAAAAGAAGCAAAGGCCATTCCTCGTTTGCTTTGCCTTGTGAAGCCCGGCCAGGTGAAGGGATGGACATACGAACCTGAATACACCCAGCGCCCACCCCCCACCCCCCCACCCCTGCCACCTTCCCATCACCGGGGTCCTCTGAGAACCCTTGGCCCTTAACCGTGCTTTTTAAACTTTCTCAGTAATTGCAATCCATTTTAATATTCCAATCCGTTATGCTCACACACATGTACAGAGGTGAGAGTCAAAATATTTAACATCTGGGAAGGCCAGGAGGCTGACCCATCAGAATTTGGTCTTAAAGCTGAGCCAGGTTTTGGAAGCCCCCTGCTGTGCCAGAAGTTAACCCTTTTGTTGCTGAATCTGAGTGAGGTTGTGGGGAGAGGGTATCCCAAGACAGCAGGAGGGCACGTGGGCAGGCAACAGCTGTCTCCCAACCAGTAGAAATGCATTTTGGTATTTTAACCACGGGTACAGTTGTAGTGCTGAATGCCAGCTGGATCGCAACTTTGCATATGTATAACTAAAACAAAAATTCCATAAAGCAATATTTACCTTTTCTGCTGTGACACTCTCTGACATGTTCTGCCTTATTCTGTTTTGTTCCATTCCATCCCACCCCAACCCATTCTTTCATTTAAAAAAATGCTGACCCAGAACTTCTAAATTGATTTCACAACCCACTGATTGGTCATGACCCACAGTTTGAAACACTTCTCTTTTCTGGTAGCTCTCAGAATTCCCCATGCCTAAGAAATAGCTGGGAAGCTTGTTACAAAGGCAGAGTCCCCATTCTAATTCTGCTCACCTGCAGCCTGCATTTCAGAAGTCCCCAAAGTCCCCAAAGTGATGCTGATGAGGAGGGTGGCTTAAAGAACCACTCGTGCAAAAACACACGTCCACATGTTACCAAGTCCAAGCTCGCCGCACGACAGGCCAATAAACCAGGAGATGAGGTGTTGAGGCAGGAAATAGCAACTTTATTCAGAAAGCCATCTCCGAGAAGACGGCACACTAATGTCCTAGAGTACCATCTTATCAGGGTCTGGATCATAGTTTCTTTTATAGAGCAGAGAGGGGGTGGAGGTGAGGAAGTAAAGTAAAAAGGCCATAAGTCTCGCAAAACATCTCCTGGTTTGGCCAGCCTTGGGGAGGGGATGTGTTATTTCTTCTTTCTTGCAGCCATTCACAGGTAAGCAGGGTCAGAATGTTTCCCTGTGAGCTGAACAAAAGTACTTTAGTTTAACGCTTAGGCAGAGGGGCAGGGTTCCCCAAGGGAGGCCATTATGTATGCCAATAGCTATAGACAACATCCTTTTAGCCATTACAGTAACAAAAGCAACAGAGCAAAGGTTAAAGTAAACAGATCCAACATGGAGTCAGATTTTGTTCTTCCCTGTTACATACACTGGGAAACACACACACACACACACACACACACACACACACTTTTCTGGATACTCTATGTTATTTCATTTATCTGTGTGTCCAATCTGTATCGATGCAGGGAAGGTATTTTTAGTTGCAAACAAGGAAAACTCAATAGAACGGATTAAAAAAATGCAATGAATTGATTGACTTATAATTGAGAAGTCTGGGGCTTCAGGCAAGGTGGGATCTCACAACCCAGATGAAGTAGGCAGGACCTGCCTTCTCTCTCTGCATTTACTGTCTCTGCTTTCTTTGTCTTGGCACCACCTTGGTTTGAATCCAGGAGCTTCCAAGGTTACATGCTTCCTTGGTCATATCCAACAGGAAAAAGAGAGAATCTACATAAATAGGCATTCCAGAATTAGGTGAAGTTGTCCTTCTGTGATCTGATTTGAACCCAGCACTGGGGTAGGAGAATGGAACATGCAGACTGGCTTGTGCTAATCAGATGTCACCCTAGAGGTGGGGATAAGGTCAATCCCACCTAAACTCTGGCTATTCAGGGTGCTCTTTGGGAATGGGAAGGGGAGGTTGGATGCTCACGATGGCAAGGAATCAACAATTGCACCTCCAGGGACTTCCCTGGCAGTCCAGTGGTTAAGACCCTGTGCTTCCAATGCAGGCGGTGTGGGTTCGGTCCCTGGTTGGGGAACTAAGATCCCACATGCCGCACAGCGTGGCCAAACAATTAAAAAAAACACAACAAACAAAAAACAACTACACCTCCATTTACGGAGACCACACCTTTTTGATGATTACAGCTTTTAGTATATTTTACTATCTCATGGCTGTTCTTTTACAATTTCATGGCTTTTCATGTTAGGTGAATTTTAGCATCAGCCTTTCAAGTTATATTATGAACCCTCTTAGGAGGTTGCTTGGAATTGCATTGAAGTTCTGGATTAAAGTGGGGGTGAAATCAACATCTTTACGATGTTGAGCCTTTTTACCCAAAGAACAAGATAAGTCTTTCCATTTTTCAGGTCTACTCACGTTCTCCAGTGAAGTTTTATAAGTATTACCACATAGATCTTGGGTATTTCTTGTAACTTTATGCCTCAGTATTGTGTGTGTGTGTGTCTGCTTTTTGTTGTTGACATGGATAGATCTTTTGGCCCCTGACATTGTGTAATTGATTGAGGCTGCCATAAAAGAAAGTTACTGGTGTTTGTGTATTTATCTTGTATTTGGACACCCTACGAAACCTTCTTAGTTATAACACTATTTCAGCTGGTTCTCCTCATGGGAATCTTTGCCCCCTTTCTCTCCTCAGATGCTCTGCAGTTTGTCTCAGTCTCTTCTCTCAGGAGTGGTTTCTTTTCTTTTTCTTTTTCTTTTTTTCACTAAATGAATATTACCATATTGCTTGCTCTCCCAAATTTTATTTTATATTTATTAATTTGTATTGGAGTGTAGTTGCTTTACCATATTGTGTTAGTTTCTACTGTACAGCAAAGCGAATCAGCTATATATATACATATATCCCCTCTTTTTTGGATTTCCTTCCCATTTAGGTCACCAAAGAGCAATGAGTAGAGTCCCCTGTGCTATACAGTAAGTTCTCACTAGTTATCTGTTTTATACATAGTAGTGTAAATATGTCAATCCCAATCTCCCAGTTCATCCCATCCCCCTTCACCCCCTTGGTAACCATAAGTTTGTTCTCTACGTCTGTGTCTCTATTTCTGCTTTGCAAGTGAGTTCATCTGTACCATTTTCCTAGATTCCATCTATAAGCGATATTATACGATATTTGTTTTTCTCTTTCTGACTTACTTCACTCTGTATGACAGTCTCTAGGCCCATCCACATCTCTGCAAATGGCACGTAAGTGGTTTCTTAATCCTCAGTTCCCTCCACCTCTTCTTAGAGCTTTTCCCTCTTTATTCTTCCTGCTTCATCCTACACCATCCGGCCCCTACCAGAACTCCTCCATTCCATGAGTCAAAATCATATTCAACATCTTCAGGTTTCATGGGTAGTATGAAGTGGACATTTTCCCGTAAACCTCTCTTAATATATAAAATTCTTTGCGGGATACCACTGAGGGCTGTTATTTACAAGCTGCCAAACTGTGGGTAATAATTGTTCTCATACTTGGCATCAAGTTTAACTGCCTAATGGGGACAGTGGAAATACCACTGTGTGTCTGGAGAGAGAAACTATTTCAGGGGTTGGGGGAGGGTGTAATTTGGCCCTCCTTGTTAAAGCTCCAGTAAATATTCTCCTGCCACTGCTTTTGGAGATAGAGAGGCATCCCGCCCCCGACCTCAAACTTTATTAGATTTTTAAAAGATTGCATATTTTACTCTCTGCAGCAGGTCAGATAGCATAAAAACAGGTTGTTAATCGCAGCAGTTCAAGTAACAGAAAGATGTTAATAATCCCCTTACCCGTCATCTCACCCCCACCCCACGTTTAGCGTGTATCCTTCTATGCCATGTTTGTACATAGGGGCATGTTTATTTTTTTTTAATGGAAGTATAGTTGATCTACAATATTGTGTTAGTTTCAAGTGTACAGCAAAGTGATTTGGTTATACATGTATATGTATATATCTGTATTCTTCTTTCGATTCTTTTCCATTATAGTTTATTACAAGGTATTGAATATA
Organism: Pseudorca crassidens; assembly: GCF_039906515.1. Lineage (NCBI taxonomy): Eukaryota > Metazoa > Chordata > Mammalia > Artiodactyla > Delphinidae > Pseudorca > Pseudorca crassidens. The sequence goes on from NC_090307.1 coordinate 86,121,662, forward strand.
ATTCCCTGTGCTATACAGTAAATCCTGTGGCTTATCTGTTTTATGTACGGTGGTGTGAATCTGTTAATCCCGTACTCCCAATTTATCCCTCTCCCCTTCCCCTTTGGTAACTATAAGTTTGTTTTCTATGTCTGTGAATCTGTTTCTGTTTTGTAATTAAGTTCATTTGTACTGTTTTTTAGATTCCACATGTAAATGATACAATATAGTATTTGTCTTTCTCTGTCTGACGTACTTCACGTAGTATGATAATCTCTAGGTCCATCCATTATTGGTTTTGATTTTTTCTTTTTTTTAATTATATCTTTATTGAATTATAATTGCTTTACAATGTTGTGTTCGTTTCTGCTGCACAACAAGCTGAATCATCTATATGTATACCTATGTCCCCTCCCTCTTGTGTCTCCCTCCCACCCTCCCTATCCCACCCCTCTAGGTGTCACAAAGCACCGAGCTGATCTCGCTGTGCTATGCGGCTGCTTCCCACTAGCTAGCTGTTTTATACATGGTAGTGTATATATGTCCATGCCACTCTCTCACTTCTTCCCAGCCTCCCCTTCCCCCACTGTGTCCTCAATTCCGTTCTCTCTGTCTGCCTCTCTATTCCTGCCCTGCCACTAGGTTCATCAGTACCATTTTTCTAGATTCCATATATATGCGTTAATATACAGATATGCGGTATTTGTTTTTCTCTTTCTGACTTAACTTCACTCTGTATGACAGACTCTAGGTCCATCCACCTCACTACAGATGACTTACTTTGCTTAGTATGGTCATCTCTAGGTCCATCCATTATTGGTTTTGATTTTTAAAAAAAATTAGAGTATACTATTCACCTTACAACCTGCTGTTGTTTTCAAAAACTTTAAATTTTGGAATAGTTTTAGATTTGCAGACAAGTTGCGAAGAGTTCCCACATAGCCCTCACCCAGTTTCTCCTATGGTACATTTGTCAAAACCAAGAAACCAACTCCAGTACATTACTGTGAACTAAACTCCATCCTCATTCACGTGTCACCCGTTTCCCCCCAATATCCCCATCCAGGGTGCCACACTGCATTCAGTCGTCATGTCTGCTTAGTCTCCTCCAATCCGAGACAGTTCCTTAGTTCTTTTATGTCTCTCATGACCTTGACACTTTTGAAGAATACCGGCCAATTATTTTGTAGAATGCCCCTCAGTGGGTCTTTGTTTGATTTATTTCTCTTGCGTAGACTCTGCGATAGGTTCTGGGGAGGAAGAACACAGGCAAATTCTCATCACATCCTATCAGCAGTACATGCGATCATCCCGTTGCTGATGAGGTTAACCTTGATCACGTGCTCATGGTTTTTTAACTTGGTGTGTCAGTTACCTCTTCACGTCAACACGTGGCCCTCACGCATTCTTTTCAACAGGTGCATAATATTCCATAGTGTTGATGAAACAGGGTTCGTTCAAGTCTTCCAGAGTTCTCATATAAATGTGAAAATAATGTGAAAGCTCTCGACTCGATACCTGGATAAGAGTGATTCCCAATAGGTGTGTTGAACTGGAAAGACACCCGTATGTTTACTGTGGGTGAGACTTAAAGCTGGGGAGGTCCCAGTGCAGGGGGAAGTGCTAGATAGTAGAGGGAGCCTTCAAGGAGGGGAGGATGGGTCAGCAGAGGCCAGTGGTGCCCAGTGGGGAACCTTCCAAGAAGTGTGTAAAGGGCTGTAAGAGTGATGGGGCCATAGTTATGGCTTCAGCGCAGAGGAGCAAAGAAAGTTATTATAAGTGGTGGGATGCAGAGAGGGTCAGGTGAGGCCAAGGCGGACCACGGGGAAGACCTTAGGAAAGACTGGGTGAAAGCCCATTTTGATCCAGGCGCAGGAGGTAAGGCAGCGACATCTTCGCTAAAGGGGCAAACAGAAGGAGGAAACTTTGGGAGCCGGGAGGCCTCTGTCTTTTGTCACATTACCGTGTACCATCTCCGAAGGGATACGCCAACCTGCTGTAACATCGCCTTGGACAATGCACACGCCACTCCCGGTGGGTGGAGGGTAGGTCCTGCAGAAGTGACGGATCCAGATGTTTTCCAGAAGCTCTTTGTTTCGTGTGGAGGGCTGGGATCTCCCCTTTCCTTCCACCAGATGAAGGCCATCTACCCTCACCCCTTAGGAAATCTGGAGCCTATATTCCAGCATAGCTTTGTCATTGAGATGTCAGTGTTTGCATACACACTCGACAGTCACCCAGCTTTTGACAATCAAAAGTTGAGGGTCACTGCAATTTTCTCTTTCTCAACAGACGAGGTGCCTTGGATGTTTGTGGCTGAGAATTCCCTCCGCCAGCCCTGTAACTGCTGCCTGATCCCCTTTCTTCTCCACCTGCCCCCCACCCCTCCCGTCCCAAGCAGACAGAAACCAGATCCCGCCCCCCTGCCCAATGAAATTTCAAATCAGGAACACAGGAGGCTTCGTCTAAAAGGTAACTGATGTCAGAGGAAGCCAATTCAATTTCCTCCTGGAGGACAAAGCCGATTTCAGACCTAATGATTGCATTTTTCTCTAACATACTAATTTCAGAGATGTTTCCCCAGGCAGACCCAGAGTCAGCCATCCTTTCTGATATGGGGTCAGATCTCTCAGTGGTACTGCTGCTTCGCTGCAGTGGTCCTGCAGACCTCAGCCATCAGAAATACATCCTGCTTTCTTAAAATGCTGTTACGTTATTCCACTGGGCTACTCCGCACTTAGCAATCTGACTTTATCAAGCAGCGCCTGTGTTAGCAGTTGCTAGCAGTGACCAGCTTCAGCCGTTCTTAGAGCGCCAGCTCTCACCCCACCTGTTGGAAGGAGAGTGGCTGTGTCCCTTTCAGATGCTTTGATGAGAATGTGATTATTTTATAATCAGGATAACTGATTCTTTTCTTCTTCTCTTCATTGAGGTGAAATTCACATGACATAAAACTGACCATTTTAAGTGGAATAACTCAGGGGCACTTAGTACATTCGTGATGTTGTCTAAGCATCACCTTTATCTAGTTCCAGTCCATTTTTGTCACCCCAGGAGAAGACCCCATACCCATTAAATAGTTGCTCTGCATTCCCCCCTCCCCCAGCCCCTGGACACCAACAATCTCCTTCTTATCTCTTTGAATTGGCCTATTCTAGATATTTCATAGAAAGGCATCGTACTGGGACTTCCCTGGTGGTCTAGTGGTTAGGAATCCATGCTTCCACAGCTGAGGGAGGGACTGGGTTCGATCCCTGGCAGAGGAACCAAGATCCCACAAGCTGTGCGCATGGCCAAACAAAATAATAATCAAGAAAAGGAATCATACAAAATATGTGACATTTTGTGTTTGGCTCCCTTCCCTCAGCACGACGTTTGTGAGGTTCACCTACATGGTAGCATGTGTCAGAATTTCATTCATCTTTATGGCTGAATAATATTCCACTCTATAGGTAGACCACAATTTATCTGTTCATCCATTGATGGACATTTGAGTTGTTTCCACTTTTTGGTTATTTTGAATAAAGCTGCTCTGAACCTTTGTATACATATAATTGAGGAGTGAGTGATTCTTTTTTTTTTTTTTTTTTTTTTTTGCGGTACGTGGGCCTCTCACTGTTGTGGCCTCTCCCCCGTCGCGGAGCACAGGTTCCGGATGCGCAGGCTCAGCGGCCATGGCTCACGGGCCCAGTCGCTCTGCGGCACGTGGGATCTTCCCGGACCGGGGCACGAACCCGTGTCCCCTGCATCGGCAGGCGGACTCTCAACCACTGCGCCACCAGGGAAGCCCTGTGAGTGATTCTTGAGACAGAGGGTCAGCGAGACCGCTCTCTCCCCAAGGAAATGTTCCCATACTCCTTTCTTTTCCTGGTGGCTTCACACAGTTTTCTGCATTACTTCCATGCATGGCCACTTATTGGATTATTAGAGTTTTCTAAATAATCATAATGCTATTAATCAGCCTCTAGAATAATCTTTGCTCATTGCCACCACTGTCCATGTTAATAAAATACTTCAGTGCTAGGGACTTCCCTGGCAGTCCAGTGGTTAAGACTTCGCCTTCCAATATAGGGGGTGCGGGTTCGATCCCTGGTTGGGGAGCTAAGATCCCACGTGCCTCAGGGCCAAAAAATCAAAACATAAAACAGAAGCAATATTGTAACAAATTCAACAAAGACTTAAAAAAAATACTTCAGTGCTAGGAAGATGCTTGGAATGCTTATGGCGGTATACATAGCTTATTGTTAGAGAGACAGGCTTAGGTTAAACTCCTGGCTCTGCCACTTACTAGCTGGGGAAACTGAGGTGGTTCACTGAACAGCCTCACCAAGGTGTTAATGGGTAACTGAAAAACGAGCATTAAAAATCACACCCACCTCCCAGCATTCCTGGGAGAGCAAATGAGGTGAGGAATATAAAATGCTGAGGACAGTCCCTGGCACATGGTGAAAGCTGACCACATGGGGGTTATTTTTCTTATTATTCTGTAACAGTGCCAGGTTTGGTGGTGGGATCTAAGCATACTGAGTTCTATTCCGGGCTAGCTGTGAGATCTTGCACAAGTGGTCCTGTGGTCTAGGATTTAGGACTGCTTATGGGATGATAGGGTGACGTATTTGGGGATTCCGTGAGATGTTCTGCGTCTTAAGAGATCAGCTGTCCATTTCTTTGGAGCAGTCTTTGCATATCCTGCCTGGGAAGGAGATGAGAGAAGCCCAGTACGAGCTCTCTCGCTGTCTGTCCGTATCTTTCTGTGGTGTCCATCGCGGTCTCTCCTGACTCTCTGGCTCCCTCTTTCAGACCCCCTGCTGAATCAGCCTACACTTCCCCTGGCTCCACATTGCTTATATGTGACACCAATCTCTTCTAAACACAGGCAGAGCTCAAAATCCGTTACAGAAACACCCAGAAAGTCTGTATGTGGTTACCTCTGAATCGAACCGAGCCAAGAGGTTGGGACTGTTTCTTGTTTTAACTGTATCGTTATTGGTGTTTGATCAGGTACACGCTGGCAAGGCAAAGCTCTGTGCGTCCAGGCAAAAGACTAAAAGAATCGGAAAAAGGTGAATTTCACATGTTTTGCATTTAGAACAGGTAGTTTCCCTAGCCTGCAAAGAAACTGAACATTGAACTCATTGGCATGACAACACTTTGTAAGGTGGGGTAGATGGGAATGTGTCATTAAGGAAGATACTTGAGGCAGAACGTATTGGTTTTCAACCCAACAGCCGTGTGCCTCTTCCATGCCCACTGCTCCCCCGCGCAGATGTGGGTAAATCCTGATCCGTTGATGCAAACATGTGGCTCCATCCCTTTTTCCTGTTTCTGGCTTAGACATGGACATGTGACCAGTTCTCGCCAATGAGGTGTGAGAAGTCTCCTGGGGGCTTCTGGGAAAGGATTCTTAGCTCCTATAGAGACACAAGGAGGAGATAGCCCCCTTTCCACTTCTGGATGTTGTGTGTGGATGTTTGCCTGGAGCTGTGGCAGCCACCTTGAGACCATGAGGGATGCCATTGAGGATGACAGTAAGAAAGATAGAAGGAACCTGAGTCCTCGATGCCATCAGTGAGCTGTTGAATTAACCAGCCCTGGAACCACTCTACCTCTGGATGTCTTGCTAGGGGAGATGATCAATGGCTTCATCATTGAAACACTTTGTTTGGGCTTCCCATTACTTCCAAAGAAGCACATGCCAACTGATTCAATGACTCCAAATCATGTGGAATAGAAGTAACAGGTGGGACAACTGGTTGACCAGTTGCGTCTAGGGAAAATACCATACCAGTTAACCCACTGTCACCTGCTTCATCAACCTGTGCCTATAGAATGAGAAGTTCCACTGCCTTTTTATAGCCAGGTCACAAGCCTGCATCTTCTCCAGCCTCCTTGAAGGAAATGAGCTTCTTCACAAGGACCCCACGGGGAGTTTCAAGAGGAGTTCCCCACAGAAACAGCAGAAAGGAAGAGGTCACTCAGTCTCTCCCTCAAACCTTCTCATCTGAATGCCACCTTCTCTGTTCAATGGGGGCAACATAAATACCTGCAACAGGAGATCGTTCTGGGGAACGAAAGAGCTAGTAATGATTGTTAAGTGCTGAGGACACTGCCTGGCACATAATAAGCAGTCAGTAAGCATGGCTACTGTTATTATTCATTCTTCTCCTCTTTGACAGGCGATGTCTTAAGCAGGGATGCATTTAGCTTACACGTCACACAGTCAGTCTGTAATGTTTGAGGGATGTCTTCTAACAGGACTAGAGACCTTGACAAAGGAGGGGAAAAGGGTAACGGGACAGGGAGAAGAAAGAGTGAGAAGAGGTGGAGAGAGAGCAGGAGGGAAGGAGGGGAGGAAGAAAAAGCAGCCAATGTCAAGGAGAGGGGGGCAGGGGGTCCACAGGGAACATCATGCCCTGGCTAGCAAAGAACATTCCCGGGGGGAGGGGGGCTGCGTTCAGATGTGGTCATCACTGATCTTTAATTCCTGATCAATCAGCCCCTCACTGGGTTCTTGCCCTAGAGACAGCCGGATGTCCTCTAATTGGGAGCAGCTGAGACGCAAGGTCTTTTGCAACATATATTGTTTCCAGGGCCTCCTTCTTCCTGTGGCTTCTGTTTTTCTTATTAAATGCTGCTTCTAAATTTGTAGCTGAAAAAAAAGACGGTGAGATGGCCAGGGAAAGCATGAGTCCTCCCAGCCCTGTGCTTGCGCCCCGCAAAGGAGAGCTGTAGGTCTCTGCGTCCAGAGATGCTTTCTGGACATGTAGTTTACAAATGGCCTGGCGCAGGGAGCTAGGCCTTTCATCCAAGTGTCCAGATTAATGTTGCCTCTGAGTGTTTGAAGGAGCCATGAGGTCTGACTTACCCATAGCCCTTCCTTTCTGGCTGAACCCCCGTAGGTCTCTCTCTGTCGTTATATCTGGGGAACTTCTCAACAGGAAGAGAGAAGCCTGTTGTCAAAAATTCCATGAATTGATGTCAGCTCAGCAGCCACGAGGAATATTGGGCCACGTGAGGCATGTTCTGGGACCCCAATATCTCTCCACCATTTCCTGAGCTGGAAAGTGAAGGGAACAGGAAGGAATTCACGTCCTCTGCCAAAGCTCAGAGGCTGCAATGAGGTGAAACGCACCAGCCACAACAGGGGAGCTGGCCTAGAGGCTTGGGTTTCCTGCTTGTGTCCTGGGAACACATCCCCTGAAAATCTAGAACCCCATGGGCATCCTAGGGTTAATGCTACAAGCCCCAGGTCAAGCATGCGGCTTTGGTGTGCCCTGGGGAGCTTGCAGCTGGTCTGTGAGGGTCATCCAGTTCCCAGCAGTAGCTATGTCTCCACCCACATGGAGCTGTCACACTTAAATGTGAATTCTCTGTCGTTTCCAAGCTCAAGATCAAGGGCCTCCCTGTCTCCCTCCCCCAACCTGTGGCTGGTCTGAGGTTAACCTCGGTATTGATAAGGCATCGTCTGAATGACTCTGGGAAAACTGTGAGTCAGTGACATCTAGTTGCCTACCTAAATAGCCATTCTCTCCTTGTTCATCAGAAAGAGAGTCCGGATAATGTGCCCAACCACAAACTGCATTCCTTGGCTTCGCTTGTGGCTCAGTGTATGCCCTTGTGACTGAGTTCTGACCAGTGGAAGTGAAAGTGTGGCACGGCACTTCCAAGAAGTCTTCTTCTTTTTTTAACATCTTTATTGGAGTATAATTGCTTTACAGTGGTGTGTTAGTTTCTGCTTTATAACAAAGTGAATCAGTTATACATATACATATGTTCCCATATCTCTTCCCTCTTGCGTCTCCCTCCCTTCCACCCTCCCTATCCCACCCCTCCAGGTGGTCACAAAGCACCAAGCTGATCTCCCTGTGCTATGCGGCTGCTTCCCACTAGCTATCTATTTTACATTTGGTAGTGTATATATGTCCACGCCACTCTCTCACTTCGTCCCAGCTTACCCTTCCCCCTCCCCATGTCCTCAAGTCCATTCTCTACGTCTGCGTCTTTATTCCTGTCCTGCCCCTAGGTTCTTCAGAACCATTTTTTTTTTTTTAGATTCCATATATTTGTGTTAGCATATGGTATTTGTTTTTCTCTTTCTGACTTAACTTCACTCTGTATGACAGACTCTAGGTCCATCCATCTCACTACAAATACCTCAGTTTCATTTCTTTTTGTGGCTGAGTAATATTCCAATGTATATATGTGCCACATCTTCTTTATCCATTCATCTGTCAGTGGACACTTAGGTTGCTTCCATGTCCTGGCTATTGTAAATAATGCTGCAGTGAACATTGTGGTACATGACTCTTTTTGAATTATGGTTTTCTCAGGGTATATGCCCTGTAGTGGGATTGCTGGGTCATATGGTAGTTCTATTTTTAGTTTTTTAAGGAACCTCCATACTGTTCTCCATAGTGGCTGTATCAGTTTACATTCCCACCAACAGTGCAAGAGGGCTCCCTTTTCTCCACACCCTCTCCAGCATTTATTGTTTGTAGATTTTTTTTTTTTTTTTGCTGTACGCGGGCCTCTCACTGTTGTGGCCTCTCCCGTTGTGGAGCACAGGCTCCGGACGCGCAGGCTCAGTGGCCATGGCTCACGGGCCTAGCCGCTCCGTGGCATGTGGAATCTTCCTGGACCAGGGCACAAACCCGTGTCACCTGCATCGGCAGGCGGACTCTCAACCACTGCACCACCAGGGAAGCCCTGTTTGTAGAATTTTTGATGATGGCCATTCTGACCAGTGTGAGGTGATACCTCATTGTAGTTTTGATTTGCATTTCTCTAATGATTAGTGATGTCGAGCATTCTTTCATGTGTTTGTTGGCCATCTGTATATCTTCTTTGGAGAAATGTCTATTTAGGTCTTCTGCCCATTTCTGGATTGGGTTGGTTGTTTCTTTTTGATATGGAGCTGCATGAGCTGCTTGTAAATTTTGGAGATTAATCCTTTGTCAGTTGCTTCAGTTGCAAATATTTTCTCCCATTCTGAGGGTTGTCTTTTCGTCTTGTTTGTGTTTTCCTTTGCTGTGCAATAGCTTTGAAGTTTCATTAGGTCCTATTTGTTTATTTTCGTTTTTATTTCCATTTCTCTAGGAGGCGGGTCAAAAAGGATCTTGCTGTGATTTATGTCATAGAGTGTTCTGCCTATGTTTTCCTCTAAGAGTTTGATAGTGTCTGGCCTTACATTTAGGTCTTTAATCCATTTTGAGTTTATTTTTGTGTATGGTGTTAGGGAGTGTTCTAATTTCATTCTTTCACATGTAGCTGTCCAGTTTTCCCAGCACCACTTATTGAAGAGGCTGTCTTTTCTCCGTTGTATATTCTTGCCTCCCTTATCAAAAATAAGGTGACCAAATGTGCGTGGGTTTATCTCTGGGCTTTCTGTCCTGTTCCATTGATCTATATTTCTGTTTTGGTGCCAGTACCATACTATCTTGATTACTATAGCTTTGTAATTTAGTCTGAAGTCCAGGAGCCTGATTCCTCCAGCTCCATTTTTCTTTCTCAAGATTGCTTTGGCTATTCACGGTCTTTTGTGTTTCCATACAAATTGTGAAATTTTTTGTTCTAGTTCTGTCAAAAATGCCATTGGTAGTTTGATAGGAATTGCATTGAATCTGTAGATTGCTTTGTGTGGTATAGTCACTTTCACAATGTTGATTCTTCCAGTACAAGAACTTGGTATATCTCTCCATCTGTTTGTATCATCTTTAATTTCTTTCATCAGTGTCTTATAATTTCCTGCATGCAGGTCTTTTGTCTGCTTAGGTAGGTTTATTCCTAGGTATTTTATTCTTTTTGTTGCAGTGGTAAATGGGAATGTTTCCTTAATTTCTCTTTCAAACTTTTCATTAGTATATAGGAATGCAAGAGATTTCTGTGCACTAATTTTGTATCCTGCTACTTTACCAAATTCATTGATTAGCTCTAGTAGTTTTCTGGTAGCATCTTTAGGATTCTCTATGTATAATATCATGTCATCTGCAAAGTGATAGCTTTACTTCTTCTTTTCCGATTTGGATTCTTTTATTTCTTTTTCTTCTCCGATTGCTGTGGCTAAAAATTCCAAAACTATGTTGAATAATAGTGGTGAGAGTGGGCAACCTTGTCTTGTTCCTGATCTTAGTGGAAATGGTTTCAGTTTTTCACCATTGAGGACGATGTTGGCTGTGGGTTTGTCATATGTGGCCTTTATTATGTTGAGGAAAGTTCCCTCTGTGCCTACTTTCTGCAGGCTTTTTATCGTAAATGGTGTTGAATTTTGTCGAAAGCTTTCTCTGCATCTATTGAGATGATCATATGGTTTTTCTCCTTCAATTTGTTAATATGGTGTATCACACGGATTGATTTGTGTATATTGAAGAATCCTTGCATTCCTGGGATAAACCCCACCTGATCATGGTGTATGATCCCTTTAAAGTGCTGTTGGATTCTGTTTGCTAGTATTTTGTTGAGGATTTTTGCATCTATGTTCATCAGTGATATTGGCCTGTAGTTTTCTTTCTCTGTGACATCTTTGTCTGGTTTTGGTATCAGGGTGATGGTGGCCTCGTAGAAGGAGTTTGGGAGTGTTCCTCCCTCTGCTATATTTTGAAAGAGTTTGAGAAGGACAGGTGTTAGCTCTTCTCTAAATGTTTGATAGAATTCGCCTGTGAAGCTATCTGGTTCTGGGCTTTTGTTTGTTGGAAGATTTTTAATCACAGTCTCAATTTCAGCACATGTGATTGGTCTGTTTATATTTTCTATTTCTTCCTGGTTGAGTCTCAGAATGTTGTACATTCCTAAGAATTTGTCCATTTCTTCCAGGTTGTCCATTTTATTGGCGTATAGTTGCTTGTAGTAATCTCTCATGATCCTTTGTATTTCTGCAGTGTCAGTTGTTATTTCTCCATTTTCATTTCTAATTCTATTGATTTGAGTCTTCTCCCTTTTTTTCTTAATGAGTCTGGCTAATTTTGTTTATCTTCTCAAAAAACAAGCTTTTAGTTTTATTGATCTTTGCTATTGTTTCCTTCATTTCTTTTTCATTTATTTCTGATCTGATCTTTATGATTTCTTTCCTTCTGCTAACTTTGTTTTTTTTTTTATTCTCCAAAAAGTCTTCTTAAAGAGCGCTGACTCAGCTGGGAAGATAGCCCTTTTTGGTTGATCATTCTTCCTATTTCCTGGAAGGTAGTCTTGATGGCTGGAGCTCCAGCAGCCATCTTGGACCATGAGATGACCTTGAGGATGGAAGCTGCAGGCTGGGAGAATGAAACAGAAATATAGAAAGAGCCTGAGTCTCTGATGGCATCAGGGAGCCACCATGCCAGCCTTTGGCTGCCTATTAACAGGCTTCTTTTAAGTGACAAAGAAATAAACTTGTATCCTGTTCAGTTCACTGATAGTTTAGATTGTCTGTTATTTGCAGCCAAAGGTATTCCTAATTGATATACCTATCAAATTTCCTCTCTATTATTCAGTTGCCACTGTGCATGGAATTCACCTACTAGAGATGCATCCTTTGTGTTAAGCTTGCCATTTATGGGCACATCAACTCATATTAAAGTAGAAGCAGGGGGACCGATGAAGTTCATCTTTGAATCTTCTGAGTTTGGTTCTCTCCTTCCAGGCTTTGGTCTCTTCCCTCTCCCCCAGCTTTGGTTTGCTTTTAGTTTGCTGTCAAGTAATTTTCCCCCGGCTGATAAGTCATTACGTTTTATGGGATATTTGGTTTCAATCAATTTGTCATTCCCTACTAAGTCACTCCTATTAGTGACAAAATTGTCATTATAGCTCCAATCTTGAAAAAAAATTTTTCTTTGATTCAACATCCCTCTACGATTGCCCCATTTCTCTGCTCCCCTTTATAGCAAAAATTCCAGAAAGATTCATCTGTACCAGGGCTATCTAACTGGATAACTCCAAGAAGCAGCATTCACATCATGGCCTGTATTAAGGGCACCTCTGAGTTGTGCAGTGCGCAACTTGCAGATCTGCACATCGGAGTTTTGAACTATACTCACTGCTTCCACTGCCTTAACTACCAGGCTCTTTTGAACCTAATCTAATCAGACATGTGCTTCCACTACTCTAGATAAACAGCTCTTGTCAAGGTTCCCAGTGACAACCATCTTACGAAATCCAAAGGTAAATTCTCAGTCCTCACCTTACTCAGTTTAGCAGCAAGCAGCATTTGTCAATCACACCTCTTTCTTAAAACTCTTCCTTTCCCTGGCTTCTGGGACTCCATTCTCTGGGTTTTCTTCCTACTGCACTAGTTATGACTTTTCAGCCTCATTGTCTTCCCCGAACTCGACTGTTTTGTTCATTGCTAAATTCTCGGCACACAGAATAGTGCCTGGCACGCGGCAAGCCCTCGATCAACATGGCAGGCATTGAATGAATGCGTGCATAGGGGATTGTATCTGAAGGAGCTAATGCCAAATAGTGGAATTTCAGGCACTGTGATAGGAGTGCTGATATTTGGGGGGGCAGGATAGTTAGTTCTGCTAACTTCTAAAACATTACAGAGGTGGGAAGCCACAGGAAGTTACTTGTTTTTCTTTACAGGGAATAATAGGTCAGTTCTTGTGTCTTAGGTGCTGCGTTGAAAACACAGGAGACACATTATTCACAATAGCCTGGACTTGGAAACAACATAAATGTCCATCAAGGGACGAATGGATAAATATAGAGAAGATGTGGTGTATGTACGCAATGGGATATTATTCAGACATGAGAAAAAAGGAAATCCTGTTGTCTGCGACATCGTGGATGGACCTTGAGGGCATTACGCTGAGTGAGATTAAGTCAGACACAGACACAAATACTGTGTGATCTCACTTATGTGTGGAATTGAAAAAGGCTGAACTCTATGAGTTTTACGAAACAGAGGGTAGAATGGTGGTTACCAGGGCTGGGGGGTTGGGGGGAATTGGGGAGATGTTGGCCAAAGGGTACAAATTCCCACTTATGAGACAAATAAGTTCTGGGAATCTAACATGCAGCATGGTGATTATAGTTAAAAAGATTGTATTATATACTTGAAGTTGCTAAGACAGATCTTAAAGGTTCTCACCATGAAAAAGAAATGGTGGGAATTCCCTGGTGGTACAGTGGTTAGGGCTCTGCATTTTCACTGCCGAGGGCTTGGGTTTGATCCATGGTCAGGGAACTGAGATCCCGCAAGCCGCGTGGGACGGCCAAGAAAAGAAAAAGAAAAAGAAATGGTAATTATGGGATGGGATGGAGGTGCTGGTTAATGCAAGTGTATCAGATCAACACATGGTACCCTTGTCATTGCATTGGGCTCACCCAGATAACCTCCCCATCTCAAGATCCTCAACTTAATCACACCTGCCAAGTCCCTTTTGCCACACAAGGTCCCTGCACATTGCCATTTACAGACAGGTGTCAGGGTTAGGACGTGGACATCTTTGGGGCCATTACGTGTCTGCCACACTTCCTGATCCTGAGTCTTTACTCCAGTGTCACTTTCTCAGTGGGGCTTGTCCTGCCCAGCCAGGGCCCCTGCTCTACCTTTTCTTCTAGCAAAGTATGTCATTGACTACTACCTTATGTATGTTGGTATATTGCCTGTTTCCCCCAGTAGAATGTCAGCTCCAGAAGGGCAGGGATCTTGGCCATTTTCTTCACTGCTGCCTCTCCAGCACCTGGCATGTAGAAGGTGCTCAATAAATACTGGTTAAATGAATGATAGAAAATAAATAACAAGGGTGTGGAGAAAAGGGAACCCTCCTACACAGTTGGTGGGGATGTAAATGGATACAGCCACTATGGAGAACAGTATGGAAGTTTCTTAAAAAACTAAAAATAGGGCTTCCCTGGTGGCGCAGTGGTTGAGAATCCGCCTGCCAATGCAGGGGACACGGGCTTGAGCCCTGGTCCGGGAAGATCCCACATGCCGCGGAGCAGCTAAGCCCGTGCGCCACGACTACTGAGCCTGCGCTCTAGAGCCCGTGAACCACAACTACTGAAGCTCGCGCACCTAGAGCCCGTGCTCCGCCACAAGAGAAGCCACCAGAGTGAGAAGCCCGCGCACCGCAATGAAGAGTAGCTCCCGCTCGCCACAACTAGAGAAAAGCCTGCACACAGCAACGAAGACCCAACACAGCCAAAAATAAATAAATGAATTAATTAATTTTTTTTAAAAAGTATAAATATGACCCAGCAATCCCACTCCTGGGCATATACCCAGAGAAAACCATAATCCAAAAAGACACATGCACCCCAATGTTCACTGCAGCACTATTTACAATAGCCAGGTCATGGAAGCAACCTAAATGCCCATCAACAGACGAATGGATAAAGAAGATGTGGTACATATATACAATGGAATACCACTCAGCCATAAAAAAGAATGAAACTGTGCCATTTGCAGAGATGTGGATGGACCTAGAGACTGTCATACAGAGTGAAGTAAGTCAGAGAAAAAACAAATATCGTCTATTAATGCATATATGTGGAATCTAGAAAAACGGTACAGATGAACCTATTTGCAAAGCAGAAATAGAGACACAGACGTAGAGAACAAACATATGGACACCAAGGGGGGGAAGGGGGTGGGATGAATTGGGAGATTGAGGTTGACATATATACACTACTATGTATAAAATAGATAAGTAATGAGAACCTACTGTGTAGCACAGGGAACTCTACTCAATGTTCTGTGGTGACCTAAATGGGAGGGAAATCCAAAAAAGAGGGGATATATGTGTACATATAGCTGGTTCACTTCACCTGTACAGCAGAAACTAAGACAACGTTGTAAAGCAACTATACCCTAATTAAAGAAAAAAAAAAAAGAAAAAACAGCCAACCCTCTTTAACCTCAATACGAGCCCCACAGATGGAAATTGCTCGTAACCATTAAACTCGGTCAGGGGACTGATGCAGTGGACTAGCCCTTTGAGCCCTGTGTTGGGAGACTGAGAACCTCACCCAGGCGGGTCCCAGGCTGCCACTGAGGCACAGAGGGGTCGCAGTAGCACAGCTGACGGAGGCTCGGAGGAGCTGAACGAGGGTGCTCTTTACTGAAATAGACTATGAGAGTGATTATTCAATGTTACCCACAAGCACCCCAGCTCAGTCCCCCGACGGATGATTCCAGAACCACACAGCCTTGTACCGCTCTGGGATGCACACTAGCCTTGGGAGCTACTGCTCGGGGCTGGGTGGCCCCGAGCAGCTGGCCTGGGGTTCCTGGCTTTCTCTGGTTCTGTTCTTTCTAACCTCCAGCTTGTGGCTCGGGACCTTTTCCCACTTTTCCAATGACGGTACCAGGAAATTCCTTGTACTCCAGTGATGATGTGCTGTTTTCGTTCAAGAGGCAACTGTCCCCATTTCTGCCATCTCTGGAGCACTTGGCTATCTTTTAAGATGGAATCTGTTTTATGAGTCTTAACCTTCTGCAGTTGTTTCTTCCAGCCCAGCGCTAGACCGTCAGGGAATCCTACAAAGGTCTGGCGGAACTTCTAGGGAAGGTGCCTGCTGCTGATAGAATAATACAGTGCCTTGGCCAGTTGGATTCCCCAAACTGCACCCTCTGACAGGGCTTCCCAGCCACTGAGGAGCAGGCGCTGGGGGCTCAGCCTGCAGCTGAAGCTGGAAAAAGAGAAGAGGAAAAAACGGGAGTAAGGTGGGTTCAGGGGATCCTTTTCTGCACGGTTCCAGGAAGCTAGGTTTGGGTGTATCTGAATGAGGTGGTTCATGTTCAAATCAGGAAAAAACCCAAAAAACAAAGCACCCACAGTGGAAAAGCAATAGAAAGAAACAGCGAACTCTTCTGATGAGAAACCCACAAACACCCTGAGAATTCATTTCATCCTCCCCAACCCCTGGTTCATCATTTTGCTGGCTTTCAAATTCTGGGAGTGGTGAAAACTATCACAGGATTGGAAGGTAGGACACCCAGGTTCTCACTCAACTCTGCTTCAAAAGTGAACCGTGTGGGGCTTCCCTGGAGGCGCAGTGGTTGAGAGTCCGCCTGCCGATGCAGGGGACACGGGTTCGAGCCCTGGTCTGGGAAGATCCCACATGCCGCGGAGCAACTAGGCCCGTGAGCCACAGCTACTGAGCCTGCACATCTGGAGCCTGTGCTCCGCAACAAGAGAGGCCGCGATAGTGAGAGGCCCGCGCACCGTGATGAAGAGTGGCCCCCGCTTGCCACAACTAGAGAAAGCCCTCGCACAGAGACGAAGACCCAACACAGCAAAAATAAATTAATTAATTAAAAAAAAAATGAACTGTGTGACTTTGAGGAAATCGCTTACCCTTTCTGGAATCTCATTTCCCTCATCTGTACAATTAAGGGCAAGTAGTCATTCCAGCTTCTGAGGTTATGGGGAAACTCAGTTGAGATAATATGCAGTATTATTATATCATCATCGTGACCAGCATCATCACGATTGCTGTGATTCCAGTTTCAGAGGTGGGGAAATGGGGCTGGCTGGGGAGAGAGCCTCACAACTTGGTGTCCTGGGTCTTTATTCTAACTTCCAGAAGTCTTCTGCTAAAGTGTCTCATCTAAGCTCAGTTTAATTTAATACATTTAGGCAGTTGTTTAAAATTTGGAAAAGGTTCACCAACATAGCAGAACTTTCATACCTAAATCAAATAATATCTACTTTATAAAAGTTTAATTTCTCCAGTAGCACAACCTCTAACTTGGGGAGGTTCATGTCTTTATAAAGATGCAGTCGTTACTTACCAATTTGGATATTAAAAAAGAATTCTTAGCCAGGGAGATGTTTAAAATAACGATTGCAGGGTGTTAAAATACATAGCTGGTACATGTCTTTCAATGGAGGAGGAAACCCTGTGGCTGGGGGAAAGCAATGTTTTACCACTGAGCGATCCAACTGGAATCTGACCCCCCATCGCTCCCCGCATCCCAAACCCATGCCCTTCATCTTTCTGCTTTTGCATAAGACACGTGCCTACTTTGGGGATGTCTTCTCATCCATGCAGTGAGGACAATAAAACCAACGCATAGCAGTGTTGTGAAGATTAGAAACAATATACATAAGTGGCCAATTTGGTCCCTGGGTGGCAGCCAGCCCCCAGTATGGCCCTGGTGATCCTGGCCTCCTGGTGTTCCCCTCTCACCCCGAATTGGGCTGGGCTGTGTAACCAATGCAGAAATGTCGGTGTGTGACTTCCAAAGCTCGTCCACAGAAGACATTGCAGCTTCCGTCTTGCTCTCTCTCTTGGATCATTTTCTCTGGGAAAACCAGCTGCCATGTCAGGAGGACACACAAGCAGCCCTCTGGGCAGGTCTACATGGGGAGGAGCTGAGGTCTCCTGCCAACACCCAGCACTATTTTGCCGGTCACATGAATGAGCCAACTCCAAAATGGACCCTCCAGCCCCAGTCAGGCCTTCAGATGACCACAGCCCTGGCCAACATCTCGACTGCAATCACACGAGAGACCCTGAGCTAAGTCACCCCAAATTCCTGACCCTCCCAAACTGGGTGAGACAGTAAGTATTGATTGTTATTCTAAGTTACTAAGTTATGGGGTAATTTGTTACACAGCAATAGGCACGTGGGATCATAAATCTATGTTTATATAATAAATGAGTGGTAATACTAAGTGTTTATTGAGTTTCCATTATGTGCCGCACATTCAATTTGAGGTTCTAGAAATGTACTGTGTATACCTCATCCCTTCCCTTAAGACGTGTTTAGATTAGCTACGGAAACATTAATGGGCTACAGGGTGGCCACAGGTACTGAAACCTCCCCCCGGAACTATTGTTGAAGGAGAGTCCTCTGAAAATCCCAAATACAGGAACTAAACCTCCCCCCTGGAACTATTGTTGAAGGAGAGTCCTCTGAAAATCCCAAATACAGGAACTATAATACCTGAATTGATTTTAATGTTTTTATACGATGGCAGTGTGTCTGCTTTTCTTACAGAAGAAAATTAAGAGCAAAATTTCCTTTTATTAAGCAAATGCTAAAATCCTGAAATCCTACCAGCACAACATCCACCCGCAGTACCTGCTTGGGGGCGATCAGTAGGGCTAATGTGGCTGATTTAAAGGATGCCCCTGAGTTTGAATTATAAATGAGAGGTGTGCTTAGGCATGTGTGCGGGTATAACCTCTGTCACCACCAGGTGGCGCCCTGGAGGTCTTGGCTTCCTCTTGGGGCTGTTGCCATCATGAGTGGCTCTCTGCGTGTGGATTGGGTTGGGTTAGCTTTTTTTCTTTTTTTTTCTATTTGGCCATATCGAGCGGCTTGCGGGATCCTAGTTCCCCGACCAGGGATTGAACCTGGGCCCTCGGAAGTGAAAGCATGGAGTCCTAACCACTGGACCGCCAGGGAAGTCCCATGGGTTCGGTTAGCTTTGAGGGGGGAGTCTCCAGACTCAGTTTCCCTGGAGTTGGTTTTGCTGGCTTCTGGAGGTTCTACTTCCAGAGGTTTCAATAGTAATAACAACAACACGGCGAGAAGACAGCCCTTTGTAGACCAGACACTAATATACATAACACATACTATATATTATGTAATATATATAATATAGTGCAGTTGACCCTTGAACAAAATGGGTTTGAACTGCATGGATTTCTTTCAGTGGTAAATACTGAGGGGCAGTGGATATGAAGGCCAAATATAAGTTACATGCGAATTTTTGACTGCGTGGAGGGTCCGGTGCCCCTAACCTCTGCGTTGTTCAATTTATATGATATATAATATTTAGCATAATGTACTATATAATTATCTATAGTAGGTATACTATATAAAATTTTATATATGCTGTATATAGTATGTAATATATAATATGTGCAATATGTAATTTCTGAATCACATGGAATCTCTATTATATTCAGTTTCCGTCACATAATATTATTTTATTAAGGCTTCTTGTGTCCTTGAATATTCTTTGGAAACTTGATTCTAATCGCTGTATGATATTCAAGCACATGCATATACCACGCCTTATTTATCTACTCTTCTTTTTGGGGTTTTGAATTATTTCTCCTTTTTTAAATTACTATGTTGCAGTATAAGTCACCTACGTGAACCTTTGCTTACATCTCTGATTATTTCCTGAGACTACATTTCTAGAAGTGGAATTACTGGACCAAAGGGTGAGAACACTTTTAGGGCTTCTGCTGTTATCAGATTTTTCCTAGTGGAGAGGCCAAATTATAACCCCACCAGTGTGAGTACCCATTTTTCTGCATCCTCACTAACACTGGTTTTCTAAACATTATTATTTAACATTTTTTTCTTAGTTTGGTAAGCTTTTTAAAAGTGTTGTTTTACTTGTATGTCTTTGTATATCTTTAGTTACACAGGCAAACATTTTTTCGTTCACCTATTAAGCATGTGCCTCCCTTTTTCTACAAAGGTCTTTTGTTCTCTGTTAGGGTGATTGCATGTTTTCTTGTTTGTTTTCAAGAACTTTTAATATATGAAGGCTATTGATCATTGATCCATCAGCAGTGTTGCAAATATTCTTCCTCAGTGTGTTTGCTTTTGAATTTTGTGACACACTCTGATGTTCAGAGGTTTTGCTTTAATGTAGTCAGATCTATCAATCTCAGATTTCTTTCATTGTTTGGTGCTTAAAAAGCTGTGTCCCATCCAGAAATCAAATAAGTATTTGCCTCTGTTTTTTTCCTGCTTGTTTTGGAGCTCTATTATTATTATTCTTTTGCATTTACTTCTTTCATCCATCTGGATTTTATTTTGGTTTATGATGTTGAGGAGTCAACATTATTTTTTCCCCAAATAACTAACCAATTGTCCCAGCACTAGTGACTAATTCCTTCTTTCTGTATTGATTTGCAATGCTACATTTATGGTATATTAAACTTTTATATGAGCTAGGTCCTAGTACATATAAAATAAACAGTTTTTGTACTGTTTATTCCTCTGGAGAGATGTTTTTAATATACAGAGTGGTCCATGCCATTTTCCTTCCATGACACTCCCACCTCACCTCCGTCAGGATAAAATCCAGACTGCCTGGGGCCCTCCCGTCATCCACCAGCCTCCCCTGCTCTGTAGCTCTGTCCCCCCAGGGGGGCCCAGTGACTCCATGATCCACCCACTTCATCAGACCAGGTCCTTTTTCCTCCCGCACCCCTGGAGCCCACATTCCAATCCCTCCAGTCTCCACTCCACCATCCTTGGTGCGGCCACTGGGCTTCTGCCCTGGAAGTGGCAGCGTCCCCACCTCACCCTTCTACCTCCCTCCAGTCCGTCCTCCACAGGCAGCCACATCCATCTTTTTATAAACAAGCATCATATGTGTGCTTCCCCCTAAACACTTTCCTTGAACAGAGCCTGGCAACAGTGAGTCCCCACAGGAGAAAGCACGTGGCCCCAGGCAATGCCCTGCCCACACCGCCATGACCAGTGAACATTCATGAATGCACGCTGGTGGGACCTGCATGGTGGGACCTGAGTTTCCTCCAGGGTGCCGGGTGTTCAAATACCCTTGCCCCATGCTCAAGAGTCTTCCCCTCCTGGAAACGTCCCCTCCTCTCTTCCTGAGCACGCACTCACCCTTCCAGACTCAGCCCTGGCTCTCACCTCTCCAGAGGCTTTCCTGGGGTAACCTGTGTCCGCCTTGTGCCCCTGGGGCCCGTGTGAGCTTTGGTTCACTGCTCTTACATGTTGGTGTAAGCCCCCGAGAGGGGCCTGTGTTTTCCCAGCCATAGAGAGGAGTGTCCTGGCATGAACCCCAGCTCCATATCTATGGCTGTGTGACCCAGGGCAGGTTATTCAACCTCTCTGTGCCTCAGTCTTTAAAAGGACAGGGATAACAGTAATTACTTTGAGGGGTTGTTGTGAGGATTAAATGATTTAATACCTGCAAAAGGCTTCAAACATTGCCTGGAATTGCTAAGTGCCGTGTACACTTGAGGTATTCTTCTCTCTCTTTTTTTTTTTTTTTGTATCAATTTTCTTCTTCCCACATCTTCAGGGCAGGTGTATGTATGTAGGTGTTAAATAAGGGGAAAAAGGAGGGCAGAGGAAGAACAGGGGGACAGGAGGGAGGCAGGTGAGGTGGGGGGTGTTGGCCTTCCCTGACCACCCCCTGAGGCTGCCCCTGTGTCCCCTCCCCTGGCTGGTCATCCTTGACGCCCTGTACTATTAACTCTTGCATCTCATTCCCTTGTGGGAGACGTCTTCCCCCCACATCCTCAGTCTGGCTGCCGTGGGCACTCCATAATGTTTGCTGAATTGAAACGAAGCCAAGAATGGAGGGACCACACGTCCAGTGGGACATGCTTCTTGCTGGGGATGCACAGTTTGGGTCCACCGTCTAGGATGGGGGGCCCGGAGAGCTGATGACGATAACAGCGAACATGTTTAAGCTCTCGAGGTGTGCCACGCCCTGGATTAGTCCCTCACCTGCTTTATCTCATCCAATCCTCATGACAACCCCAAGAGGTGGTTATAGGCACAATCCCATTATACAGATGAGGCAACTGAGGCACAGAGAGGTTGAGTAACTTGCCCAAAACACACAGCTAGCATGTGTCAGAGCTGTTATTCTGAAACTCTTCCTTTCCAAACAATGCAGGACACCTCAGTCGTGTAGACCTACCAAGGCAGAAAGAGAGCTGCCCCCGCTATCCAGGGCTTCAGGATTTTCCCCCGAGGTGGGCTTTAAAGCCAGTGCAGCCTGAAGCTTTGAGGGCCTCTTGCCAATGCCTTGTGGCTGTGTGGAGATCACAATAGTACCTGGGGTCCATTCTCAATAAATGCTCCATCGTATTTATACTAAATAATAGCGACTATACATCGGCTACTATTGGCATGATTTTTATGAGATTAAATGTTCTCTGGAGAGAACTTTCACTCACAGGAGACACTCTGAGATGATCATTTTGTCTTTACAAGTAAAATGAACCTCTGGTGATGTTCTTTCCAGAGAGAAACCCCTAGCTCCAGCCTTCAAATACCTCTTCTCAGCTAGTTTCTGGGTGAAAGCATTCTGTTTTCTTTCCGTTGCACTTTGCAAATGAGCGATACCCCTTCCCTTGCTGCCTAATTCATGCCCCGTTTCAAATTGCCTGGGTTCCACTTTCCAAGCTGTATTTCCTGATACTCATTTCACCCAACGGGGTCTGTCTAGACCCCAGGATTACTGAGAATGAAGAGACAACCCTGAATTTTTTTTCACCTTCCCCTGAAAACCCCCCCGTCTTCCCACGTGCTTTTGTGGTCCATTCAGTTCTGGCTCCCTCCTGCATATTTAGGGAGAACTCACTAACGAAAAGTCATTGGGTTTTTTTTGTTTTGGGGTTTTTTGGGGGGTTGTTGTTCCATTCTCAGAAAGCATTTGAAATCCACTCTGAATCTCAAGTGTGTTTTGAGTTGTGTTCAACTTTTAACGTTCTGTGAAAACTTGGATTTAATTAGTTTCTCTTGCGTTCTGAAATCGTGTGATACTTTTATTTTTTGTTTCCTGGACCGAAGCCTTGCCACATTCGTGGAAAAACTGAAGGGGGGGAAGGTTTTCTCGTAAGAATTTAATGTGAAATGGATTGAAATTGTTGCTTGAGGAGAAGTGACTGATTTCTGGCCTCCAGGCTGGGCCTGCAGGGCAGGGTGCTTTGTCTCCAGCAGCAAGCTGCTTGTGAATTGGGCTGGAAACACATAGACCCCAAAGTGAGACTTGTCCTGTGGTCTGAGGTAGCCGACACTGGCGATCCTTGATGAGCCCAGGTGGCTCAGGAAGAAAGCATCACCTGGTCCAGACACCCCTGGGTTCAAATCCCACCCCTATTGCTTACTAGCTGTGTGACTTTGGGCCAGTTACTTATCCTCTCTGATCTTCGGAGTTCTAACTTGTAGGAAATGAAAATAGGTGAGAAAGTGCTTATTGGTGCTCTTAGGACATGGGAGGTGAGCAGTGAGTGCTAGTTTCTCTCCATCCTGTCGGGAGGTATCTCCCTTACTCAGTAGAGTCTTACCAGAATTGAGCCATGGTGGTCTGGGAAAGTGAGTCTTGTTAGAAATACTGGGAATGTAGGTTTCTGTCCTGGCTTTAATGCTAAATGGTTACGTATTCTTTGATGAGCCATTAACCTCTCTAGGCTGCAGTTTTCCCATCTATAAAATGAGAACAAAACTGTCATTCTGACTGTCTTATTCAGCTCAGGCTGCTATAACAAAATACCACAGAGTGGGTGATTTAAACATTTGTCTTTCACAGTTCCGGAGGCTGTAAGTTCAAGATCAAGGTGCTGGCAGATTCTGTGTCTGGTGAGGACCCGTTTCTTGGCTTGTAGACAGTTGCTTTCTTGCTGTGTGCTCATATGGCCTGCACTTGGGGGCCTGGGGAAGAGAGAGGAAGACAGAGGAAGTAAGAGGGAGAAAGAGGGAGAGGGGGAGGGAGAGAAATTTCTCTCTTTCTCTTTTTATAAGGCCACTAATCCCATCATGAGGGCCCCACCCTCATCCAACCCTAATCATCGCCAAATACCATCACATTGGGAGTTAGGACTTTAACATACAATTTCTGGGGGAACACAAACATTCAACCCGTTATACTCACTTTATAAGGGGCTACAAGAAAATAAGGCAATGACTTTTGGAAAATAAAGTATGATAGAAAACCCACTGTTGAAGACAAAGAAAAGTATCAGTTTCCTAAAGTGTTCTAGATACCCACATATTATGCATTTTCTAAAGACACTCATTTTTGCTGGAATGGAAATGAAATATCTTGCTTTTGATTATCAACCCAAATACCCATCGTCCATCCATTGGTGATGCACACCCATCAGGCAGCCCGGGGTGTGTGCCAGCTACTCAGGGAGCGTGAAGGCCCACACCAGCCACGCCCCCAGCCTCAGCCTCTGCAGCCAGGCTCCCTTCTGCAGAGACACACGTTCCCCAGGGGGTCCTGGGCTGGGAGCCTGACTAAGGAGGAGAAAAGGTGGCTAGTCGGCTGGTTCAGAGGTGGTTCCTCACCTCACCTGGTTCCAGAGGGGCGTGTACCAGAATGACCAGCTCCAAATGGGAAGATCTATTCCTGGAGGTTACTGGGTGGACCCGCCCTGACTGCACGGCCCTGGAGAATCCTCCAACAGAGAATGAGAATGGGGGAGAGGGGACAAACCCAACCCAGTGATGGGGCCAGCCTGAGCCAAGATGGTGCTGGCTGGGGAGGGCGCCGCCGAGGAGTACGGAACAAACGAGAAGCCTGCAGCTGCCCCCAAGCTGCTGTGGGTGTGAGCTGCTGTCCTTCTGGGGCACATCCTTGGGACCCTGTGCATGTGGATTATGGATATCCTGAGGGGGGAAGTTTGGGGCTTCTGTTGGAGATTTTTTTTTTTTTTAAATGGAACAAAAAAATACCACTAGCTTTGCCTGTGGAACCATCAGAAGTTGGTTATGCTGACAGGAACGGGATCCCAGAATAGGAACCAGCTGGAGACTCATATGGAGAAAAACAAAGGTCCCGGTGATTTTTCTTTCTTTCCTCCTAGCATGCTAGCAAACAAACAAACAACCAAACAAACAAAAGGGGAAAAATGCATCAGTGCACTATTGAGAAACAAAAACTAAAAAGCGTGTAGAGTCAAAGGGACCAGCTTTGCGTTCCTCACTCCTGAAGAATTAGAAGGAGTTGCAACAGTCCTGACAACTAGGAATATGGACTCTTGCCTGTCAAACCCAAGGGCAAAAGCATCAATGGCGCCGTCAAATGGCAAAATGGCGGGGCTGAGCAGAGAGGCAGTAAGTGGGTTCCATTGTGTCATGGCTCATCTCAGTGACTTAGGGCTATTTCTGACGACGGAGGGGGTAGCTGCCCCCAGCTGTACAGAGGTTGTATTCTGGAGGTCACCATAGACATTTTGCACCTCATTCCTCCATTAGCCCCTCTCTTTCATGCCCAATCCAGCACTCAATGCCGAGCAGTGAACTGGCCCGAGGCAGAAGTGGGTGGGTGGGTGGTGGTCATCATTTCTGGGATGTCAAGTTAGAAGAAAGGAATGGTGAAGAGAGGAACAGTGGTGGGAGTGCTCCCCTTGGGGGCTTGTAGAGTTTTATGCACTCTCTCTCGCATTGGAAGGACTTCAGATTGTTTCCAATTATCTGTGAATAAATTTCCCTCTGATCGTCAGACAACCAGGCAGCAGAAATGGAAGATGCCTCCTCAGCTAGCACAGCCCCTCCAGGAAAACCGCTGCCAGACGTGGGGAACTTGGCTCCAGGTTGGGTCTTAACAGCCAAGGCTCGGGCTTAAGGATCCGAAATGAAGGTTCTAATAGCAACTACCCAGGTGTACTGGGAGGGGGACCAAAAAGCCAGCACCCGCCGAATGCCAGACCTGAGCAGACATTTGATCCAAGGAAAGCACCAGAAAAGAAACCCTGTATTTGCTGAAACCATCCTGCAATGGGAAAGATGGGGAAATTTACCCCCCAGAAGAAAAACACACTTTTGAAAAAGATTTTCTGCAGAAAACAGAAGTGAATTGTAGAAAGCCTCTATCTTGGGTTCGCCATAGGTTGAGGAACTGAGATTTTAAAATGCGGTAAACGTGAGATGACAGGGCACTGGATTGTGATGGAGGGAGGCAGGCAGAGATGAGGCAGAAGCAGTAAAGGATCTGGGTGTGTCTAGAAGGATCGTGAGGGAACTAACAAGACACCCAAAGAAAGGACATTGACACTGGAAGCAGCAGGAGACAGTAGAAAATTGAATCAGTGATGCTCAGGAAAATGGGGGAATCTGATGGTTATTGGCCAAGATCATACTCCCCATCTCTTCCACACAAACAGAACCTTTATTACTTTATCTTCCTGGAGCCGTATGCACTTCTGGGGGGCAGGCACTGGCCCCTCCGAGACCCAGGAGGTGAATCTTTGTTGATCTACGCCAACCACGGGGGTGTCATTCCCCTTCGTCAGTGATTGTCTTAAGCCTGGTCATGGGTGCCCAGCTGGCCAGTGACTCATGAGGTGGTCTCTGCGGGGGATGTTGGACAGGGATGTCAGTTAAGAGACCACAAATGTTCCGATTGTTTAAGTCACTGGCAGGGGGAGTTTCTGCTCCCTGTCGCTAAAAACACCCCTCTAGGATAAGTTCGAGGAGCTCCCCTAAGCGCAGGAGGAAAGAACACACGCAGAGGAGGTGATAGGATATGAATGACAGAAAAGTGAGTTGGGTAATGAGCGATGGATGGTCCTGAGGAAGAAACCAGAGCAAAACCCAGAAAGGCCCAATAGAAGCCGAGAAAAGATCCCGGGTTGAAGATGACGTCAACGTCTCGGACAGATCCATGAGAGGAAGACAGTGACGCACTGGGAAAAGGACACGTGCAGACGCCACAGAAAAATGCTGTTCAGTTGGCCCATGCACTGTGAAAAGATTCCCGGCTGCCCTCGGAGTAAGAGAAAGGCAACTTGGAACCAAGACTGTGCCCTCATTTCCACACCATCAGTTTGGCAGAGACTGGAAGTGAGAAAGCATCCTGTCGGCAGGGTGGGCGGCGGGGATGCTCCGACACGGCTGGCGGGAAAGTCAGGGACTTCAGCCACACGTGGGGGGCAGTTTGTTAACATGTGTCAACATGACGAATGCACACATCCCTCCTAGGAATTTATCCCACAGAGACATGCACCAGCGGAAAGTGAGGAAAGATAAGGCTGCACAGGGCAATTGATCCTAATGTAGCAGGATATCGGCAACAGCCTCAAGTCCATTCATAGAGGGCTGGTTCCATAAATTACATTCCATTAAAAACTAGAAAACTTTCTGTATACTGGTGTGGATAGATCTCCCAGATAGAGTGTTCAGTTTAAAAAGCAAGATGTGGGGCTTCCCTGGTGGCACAGTGGTTGAGAATCTGCCTGCTAATGCAGGGAACACGGGTTCGAGCCCTGGTCTGGGAGGATCCCACATGCCGCGGAGCAACTAGGCCCATGAGCCACAACTACTGAGCCTGCGCGTCTGGAGCCTGTGCTCCGCAACAAGAGAGGCCGCGATAGTGAGAGGCCCGCGCACCGCGATGAAGAGTGGCTCCCGCTTGCCACAACTAGAGAAAGCCCTCGCACAGAAATGAAGACGCAACACAGCAAAAATTAATTAATTAATTAAGAGTTAGGACGTCAACATATTCATTAAAAAAAAAAAAAAGCAAGATGTGAATAGCATATTGCCATTTGTGGAAAAGGTGGAAAAAAATGAACACATACACACATACATGCACACATACACACGTATTTGTATTTGTTTGTTGTTATGGACTGACTTATGCTCCCCCCCGCTCCAAATTCCTGTGTTGAAGCCTAACCCCCAATGTGACTGTATTTGGATAAAGGGCCTTTAAGGACGTAATTAAAGTTAAAGCAGATCATGAGAGTGGGACCCAGTACAATAGGACTGGTGTCCTTATAAGAAGAGGAAGACACCAGGGATGCACCCCCACAGAAAAAGGCCATAGGAGCACACAGTGAGAAGAAGCCTGTCTCCAAGCCAAGGAGAAAGGCCTCAGGAGAAACCAACCCTGCCCACACCTTGGTCTCAGACTTTAGCCTCCAGAACTGTGAGAGAACACATTTCTGTTGTTTAAGCATAGAACACATTCTGTGACATTTTATTATGGGGACCCTAGCAGACTAATGCTTTTGTATGAGCATGAAACATCTCTAGAAAGATACAAAAGAAACTAATAACAGAGGTTCCCTGTGAAGAGGGCAACTGAGTGTCTGGGGATTAGGAAAAGAGGAGTGATTTCTCACTGTATATCCTTCTATGATCCCTTTCATATGAAAAAATATAAAAATAAATTACCAGTAAAAAAAAAAAAAACCCACTTGGAACAAAAGAAATTTTTCTTCATATGATAAAGATGATTTATCATAAGCTTAATAGCCGGCATCATATTAAATGCTGAAGCCAGGGAGGCATTCCCATTAAAAATCAGGAGCAAGACAAGAATGCCTGATATTGCTGCACTGTTTCATGTTCTAGATAAGCCAAGTAAGCCAATGCAATACGACATGAATATTAGAAAGGGGATCAAGTGATGGAAAGGAAGGCACATGTCATTATTTGCAGAAGATAGTGTTTATTACTATTATTAATATTACTTTGCTCTATGATGGCTGCAATGCATCTTTTATGTATTTTTGTGATTTAGGTCAATTTTTTAAGGGGATCTTCTGTCATTCATTAATAAGCACAGGTATAGGGAGGTGAATACAGGCGACATTTAAACTGAAGCAGCTCTGAATCTTATTTTTATGTGTTAACTGCAATAATCCTTATTTGGGGGAATTTTGAACAGTGCTTTTAAGAGGCCATATTTATTTATTTAACATCTTTATTGGAGTACAAGTGCTTTACAATGGTGTGTTAGTTTCTGCTTTATAACAAAGTGAATCAGTTATACATATACATACGTTCCCATATCTCTTCCCTCCTGCATCTCCCTCCCACCCTCCCTATCCCACCCCTCTAGGTGGTCACAAAGCACCGAGCTGATCTCCCTGTGCTATGCGGCTGCTTCCCACTAGCTATCTGTTTTACATTTGGTAGCGTATATATGTCCATGCCACTCTCTCACTTTTGGACTTGAGGACATGGGGAGGGGGAAGGGTAACCTGGGCCATTTATTTAAAAAGAGTGTTGGAATTAAAGGGTGATCTCACAGGAGGCTGGGCCGTGAGATGGTTGGGAGGAGGCCTTTTCTTGACTGCTCGCCTGTGAATTTCTCCCACCTCTAAAAGGCTCTCAGCAAGCTGGAACCTGAGTATTATATGCAGGGTAATTGGCTGTAATTAATTCCACAACCTTGGGCCCCTTACAAGGCCGCCTTTTGCCAAATGAAAGCAGAACACGCAGAGGCAAACTCTTCCCTCCACCTAACTCCACTAAATGGGACTAGAGCCCTTCTGACAGTCGGCTCCCGCTGCCAAAAACCCATCGACAGGCCGTGTAATAAAGCGCCCTAGCCAGGGAAGCCCTGGCACAGGAAGGGAGGGCTGACACCTCTCCTCACAGTTGCTGTATCCTTGCTTCCCACGGGCCCAGCCGTGCAAGCCCCGCTGGGGCCCAGCTGGCCAAGCCATTTCCGTTCTTTCATTACTTTTCTCCCAGTAGAACAAAGCAGTAACCCAAGGGCTTTGTCCCAGGTATTGATTCTCATGAGCTGCTGGGAGAGGGTGGCCCCCGGGGTTGGGGGGTGGATGTCTCCATTCTCATTGTTCCACTCCTGTGTCCCAGCCCTACCTGATCAGCCTCCCAAGCTGCTGATGCCAAAAGACAGCAGTCAAGTTCCCCCATGATCCATTCTACTCATGGGAACCAGAAAGATCTTTCAGAAACATAAATTGCATCAACCTCTGTTTAAAATCTCCCACGGGCTTTCCTTTGCTTTTAGCATCAAGTCCAAACTCCTCTCTATGGTCTCCAATGCCCTCCCTAATCTGCCTTTGCCTATCTCTTCAATTTAGTCTTGCATCACTCACTCTAAGCCACTGGCCTTGCTGTTCCATGATTGCAGAACGCTTGTCCCTTCACTTCCTGTTCCCTTTGTCTGGAAGTTCTTCCCCTAGGGCTCTACAGGGCTTGCTCTTTCTCACTGGAAAAATCTCAGCTCTGAACCTGCCCTGAGTTCTCTACCAATGGCAGACCTCTCCTCCTTCCATATCATTTATTGGTTTACATATTTATTTCCTGTCCCTCACCCCCACCCCAAGAAGGCCTCTCCCATGAGAGCAGGGCCTTTGTCTTGATCACTGCTATGCTTGGCACAGAGTAGGAAATAAAAAGACATGCTTAATTATTTTAACTGATTAAGAAAGAAATAGATGACCAAGGACTTAGTTTATGTATCAGTACAAGATCCAAACAGGTGGGTTTACTTTGAAGGTAATGGAGCTTAAACTTCTGGCTGCTCATGCAAACATCTCCCTGCCCCAAGGCCCTGGATCTAGTTTTTAATTTTCAATTTCATTTTTTTTTCTTTTAAAGAAGTCCTCTGAAATTGTATAAGCTTCAGACTCCCCCCAAACTGGATCTGTTCCCGTCATCAAAGATAGTGATGGATTACAGGCCAGATGCCTGGCTGGGTAGTAAATACTGATGATGGTAATAATAATAACAACAACCAACAACAACAATACTAATAGCAGCCTGGGTAGTAGTGATAATAACAATCATAGAAGTAATTGTCATTTAGCAAACACTGTGCCAATCATAACCGAATTTTGAGGTATTATTTATACCCATTTACAAGATGAGGAAACAGAGGCTCCATGGGTCAAGAATCATGTAAAGGAAGCTCAGGTTGGCCTGAGGCTTAGGCCAGTTCTCATGGCCACAGCTTGGACTGCATCAAGACGGCAGAGAAAGTGGTCCACGTGCGCTGACCTTTAGGAAGCGTGTTTTTTCCAGGCTCCTGAATCCCATGGACTGAGGTGAATTTTGCAAAAAGGCCCTGGCTCTCTGCTCGGGGCCGGTCTCTCCTTTTCTTTCCTGGTTAGCCCTGCAAAGCTATGTGTAGGCAGGGGTGGAATTCCACACGTGTAGATCTTCCATCACGGTTTTTAAAGTACAGGCAATCCTCATTCGGTGTTTCTATATTTGCGAATTCACCTACTTGCTAACATCTATCGGTCACCCCCAAGTCGATGCTAGTGGCATTTCTTTCGGCCATTTGCAGACACGTGCAGAGCTGCCCAGTGTGCATGTTCCAGCTGAGGGCAAACAGGGCAATTCTGTCTTCTTGTCTCACGTCCTGCTGTAAACCAGCATCCTTTTTGCAGTCTGTGTAGTGTCACGTCTTTTGCTTTCTGTTGGTGACTGCTGTTTAAAATGGCCCCACGTGTAGTCCAAAAGCACTGTTTAGTGTCCGTGAGTGCAAGAAGGCTGTGACGTGCCTTACGCAGAAAATACCTGTGTTACATAAGCTTCATTCAAGCGTGAGTGACAGTGCTGTTGGCTGTGAGTCCAGTGTTAATGAATCCATAATATATAGTAATTAAATCATCTTTAAACAGAGACACACCGATTGGTTGATGAAACGGTTGTGACCAGAGGCTCACAGGAACCCAACCCCGGATCCTCCCCGAGGAGCAGTGGTTTGGTACTTGTTAATTCAGTGTTTGGGGTGACTTCATAGAACAGAACTTCCAGGAATAATGAGAATCAACTGTATTTCTTTTATGCCCCCAATCGAATTACAGGTTCTCTGTGAGGCTAAAACGCAGTTTCTTCGGCTTTTGGATGCCGGAGCGCAGGGTCAAGTTCGAGGGTCTAGTGCTCAGTAAACCCCGTTACTGACTGGAGTGGATCCCTGGTGCCCACGATCTCCGGGCAAACCTGTCGGAGTTGAGACTTGACGGCTGCATGTGGCATGGAATGGACTGGAATATTCCATGTCTGCGAGAGGCCCTCCTTCCCTCGGGGCTCCAGTGTCACACACCCCCCTCCCACCTCCCGCTAAGAGGGAAGTGATTACACAGCATACCTGTGGCTGATGCCGGACTGTTAAAAGCCTATAAAACTGAGGCGCCCCTCGCTTTCCAGCTTTGCTGCGGGCCAATTTAGAGACACACCCTTACTGTTTTGAATCAAATTCCTGTTAAAAGCGTGCACTCCAGTTCCTTTCCCTTAGTTCCTCCCTGCCCCTGGCCCCAGGCCTCTCGTTAAACCCTCCCCCCGCAACAGCCTGCCTGGGTCCACATCCTCTTTTAGGGGACTTTCTCCTTGCAGCTAAGGGCTTGCGTTCTCGCTGTTCGCAGTGGGCTGCCAGGGGAGGGGGCCCGGAAGGGGGCAGAGGCTGAGGGAACCCGCCCGGGGCCATGAAACCAATGAGTCCCTCTCGTTTCTTAGGCTTGGCTTCTCTTTTGCCAGCCCAGCTGGGGATGCCAGGTCAGCTTGTTTACAAGCAGAGGTTGGCAGGCTGCAACCTTCCCTCTGGTGGGAGGGAGCTGGGGGGGGGGGCGCTTATCAAAAGCTGGGGGGAGACTTGGAGGCAGTGGAGTTGAAGGGGGAGGGAGGAGGTGGGGAAGCCTCATTCCGGGAGCTGGAGTTTCCATTCGTCCTTGGACGGAAGGACCTGTGCATTCAGTGTGTGTGTATATATGTGCGTGTACGTGTATGAGCATGTATGCTCATGTGTGCGTAGGTGTGCGTGCACGTGTGTGTATTCAGGGTGTGCACCACTTGTGTGTATGTATGCGTGCATGTGTGTGGGTGTGCAAGTGTGTCCGCACTGTGTATGCGTGAGCATGTGTGTGTGCATGCACGTGCACTCCTGTGTGTGTACGTGTAGGTATGTGTGTATGCTCATGTGTGCAGTGCACGCACGTGTGTGTGCCTTCAGTGTGTGTGATTGTGTGTGCACTGCTTGAATGCATGTGTGGTGTGCACTCCTGTGTGTGCATGTGTGTGCAAGTGCATACACGCATGCATGTGTGTGTGTGTCTGCGTGTTGGGCGTGTTGCTGAGGTAGAGCCGACTTGGGGAGCAGCCGTATGGAGTGATGGGAGAGAAGCGTGGTGGACCCAGGGAGTTCAGCCACAGAAAAGAAAGTTGATAACCAAAGAATTTTGTCTGGATTCTTATGGGGCAGGGAAAGAAAAGCACCCCATGCTGCGGACTCTACCTTCCTAATATAAAACAGAGACCAAGGGGTCCAGTTTCATAGCCAGTGGGCTGGGCCAACGCCTATGCAAGATACGGCTTTCGCAGAAACTAAAGTCATAAAGAAACATAGAGTGATTCTCCCCTTTCTATCCCGCGTCTCCCAGCCCCATGGTGTGGTGTGGCCTCTCATTCCTTGGCAAAGTCGACCCTGGTGGACAGCTCCTGGCCATCCAGGCTAATGTCAGATTCAGAATGCGCCTCAATGGCTGATAAGCCTTATTTGCTCTGTTTGTCTAGACCTCACTTAAGAATCCTCTGGGAAGATAGTTTGTGAGAGATTGGGGAAGTTTGAATATGGGTATTAGATGCTATTAGGGAATTATTATTAATTTAGTTACATATGATAAAGGAACTGCGGGTGTGTGGGAGAATCCTCCTCTTTCTTCTTAGAGATGCCACAGCGTTAAGGTGAAGCGCCATGTAATTTATCTGTAATTTACTTTAAAACGGTTTAGCCGGAGAGAGGGGCAGAATATAGAAAGCAAAATGTTAACAACTGTTGACTCTCGGTAGTAGATGTATTTCTGGTTTTCTCTGTGCTTGAAAATGTTCACGGTAAAAAAAATTTTTAATGCTTTGGGGGGAAACGGCTTAAAAAATAAATCTAACAGGTTGCATGAAAAAAATCCTTTGGGGTTTTCTAAAGTAGAGCCTCAAGATCATAGAAGCTTCTGGTATCTCCTGGCGCCAGCCTGGCATTGGGGCAGGTAGCAGAAGAATCAGCTTTGGGAACTAGATTGGGCATCTGGGGCCAGCGTGGACAGCAAGCACGGCCTTGCTTCCTGATCTCTTTTGCCTAAACACCTCCAAAATGTTGGGTTGGCGTGAGCTAGGATGATTGTTGACCTTGAAATTCAACACAGGCCATAGTCTGCTCCATACGTCCAGAAACCATTTCTCCTTAGACTACAATATCACTCTGCTTTGGAAGTTTGATCTTCCCCAGGAAGCTCGATCCCCGATGGAATTCACTGGAGGAAGAGGCTGCCTTTTATCAGTCTTGACCTGGCCAAGTCCAAGCATAATGCTGGCAACGAACTTGCTGTGGGCCAGGGAGACAAGCATCATCACATTCAACCCCACCCCAACCCTATGAGGTTGGCGCCATTATAACCCCCACTTTACAGATGGGAAAACTGAGGCCCCGAGAGAGCATTTACGTATGTGAAGTCATATGGACAGGTGGAGCTGGCATTCACCTGTGGGATCTGGTCTGTGGGATCCAGAACCAGCCCTCTTACCGCCAAAAATGTATGGCGGCCGTCATGGCAGAATCCACGCGGTGTCTATGGCTTAATTGCCATGGAATACTTGTGTCATTTCTCATTGGACTTTCTTATAATACAGTTTCCTTGAGAGCTGGAACAGCATCTTCTCCACAAAGCAGTCTGCGCCTTCGGGCTCCTGTCTGCCCTGTTTGGTGCCCCTCCTTTCCCCCCCAGACACAGGAAAAGGAATTAAATCTCCAGCAAGTTCGAGACACTCTTTATAAGACACACACCTTCCTCTCACCAAGGCAAGCCCTCTACTTGCTCTTCTGTCACTTTTTCTCCATCTTAAGGCTTCCATGGTTCTTTCTTTTAATCTGCTCTTGCTTGGATAAAAGTGTTCTGAGGGTGTGCACACATGCTGGGGTAACAGGCGTGGAGCACATAAATGTGCTTTGTTGGAGGCCCCAAGCCCCCCCACCGGAATGGCTTGGGATCTCCCCTACAATCTTGCGGACTCCCACGTGCCCCAGAACATATACATGTGCAGTCAATACATTTTGATTCATCTCCCAAGACCCAGTACTTTGCATACAAGCGGGCTTTCAAAAAGGATCTGTTGAAGCAACACCTATTGTTAAAATGCCTGACAGTAGAAAGAATCATCAAGGCGGTGTCTCAGACGCCACCCTGGAGACAGCATGAAAATCTGAGACCATCTGTCGGGCTTCTGGAAGGGCCAGGAAAAAAAGCCAACAATTTTCCTGAAATAGTACAGACAGGATTTCCTGGAGGGAGCCGGGCCGGGGAACAGGCCGCATTTTGGAAATGGAAAATGCAGCCTCGCTTGCCATTTGGGGCTGACTGGGTTGATTTCTGCCGGCAGCCGTGGAGACTTCCCATGTCCTGTGTGGCTTCCGGTCATTCAGCGATGACCTCTGAGTGGGTGGACACAGGAAAACTGATGGACAGTTCATCCACCTAAAACGGCCTGGATGTGCATATCGATAAAATTGTTCTTTACCGCAGATCTGCCCGCGGTCTGCCTCGGTCCCTCGTCCCTCTCTGCAGCCCCGGCAGAAATGAGGTTACACAGCTGGGGTTCAAATCCAGGCTCTTCCAGTTACCAGATTGTGACCTTGTGTGAAGTACCCCTTCTGTGCCTCAATTTTGTCCTCTGTGTAATGGCGATTAGAGTAGCGTCTGCCTCATAGGGCTGGCTGTTGAGGGGATGAATGGAGCTCATAAAAAGAGGCATTTAGGGGCTTCCCTGGTGGCGCAGTGGTCGAGAGTCC
Organism: Pseudorca crassidens; assembly: GCF_039906515.1. Lineage (NCBI taxonomy): Eukaryota > Metazoa > Chordata > Mammalia > Artiodactyla > Delphinidae > Pseudorca > Pseudorca crassidens. The sequence goes on from NC_090307.1 coordinate 86,156,791, forward strand.
GCCTGCCGATGCAGAGGATGCGGGTTCGTGCCCCGGTCCGGGAGGATCCCACACGCCGCGGAGCGGCTGGGCCCGTGAGCCATGGCCGCTGAGCCTGTGCGTCCGGAGCCTGTGCTCCACAACGGGAGAGGCCACAGCAGTGAGAGGCCCGCGTATCGCAACAACAACAACAAAAAGAGGCATTTAAAGCAGTGGCACACTCCGTGTTTGCTGAACGCCAGCTGTTTGTATTTCCGCAGCCGCGCCACAGCTCCGGCTGCCCTCGGACTCGCTCCGCCCCGAGGCTCCAGATGCAGCTCCTCGCGGCGCCCGCCCTCCGCCTGCCGGTCCCTAAAGCCCCGGAGTCCGCTAACCACCCAGATCTAAGAGGCCAGTGTCTGAGCTTCCCGGGAGCTGCTGTAGCAAATCACCGTCGACTTGAGGGCTTATAACAGCAGAAGTGTCTTCTGTCACAGTTCTGGAGGCCAGACGTCCAGAATCACGGCGTCAGCGGGGCGGTGCTCCTTCTGAAGGCTCCAGGGGAAGAGCCTCTGTTGCCTCTTCAGGCTTCTAGTGGACCTGGGTGCCCCTTGGCCTGGGGCTGCCTCCCTCCAGTCTCTGCCTCCGTCTGCACAGGACCTTCCCCTGGCCCCTCTGTGTCCCCCTTGGTGTCTCCCTTCTCTCCTCTTCTTATAAGGACACTTGTCATTGGATTTAGGGCCCACTTGGATAAATTAGGATCCCCACGTCTCTAGATCCTACACTTAATCACATCTGCAAAGACGCTTTTTCCAAATAAGGTCACATCCACAGCCACATCTTTTGGGGAGGCCACCGTTCAACCCGCTACGGCCATCAACTTCCAGCTCAGGAATGTCGTTGGAACCCGTCACCTTCTCTCCACCCCAGTGGACGCCAGTTCAGACCTGATCGTCTCTGTCTGAGCCTCTCAGAAGGTCCCCACTTTCTCATCCTGCCTCTAGTCTCTTTCCTTCCAAGCCATCTTCCAAATTTGGGAAGCTGTGTTTCAGTATGGCAGCCGCTAGCCACATGTGGCGATCGAGCACTCGAAATGTGTCTTGTTGGACTTGACTTGTGCTATAAGTGTGAAGGACACATTCATTTCGTAAACTTAGTATGAAAAAAAAATGTAAAATACCCAATAATATTTTCTGTATAGATCATATATTGAAAGTGATGATATTTTGGGTACATTAGGGTAAATAAGATACATAACTAAAATGAATTACGCCTGTTTCGTTTTAGCATTTTTTAACATGACTAGAAAATTTAGAATGATAAATGTGGCTTGCCCTGTATACCTATTGGACAGCAATGGTCTGAAGTGTATCAGTCTCTGATTGTCCATCCATCTGTATCAGTTATATATGCCTGTGTAATAGGCCATTCCCACAACTTAGTGGCTTAAAATAACAAATTTCTTGTGCTTTGGGGGGTTGGCTCAGAGATTCCCTGTTGGTTTTACTTGGGTTCACTCAAGTGCATTCAGCTAGACGATCTGCTGGGCTGGAAGGTCCAAGATGGCCTCACTCGTGGGTCTCACAGGTAGCTGGCACTGGCCTTGGGTCTCCATCATGTGGCCTCCCGTCTTCCAGTTGGCTAGACTGGCTTCCTTGCCTGGTGCTCCTAGAATAGCGTTCCAAGAAGACAGGAAGCGGCAGAGACTCTTAGGGCCTAGGCTCCAATATGGCATCACTTCCACCAGATCCTGGTGGTTAAAGCACGTCCCATGTCCAGCTCAGATTCAAGGGGGTGGAGAAATAGACTCTGCCTCTGGGAAGGAGGAGGGACAAAGTGACATTGCAAACACCGCAAAGGGGCGTGTGCACTGAGAGGCGAAGAATCTGCGGCCATTGAACAATTTACTGCCTGGTCTGTGGTGTCTCTCTCCACACAGGATCCAGCCCGTGCTCTCTGCGTGGCACAGGCATCGCAAGCTCCGGCCACATTCAGCCAACATCTGCCCTGGCCTCTCTCCAGCAGAACCTCAAAGGGCCATCTGGTCAACTACACGCACTGATACTTGCCGTATGTGAACAAGAGCTGAGCCCGCATGTCTGAGAACAAGAGCAGAGGGGTCCCTCTCCATTCCTCCTGCACACCCACCCACCCACACAGGGTCCAGAGCGTCCAACGTCCAGTTCCCATGATTCAGGCAGGCACGTTCATGGAGTTTTCTTTTCGAATTGCTTCACCCACACAAATGCATAGCACGCCCTGCTCCTCTCCCGGCTGCAGGGGAGCCCAGTCTCTTCCAGGGAGACGCAAAGACGTTTGATAAATGCCCACATTTGCAAATTTTCAGACAACAGGCCCTTCAGATTTGCTCTAGAATAAACACAGTGGCGGACTGGGTTTTCTTGGGTTGAGCAAAGCAAAGTTTGTTGCTTTTGAGTTGGCTTCAGGCTGTAAAGAAACACAAAGGGTCCAAAGTTCTGTCCCCGGGATTGAGGCACATTCCGGGGCTTTTCCCCCCTTCGGATCACTTTATCAACATGCCGCACGCACAGTTCCTGCTTTATTTTCTCAGGTGTCATGTAAACCCATCAGACTTCTAATAAGAAGGGAGCTGGCAGCCTTGCCTTAAAAAAGCACCCCCAACCCACCTTCACATACAGGGCTTTTCATAAGAGGATGAAGGTTATTGATGCAGCGTCCAGACAGACCAGCCGGCGAACACTTCCAACTCAAAACGTTAAAAAAAAAAAAATCACTTCTTTTTCTTGGATCAAGCTGGGCAAAGGAGGGGCTGAGGCGAGCTTTCAAGAAGATTTTAAGAACGAGCTGGCAGGATGTGGTGGTTTATTCTTCCAGGCAGAAGGACACACAGGAGAAGTAGTGTGATGGTGTGAAAGGGCCAAGGGGAGGAGGGGTGAAATCTGGGGCTGGGCTTCAGAGCAAGGGAGAGGGAGGGGCCTGACGGCTGGGGGTGGGGCTCAGGGAGGCGAGATGGCACAAAGGAGATGAAACAGGATCCGGAATCAGGCAGATTCATTCATTCAGACCAGGGATCGGTGTGCCAATCACCTCTTATGCACCCCATTGATGAAGGAGGGATCCCCGTCCCTAAATGGTATAAGGTGGCCAAACACACGACATCCGACCCCGGACAGAGGAGGCTGGCAGGAGCTTGTGAATCGCACATATTCACAGCCTCATGGAGAAGGATGCCACCCAGGACGCAGGGGCAGCAGAAGCAGCACGGGCTGCGGGTGGCAAGCTTCCTAGTAACAAGAGGATGAGGTGATCCATCGTTTCCACAGCAGGATATGATGGCTTGTTTGAATCGTTTCACAGGTTGATCAGGGGTGAAATCCATCACATTGAGGACCAGCTGGCTGGGTGGGGAGTGTATCTGGTTGAGAGCAGGGACACACAGGGCTTTGGGGCTCTGTGAGGTTCAAAGATGTCAAGGAAGCACTTGAAAATTTAGGTCTTACAAACACTGTCAGCAAACTTTTGTCAGTAAAGGGGCAGCAAATAAATATTTTAGACTTTGAGAGCTGAGAGGCACAATCTAGGATAAAATGCAGGTTCTTATATAATAAGAGATAGAACACATTTCCACAGATTTTTTATTGGTAAAATTAAAAAAATAATCATCACAATTGAATACAATGTTTTATGATAACAATGAATGAGAAGAATGGAGTTCTTTTGGGGGGAGAGATAACATTTTGTCCAATTGGAGTACAAAATTAATGTTCCCTGTCATCAGATTCATGGCAAATGTTCATCTGTAAAATCCATCTTTAGCTCACGGGCCATACAAAACAGGCAGTGGGACAGGCAGGCTGGATTTGTCCTGTGGGCTGTGTTTGCTGACCTCTCAGATAAATCTTTACCCTATGCTGGGTGCTGCATTAGGCTACGGATGGATGAGGCAGGAGCGCTGTCCTCAGGGTGCTCACAGTCTAATTAATGGGATAGACTCACAAGTAAAGAGCAGGGACAAATCAACATGGACAGTACTATAATGCAGATGCATTGGCAACTCTGCTTAGGGAATCCTAGTGCTTCTTGGTGATATCAAAGAAGGCTTTCCAGAAGAGGTGATGTTTGATGAGGGGAAGGCATGCACCCAAGACAAAGTGGGGGAAGGGAATCTAGGCAAGGGGCTGTCTTATGCAAATGTGAGGCTGACCCACCTGGGGACCTCTGGGTCTTCAGAGAAACCACAGTCTCTGTGGGGAAGTGGAATGAGGGCAGGAACAGTAGGAAGGGCCTCTTGTGGGGGGGCCTTAGGGATGCACTGGTGTTTGTATCCCATTGGTGATCCACACCTGTGCCTTAGTGAGTACACACTCACAGCTGTGAGAAAGCCAGACTGTGAGGATTGAAGACAGAGGGATGTTTCTACAATAACCTAGGGAGAAATGAGGAAGCCTTGTCCCGAGGGGGGCGGTGAGAATGGAAAAAGAGGTGAGATCAGTGAAGGTTTACAAAGTGTGACCAACAGGAGAAGTGTTGTTGAGGCTCTGAGGGCCTTGGAAGGGGCAGGTGAAAAGTCCGAAAAAGAAGAAACTGAAGCAATGAGGGGGGCAGGGAGGCAGAGGTGATGGCCACCAGTGGGACACTCCAGAGGTGGGACAGGTCTGGATGCTGACCCAGTCAGGAACGTGGGCTCAGGAAGTAGATGCTGCAGCAGATCGGAAGGGAGAGAAAAAAGTCAAGGAAATTTGACCTGAGACTTTTAGGTGTTCGCTCATGTGCAACAGAGAGCTGACGTAGCCCAGCACAGTGGAAGGAGTTGGAGGTGGGACAGATTCTAGGCTAGGTACTGAGCTTATTTTAGCTTTCCTGTTGTCTACTGCTGCGTAACAAACATCCCCAAGTTTGGTTGCTAAAAACAATTTGCTGTTGCCTTCACAGTTCTGTGAGCGCCTGGGTTCACTTGGGACACACTTCCCCAGATACTCATGTGGCTCCGTCCTTTGTCTCTGGGCTCAGATGTCACCCGGAGGGGGTTTACTCTGACCAGCTCCTCCCTGCCCTACCCTGTTCCACCCCAGCCCTTAGCCTTGGCACTGCAGTCTCATTTCTCCTGCCCCACGTTTTCTTGTTTCATTGCATTTCATCACCTTCTAACACGTAAGATATTTTTTTCATGAAGTAATTTTTATTTCCTTAGTTCTCCTCACTCCCAGGATAATAGCTCCCTGAGAACAGGGGTCTTTGTCAATTCCATTCATTGATGTATTCCAACGCCTGGCCCCTGGGCAGTGCCCAGTAAACATTGGTTGAATGAATGAATAAATCCTGTTGGTTGCAGCCCACCTGTCACCTGATCAGAGAAGCTGTCTGTGGCCCTCCCACTGAAACTCTCTGGCATTCAGATCCTTCTAATGAGATAATGAGGTATTTCGTTGTGTCCTGAGAGGTACTTACTGCTATCTAATAATGATCCTGTTTATTGACTTACTGGTTTACTGTCTGTTCCCCGTGCTGGAATGTGAGCGCCATGATGCCAGGAAACTTCAGGGTCTGTTCAACATCGGATCCCTAATACAGTGCCTGGCACATAACAGATGCACAATAAATACTTCCTGGAAGTTACTGCTGAATGCTCTGTACTATCAGCCTGCCTCCCAATAAACCTGGAGACTATACTCTCAGCCACACCTAATACAGGGCCTTGTGTACACGGGCTCTTGGTCAATATTTGCTGAATGAATGGTATTTCTGTTTACCTACCTGGAGACGGAGCTGGGGTGCAAGGGTGTCAGACTCTCAGCATGATGGGTCTTTCGGATCAAGGAAGGACGAAGGCAGGGATGTGAGGTGCCCAGAGCCCCTCCTGCCTGGCCGTCCACAATGTTGCTTTTCACATCTTTCAGATGCAGCCCTGTGCCAGCCCTTAGGAGCAGCTGGGCGGGGCCTTCCCACACGGCAGGACCCACAGTAGAGCCTTGTTTTCCTCTGTCCTCTGCCTGAACCCTGCCGGCTGGGCAAAGCCCTCCCCGGGGCCTGGCTCAGCTCTGTTGCAGAGACTTAGATGCCCGAGTCTGCTTTCTGTCTTGTGGCAGATTCGTGGGAAGTGACTGACGTGTGGATGGGAGTGGTTGGATCATCACAGCTCCGAAGGACAATAGCCGTGTTTCCCTGAAGGTGCTGCTCCACACACCAGTTATACCCAGTTCCCTGCAGAACCTGCTCACGTGCTCTAAACACTCCCCTTTTCATCTGAAAGAAGTGTGACTCAGTGTTTAGCATTCAGCTAAGAAGCCACCTCCTCCAGGAAGTTGTCCCTGAATGCCTTCCACTAACCTGCATTAAATGCCTCTTTTATGACTTCTCAGGGCTTGCACTTGTCTAGTGGTCGTGTTCCACTGGATTATGAGCTCCCCCAGACAGGGCCTGGGATCTCCAGCCCCTGGTACAGCAGCCAGCATACGGCAGGCATGCAGTGATTGCAAGAATGAGTGAATGAGTGCGTGAAGCTCTTGTAGCAGCCATATTGGCGTATTTTGGGGGGGCCTTCATTTGCCAGTTTGTTCTATGAGGGCTGGTCGTATGGTTTTTCTGGAATCCTTTAGCCCAGTGGTTCTCAGCTGGGGGTGATCTTTTTTACTCGCCAGGGGACATTTGTCAGTGCCTGGAAACGCTTTTGGTTGTCACAACTGGAGGGGGGGGAGGCATGTTACTGACATCTAGTGGGTGGAGGCCGGGATGCTGCCAAACACCCTCCAGTGCACAGGACGACGCCCACCACAAAGACTCTCCCAGCCCAAAGTGTCAGTGACGCTGAGGCTGAGAAGCTCCACCAGCCATTCTGTCCTTTCAGTTCTGAGGTGCCCAGGTGAGACTGGTACCAAGAAAGAGATGATATCACCAAAGTCCTGGGAGTATGAAGGAAGGTGGCAAGGAAAGGATGACTAATGCTTGTGCACATAGCTGGCTTATCCTTTTTGTGTATAACATTTCCAAGTAAATAAGCTGTATGTTACAGAACCACCCCCCCCCCCCACTTATTTCCTAGAGTCGTTGTATCAGTTACACAGGCTGTGTAACAACACTTTCCAAAACATGGTTTGAAACAACAGTCATTTGTTATGACTCATGACTTTGTTGGTCAACTGGGCACTTCTGCTGACTTGGGCTGGGTTTAGCTGACCCCTGCTACTGATTTGGGCTGGGTTTAGCTGACCCCTGCTGCTGATTTGGGCTGGGTTTAGCTGACCCCTGCTGCTGATTTGGGCTGGGTTTAGCTGACCTCTGCTTATCTGTGGGCAGCTGATACATCCGCTGGGGGGTGGCTGGTTGAATTTGGCTTCAGTTGGGATGATGTGATTCAGTTCCATAGGTCTTTCTTCTTCCTGCAGGCTAATACCATCACTTCCACCATGTCCCGTTGGCCAAAACAAGTCACATGGCTGAACTCAAATCAAAGGGAGAGGAAATAGACTCTACTTCTTGAGGGGAGAAGCTGCAAAGTGACTTTGCCAAGGGCTGTGGATAGGGAGGTGTGGATAGGAAGAGCTGTTTTGTCCATTCCTACCCCAACTCCTAACTTCCGTAATTCTGCTAGCAGCCTAAGGATGTGCTGAGCCACCCTTGAAAGTGGCACTTATATTTCCTCAAGCCTTTGATGTATTCTATTAAATCATGACAAATATGATTCAGGCCATCATGTAGACATCTTACCTCCTCCCTCCCCAGATGAAGCATCCCACCTAAACACACACACACACACACACACACACACACACACACACACACACACACACAAGACATCTCCACCTGGCTGGCTGGACATAACTCAACATATCCCAGAACGAAGTCATCAACTTTCCTAAACTTCAGTTTCAGTTGATAGCATCACCAGCTACCTACCCAAGCCAGAAATAATCAGAATTATCCAAAACCCTTCACTCTCCTCTAATCCCCACCCCCAATCCAGCCTATATCCAAGCTCTTCCAACTTTACCTCCAAAATATTTTTCTAACCTCCTTTCTAACACTGCTCCCATTTGGAAACCCTTCGGCCTCTCAGCTGGGCATAGCAGCAGCCTCTTATTTGTGTCCCCACCTCTAGTCTTGTCCCCTTCCTCCCACACCCTGCATTAAATCAGTAAGCCCATCCTTTACGCCAGAGAGACATGCATGTAAGACACACCCTGACAATATCACTTGATAAGAAGTAAAGAATTTTATGATGTTACTTGGACTTATAACCAAGAATGTCTGCATCGTGTCCTGGGAACCACCTCTCCTATCCATGGATGTCGTGCCCTCGGGCTGCTATACACATAGGATATGGTATCAGAGAAGGAATTAACATCAGCTTTGTTGTTAGCTGAGTCAGTGCTTGTGATCAGATCAGCAGCTCCTACTCCCTTGAAGGGAGGGATGGAAGCGGGCCTGGTATTAGGGGAGAGGCTGCAGTGGCCTCCTTGCCTATTTTAGCCCTCCATCTGCCACTTACAGAAAAATAGCCAAACTCTGTAGCCCCCTGTGCCAGTTACTTTTGCTACATAACAAACCACCCCAGGGAATTCCCTGGTGGTCCAGTGGTTAGGACTTGGTGCTTTCACTGCCGTGGCCTGGGTTCAATCCCTGGTCAGGGAACTAAGATCCTGCAACTCGCTTGCTATGGCCAAAAAAAAAAAAAAAAAAAAAAAGGACCAAACCACCCTAAAGTTAGTGGTTCAAGGAATTAAAGGGAAGATAGCTTACCTCTACTCCATGACATCTGGGCCTCCAGCTTGAGGGGACTTAAAGTTTGGCAGTGACTTGATGACTCAGGTCTGAAATAACCTGAAGTCTTGTGCACTCATGCCTCTATGAGTTGACGCTGCTTCTTGGCTGGAACCTCAGCCAGCACTATGAGCTGGGACACTTTTAGGTAGCCTCTCCACATGGCTGCTTGGGCTTCCTTACAGCATGACAGCTGGTTCCCAAGAGTGAGCATCCAAAGAAAGCCAAGTGGAAGGTGCATCCTTGACATAGCCTTGGAAGTAAGAAAGTATCACTTCCACCAATATAAGAACTCCTGATTTTCAGCTGGGCATATGGCCATCTGAAATAAAAACTACATTTCCCAGCCTCCCTTGCAGTTAGATGTGGCCAAGTGATTAAGTTCTGGCCAATGAGATTCAAGTGGAAGAATTATGTGTAATTTTCAGGAAGTATCTTTCAAAGGAGAGGGCACTCTGATATTTCTTCTTTCCTTCTTGCTGGCTAGAATAGGATATGATGGCTGGAGCTTAAGCAGTCATTTTGTATCTTGAGGCGGAAGTCCAGTGCAAAGAATGGCAGAGAAACAAGATAGGAGTATAGGTCCTTGATATCAGGGGTAACTTAGCAATCCTAAATTACCTGACTGCAGATTTCTCGTATATGTTTATATTATGTAAGGTATTGTTATTTGGAATTTCTTTAACATAAATATCTTAGAGTGTAAAATTTGCAAGTTAACAGGGTAAACCGTCTCTAATTAATATTAATGCTATAAACTTGGCTTAGAGGTATATGCTTTAGCATTTGCACTTGCTGATGCTGCTTCTATGGGGAAAAAAAAAAAAAAAAACAACTCTCCATCTTCTGGATCTCCTTATCAAGCACCCCAGAGAGTTACCTGAAGGGGGTAGGGTGGGTTTTGGGGCCCTGAAGAAGTCACCTGATTTGCTCTGAGCTAGGCTGGGGACGGAACAACTGTGTCCTGAGCTGAAGCCCTGCCTTCCTGGGGCTTTGCCCAGGCTGCTCTAGAGACGTCGGCCTCTGTCCTGCAAACAGAGACTGTCACCTTGTGTGCCGTGGCCTGGTGCGGAATACACACCGCCCAGTGGAAAGTCCTCCGAGGTGGCACCAGAAATCTATCGACTTCAGCAACTTCTAAACCCAGGCCAGCCAGCTATCCCGAGTTCATTTCCGTCCCCTCCACAAATAAAGAAAGCTTCCACCAGCTTCCCTCCTGTATGTAACCAACCATGGATTCAGATCAATACCGCCATTTGCCTCTCAGTCCCCGGGAGAACACACAGAAAGTGAAAAGTCATATGCCTGGATTCGACTTTCTCTCGGGCTTAGAATCCAAGTGACCCTCTTGTCTACTTTACGTGGTTTTTCTGACCTTCTTATTCTTTTTCATTTTCAGAGGATAGTGAGGCTGTTGAGACCAACCACGGATAAGTCAACAAGGGACGTTAAAAGGCTCTAAGAACAGCAGTTGCTGCACTTATACTCAGTACCCACTTTCGACCAAACTCCGTGCATTTTCTGAGGCATTTCTTCTGGCCAAAGAACCGGGGACCGGTCTCACTTTTCCCCTTTGCGCCATCACCCACTATCCACGTTCCCTCAACCCACAAAGAAATGTTTTAGGTTGACATTTGGGATCTGAGCCTCATTGGCTTTGAATTCCTATTAACTCGTCCACGAAACCTGGAAAAGCAGGTCCAGTTCAAGAAAGATGTGGCTTTCTTCTTCCTCTAAGCATTGTTCTTCTTTCAAAGGAAATGAAAGGCAACCTCCGTAAGGAAAATCAGAAAGATTCATGCAAAACAAGAATTTAACGCCACCAATATTCGGCTTTGGATACCATCCTTGTCACTTGGATATTTCAATTGTCTGTTTGAACTGAAGCTGGTGTACATTTTTAGAAATATTTAAAGCTTTTGTTTCCTCTCTCTCAATGGGTTTAAACTTCTTAAGCACTAATGAGTCCAACTTGGGGAATCCAGTGTTTATGAAGTCCAAATGAGCATCCTCTATAACAGTAGCTCTAAGTAAAGATCTTTTTGCTCTGTCAAAGCTGTTGGAAGGGAACTTAAAGGCATATTTTCATGGTTAAATTACTTGAAAGGGGAAGCATCTACAGCAGGAAAACAAATCCCCACGTTAATAATTTTCCGACGTTCCTCTTTGCTCTCTCAGGCCTGGGTATTGGCATTGAGCTGTGCGAATACAGGAACCACTAGCTACACGTGACTCTGTACATTTAAATTAAATAAAACGTAAAATTCAGTTCCTCGGTTGCACTGGCCATATTGCAAGGCCTCAAGAGCCATAGGGGGCAAGCGGCTACCACAGTGGACGGCACAGAGGTAGAATATTTCCATCACTGCAGGAAGTTCTATGGGTCAACACTGGTGTATAGACACTCCTCCCAAAACCAATTTTTCCTCCCAATGATTTGGTGCTAATTGAATTCTTCTAGAACCTTCCATTCAAGATTAATTAAATCCCTTACCATGTAGGCTCTGGATCTTCATGCAATTGGGGCCACCTAAGGTGGCCGTGGAGGAATTTTACGTCATCCCACTGATAGATGGATCAAGGTGCAGCAAGTGTCGCTTCCCCGGCTGTCTAAATTTTAAGATCTACCTCCCAATAAAAAGTCTGTAAGTGAAAAAAAGGAGTGATACACACCAACAGTTCAACGATGAATATCTCTGGAGGATAGTGTGGGAATCTTATTTTCTTCTTCATGCGCTTCTGTATTTTTCAATGTATGATTTCCACGTATCGCTTTTAAAATTAGAGAAAACCCGATAGCTCTGTTTTTAAAGGATGAAATAACCTATAAAATAATAAATCCGTACTTTTTGAACAAATATATGAAGTCTTTTAACTCAAACAAGTGTTTTCCTTCAAAAGAATGACCTTGGATCGTTCTATGCTTATTCCAGCAACGGCTCTGCTATTAATATTGTCTTTATAAATTCCTTTTCGAGGCAGCCTATAAATTACACATGAAAATCAATCTTACAGAGCTATACCTGCTTTAATAATGACATCATTAACAAGATAAATTACCACACTTACTCACTACACTGAGCTCTGAATTACTTTAGGCTGTTTGCAAAAAACTGAGTCCACCTTCAAAAAGGTTGAAGATTTGTCAGACTCCCAAATTTTTCACGAGAATAGAGAAAGGGTTTTAAACATTGTTCCAAAAAACGGTGGGTGCCAAACATCTGTTTCTTTTCTTTCTCTTACCCCTTCACCTCTTTACTGTCTGTGGAGAATATAACCTTGTAAGAAAATGTCAAAATATTCACAGGCCCCCTTTTCCAGAAATAACATTTCTCATTGTCTTCACTGGAAAGTTGTAATCTCTTCCCAATGGGTCAACAGTTCCAGGGAACCTTCTCTGTGTGCATCAAACTCGCGTCCGCCAAGTGGGATACAAAATGAGCTGCTTAGGTGGGGATTGAACAACAGACCTCAATCAGGGGCAGAGGATGCAAAGAAACAGAGATGCTTTCCTGTCTGGGCCCACGCGCGCGCGCACACACACACACACACACACACACACACACACAGCGGGATACACAGGAGCAGCCTGAGAATATTAGCTTGGAAGGATCCCCAAGCTACTTGGGTCCCTGGATTGGAGGAAACGGATCTCTCCTATTTGTACCTCTTGGTTTGAGATCTACTAAATCATTTAATTTCTGTCCCAAAGGAGTATTTATCAGCAACTTTTGACCCTATCCAAGAGATAAAAACATTCAGATTATCCCTTGTGCCAAAACCTTATCCACCCCCAGGGATTTTATAAAACATTCAAAAACCTACTGACAGAATACAAGATCTGGTAAGAAAGTCCTATTTTCTTTGCCCTGGATTTTTGTCTTATTTTGACCTATCTTGTTGTATCTATTTTTAATTGAAAACCAATATAATGATAATATTAATATAGAAGAGCCACAATAATCTGATCACCCTATATAAAACTAATTTTATTTGGGGACATTTTCTTTCACTCACTATGAAATAATAGTGTCCGTAACATTTTGTACTCATACTTTTTAAAACTATTCATACATTTTTAACTTGGCATAGCAAACATTTTCCCTTGTTTCCACATGGTCTTCAAAGTGACCTTATATGGCTCCATAATATTTCACCATGATGCTAGAACATGAATTATGAAACTATTCTTCTCATGCAGATGGGACATGCAGATGGTTTCCGAGTTTTTACTTTATAGATGATGCTGCATTGAACATACATTTTTTTTTCTGTTGCACAAATTGAGTCTTTGTGGGTAATTTTTATATAAGAACAATGAACTCTCAAAAGAGGGTCTAATTCTTGTTTATATGGTATAAGTTTGGCAAGTCTGTAAGTTCTGTGCAGCTGATTTACTGTTTATTTCCTTTATTTATGCATGAACTTGCAGATCTTTAAGCATACTCCCTTTTATTAATTTGTCCCTGTGTTACGACTAGTTTTTATTCTATTCATTTTATACTAACATTATTTAGCTGATAGTTTATGAATCCTTATCTTGATTTCATTACAAACTATAACTTTTAATAATAACCAATTTTTATTTTGATAAATATTTTGCTTTATACATTACATTATTGAGTATTAATCCCTTTTCTTTTATATGAATTTGATTGAAAGTCATTTGCCATTATAGTCTGCCTTTCTATTTGCTTTTTGTGTCTCTTGTGAACAACCTGTTTCAAACCCTATGCTTTTAATGAATGAATCTGGACTATTTACATTTATTGTTATAATGGTTTTTCTTTTCTTGTTGATTAATTGATTTTGTTTTCTCTTTGTTGGCTTCTTCAGTCTCACATTCTTAGAATGATTTTTACTTGTGAACTTTCTGTTTTCAAAAATAGTATGTTTAAATGGCAAATACCTGCATTTTAACATCACCCATAAGAAGTAGGCTCTTTTTTGTTCTCAGCTTTTCCCATTATTGGTTTAGGATTTGGCTTTTTTTGAGTCTAAGTCAGTTATGACTCATCCATCCACCTCTCGACTTCCAAAATGTTCTTGCTGTTACCTCCTCCCCTCCTTGAAGGTTTAAGATTTTAAAAAACCAAAACCAACAAACTGCCTTTCTAGTAGTTTTAGTGAGGTTTTGGGAGGGAACAAAGTTAGACGGATATGTTCCATCAACCATCTTAACCCCAAAATGCTCCATCCCAGTTTACATTATTCTGTCTAAACTACTCTGGTCTTCATACATTCTTTTCTAGCACACCAAGAGTTTTAAAAATTCTTTTCCCCTTTCTTTAGTCCTTGGAGTTCTTGACAATGTCTTCTCCACTGATGTCTCACGAAATGGTACTTAGGTGGTAAATTTTGTGAAAGTCTGCTAGGGTAAGAATAGCCTTCTAATGCAGTCACATTTGAATAATGCAAGGCAGACCACTTGCTTAGCTATCATCACTTTCTTTGTTTTTTTTTTTCTTTAATGTTTTTGGAGATTGACTTCTGATTTGGTCATTGCAGCAGGAGGGTCCCCAGAAATATCCTGCTTTAGACATCTTTGAGAGAAATCTGTCTTTTCTACTTGGGAGTTTGAAGAACTTTCATCCTTTCTCCCGTTCTTATCTCTGTAAATTTCTTCCTGAATCTTAGTCTGTGCTTTTAGGCTCTTCCATTTGATCAATTCTCTGCATCTTTGGTCTCATGTGTACTGTTTTCTGTAATGATTTGAATTTCTTTATTTTGGGAATTCTACCCTGGTCTGCTCCTTGCCCCGCTGTGATCATATCCTTGTTAATGCAGCAGTGGAAATTCTGTGCTCAGGGACTAGATTAGGTATGACACGTACAGCATTTAGAACAGTGCCTGGAACACAGTCAAAGATCCTGAAAGGATTATAATTCTTTCCTAAAACTGTTGGGTCTTCACTCTGGACGATCTCTGATTCATGGGTGGATTGACCTCTGGGCATTTTCTGGGTCCTTTCCCTTCTTTCTTTTCTTTTTTCTTTTACTAAAGAACCTTTTCATTAGGGCCAGCTTCCCCACCGCCCCCCCTCCCCAGATAGTCAGATTTCCTTGTAATCAATACTGGTCAATAGACCAGTTCCACTAGGGCTTGAGTTGGATTCTTCCACATGCTAATTTGATGGAAGGTCATTGGAAGGTTTGAGGTTGGGAGAGGGTTTGCTGAGGTGCTGGATAGGCAGATCTAGGTCATCCTGAGATCTGGAAAGCCAACCATGTGGGAAAACTGGAGATCCCATCTCCTCTCTTCTTTAATGCTGCTGCCGTTAAAGGTTTGGAGCCTGAGACAGGTTTTAGCAGAGACAGGATTCCGAGCAGGATAATTCTGGATGTGAGGACGGAGAGGCAAGCCGGCTTGGCCATATTTCCCTCTTCCCTCTTCCCTTTACCGCCCCAAGCTTTGTCAGAGAGACCAGTCCCCAGAGCTGAGGCTAATGTCCTTATCTTGTCACAACTTGATTCTCGCTTTTCCAACATGAATCCCATGTCACAAATAGGGTTGACCACACCCATGCGACAGAACTACAAGGGAGCATAACCTCGTGTCGCTGGGATGGGTAGGATTGTTCTGGCTGAGCACGTTATTGCGTTGCTTCTGCTAATTTGCCTCAGACAGCTGGGTGAAAGCCAGGACTCAAGGTGGAAGAACTGGGTTTGTGGGAGGTGCCTATTTTCATGTCATTTGCATACATTTCAACTCTGCACCTGGTACTCACTCAGTATCACTGCACCTATGTGCTAGGGGCTCCACACGTGTTTCTGGAAAGAAGGGAAGGAGGGGTTTTTTATTTCTCTGTTGTCTTCACTTCCTCAAAACACTTCAACATATTTTATCTCATTGGATTGTTGCAAGAGGAAGGAGAAAGGACGATTTGTCACCAGCCTTATTTTATGGATAAGGAAACCAAGGTAGAATGGCTTCGTGATTTGTCCAGAGAAGCAAAATAACCAACACCAAAACCAACCAGGAAACCTGATGCCACTTACTGCAGATTGAAAATGGGAGCCTCGTCTATGCGGGGAAATGTTCATGTTTTTCGAATGTGCTTTCACCTGTGTATCTCAGCAGCCCTCTTGCAAATTCTGTGGAGGAGGGGACAGGTGTTGTCACCCTGCTTTGTCTTGGAGGGAACTCCAGGCCGCCATGTTGACCTGGGATACAGGTCTCAGCTGGGCTCAGAACCCTCGGCTGCCCTGCCATGTGTAACAGAAGCTTGCATAGCTCATTAGTCTTGGTGCCAAAACAAAGACCGAGGACTTTCTCCACCAGAACTGCTGGAGGAAAAACACCCTCCCCGTTGGCTGGGGCTCCGTGCCTGCCCTTCACTCTTCCGTGGCAGGAGGGTGAGGAGGGCTGTGACTTCAGGTCAGCACCATTTCCTTCCCTTTGTTTACCCACAGCTCATGTAGGAGAATCTTGGTTTCTTCTCTATCCCTTTACTTCCTGCCTCTATGGCATTGATTCTCAAAGTATGGTCCAGGGAACCCTTGAGGGAACTCTTTTCTGGGGTCCATGACGTCAATACCATTTTTGTGATAGTGCTAAGAGAATTGCCTGTGTTGCACTCATTCTCTTACGAGTGTGCAGTGGAGCCTTCCAGAGGCTGCACAACACATGCGCGATTATCTAAGAAGGCTGCTTTCTCCTTCCAACAACCTATCTGTGTGGCAGGGTCTTCTTCACGTATTTCAACCAAAACAACGTATCGCAAGAGATTAGATGCAGAAGAAGAGGTAAGAATCCAGCTTTCTTTGGATTCAAGAAATTTAGATTTTCTTTGGGTAGAAAGAAATGAAAGATATTAAAGAACTTTGCAAAATGTAAAACAATGCCACCCTTCTCACTGCAGTTTTTGTTTTGGAAAAACTTATTTGTTCTGAAAAAAAAGTATCATTTGTGTCAACACGCAATAGATAGGTTATTGTTATTTTTACATGAATTAATACATAGGTTTTTTTTTAATTTCTCAATTTTAATTCTTAGTACAGTGAGTATCAACAGACACAGTGCATGTAGAAAACAAAAGCTCTTCGGGAATCCTCAGTCCGTTTTAAGAATGTAAAGAGGCCCTGTGTCTTACTGCCCTAGGGCTTCCATAAAGGATTGCCACAAACTTGGTGGCTGAAAACAACAAAAGTTTATTCTCTTACCGTCCTGGAAGCCAGAAGTCCAAAATCAGTATCTCTGGGCCCAAATCGAGGTGTCAGCAGGGGCTTACTGCTGGCGAAGGCTCTAGTGGAGAATCCAGCTATGGTGGTCCCTGCTGTTCCTTGGCTTGTGGCCACATCACTCCAGGCTCCACCTCCATCTTTACAGGGCCTTCTCTTCTCTCTCTCAAATCTCCCCAGGCCTTTCTCTTATAAGAACAATTGTCACTGGATTTAGGGTCGACCTGGATAATCCAGCCTGATCTCATCCCAAGATCCTTAAATTAATTACATCTGCAGAGACCCTTTTTCCAAATAAGGTCGTATTCACAGGCTCCAGGGGTGTGGATGCTGACACACCTTTTGAGGGGCCGCTGTTCAACTCAGGACGCCCTCATCTGATCCTCATCCTCTCCCACCCTCCATTTGTTTTTTTAAAAGACAGTCAGGGAGGGGCTTCCCTGGGGGCGCAGTGGTTGAGAGTCCGCCTGCTGATGCAGGGGACGCGGGTTCGAGCCCCGGTCCGGGAAGATCCCACGTGACGCGGAGCGGCTGGGCCCGTGAGCCACGGCCGCTGAGCCTGCGCGTCCGGAGCCTGTGCTCCGCAACGGGAGAGGCCACAGCAGTTGAGGCCCGCGTACCGCCAAAAAAAAAGACAGTCAGGGATAAAGATCTCACATCCTTCATGGGATCAACAAGCAAGGATTCAGCTCCAGGCAAATGTACATTTTCCCCTTGCCCCTGCAGAATATGTGTGATCCTTTAGCGTCTACTGTAACTCTGGCTTCCTTAGAATTTGTCTGAAAATACTCTTTTTTTCTCCCCTCATTTCCGAAGCTGCAGTGGATGGTGAAGTGAGTGGAGAAAACCTCCTGTCTGTCTCACCCTCAGGAGCCTGCTTGGACCACTTTGCCTCTAGGCGACATCTGACTTTCTCTTACTGAAGAAAAAAGAAAGATGACCCAGAAGTTTCTCCAAATATCAAACTCTGTCCAAATGCAGTTAGAGTGGCTTAAGTCACGGAGGGTCAGAAACATATGGAATAGATTCCTTTTAAAATAAACATGGGTTTTAGGAATAGTGGATTGGAAAGAGACTCAGGGCAATGAGTTTTAGGTTCTTGCTAGGACCCAAAGTGTCAATCAGGATTAGAAGGAAAAATCAGCTGACTCCTTTCCCACTGTTCTGTGGTGTAATTTATAGCACAAATTCTGGCACCAGCCTCCTTGGGTTCAAGTTCTAGTACTATTCTTTGCTAGCAGTGTGAGCGTGGGAATAGAACTGAACCTCTCTGGGTACCAGTCTCTTCATGTATATTGTGGGGAAAGGAATTATTACCTCCCTTGTATCGCTCAGGATATGCTAGGTTATGCTGCAGTAGCAAATGACCCTACAAATCTCAGTTGCTTATAACAAAGGATTATTTCTCCCTTTTAACCTGTGTCCTTCCGGGGAGGCAGAGAGTTTCGCTCCATTTCATCCTCAATTCAGGACCAGGCTGATGGAGCTTCAATCTGAAACGTTACCAGCCTCCTGAAAGAGGGAACAGATTATGAGACAAAGCCCGTACTGTCTTTTAAGGCTTTCACCTGGAAGTGAAACACATCCCTGATAATCACATTTCTTTGGCTGAAATGTGTCATATGGCCGCACCTAAGTTCAACAGCATGGGAATGTATTGTTCTTCCACGGAGGCGTGGGGTGAGGGTGTGGAGTGGGGGAATTGGGGGGGGGGAGCAGCATGTATTACAATCATACGCTTCTCCATTGACCTTACAAGCTGTGGTCGGGGGCACATGAGATAATAATGCGCGCAGAGCACTTAGTACAGTGCTGGCACAGAATCAGTGCTCGCTGAATATTACTACACTCAGATCATGACATTACCCCCAGGTCAGTGTGCCCTCCATCATTACCCAGTGCCCTAGCTGAGGGCTCACTCTGTGAGTTTGCTTTCTTCTGATAGTAAGATACAAGAGGAGAAGGGGGGAAAACATCCATTTGGTGAGCTGGGTGGCTCTCTATAGCTGGGGCAGTACAATGGAACTCTTGTCAGTTCTACTTTTTTGGTTGTTGTTTACAAATAATTAAGGGGGGAATTCCCTGGCGATCCAGTGGTTAGGACTTGGCGCTTTCACTGCCCAGGTTCGATCCCTGGTCGGGAAACTAAGACCCTGCAAGCATTAGGCATTGCCTAAATAAACAAACAAACAAACAAACAAATAAGGAGCCTCTTGAATGAAGGTGAGGGGGCGGGTATTTACCCCCCACACCCTTTTCCATACTGTGCATCTCTTTATTTATTTACTTACTTATTTTTTAATGTCTTTATTGGAGTATAATTGCTTTACAATGGTGCATTAGTTTCTGCTTTATAACAAAGTGAATCAGCTACATATATCCCCATATCTCCTCCCTCTTGCGTCTCCCTTCCACCCTCCCACGTGCATCTCTTTAAAAAGCAGACTCTCCTTCATTTCTTTGAGACCCAACATCTCACCCAGTATCAAGCGGACAGTAGATGCCTGATCAGGGTTTGTTGGGTGAATGAATAAATGGATGAATGAATGAATGAGTTAGTCCTAGGAGTGTGCTCGTAAAATTTAGCTGAACAACTTACTCTATTGAAAAAAAAAAGAAAAGCTTTGGTTTGTAGCATTTACCAGTTTCCATGGTGTAAATGCTCTCACCATGTGACTGATCTTAAGGTACCCAGGAGATGTCACCACATGTGGCATTGGGAGAGGCACAGGATGGCCTTCACCAAGCTGTGGGAGCCAGCTTTAGCACACCACTGATTGCCCTCCGTGACACCCTTGCTCTCTCTCAAGGAAATGCTCAGAGAATCAAAAAGCAATTCCTTCCATTTTTGAACTGTTCCCATTATTACAGACACTTATATAAAATACAGTTGACTAATGTCTTCCTTGGAGCAGAAGGATTCCTCCCTCCTTAGTGCAGAAAACTAGAATTAGGAAGGTATGTAGATTGTTTTGCTGTGTGACTTCAGACAATCCCTTTACCCTCTCTGGGCTCCAAGGCATGAGAATGATAACATGAAAGTTGCACAGGCTTGACTTGACCCAGAGGATAAATGGCAGCCTGCTGGATGGTCTGTGGGAGATGCTTTTGGTTTGATTCTGAAACATGCCCAGCTTGGGCTAAGGAGGACCCCCTGGCATGGAACTTTCTCTCCTGAGCACATCCGTTGTCACCACAAACCAGAATTGTCACACGTGCTTACAAATTCTTCTACAAAAATTCCAAAAAAGCCCAGCCCAGAGACCGAGCAGCAGGTAACCAAGAAAAACAATAATCACCTTATTCTGGAAAGTTCAAATGTGGACCAGAGCCTGTACGTACGATTTTAGGGCAATGAAAGGAATGGAAAATTTCGCTCACTCACATCTTTTTGTGAAAGCTCTCCTGGCGCCATTGTTGGCTCCAGAGGGGGGCCTCGTCGTGCTGCAGGATGAATGTGAAAACACGCGCAGCCCTCACTGGCTTCCTAATCTCCACATATTACAGATGACGGATGATGGTTGGATTTCATCCCTGGTCTCTGCAGGCGCCAGACAGCCATGCTGGCTCTCCAGTCTGTGTCGGATGTTGTTGAAACTCAGGGGTGCTCTCAACACCCTCCCTGGCGTGTGAAGGGGACCAAGGTCTCCCTGTGGGGGGGGGGGTCTGTCTGTAACCTTGGTAATGAATGCCAGGCTCCAGTGGGGACAGCTGAGTTTCCTAGTCCTCAGGGAGTGAGTGAGCTATCAGGAGCTGTGGACATCCTAGTGACTTCTCTTCCAGGGGATCTACTCTTAGGTTTCCTTCATCTTGTCCCCCTCATCTGTTGCCCCAGACATCAGTCCCTGGCATATGGGCTGCCTTATAGGTTCATGTCCACCCCTGCTGCTCTCAGGAGTCATCTGGGACTCTCTCCCTCACCCCTCACATCAAGAAACCTGGAAAGTTTTCTGTCACACATCTCCCTTCTCCATCTTTCCTGCTACTACCAGAGTAGCAGGTGTACAAGGGACAGGGCTCCTATTCCATCGTGAAAACCCGACAAGGAAATCGGGTTTCTTACCCATCTATGTCACACACAGACAAAGCTATGATTTTTCACCAAAGAGCAGCTTTGGATGAACTGGCAAGTGCTAGATTTAGAACCTCAGCATAAGCCCAGGGGATTTGGAAATGAACTTGCAAGTTATTCTTCTCTGCCCAGGAGACCCCAACAAATAGAAGCATTCACTCCTAGCCCTCTCCTGAAAGCCACCAACACTGCTCACCGGGGTGGCAGTGACAGCCTCCCCTTAATCTCCCCACTTCCTCCCTTGCTCCCACAATCCATTTATTCTCCTTCCAACCACTAAAGTGACCTTCAAAAGACATAAATCAGAACAGAAAGGAGACCAGAGTAACCAAGTGTCCCCTGGGGGCATGATCACCCTAGATGAGAACCCTGCTTGGTGAAATGTGGTCTTTCCCCTCCTTTTTTCCTTTCCTCATAGCAGTTGCTATCATCAGTACTTCTTTTGTTTATTCATTTGTCTTCTGTTTATTGTCTGAGGAGGTTTTAAAACATGGCTGCATATTCTTCGACATCCTTTCCCCCCTCATCCCTTCAAATCCTTCTCCTGCCTCCCCTGCCTTTTCTTTCTCTTAACAAATGCAGAGAGAAGTGATGGGATAAAGCAGGCTGAAGACCAGAATTAAGGCTCAATCTTTTCTGTACCTCCTGAATCCTCATTTCGGCTCTGTGCATGGGTTAGATTAACAGGTCTTGAACCTTCCAAAATTAACAAACCAATGATGCTATGCTCCATTCCAGTGATGCTTAAACTTGACCGTACATCAGAATCCCTTAGAGGGCCTGTGAAAACACAGATCGCCAGGCCAAGCCTGATTTTCTGACTCAGCAGGTCTGGGGTGGGGCTAGAGAAGCTGCATTTCTATCAAGTTCCCAAGAGATGATGCTGGGCTGGGGACCACATTCTGAGAACCACTGGCCTGTTTGAACTCATAAGCGTCAATGGTTTGCTTGCTGGACTATTCCTCCATCTTAATTGCGTGCTTAATTTGGAGGAGGTGGGGAGCATTCGTAGGATAAAAGATAGCAGCCTTGGGACTACGAATGGAATTGCTGTGCTATTTTCTTCCCCGTGGGTGAGAACTGAGATGTTGCAGGAGAGGGGCAGCCTGGTGGGGGTCCCTGTGCCAGAGGAAATGCCACCCATGGCCTCACCTCCTTGGTGAGTGGTGCCCGACAGGCAAGGGCTCATTAGCAGGCACAGTGATGGGTCTCCGCTGGCCCCAGCTCTGGAGAAACATCCCAGCAAAACTATACAAATGTGGGAGCCTGTAATAGACCTGGTTAATTACGCTGCCATTTGAAGGTACATAATCGTCCTTGCAAAGTGGAAAAATTACGGGTTACCAGGCTGTCAGAGGTAGTTCGTGTGAGCTGTCAGCCTGAGCACGAGTGACTTTTTAATTGAAAAAGGTTTCTGTTCTGCTTGCTGGGTCCACCGTTCTCTTTTAGAAGGGTCATGTCACACTGCTGGGACACAGACGCCACGCAGGGGGGTGGTGTTAGGAGTAAAGTGGGCTTGTATCAGCTCACAAACAGCAGCAAATGTCAGGGCATGGGTGAATTATGAGCTATTCCAGGAGATATATTTGTTTTCATTTCTAACCCCAAAGCTAATTGTAAGAAATGAAATTCGTGTTTGTTTTTCTTTAGGTATGCTTGATTTTTTTGAACATCTTTATTGGAGTATAATTGCTTTACAGTGGTGTGTTAGTTTCTGCTGTATAACAAAGTGAATCAGCTATACATATATATATATATCCCCATATCTCCTCCCTCTTGCGTCTCCCTCCCACCCTCCCTAGCCCACCCCTCTAGGTGGGTATGCCTGAACTTACAAGTCTTACGACTTGGGGAACTAGGTCAACCAGACTTTGCATATGCTTACACCTTGGTTGAATAAAGCCTTTATTTACGTCTCTCCCCACTTCTCTCCAGAAAAGAATGAGACAGCTTACAGCAAAGGATATCATTAAAAAAATAAAATTTAAAAGATTAGTATAACAGAAACAGCAAGTTAGGTCCACTGAAAGAGGGAGTGACTATGCCAACTACAAGGTTTAGCAGTTTCTATGTGATAAAGCATATGATTCAGCCCTGAGCTTCCTGGTATCCAGGTCAAAAAGGGAAACACGGGAAGTCTCATCTCTCTCATTATAGAAAGAAGGTAAACAGCAAATCTTTAGTTTACTTCTGATACCAAGTTCTGAAATAAATTTCTTATATTGGGCTTCATATAAAGGATATCAAGTTACAATGCTCTTTACAACCATTTTAGAGCAAATGCAAATATAGAATTCCTATGATGGTTTCTTGAGATAATCTTGGATGAAAGCCAGTATGGTGAAGGTAATTCTTCAAGGAGCTAATCTGACGTGGTGCATGTGTGAAGACTCCTTGTGACCTCATTTGATCTGAAAATGGATCCTTTCTGAGGAGTGGAGGAATGATATTAATACTCCAGCAAACCATGCTACTTCAGCTATTTTAGTTGCAAAGAAAAGGGACCCACACTGGCTTTCTCAAGTAATGACCATTGCAAGCCTACAATAAATGCTTAATGCCTTCTAAATGCTTTTCATCACAATTAGAGTAAATCCTACAAGGCCGTATATGATCAGGCCCTGTCTGGGGCAATTCCTGCCTCAGGGCCTTTGCACCTGCTGTTCCTCCACACAGAACACCCCTTCCTCAGTTCTTCAATTGCTAGGTTCCTACTTATTCTTAAATCTGTGCCCAAATGTTCCCTCCTTAGAGAGGCCCTCCCTGACCACATAATTAATGCAGCCCTTCTCACCTTCAAGTCATTCTCCATCATATTATTTTATTTCATTTTGTCTTCATAGCAGTTATCACTCTGAAATTATCTAGTTTACTTGTTTATTTTCTGTCTCTTCTCCTCATGAGACCCAGGATCGTGTCTCTTACTCCAGGGCCCTAAACAGTGCCAGGCAGTTAAAACATGCCTAAAAATGATGTGTTGAATGAATGAGTAAATAAACTTACAATGGATATTTGGTTGTCTCATGCCCAGAATGTGAGCCCTGGTCAAGGCTGTCACGTAGAGTTGTAGATGTTGTACACTGCACAACAACCGCAGGAGGTGCTGCCACTTATGTACGGCACTCCCCTTCCCAAGACATTCACTGTACACCTTACACAGCTATGTGCAGCAACCATGGGGTACTGGGTCCTCTTGGAGATGGGAACTGGAAAGCCCTAATTCCCAAGAAGGTACAAAGACCCCAGCTGCAGGACCTGAGGCTCTTCCCTCCAGGGCACACCCACTGGCAGGACTCAACTACTCTCTTTGTTTCAACTTTTCTCTCTGGGTCTTCTTGTGTGTCCTCTCTCTATCATTCAGACAACCTGGACTTCTATTCAGGTGATCTTGGTCATAGCTTTGTCTTGCTCATGGCTCTCTAGCGCCCCTACTGCCCACATCTTCTCTCAACCTCGTGCCTTTTTGTTCCTGTCACCAGTCACCAGGTCCTCTCCACATTCCCAATTCAAATTCCCCAGAGGGAAAATCATTTTAGTCTCATTTATCCTATTTGGGCAGAATCTTCATGCTCAGCTTCCTCATTGGCTGCCAACCAGCTAATGTCTTGGCCGCTGACACTGAGTTGTCACCTCTGTCCAATCAGCTGAACGCATGAGGTGAAAGGTGTATGGTACAAAACAGGCTCTGCCCTGGAAAAGGTCTGTAGGTGGGGCAGCCTCTCCCTCCTTGAATCATGGGGCACATCATTGACTCGGCCAGCCCCACTTCACCTCCCTAAGGAGAGCCAGGAATAGGCCATGCAATGATAGACAACAGATCCGTTTGTCTGAAAACCAAACTGACTAGGGGCAGGGCTCCTATTCCATTGTGAAAACCAAGCCAGGAAATTAGACTTCTTACCCACTTCACACACAGGCAGAGCTATGAATTTTCACAAAAAAAGCAGCTTTGGATGAACCAGCAAGTGCTAGATCTAGAACCTGAGCATCAAGCCCATGGGATATGTGTTTACAGGTTTTCTCAGAAGGAGATTTTTGGAACCAACTTGCAATTTATTCAACTCTGCCCAGGAGACCCCAACAAATAGAAGCATCTTGGTAGTAAGAAAGCTACTTTCCCCTTCTGAGCCTCAATTATCCAATTTTTCAAATGGGCATAGCCACCCTTGGGCCCACTTGAGAAAGCTTGGAGCCTTTGAGCTGGGCCATGAACACAGATCCACAGCCCTGCCCCAGCTTCAGTGACTGCCAGGGACAAACATTCTTAGGAAACTACAGTCTCTCCTGCTGTGTCCTCTGAAGTGGCATCCTAAAATCAGGTCTTATGGCCTATTCAGAGTGAGGACTTTTCCTCTGATTCCCTATGTTAAGCCTGAGAAAAGGGAAGTCCAGAGAGGTAAATGACTTGACCATGGTCACCCAGCATCCACGAGGAGGCTCTAGTCTCCCTTCCTCTCTGAGCAGTGTCCTTTTCATGACGTCATACTCTGTTTCTCAGGTACGCTTTCCTGAGCACTGCCTCTAACTTCCCAGAGATGGGACTGATGTTGCTTATCCCTACAACACCTGGCATTGGCTTCCAAATGATGGTTAAGGTTGGTTGAAATGAAACCAACCAAACTATTGCCTTCTCAAAGCATTTCAGTGATAGCACATCCCTACCTCAGGGCCTTTGCACCTGCTGTGCCTTTTGCTTGGATAGTCTCATGGCTTGCTCTCTGACTTTATTTTTCTGCTCAAATATCATCTCCTTAAAGGGTCTTTCTTTAACCTTCTTATTTAGCTAGCGCCCATCATGCTTTCCTCCTTCACCGTGTTTAGCTTTGTGTGTCGGCTGTCTATTACCTGATGTTATAATATTTATTTGTTTGTTTGCTCATTACCTACCTTGTCCACTAGAATGTCAACTGCATGAGGGCAGCTGGGACATTGCTTTATTCTATCCTGTGTTCCCAGGTCCTTGAACAGTGCCTGACACAGGACAGAAGTTACTAAATGTTTATTGAATGAACGAATGCCTAATCAATATTTATTTCCTCATTTGGACTTTCTGTTGAAATAAAGAGAAGGGTCCCAGCTGGTTCCTCCAATGACAAGGCTCTGTAGGGTGACTGACTTGCCCCAGTTTGCTGGGACTTTCCCGGGCTTAGCACTGAAAGTCCAGTGTCCTTGGTCTCTGGCAAACAAGGAGGGTTGCGACCTAAGAGCTATGATATCATTAGCCCTGCCATCCCCGCTATTAATAATAGCAGCTAACTCTTATAGGGCCCTTGCTGAATGCCAGACTTTGCTCTGTGCACTTCACGTAAATCACTTTGTGTAATCATCATGGCGGTTCCATTTGGCAGCTGTGGAAACTGAGGCACAGAGAGTTAGGTAGTAGGGAGAGGCTTTGAGTCCATGCACTTCACCTCCAAAGTCCAGGCCATTAGCCTCACTTCCAGCCTGCCTCTTGATCAGGCACTCAAATCCCAGCTCTCCACTCCACTGGCCAGAGAGAGGACCCCAAAGAAGCCGACCGAAGCAGGGCTGCCTGTCAGCTCACAGGCCCTGAGGCCCCTGCGGCTGCCAAGATCCTTCGGCCCGTGAGCTCGTGCCTATTTTGTTTTCATCACCCTGGTTCCAGATGAAGTTGGTAAAAATATATGCCTGTATAAATAACTAACTAAATAAAATGCATAAAGTAATACTAAGTGGCACAGACCGTAAACAATTCTGCAAAATGGGGAACCTGGTGAGCGGTCGGGAGGACTCCTGTGAAGGATCCAACGCTGACTGTAAGTGCCAGGGAGCAAGTTTATGAGCTGAGAGTGAGCCTGCCCTCCCCTGGCTTGGAACGGCTCCCATGCTCCCATCAGGATGCCCTGCCGGGAGCTCCCCTGACCCACCAGGGTGGTCTCCCCAGGGAGACAGCCACCGCCTGGGTCTGGGAGCCCGGGCATGGGACAGAGCAGGGGAGCTTGTCCTTCTGCTTTCCTCAGAGACACGTCTTATTCAACATATCCTTTATATACTTGTCCAGGTCTGAGATATATGAGTATATGACCTGCTCAAATAAACTAAGAATTAAAAACAAACACGCGAGAAAAACTGTCCTATGCGTCTTTCTAACTGCCCCCCCCCCAAACACACACAAAGGAAGTGGTCTCACCCTTCCCCAAACTTTCCAAGTCCTTGGGCTTGTGTGTATTAGGGATACTGAGTGTTCATACCCATCGGTACACACCCGGAAGTCTGGTCCAGATGAAAAGGACCAGCCGTACCAAGTGTTGGCAGGAATGTGGAGCAACTGGAACTCTCCTGCAGTGCAGGTGAGAGTGGACCACGGTGCAGTCAGTTTGGAAAACAGTTGGGCATTTCTTCAAATGTTCAGCATACACTTACCCCATGATCCAGTCATGCTATAAACGTTCACGGATGCTCACCAAAAGTCACGTACTGGAACATGCAGAGCAGGACTCCTTGAAATAGCACCAAGCTTGGGGGTCATCCAAAGATCATCAACAGGTGAACAGGACAAATGGGGTTCCTGTGTGAGGTGCTGTATGTGGGATCGACAAACATCTGCTGCACACAGCATGGAAGACTCACAGACATGATGCTGAGTGGGACAGGGCGGGGCACGTGCCGTCTGATTCTTTTTTTTTTTTTTTTGCGGTACGCGGGCCTCTCACTGTTGTGGCCTCTCCTGTTGCGGAGCACAGGCTCCGGACGCGCAGGCTCAGCGGCCATGGCTCACGGGCCCAGCCGCTCCGTGGCATGCGGGATCCTCCCAAACCGGGGCACGAACCCGCGTCCCCTGGCATCGGCAGGCGGACTCTCAACCACTGCGCCACCAGGGAAGCCCCCATCTGATTCTTTTTACGTGGAGGTCAGAAGCCAGCATGCGTCCCCGCAGAGTCAGGAGGCAAGGATGGTGGTTGCGGTGGGTGTACATTAGAACTGGGACGGGACCCAAGGAGGGCATTTGGGGAACTGGGAAGGTGCTGGTCTTCCACCTGGGTGCTGGTTACATGGGTATGTGCACTTGATGAAAATTCAGTGAACTGTATGTATCTGATTTGTACACTTTTATGTATATGGTATGCTTCAATTAAACGTTTTTAAAAATTAGGGAGTGTGAAAAGAGAGACACAGAGCGCTGTGGTGGCCCAGTGCCGCCGCGTGACTTGATTTGGGGTGATGTCCTCTCAGCCTGCTTTCATTTACAGATATGAAAGCAGCTCATCTGTCTTCCCTTGGGCCTCAGGGGAAAAGTTTCCTTTGTCTCCACGTGAAATTTGGCATCAATTCTAACAAAAGCTGGCACGCTGTATGGGCCTGAAAGAAGCTCCCATCCCCACAGTGGCTCAGATGTCCCAGTGTTGGACAACAGCGATTGTTTGGCCCCGGTCACGTCCTAGCTGGAAACCGCTGGCTCTGCTCCCTCTGCCCCCCGGCCAGGGGTGGCCAACCCAAAGTCAAGGACAAAGACATTTTTAGAAGAGCAACTGAGAAACATTTTGGCAGCTTCTCGGGGTCTGCTCAAGCCTTTAACTTACCGCATGGTCTAACTGGAAGGTATTTGCAGCCCATAAAATTGACATGAGGCATCTTGTTACCAGTGTTATTCTTGGACCAAAATTTCGTTTCAAAGACACTTGAGACCCAGATATAGAATTCCCCAGTTCACGTGTCTTCCTCCAGCTAGTGTGGGGAGCATGTTGCAGGGGTGCTACCTGGATGGTCCACAGGGTCAGGGATTCTCAGGGCACATACAAATTAGCCCAAGAAGATGCATTGCGGAGTTTGCCTATTTTTAGGTGTGCGGGAGCTCTCTGTGGTCCTGAGCCTTGATTAGAATCAGCCTAATCTGTTTGAGCGCAGATCCAAAGGATGAATAGAAGGTACCAGTGATGAAGGAAAGAGAGGGCATCACCAGCAGAGAGATTGGCATGTGCAAAGGCCCTGTGGCAGGAGCAAGGAGGAAAGAAGCCCAGGGTGGTCGGGGCACAGGGGGTACACAAAGGCGGGTGGGGGCCAGACCCCACAGGGCCTTGCAGCCACGTTGAAGAGTTTTGCTTTATCCTAAAGTCAACAGAAATCATTGAAAGATGTGAAAGGAAGACAGAGCTGGTGTTGAAACAGTGTGGACATGATCAGATCTGCTCTTGGAAAGATCGCTCTGCTAAATTCCCACCATCTGCAAAGCTGCTCTGGGCTGGAGGAAAGAAAGGTGTACGAGACCTGGCCTGTCTCTCAAGAAGTTCACAATCCGGGTGAAGAAACAGACAAGAACCCTGTTGAGGGAACACATGACAGGGCAAATGAATAATCCAGAACAGCGCTGTCCACTGGAAACATAATATGAGCCACAAATGCAAGCCACATATTTAAAATTTTCTAGTAGCCCCACTTTTTATAAAGTGAGAAGAAACAGGTGAAATTAATTTTAATAAATGTTTTATTTAGCACATTATCATCTCAACATTATTAATTGATACGGAACATTACCATTATTATTAATGAGATATTTCACATTTTTTCAGATTACATCTTTGAAATCCAGTGTGTGTTTTACGTTCATGGCCCACCTCAGTTTGGACTGGCCACACTGTGTGTGCCTTATAGCCATGTGAAGTTAGTGGCTGCAGAATTGGACAGTGTGGGTCTAAGTGATGGGTGCTTGCTTGCCCTGAACACTGCCTCGGATGAACCCATCAGGCAGGAAGGATGTGAAAGGGTAGGAAAGATTTTCCCAAATGAGAACGGTATAGGATAAAATGTTAAATGAGGACACACAAGCTAGGCTGTCACGTGGCAGAGTGTTCACAGCACTGTGGTTTGTAGCAACCCCAATCAGAAACACCCTACATGTCCATCAACAGAGGAACAGAGGGATTGGTTGGTGGATTCATACAAAGGAATACTAGCCTCCATACCCATGTCGTGGCCAAATGAAAATTGCAGAAAATAACAAGTGTCAGTCAGTGTGTGGAGGAGTTGTAACCTTTGTACATTGCCGGTGGGAGCGTAAAATGGTGCAGCTGATGTGGAAAATAGTCTGGCAGTTCTTCAGTGGGTGAAACATAGAGTCACCATAGAGCCCAGCAATTCCGCTCCTGGGTGTACTGCCCAGAGATCTAAAAACAGGTGTTCTAACAAGAATGTGTACACAGGTGTTCATAGCAGCATTACTACCAATAGCCAAAAGATGGAAACAACCCAATGTCCATCAAGAACTGGATGGCTAAAGAATACGTGGTCCATCCATACAGTGGAATAGTATTCAGCCATTAAAAGGAGTGAAGCACTGACACAGGCCACCACATGGACGAACCTTGAAAATGTTGTTCCAAGTGAAATAAACCAGACTCCAAAGGCTGCATATTACACGATTCCATTTATATGACATGTCCAGAGCTGGTAAATCCATAGAGGTAGAAAGGAGTTTGGTGGTTGCCAGGGGCCGGGGGAGGGGGGAATTGAGAGTGATGGTTTAATGGGTACACGGGTATGGGGTTTCCTTTTGGGGTGATGACAGTGTTCTGGAACTAGATAGAAGCAGTGACTGCACGCCATTGTGAAGGCGTGCCACCAATGGTGAATTGTACGTTATGTATATTTTTAAAGGCTGAAAAAAAAGTGTGTGGGAGGGTGATTACTAGAGCTGCATTTCACTGAACACGAATATATTTCAAAAGAACTTTGGAAGGAAAAACCCAGCTGCAGGAGAACATGGAGCAGTCAGCAGCCCGCATCCCCTCGGCCTCCCTGGGCCCTTGCCTGCTGCTCCCCACGACCCAGGCACTTGAGACCCTCCCCAAGGACTCTCTCTGCCTGTGGGAGTGACCTTCAACCTTGAGGGGTGGGAGGGGATGTGTACTCCAGCATCCCCGCCCTCAGCGGACGCTCTGAGAGTCGCTCTACACACTCAGAGCCCCCCGGGGACCCAGCCTCAGCTGCCTAGCCGCCCGTGGCTGGCTCAGCCTTCACTGCCTTTCCTCCCACCCCCAGTTCCTCACCAGCCTTCCTGGCCTCACCTCCCACGTAAACTCTGCACCACATCCTCTCAGCCTCTGCTTTTAAGGGAACCCAAACTTAGACGAACGCCCATGATACCATATCGCACAGATAAGGTTTTAAGCCACGCAAAACAGTACTATAGGTATTGCTTGGGGGATACACACACAGGTAGCAAAATGGCTAAGACGCGTCTGGGAATGTTCAACCCCCAATTCAAGGCGGTGGGCGTGGCCAGAGAGGGGGAGGGGCAGGTAGGCTGGGGTGCCCTCTGAGTAGGGCGCCCAGAGGGTCTCAAGCGATTTGAAATGTTTTACCTCCTAAACGTGGGTCGTAGGCACAGAAGGGCTTGTTATATATATATTTCTTGAATGTTTGAAATATATCGTCATCATTGTGAGAGGAGGCATGAGGTAGGTGTGTTTGGCAGTCAAGGAGCAAGAGGGAACGGGGGCGGTCTAAGTACAGAAATGCTGGCCGATAAAGCCGAGGCTGGACTCCCGTCCCAGTGGCGATGGGGAGGCCAGGGGACGCCACCCTTTTGTATCATTCTGCTGTGATCCGAGGACCCGAGGCAGCAAGGAGGACCCGGGGCAGGGAGGCCACTGTCACGGCTCGAGTAAGTCGGCATCGGTGGGAGCAGAGTCAGAAACACAAAAGGCCTGGGAAAAGGCGGGAGCCCGCGGTCAGCTCTGCTCACGGTGGGCTGGGAACCAGCAGCAAGCGAGGAGCTGGGGCTGCGTGTCCGCGGGACGGGTGACCGGGAGGACCCCTGCAGCTCTCTGGACGCCCCACAGGGTTTTGTTGATTTGAATCTGTCAGAGAAGAGGGCTGGGATAGGTTTGTGCGGGTCCACACAGCGTTTGCACTTGCTGGGGAGGAGGGCGGAGGCGGGAAGCCTTCTGACCTCAGCACATTGGATTTCCAGGTAACAACGGGGCTGTGTGTGCCCCAGCTCTGAGCCCCCTGCAAGCCAGCCAGCCCCTGCCTACAACACGCACGTGACCACCATTTCCAGGACCGCAGAGGGTGCCTGCCAGAGGGGAGGAGAGACTCCGTGGTGGGGGGCTCTTGGCGGGGGCCTGACAACCCTCCTCAAAGCCATCCTGTCTGGGGCTCCGGCACTCACGGGAGATCTTAGGATGTGCTGCATCCCCACCGCACCCTGCCGGTGGATTGCATTAACGGCTCCCATTCTTCATCGCTCTTTGTAGCCACGCTTTGTGTTCTAGAACTTCTTTTCCCAGCTTTACTGGGCTTTATTTCAGAGTACGGTTTGATAGATTTTGGTAATTGTATACCAAATTGGCATCCTGACTTAGAGCTTTCCAATCACCCCCAAAGTTCCTTCGTGCCCCTTTGCAGTCAGACCTCATCCCAGCCTCCAACCCCAGGTGATCTCTTTCTGTCACTATGATTTTGCCTTTTCTAGAATTTCATATAAACAAATTCATGCAGTATGAGCCTTTATGGCCTTAAACAATTCGTCTATTTTTTTCCAGCTTTCTTGAGGTATAATTGGCAAATAACATGGTGTATATTTAAGATGTACGATGTGATGCTTTGATATACATGCACACTGTGAAATGATGACCTCATGAAGCTAATTAACACATCCATCACCTCCCATAATTACCTTCTTGTGCATGTAGAGAGAACTCAAGATTTACTCTTAGCAAATTTCAAGTATACAATACAGTATTATTAACTATAGTCACCATGCTGTACATTAGCTATCCAGAAGTTATCCATAACTAAAACTTCGTACCCTTTCACCAATGTCACCCTCTATTCCAATCCCCAGCCCCCGACAGGTAACATCCTATTCTGTTACTATGAGTTCATCTGTTTTAGATTCCACATACAAGCGAGATCATACAGTATTTGTCTTTCTGGGTCTGACTATATTTCGCTTAACATAATGTCTTCCAGGTTCATCCATGTTGTCGCAAATGGCAGGATTTCCTTTTTTGTGACTGAATAATATTCCATTATATGTATTTATACCACGTCTTTATCAGTCGACAGAAACTTAGGCTGTTTCCAGATCTTGGCTCTTGTGAATAAGGCTGCAGTGAATGTAGGAGTACAGATAGCTCTTTGAGATACTTTGGATATATACCCAGAAGTGGGATTGCTGGGTCATAGGATAGTTCTGTTTTTAATTTTTGAGGACCCTCCATCTTGTTCTCCACAGTGGCTGCACCAGTTTACATTCCCACCAATGGTGCGTGAGGGCTCCCTTTTCTCCACACCCTCTCCAGCACTTGCTATTCCTTGTGTCCTTGATAATAGCCATTCTAACAGCAGGTGTGAGGTTATATCTCATTATGGTTTTTTTTTTTTTTTTTTGCAGTACGCGGGCCTCTCACTGTTGTGGCCTCTCCCCTTGCGGAGCACAGGCTCTGGACGCGCAGGCTCAGCGGCCATGGGTCACGGGCCCAGCCGCTCCGTGGTATGTGGGATCTTCCCAGACCGGGGCACGAACCCGTGTCCCCTGCGTCGGCAGGTGGACTCCCAACCACTGCGCCACCAGGGAAGCCCTCATTATGGTTTTGATTTGTATTTCCCTGATGGTTAGTGTTATTGATCAGCACCTTATTATATACCTATCGGCAATTCGTATGTCTTCTTTGGAAAAATGTCTATTCAGAGCTTCTGCTCATATTTTAATCAGTTTATTTGTGTGTGTGTGTTTTTCTTTCTTTCTTTTTTTTTTTTTTTTTGTTATTGAGTTGTGTGAGTTCCTTATATATTTTGAATACTAGCTCCCAGTCAGATATATAGTTTGTAACTATTTTCTCCCATTCCATAATTTGCCATTTCATTTTGTTGATTGTTTCCTTTGTTGTACAGAAACTTTTTGGTTCATGTATTGGAAGAATTAATATTGTTAACATGTCCATACTACCAAAAGTGATCTATAGCTTTAACACAATCCCTTTCAAAATTCCACTGGCATTTTCACAGAAAAAGAAAAAATAATTCTAAAATTCATATGGAACCACCAAAGACCCCAAATAGCCAAAGCAATCTTGAGAAAGAAGAACAATGTTGGAGGCATCACATTTTCTGATTTCAGATTATATTATAAAGCTATAGTAATCAAAACAGTACAGTAATGGCATAAAAACGACCCATAGACCCTTGGAACAGAATAGAGAGCCCAGAAATAAACCCACACAAATGTGGTCAACCAATCTTTGACAAGGGAGCCAAGAACACCCAATGGGGAAGGAATAGTCTCTTCAATAAATGATGTTGGGAAAACCAGTTATCCCCATGCAAAAGAATGAAATTGGACCCGTATCCTACACCATACACAAAAATCGACTCAAAAAGGATTAAAGACTTAAACATAAGACGTGAAACCATAAAAACTCTGAGACAAGGATTTGAGTACCAGGGGATAAGGATTTGGGAGGCGAGCCCAGGAAGCAGCCAGAGGGAAGTGTGGGCAGTGAGATGGGGACCGGAAGGCCGCAGGAAAGGATGCATTTTCAGGCAGGTCACTGCTGGGCTACTGAGGTTCAGTTCAGCACCCATTGGGGAGCCCTGGAAGCCAGGATGGAGCTTGCCTTAGAGCCACCCCCCTAGGGGGCTGCCCTGGTCACACCGTCCCCTGGGGGAGGGGCACGAACTCCCTGGTACTTCCAGCCCAGGAGCACCGAGGGCATGAGTATGCAGCATCCAGAGCATCTGCTCCCCTCTTGGTCCTCTTCTGTCCCTGGAGGTTGACAATAGGGAAGCACCAGGATGCTGAGTAGGTGGGAACCCTGCTTGGGCCTCGGAGTCCTCAGGCCCAATCCCCATCCCCCTTTGTCGCCATCTGATATCTTCAATACCCGGTTTCATGAGCTCCACGAGGCCTGCAGGATCCTCCCAGGCTCCAGACAGGGTGGGGTCTAGACCTGGTGCCCACGCATCTCTGGGCCCTCCACCTCTACCCCAGCTGTTCATGCAGCGCGTGGGAGCCCAGCAGCTGAGTTTGTCTCTGAATCAGGTGTTTGACTCGCTCTCAGCGATTGCGGCTGGTAATTCCCGAGCTGACACACGTCCACTTGGCTCCCAGGCCTTGTTTGGTTTGCATCCCTCGTTTATTATCTATGATAGGTTGGAGCTTAAGAGCATCAGGGCTGCCTATGGAAACCTCTGGTCCCTCCTGCCCTGGGATCATCTGGGTCCCCAGGGCTCAGGCTTTACAACCTCTGCTGCTGGGTTACCACCTCCCACGTGGAGCCCCTGCTAGTCTGGAGACGAACTGATGGGCGGTTCACCAGCAGGGTCCAGAGAGCGTGCGGCCAGACCGGGCGGGGCTG
The DNA here is from genome assembly GCF_039906515.1 of Pseudorca crassidens. Taxonomy (NCBI): domain Eukaryota; kingdom Metazoa; phylum Chordata; class Mammalia; order Artiodactyla; family Delphinidae; genus Pseudorca; species Pseudorca crassidens. Next base: position 86,192,061 of record NC_090307.1, read on the forward strand.
GGTGAGTCAGGCTGGACCTTACTTGGTCATCCAGGTGTCAGGGCCGGCCTGTCCTGGATCATCCTGGGGGGCAGTGGGGGAAGCTCCCCAGCAGGGCCTGTCAAGGGTAATAACCCAGCAGGAGGGTTTATTTGCCTTCTCTGCACAAGATCCGGGAGGGCAGAGCCTACATCCCAGCAGAGCTTGCTGCCCGGGGGCCTGTCCTCCTGGGGCGGGGGGGTGGGGGCGGCCTCCTGCCTCTTGGAAGGTAATCAGCCCTGATGGTTTGGGATGTTACCTTCCCTAAATGCGGGGTTCTCATTGTCAGAGTTTAACAGCAAACGAAACCAGGGTTTCTCAGAAACAGTCACTGCAGGGGAGCAGATGACTTCAGGTGGAAAATCGAACGGACTTAAATGAGATTAAGTCACATCCTGAGAAAGTTATCCCCCCTCCAATGCTCTTTAATCCAGCTGATTCTTACAAGGAAAAAAACCTCAGCCTGGCGCTAATGAGTCTTGCCTCTTGAGAACTTCCTAATTTTTTTTTTTTTTTTAACAAGAAAGGTTAGGCTTCGGGCTGCAAGTCTTACACAGTCCATCCACCTGGTTAGAATTTAATAACCTTGTTTCATTCTCATCGAATTTACTTTTGCAGTTGTGTGTGCATGGCATGGTTTTCCATTTAGAGGATTGATATGAAAAGAAATTTAGATTAATTTATTTTACTTTATTTATTCTTACACTGAGTCCTTAATATACTTTGTAAATAGTAGTTTGAATTGGGGTCTACAGACTGTGGCCCTGGGCCCAATCCAGTCTGCAGCCTGTTTTTTGTCAATAAAGTTTTATTGGCACTTAGCCACACCCACCATTGACACATTATATTGCTCTGGTTGCTTTAACAGTACAGCTGCAGAGTTGAGTAGTTTCAATGGAGACCGTGCAGCCCACGATGCCTGAGATATGCACCATCTGGCCCTTTACGGAAAAGTTCACTGATCCCTGGTATAGGTGGTACAATGATATAGCAAAAAAATTGAAAGTGATAAACAAAGGGCCAAAATTTGGAAATTATTGATGAAACTGAGTGTGAGTTTCAGGGCCTTGGGTAATCATAGAAAATTACCAAACGTCTGCTTGTCTGATTACTTTTCACCCTGAGATACTGCTGTGATGACCACATGAGCTGGAATTCCGTGTGTTATGTATCCTTCCCTGGTATTGGGAACAGGGGTGTAAATGTTCAATTTCTCCTTCTCTTTTCCTGTCTGGCTAGACTTTAATTTTCTCTACTAACTTAAGCCTCTAGACCTATGCCTGGTTTCCCATTTAGTCCTCTGGTAGCTCTGAGCAATCCTCTTTTCCCAGTTAATTATTTAATTACAGTGTCTGCCTCCCATTCAATAAGCAGTTATTGAGCTAAATTCTGAGTTGGAGATACAAAAATGAAAGACACGACCTATCCTTGTGGACAGTTCACACCTTATGGACAGTTCACACCTTGTGGACAATTCACACCTTGTGGAACTCACCACGACCACAGTCTTTACCACCATCACTGCCACCATCACCACCATCACCTCCACTATCACTATCACATAAATGAGCCAACCTGAAATTGCCTCAATGCTTGAAATACCCCAAGGGCACCACAAACAGTGTTAGAGGTAAAGCTTCTCAAGAACATTAGGGAACCCCTATCTTGCCAAAGAACCAGCCCCCTTCTGCAATGTCCACTAGGCTGGAAACAGACAGGTCAGGGCTGTCCCCTGTCAGGAAGATAAATCTTCTTATGGCTTTGCTCAACTTCTCCAGGAAAAGTATCTGTGGCTGAGCAAGTTGTATTTTATATATATAGTTTTATAAATTTATTTATTTATTTATGGCTGCACTGGGTCTTCATTGCCGCACGCTGGCTTTCCCTAGTTGCAGTGAACGGGGGCTACTCTTCGTTGTGGTGTGTGGACTCTAGGCGCACGGGCTTCAGTAGCTGTGGCACGTGGGCTCAGTAGTTGTGGCTCTCAGGCTCTAGAACACAGCCTCAGTAGTTGTGGCTCACGGCTTAGTTGCTCCGCGGCATGTGGGATCTTCCCGGACCAGGGCTCGAACCTGTGTCCCCTGCATCGGCAGGTGGATTCTTAGCCACAGCGCCACCAGGGAAGCCCCTGTATTTTATATTTGAGTGGCCCACAAATACATGTTCTAAAACTCCTTTTCCCTTTTATGTATTTGCTTACTCTAAGTTAGGCACTTAGAAAAGACCCAGAATTCAGTGAGTGGGTCCCCCTCAAGCAGCAAGAATAGAAGCATGACCAAGGCTCAGGGGGCCTCGCCCAGGTGCCAAGACAAACGCACTCGTAGCCACTGCCTGGGAAGCGGTGGCTTGTTGTTCAAGTGCCAAAGGGGGGGGGATAGGAAAGACAATCGAGAGATCAACATAGAGAACGATTTCCCTCCCCAACTTCTCTGCCAGGAATGCCCGTGGCATTGCCAAGTGCTCCCCAGTGGGCAGAAGACCTACAGACTACCTCAGGGCACTTTTTCACCACAGGTCACACCGGGATCTAGGAAAACAACGGCAAGGCCTGCCCCAGGCAAGTCTCCGTCTCCAAAGCAGAAGCCGTTGGCTTACGCCAACCGTTTTGGCAAAACCTTGTCTGTGTGAAAGGTACAAAGCCAGGAAAGAAGGATGATGAGGAAACCAAGTCTGAGGGCCTGCTCAGGGATGCAACATCATAATCTAAAGTCATTCACATTTAAAAGTTTATTTTTTAAACGTATAGAACACGTCTTGGACTTGAAACCAACCAGGAGACCCGTTATTTTATGTCCGCAACGTACGGCTTAGCACTTTCTACAGGACTCGTTCTCTTGCCCTTGACTCATCCACAGGGTAGCTGCTGGCCACGGGCGGCTCTTGAGTGCTTGATCCACACTGTAAAGTGCATCATGTTTCAAAGGCTTAGGATGAAAAACTAATGTAAAGTGTCTAATTAATAATCTGTCTACGTTGATTACATGTTGTAAGGATAATAGCTTAGATGTATTGGGTTAAATAAAATATATTACAACGAATTTCCCCCGTTCCTTTTTATCCTTGTTCACGTGGCTACTAGAAAATTTAAAATACCCACGTGGTTCGCATCTGCGCCTTGCGTTTTTGGCTCTTATCCTGTTTCCATTGGAGCTGCTCCAGAGGGTCCTTCCTCCATCCTTGGTGGGTGAGATGTTTTCCTTCTGATGGAGCCACATGAGATCCCATTCTGAATCCACCCAGTGTGACCACAGACAGATCCCTTAACCTGTGCGAGCCTCGCCTTCGTCATCTGGAAAATGGGTATTATAATAGTGTCCACATCAGGGAGCTGTTATGAGGATTAAAAGCGGTGTTACGTGTAAAGTGCTTAGTGCCTTGCCTGCCATACTGCAAGCCTTCAATAAATAAATAAAACGTTATTTTTCATCTTGAACCCCCTTCCTTTCACCTACTCTTAAGTCTGACTCCTTTTACTTTCCTTCGGAGGTTGGTTTTCTCTCTGATCCCTCCTTGGTAGCACCTGGTCCTCTTGCCCTGTGAACGCTTCCATCTTCCAAGATGCTTGGTCTCCCCCAGTTCTCAAGGGAAAAGTACCTTTATTTGGACTTGTTTTACTACTTACCGTCCAATTTCTCTCCTTTCTTTTGCAACTCACATGAGTGCCTACATTCCGTTCCTCTACTTTTTTTTTTCAAGACTTCATTTTTTTTTTAGAGCAGTTTAGGTTCCCAGCAAAATTGAGGGGAAGGTACAGAGATTTCCCATGTGCCCCCTGCCCCCCACAGGCACAGCCTCGCCGTGATCAACATCCCCACCAGGTGGTACATTTGTTACAACTGATGAACCTACATGGACACATCATCATCACCCAACATGCGTGGTGTACAATTACAGTTCACTCTTGGTGTTGTCCGTTCTGTGAGTTTGGACGAATGTAGAATGACGTGTATCCACCATTATGGTCTCATACAGAGTATTTTCACTGCCCTAAACATCCTCTGTGCTCTACCTGTACATCACTCCCTACCCTCTAACCCCTGGCAATCACTGATCTTGTTACTGTCCCCATAGTTTTTCCTTTTCCAGAATGTCATAGAGTTGGAATCTTCCAGGGTATAGCCTTTTCAAATTGGCTTCTTTTACTTAGTAATATGCATTGAAGTTTCCTCCGCATCTTTTCATGGCCTGATAGCTTGGAAGCACTGAATAATATTCCATTGTCTGGACGTACCAGGGTTTATTTATCCATTCGCCTACTGAAGGACATCTTGGTGGCTTCTAAGTTTGAAGGAATAAAGCTGCTATAAACATCCATGTGCAGGTTTTCACGTGGGCGTAAGTTTTCAACTCCTTTGGGTAAATATCACGGAGTGCGATCTCTGGATGGTGGGTTCGCTCCTCCACTTTTGATCCATCTACCCCCTTTCAGGATCCCTGGCAAACCCAGCTTCCGCTCACCCCCTTGGGCCAAAACCATCTTAAAACGTAGCCAGTGACTTTTATCTCACGTGCCCCTTGCCCAGTCTCATCGTTCTCAACCTTTTAGAATAAAAAACAAAACAAAAAACAAACGTAGGGATGCTCTTTTTTTTACACGTACTTTTTATTACGGCAATCCAGCTTTCTTCCAAAGGGTGTCTGAGAGGTTGCAACTTCCTGGAGATGGGTGGTGGAGGCTGCCTCTGTCTTCATCTCTAACCTCCTTGCATGTGGGACATGAGGACATTCCTGTTTGCAGATGGCTGTTTTTATTCTGGATGGAGCCCTTCCCAGTGGCCTGGAGGCAAGAGGTGCCCTGTGTGGGGGCAGAGCCCCATCCTGGGGCCCCTCCAGCCCACGGTCCCTGGAGAGAGCAAAATTAGCATCTCCAGTCCAATCATCTTCTTCTGCCACATGTGCTAAGCAATAAACAGCTCTCTGGGACCAAAATAAAAAGGTCTTTATGGAGAGAACAAACACGAGTAAATGCCAGAAAGCAATTTAAATGAATAAATAAACCCAATTCCGAGAGCTGCAAGGCCACAGGATTACAGCAAGCCAGGCCAAGCCAGTTGGTTTCTCACGAGTTGGCTTCTTAATGTGAGGGAGAAAGAGCCGTCCAGGCCCTGTCAGCAAATCCCAACATCTCCAAGTCTGAGGGTCCCAGCCCCCTAAGAAATGAAAGCACACAGTGCCAGTTTTCTCAAGCAACAACTAGCCTCTCAAATTTTACATTTAGAAATAAAGGCAAGTTGAATCTCAGAGCCTCGGGGAAGTGGAGGCTGCAGGGGGGATGGGGGCCTGGAAGGTGATGCTGGCCCCGCCTTGGATATCCCCTGCCTGTACGGGGAGGGGGGCCCTTTCTCGGTCTCCATTCACTCCATCAACATTTATTAAGCATTTTGGGTGCTGAGCAGTAGACAGGGAAACTCACAAGGATTAAACACCATCCTTGCCTTGCAGGAGCTCATCGTCTGGAGAGAGAAGCAGAATCACCATCAGCTTCTAAGACGATCTCCCGAATGAGTGAGTGAGGTGGAGGTGGGGCGCGCTGGGAGAGAGGGTGAAGGGGCCGTGAAGACCACCCGAGTTCTGGGGGCCGGGTCGGAGCGTGGCCGGACTTGTGCTGTGAGAGAAGAGAGGCTGAGAGACACTTCCTGGGTGGGGAGGTGTTGGGGATATTGTGACACAAACCAAAGAGGCAGGATGTGGGTCTGGAGGGACTTTGATGCCATTTTAAGAAGCTGGCTCAGCATCCAGCAAGTGATAAGAGAGTCCCTGAAGGATGTGCCGTCCATCCTGGCATCTTCTATGAGTCACTCTGTGTGGTGGAGGGTGAATTTGAGGGCTTGGTGACAAAGACTGCCAGCTGCCCCTATTTCCCTGTGCTCCTTTCCTTCCTCGGTGCCCCCCCAACAAGACTACATTTCCCAGAACCCTTTGCCCCATCAGTGGGGTCATGTGACTAGTTCTGGGCAAGAATGATGCCAGCACTTCCAGGCCTGGCCCCTAAAACGTCCCTAGAGAAGCTCCAAGCACTTTCCAGTCTCCCGGCTGAACACAGAAGATCCAGCGGAGGATGCTGGATGGAGCCACAATACTGAAGGCATCTGGGCCCCTAGCTCACGAGAGCAAAGACCAACCCACGTCAGCATGAGTGAGCACACATTTTCATTGCTGTCAAACCGCTTAGATTTTGAGATTGTTGTTGGAACAGTGAGCTAATCTCATATGTCATCTGATTCAACATCTGTGACTGAGACATAATAGGAGCCTAAGTCAGCGGGTGGAGACAGGGATGAGAAGCAGGCACAGATTAGGCAATAAAATGATCACACCTAGTAATGAACGAGACACGGGACATGACAGAGAGGGGGCCGCATCTAGCGCGGGGCTGGCGGACTGAGAACCCAGGAGAACGAAAAGTCTTGCCAAGGAAGGTGATGCGTGGAAATTCACACTTGGTGAATCTGCGGGAACCCCGTGAGGCGCCTTGGAGACCAAAGTGAGGAGTTTGTGCCAGATGTAGACAGATGGCAACTGGGGCCGAGAGAAGTTAGACAAGCATGAACGATGCTTCAGAATGGTTCCAGCCATCACAAGGGGTATTAGCAGACACCAGTTATTTTCCTCCACCTGGTCCAAAAAAAAAAAAAAAATTACAAGGAATACTGTGAACAAAAAAGAAAATTCACACAGGGTCCCTAATCTCTAGAAGTTTCGATTCTTAAGAGTCGGAGTCGGTCTTTGGCAAAAACCCCACTTTGTTTCACCAACTAGAAAAACACGAGTTAAAAATGAATGTTCTCAGCTGAAGCAAAATTTTGAAGAGAGAAAAAGTCTAGAGCTCTTCCCCCAGCTCTTCAGACGCTCGCCTGGGGCACCTTTCCTAACCTGAGGGTGGGTAACAGATCCTCGACCAGCCGAGATCTGGGAAGTTGCTGGCGGGGTCGGCGTCTGGGCTGCCCTGCTCTAGCGCAGAAACAAAGTGGTAGTTTTTTGAGGGCGATGGGGCATCTTTGCCACTCCAGGCCATCAATTACACCTCTGGTTTGAACCTACAGTCTGGCTTTTCGGGGGGCGGTGGGAGCTGTGGCTGCCAGCACGAGGAGAAGCCCAGAATAATAGTGTCTGTGTCTTTGCCCCAGACATCCCACCCACCCACACTGGGCCCTTGTGCTAGAGAATTGGAGCAAAACCGAGAGGCAAGGTCCCGGGCGTCGGGGGCCGCTCTGGACTCCCTGAAATCCTCACACTATGTTTCAAACGCTGGGGGATGGGTTAAAATCCAAAGTCAGTTTTTCCAGGTTATGCTTTTCCCTCACTTTAACCTTCTTCGTAACTCCACGGGCTTTTTAACCTTGTGTGGGTACGGGTGTGTGAGTGTGTGTGAGTGTGTGCATATATGCATGTGTGTGCATGCATGGGTAGGCCTGTCTGCACACACATATTACAGGGGAATCGGACAGAGAATAGGAACTTGGGAACTTAACACCATAGAGAATTGTAAGTAATGAATTCGTCTCAGTTTCCATGGCCCTCTGGCACTCAACAAGGATAAGTTGGAAAAACTGGTTGAAGTCGACACTATATGATTCTATAGTAAAGAGAAGTTGTGATGGGTTAACTGTGTCCCCCTCCCCAGGTTCGTAGGTTGAAGTCCTAACCCCCAGCACCTCAGAATAGGACCTGATTTGGAAGTACGGTCTTTACAGATGCAATTAGTCGAGGTGAAGTTATACTGGAGTAGGGCGGTGCTAATCCAATATGACTGGTGTCCTTATAAACAGGGGAGTTTGGACACAGCCATGCAAACAGGGAGATGGCCCTGTGAAGGCTGAAGTTAGTTGCCACAAGCCCAGGAACTACCAGAAGCCAGGACAGGAGCCTGGCACCTCCAGTGGGAGCAGGGCCCTGCCAACACCTTGATCCCGGACCTCTAGCCTCCAGAACTGTGAGACGATAAATTTCTGTTATTTAAACCACTTAGTGTGTCATTGTGGCAGCACTAGGAAACTAATACAGGAGTTATGATGTTGATGTTCAAAGGTGAATCATTAAAAAGGCATTTCTTGGGACTTCCCTAGTCGCTCAGTGATTAAGAATCCGCCCGCCAATGTAGGTGACACGGGTTCGAGCCCTGGTCGGGGAAGATCCCACATGCCACGGAGCAACTAAGCCCGTGCGCCACAACTACTGAGCCTGTGCTCTACAGCCGTGAGCCACAACTACTGAGCCCACATGCCACAACTACTGAAGCCCACGCACCTAGAGCCTGTGCTCTGCAACAAGAGAAGCCCCCACAATGAGAAGCCTGCGCACCTCAACGAAGAGTAGCCCCCACTCGCCACAACTAGAGAAAGCCTGCGTGCAGCAACGAAGACCCAATGCAGCCAAAAATAAATTAATTAATTTTTTTTTAAAAAAGGCATTTCTTGGGATGCATTTTATGTTTTTTTCTAACAGACTTCCTTTCCTTTTTTGTTTGTTTGTTTGTTGGGTAAATGTAGACAAACAATGAATCTGCATTTCCTCACAACGCACTACAACTCTATCGTTTCTTCCTTCTTCTTTCCAGGGAAGAAGGAACTTTCTTTTATTTTTAATTTTTTTATTGAAGTATAGTTGATTTACAATATTGTGTTAGTTTCAGGTATACAGCAAAGTGACTCAGCTATACAGATATATTTTTTCAGATTATTTTCCATTATAGGTTATTGAATATAGGTCCCTGTGCTATACAGTTAATCCTTGTTTTTATATATAACAGTGTGTATCTGTTAATCCCAAACTCCTAATTTATGCCTCCTCCCTCCCTTTCCTGTTTGGTAACCATAAGTTTGTTTTCTATGTCTGTGAGTCTGTTTCTGTTTCGTAAATAGATTCATTTGTATTATTTTTTAGATTCCACGTATAAGTGCTATCATATGATATTTGTCTTTGTCTGACTTAGTATGATGAACTCTAGATCCATCCATGTTGCTACAAATGGCAATATTTCATTTTTTATGGCTGAGTAATATTCCCTTGTATATATATAGCACATCTTCTTTATCCATTCATCTGTCAATGGACACTTAGGTTGCTTCTCAATCCTGTTATCTTTCATTTGATTTTTGAAAAAATTAAAACTAGAGATGATTAAGAAGATTTCAAGATGAATATAACAAAAGCCACATGCCTGCCACTGGCTTAAGAAAGAAAACATCACCAAACAAACAACTGAAATCCTGGTGTCTCACCAGAGTTAACAGTTATCCTGAAATTGGTGTTAGTTAATCCTATGCATTTTTTTAAACATTTCTACATATGGATGAACATCTCCTTAAACACTATACATTGTATGTGTTTAAGCATATATATATATATACACATATTATTATATATGTACATATATAATATGTACATATATATGCTTATATATATAGTACTGTGTCCGTTCTTCCATGACTTGCGTCTTTGACTCAGTATTGTCTTTGTAAGTTCACCCGCGTTGATGCATGCTATGTTAGTTCATTCATTTTCACTAAGTATAATAGCCCCTTGTTTGAACGTCGTATCAGGTATTTATCGATCCTCCTGTTGGCCGATACTTAAGCCGTTCCCTGGTTTGGTTTACAGTGCTTTGGTTTGTTTTCCTATCACGAACAAAGCTGCTAGGAATACTCTTATCCGTGTCTCCTAGTTTCTCTAGGGCAGTTATTTTTTCAAAATGAGGGTGGTGCCCATTAGAGAGGATTGAAATCAATTTAGTGAGCCCAAGTCCGCTGTGCCATGGAGAAAGGGGACGAGGAAACAAAGTATTAGAGTGCATCACACATAGTAAGACTAAGCATGGATTCATGAAACTTTTGTATCAGAAATGTGTGTGTGTGTGAGTGTGTGTGTGTGTGTGTGTGTGTGTCTGTGTGTGTGTGTGTGTGCCGCCTGGTTTGAGATATAGAGTTTCCCAAATGTGAGTTATGATGAAAAGTTTGAGAAAAACTGCTGTCTTAGTTCAGGCTTCTACAACCAAATCGACTGATTTTACAGCTGGGGACACGGAGTCTTCTTAGTAACACACCTGAAGTCTTAAAGCTAATAGACTACAGAGAAGAGATTGTGAAGCTGAAGGGTTTGTCCTCAGAACCACATTTTGACCATCAAGACAGAGTGCTTCATAGGGTTGCTTCCTACTTTATAGGGTTGAGGTGTTTGGGTTTTTGAAACATGATCAAGGAAAACAATGAGGCAAATGTGGGTTAAATATGTAGTTTGGACAGGGATAAAGAAAGTGTTCATGAACAGATGAATGGATAAAGAAGATATGGTATATATATATATATATATATATAGTGGAATACTACTCAGCCCTAAAAAAGAATGAAATAATGCCATTTGCAGCAACATGGGTGGATCTAGAGATGATCATACTAAGTGAAGTAAGTCAGACAGAGAAAGACAAATACCATATGATATCACTTATAGGTGGAATCTAAAACCTGACACAAGTGAATTTATTTATGAAACAGGAACAGACCCACAGGCATAGAAAACAAATTTACGGTTACCAAAGGGGAAAGCGAGGTGGGAGAGGGATAAATTAGGAGTTTGGAATTAGCAGATGCAAATGACTGTATATAGAAGAGATAAAATACCGGGACTTGCTGTATAGCACAGGGAACCATATTCAGGATCTTGTAACAGCCTATAGGGAAAAGAAAAAAAAGAAAAGATAACAGGATTGAGAACCTGATGTTCATTTCTTTTCCGGCTGCCGAGTTGCCATTTTGCCTGCAGTTTGAGTCGTTTCTGCTGCATTCCAACCCTTATTAACTAAGAATTTGCTCCAACCCTTTATAAAATCTTAAGTTACAAACGCTGCGTGGAAGACCCAGCGAGCGCGGCAGCTCCACCGTGTTCAGTTCACTGTCTATGTTAAAATACGGTAATTTATAAGGGAAAATCTGCAGCACGCCCCTTGGCCCTGGGCCCATAACTAGGAAAGACGGCTCGGAAACATGCAGTCTTGAGTGCTTTCAATGGCCTAAGGGATGAAGAAAAGGAGAGGGGGCTGGGGGAGGGACCTCCACTTAAATTTACTATGACTCTGCCCCCACCCCTTTTCCCTCCAAGAAATTCTTTCCAGTTCTCTTGTAAAAGGCTTCATGGTGAACCAATGAATAGAGATCCCCGAGCAGGCTGGCCTTTATAAACAACACAACTAGGTACTGTGGAGTAAGTTACTGACCGAGCAGCTAAGGCACCTGAGAAAGGGAACAGGGAGGAAAGTGTGGCTGTAACCGGGTCTCCTTGGAGAGCAGATTAAGGCAGGAGGCATCACGTGATGCACTGACCCAGCTTGGGAGGATTCTGGAATGTTTCCAAGAACAGAAATAAGGCCCCACAAGTGTGGAAAACTAGGGGGTTAGCGAGTGGATGTAGGCAGGAACGATCTCGCTCTTAACCGGCCCCGTCTCTGCTCCCATCTTTCGCTGGCTTCTCTGTGGTCGGCCAGAGTGACCCACAGGAACGCCACCACTTCCCTAGGACATTGATTGGTCTCTAGCACACATCTCTGAATGCTGGCCCTCCATCCTGCTTCTGTTGCCCAGTTTGGTAGACAGCAAAGTCAACCCTCATCTTACTGAAAATCTGCCTCTGTGGTCCTATCTTCCCAGGTGGGTGACGTGAGGAACCTCAACTCTCGGAGGCCCCGTCCTCGCAGGCACAGACCCTGAGACCCTGGGCTCTCGCCCCCGGTGACCTATCTCAGGCAAAATATTGATCATGCTGGAACTGTCACATCAGCTCTGGGACAAAAGCTTTGCTTCCGTAACGGGTTGAACTGGTGCCACGACCTCCATCGAGGTAAGAGGCAGGAGAGGTTGGGGTCCCTAGAGAGGAAGGTGAGGTTGGACACGCAGAGAGGAAGGTGAGGGTGGACACGCAGAGCATGGAAATGGCTAAGAAAGGAGATTTGAGACAGAATGCCCCGCCCTGGCAGGATGACCTTGGCCAAGTATAACCTTGGGCATTTACGGTATGCCGTGCCTCCCTTCCCCTCCTCTGTATGTTGGGACAATAATAGTACCCATCTCAGGGGCCGAAGAGGATTAAGTGAGATCTCGGACTTGAAGCCCTGAGCAGAGCACCGGGCTGTAAACAGGTGCTCAGTAAACACCAGCTTCATTATCGTTGGAAGAGAACAGAGGGGGCCCAGTGACTGGGGAGAGGCTGGGCAGCACCAGGGCCAGCAGGGAGTGTGCCCCTCACACTTGAGTCTGTGCCCTGAGGCAGGAGTGGGGCGTGCCGTTTTTCTCTGCATCCTCTTTCCCCTTCGACACAGACCAGTGTCTGACACACACTCAAGCTGCATCGCTTTGGGCTCATTCCAGACCTTACCTCCCAGGAGAATCCAACTCCCTGAGCACCGGCATAAAATAAAAAGGTCTAGGTCTTTCTTTCTGCACATCCTTCATCTTGAGAGCGGACGCGCTAATGTTTCCTCCTCTGAGCAGCCCAGGTTGCCCTCTAACCCTCTGTATTTGTTCCTGATGGGCTGTGTTTGGGTGGACGTGAGACTCAAAGAATCCAGCTATCAAATTGCTGAAGTACTGAGTAGGGCTGGGAGGCAGGGGAAGGAGGTAGGTGGGGCAGAAGTCAAAGGTGCCACCATTTCTCAGCCACTAGAGCGATTAATGTTAAAAAGATGTGAGCAGCTGGAACGCCTGTTCTCAGCTGGTCGGGATGCAGTCCCGCTGGTAGGCGTTCACCCAAGAGAAATGGAAACATATCCACACAAAGGCTTACACCTTTACGCCTAATAGCGCCACACAGGAAACAACCCAAATGTCCACAAGTCGGGACCCACTTAAACTAAAAAAGTATTCATTGATTATCTGAAATTCAAATTGAACCGGGCGTCCTGTATTATCTGGCAACCTTCCTTCAGAGGCACCCACGGGACCGTTGCCAGGAGGTGGTATTGGGGATGAGGGGAGGACCCAGAGCAACACATTAAACACGATGTAGAGTTAATATTTGTTGGGCGTTTAGTCTCTACAGTTTGTTCTCTTGGTTAAGAACGGGCGCTGCTTAGCTTGGAATCCCAGCTCTGCAGCATTCAAGCTGTGTGACCTTTTGGTGCCTCTGTCTCCCCATCTGTGAAATGGGTGTAACCTTAGCCTCATAGGATTGTTTTGAGGTTTAAATGAATTGATACAGGTCGAGCACTTGGAATCATGCTTTACACGTAAAAAGTGCTCAAAAAGTTCAGCTACTATTATGGTTGTTGTCAGTTTCTTGTTAGCCGAAGAAAACCAGTATCAATACAAGTTGCTTGAAGTCATCTCCTTAAGCCAGGAACCAAATTTAATAGAGAAGAGCAGAGGAGGGGGATTTTTGCCTGGGACTTTATGTTGAAAAATGAAACAAGGTGATAAACGTTTATCAGATGATAATTGTACTAATGCACTAAGATTTAAAAATAACAAAGGATAGGGCTTCCCTGGTGGCGCAGTGGTTGAGAGTCCACCTGCCGATGCAGGGGACGCGGGTTCATGCCGCGGAGCGGCTGGGCCCATGAGCCATGGCCGCTGAGCCTGCGCGTCCGGAGCCTGTGTTCCGCAACGGGAGAGGCCACAACAGTGAGATGCCCACGTACCGCAAAAAAAACAAAAAAACAAAGGATAACTCTACAGGGGTTTGGGAGCGGGTGTGATTTTTCTGGGGGGGGGCAGAATAAAATGTCCTTCCCTTCAGCAGCCTCCCAGCTGGTCCCGCTCCCGCACCAGCTACCTCTCCTCTCCTTGAAGTGTGCATCGCCACTGCAGCCCCAGCGCTTTGTAAAACACAAGTCACTTGTGTCCTTCTCGTCCTCAGAGGCCTTTGGAGCCACTGGCCTACAGGAAAAAAGTCCAACCTCTAGCATAACTCACAGGACCACAGTCTTGACGAGAAGAGATAACAAGCAAGACAACAAACCAAAATGACAAAAAGTGATCTGGGTAAGAGAAGGGGACGTTTTAAGAAAAGGGAAACTACGATGACTATTTAGAACAGTGTTTTGGCGGGACTTCCCTGGCAGTCCAGTGGTTAGGACTCGGTGCTCTCACTGCTGTGGCCTGGGTTCAATCCCTGGTCGGGGAACTAAGATCCGGCAAGTTGCGCGGTGCGGCCAAAAATAGAAAAAAATTTAAATAAAAACCAGTGTTTTGGAGAAATCAAAGGAGAGACAGCATCTGAGACAGAGAATGAACAAGGGTTCGCCCAGATTGCAGACGGAAAAGATAAACAGATAAGAGGATGTCGGTAGAGATGGATGACAGGATCTAAGTAACTGGCAAAAGTACGGCCGCCAACAAAATCACATATGTTGGTCAAAAATGGTCATTGAAAGAAAATCTCATTATGTTTGAAAATAGAAATAATATTCTAAAATCACAGTTTACATACAGACAAAAGCTGGGAACTGGCAGCAGAAAGTGGAAACTAGTTTAATGTTCTTCGTCTCGTTTTACAGAGACCGTTTCATTCCTGATCTTGATAATTACAGAGACTTGAATCCGCTTTATTTAAAGGCTGACATTAGTGTAACCAAAACCGTTTGACATCTTTCACATCACTAGAGGGAAAAAGAAGACAGTAGTATCCGTAGATAAAGGGTATTAAAGAGTAGAAATTGCAAGGCTGACTGAAACAGAACCTAAAACAAGAGGAGAGAAGGGAGATAGTGTGTATTCGTTGTAAAAATAAATTCAAGTTGGTTCAGCCACACAAAGACAGACGCTGATTCAAGAAACGAAATCCAACTGCACGCCATATACAAGGGACACGGTGAGGTTAGAAATACAGCGCGACAAAAATGTGAGGGGGGCCTCCCTGGTGGCGCGGTGGTTGAGAGTCCGCCTGCCGATGCAGGGGACACGGGTTCGTGCCCAGGTCCAGGAGGATCCCACATGCCGCAGAGCGGCTGGGCCCGTGAGCCATGGCCGCTGAGCCTGCACGTCTGGAGCCTGTGCTCCGCAACGGGAGAGGCCACAACAGTGAGAGGCCCGCGTACCGCAAAAAAAAAAAAGAAAGAAAAAGAAATGTGAGGGGAAAAATGCAGAAGAGAGAACAGGATTGGGAGAGATGGAGGGACACAAAGCAAGTAAAGCAGACGAGGCACTGAATTCTTCGGAGGAGGGAGACTTTTCAAGGGCAAAGCCTCAGGTCGGTCCCTCCATATTGATAAGATCTCTTAGCACCAAATAACCCAGCTTTGGGTCGCACTGCTGAGAAGATAAAGCTGAAACCAGCCTGAAATTTGATCTCCATCCTTTCCTTTCCCTCACCCTCCCCAACCCCCCACCCCAGCACAATTCCCTGGTCCTCCGTTCTGACAGTGAGCTAAATATTTTTCAAGTCTTTTACTCAGAGACCCCTCTTTCCCTCTCTCCAAGGAGCTGATATTCAGAAATCATTCCAGGCATTTGGAATTCAGAATATAAACATCTCCGAGGCAGCCCCAGGCCCCAAACTCCCCAACACGCCTTGTTTTCTCCCTGACACCTGTCTTCATGGTTCACTCCTGTTTTCCCCAAGCTGTTGGCTCTCGTCCTGTCCCAGGCATGTCATGCTTATTCATGAAGAGGCAGCTTTCTCTGGGGATCAGAAATAAATTCATCCTTGTGTGCATTGTAGGAAACCAGCCAACACACCATTTGGGGATTCGAGAATGCTGAAGTGTTCAGCGGTACAGCCTTCCTTTCACAACAGCCAAAAAGTGGAAACAACCCACATGTCCATTGACGGATGGATGGATAAACAAAATGTGGTCCATGCCTGCAGTGGAATATGATTCAGCCGTAAAAAGGGCTGAAGCCCTGACACGTGCTACAATACGGATGAACCTTGAAAACATCGTGTCCTGTGAAAGAAGGCAGACCCCAAAGGACAAAAACTGTATGATTCTATTTACATAGAATACCCCAAATATGTAAATTCATAGAGACAGAAAGTAGATTAGAGGTTGCCGAGGGCTGGGGGAGGGCAAAATGGGGAGTTATTGCTCAATGGGGACAGAGTTTCTGTTTGCGACGATGACAAAACGAAATAGACGGTGGTGATGGTTACACGACAGGTGGATGTGTGAATGCCATTGCACTGCACACCTAGAAAGGATTTACAAGGTAAATGTTATGTCATGTGTATTTTATGACAATTTTTTTAAATGGGAAGAAAAGTGGCCTTTCTGCTCTTGGTGTATGGAACTCCCCTCTCCACACTGGGGACGGCCCTCAAGGAAGCTGGGTGGACAGTGTGTAGTTGTGACGGACATTCTATCAGCCCCCCCACCCCCCAACCCCTGCCCCAGGCACCCCTTTGATGGGCATCTGCATGGGAAGGACCCCTTCCCCCTTCCTCCCTCCCTCCCTCCTTCGCGCTCTACTTTCTTACTTCTGTCCCTCCCCTTCTAATGTTTTTCTTCCCAATATTCAGTTGAGAAGATGTAACATCTACCCAAGTGGTGCCCGTTCTCACACACAGAGTGATGCTTTATTGAGCGCTTCCTGTGTGGCTGCTGCTCACTGGGCACAGTGAACACATTTAACCTCCCAGCAGCCCTCACGGTAGGCACCGTCATTGCTCCCATTTCACAGATGAGAACACTGAGGCTCAGAGTCAGCCAGGAAGTGGAGGCGCTGGCACGTGAACCTTGCTGTCAGGCTGCTGTGTCTTCTCCTGGTCCCTGTCCCTTTCTGGTCCCTACATTAGTGGGTATAGATTCACCACAGACCTATGGAGACCAAGTGAGAGCACGCTGTTCATGGCGTGCTTTTCCCACTAGGCTCTGAACAGAGGCAGCCTTTTCTGATCTCCCTTCACTTCATTTCCTCCCGGGAATGTCTGAAGGCACTGAAGGAGAGCAGAACCCCTTTCCTCTACCCCTCGAGTGTAAACATTTCAGCACCATGCTGCCAGAGGAGGAAAAAAAAATCCCCACCTCCTGTTAAAAAACCAGAAAACCAGGCTGTGGAGAATCAAAGGGAGCTTTGTACGGGGAGCCACCGTGGAGAAGGGAGATGGGGGCCCTTCCAGGGCCAAGCCTCACCCTACCCCCGCCCCCGTAAGACTGGAATCACAGCCTGATGGCTCAGGAGAACAGGCAGGACCAAAGCCGGGATCAACTGTGGATCCAGCTCTGAGCACTGAGATGGGTCTCTCCTCGCAGGCAGGGCTGAGGTTGCCAGCTAGGGCAGGGGGCTTGGGTTCTGCTACAAGGGGTCGAACTTGCTTAACTGGGGCCCCCAGAACAGTGAGTCTCCCCTTAATTCTGTGGTGACAGCTCCCCTCACCCCACCCCATCCCCTGCCTGCTTCTTTATCTCAGGTGGCTTGAAAACAAAATAATTTTCATTTTAAGAAATAGAGGCCTGTGAAACTTTGGTGGCGGAGGGAAAGTGGGCACATTTAGTCAAACCTATAGGAAGGGGCTTCGGGGCTTTCAAGAGGTTGGAAATCACCATTGACTCTTCTGTCCCCCTAACCACACACTTCATGGAGGTCTGTTCACAGTATAGACAGAGAAGGGTGTGGTGGGCTGGGCTCTGGGTAATTCTGCAGGCGCTGTGCTCACGACTCTGGGAATTTAACACCAGGCACATAAGGCGCTCTCATTATGAACGTTCCCTGAAGATTCGAATGAAGTAGGGGACACAGGACACCACCAAGTCATGCTCAGCTCCCAGGGGACTGATCGCTAGCTAGCATCGTGCTTCAAAGGT
This sequence comes from Pseudorca crassidens, assembly GCF_039906515.1. Taxonomy (NCBI): domain Eukaryota; kingdom Metazoa; phylum Chordata; class Mammalia; order Artiodactyla; family Delphinidae; genus Pseudorca; species Pseudorca crassidens. The sequence goes on from NC_090307.1 coordinate 86,209,807, forward strand.
GACCGTACACGCCGTGTGAGTGCCCACCAAGTGCCAGGCACTTACAATTATTAGAAGTCGATTCATCCCCACTACAGACCAAGGAGGCAGGCACTGTGAGCGCCCATTTTACAGATGAGGAAACTGAGGCACAGAAAGGTTAAGTAACTTGCCCAAGAACACATAGATAGTAAGCCGTAGATATGAGATTCAAAACCAGGCAGTCTGGGAGCCCGTGCACGAAAATCCTGCATTACACGTGTGCCCAAAATATTGATGCTTTCAGACAGAGGAAAGCATGGAGAAGCACACGCCCCTGGGCAGACAGACAGACATGCAAGCACACACACAATAATAAAAGATTCCTTCCTTGGACAACCTGCATGGCAGGAGCCCAGAGATTCTGCTGTTGCTGTTTGTTTTTTCATTTTATTATGACTTTTAATTTTAGCATAGGTTAAGACTCACAAGAAGTTGCTTAAAAAAAAAAAAAAAGTACAGAGTCCTGCCTGCTCTCCTGAATCCCACGTACCCTTCACCCAGCTTCCCCCAGTGCTGACCTCTGACACCCAGAGCACGTGTCAATGTAGGGAACCCACACAAGGAAGATGCTATGAACTCTGGCAGAGACCTTACTCGGATTTTAGTTTTTAGAGGAGTGAAAACATAGTAAAATAGCTCAGCCTTTTGGTTTGAACTGAGGAGGCTGGACTCACCGAGGGTGGCAATCTGAAAGGATTTTACGATTTAGCATCTCTACAGGTGTCATTTCACAGAGCACCCCGCTGCGGGCTCAAGGCTGGGAAAACAGGCTAAGTCTGCCCTTCCCTGGTCCAGACACTCAAATCCTAGACTGGAAGGGGAGGGGGTGCCAAGGGCCTCAGGGCAGCAGGGAGCAGACCCCGCTCAGGATTCGAACCTGCTTCCTGCCTACAGTCTGTTCAGGGCAGCCCCACAGCAGTGGAATAAGAGCCTGGGAGGAGAGCGAGGGCCAGGAGGTGGCAGCTGGAGGTGGGGCGATTCCACGGGCCCAGAGCTTCACCTGCTGCCTCCAAACCCCGGCCAGGAGCTGTGAGCAAAGGATCAATCTAGGCGGAGGAGGCGCGCCCTGGGGGCACAGCTTCAGCCTCGGCCGTTTCCTTCGGATTAAACCTCGAAAGGAGCTTTTTAAAAGGTGAAGCGTCATCTACATATAATGAAACGCGCAGATCTGCGTTTGACGCTCGTCTGCACCTGGATCACTAACATCCCAGTCAAGATCTAGAACATCCCGTCTCCCACCCCCGCAGACAGAGTCCAGCCTCTTCCGCTTAATCCCCCCAGAGGTAACCGCTAGGCTGACCTCCGTCACCTAAGCCAGGTCTCCTCCGCTCTAGAATTGCCCATGAATGGAATCACGTGGTGGTTTTGCATCCGGCTTCTCTCCCTGCGCCTCGTGAACCGGACACTCGTCCGAGCCGTGTGCCTCCCGCTCTCTGGGTCACGGGCTAAGGCCTTCATTGTGTGGACACACCGCCGGGGGTTTGTCCACCCACCTGCTGATGGATATTTGGGTAGTTTCCAGATTCAGCCTGTTACAAAGAAAGCTGCTGTAAACATTCACACACAGAGCTTCGCGTGCACATCCGCGCTCCATCCTCTCGGGTAATTACCTGGGAGTGGAGCTTCGGGGCTCGGGGGAGGAGTGTGTTGAACTTTACGGAGAGCACTTTGGAGGGAGCTGCTCTCAGGATCGCTGCCGCTGTTCTAAGCCACCCCATTCGTGGTCGCTTGTCCCAGCAGCCCCAGGAAAACGAATACAGCCGACCTTTCCAAGGAAAACCGAGGCCCAGGACAGGACGTGACTGGCATGGAGTGTTCCTCTCACAGCTCGAGTGAGGACAAGTCCGCGTTTCAGCCCTTCACACAGACCTGGGGGAAATGCAGACCCGCCCTGGGCCTCGCGGAGGGTGTCTGGGCGATCGGCCAGCCGCTCTCCCTCCCGGCTCAGCGGCAAGCTTCTATCAAGCGCTACTCTGTGCTCCATCTGAGCCGCCGAGCCCCCGGGAGGGACGGGGGGCGTCGATTCGGGTACCAACAAACCTCTTGGAGCAACTCTCTGAGCCTCCGGTGATGCAGAGGTGAATAAACTACTGCTGTGTCCTGTAGAGCCGGTAGTCTGATGGGCAAAACAGTCGTAAAGAGGCAACGAGAGTTAGGACACTGAGTTCTAAGCACCGTAAGGAGGGTGGGTCCTCACTGAGGCCGGGGAGACAGGGGCCGTAGAGGTGACAGTGGGGGAGGGAAGTGGTCTCTGGGCTGAACCTTAAAAGACCAGCACCGATTAGCCAGGTGGGTGTTGGGGGAAGGGACTGCCAAGATGGGGAAGAGCCTGTGCAAAGGCCCAGAGGCTCGCCCAGGGGACTGTGAGAGGAAATAACAAGCAATGGGCCAGCGGAGGCCAGATCACGCAAGGCCTCACCTGTCATGCCGTGGAGGCGAGACCCTGAAAGCCACGGGGGAACTTTGAAGACTTTAAGGAGGAAACTGACATGCATAGATTTGCTCTCTAAAAACAGAAAATCACTACAACACAAAACAAAACACCAGGATGACAGAGTAGAGGGTGGCAGTATAGGGTAGTGGTTAGACCGTAGGCCTGGGAAACAGTCTGGGTTCACATCCTGGCTCTGCCCCTTGTTATGTGGTCTTGGGCGAGTTTACTCTCTGTGCCTAAGTTTCCTTCCCTGTAAAATGGGGATAAAATTAGTCTCTACGTTATAAGGTTATGAGGAGGCTTAGAAGAGTTAAAACCTGAAAGGGGGCTTCCCTGGTGGCGCAGTGGTTGAGAGTCCACCTGCCGATGCAGGGGACACGGGTTCGTGCACCGGTCCGGGAAGATCCCACATGCCGCGGAGCGGCTGGGCCCGTGAGCCATGGCCGCTGAGCCTGCGCGTCCGGAGCCTGTGCTCCGCAACGGGAGAGGCCACAACAGTGAGAGGCCCGAGTACCGCAGAGAGAAAACAAAAACAAAAACAACAACAACAACCAAAAAAACCCTGGAAGGTTTAGCAGCCACCTGGCACACGGTAAGAGGTGAATAACGGGAACTATTTTAGGGAGGGGAGTTGGGGTCATCATCCAGGTGGTGTGTGAGGGCTGGAGCTAAAGCAGAGGGTGGGTGTGCAGAGGAGGGGGCCCGGACCTGGTCTGGGATGCCCCTGACCTAGGCGGCCAAGGGGAGAGGCAGGAGCGGGGTCTCCCTGTCGGTGGCCACACTGCCTCCCCGCCTGATCCCAGAAGGTCTGTGCGGAGCGCCACACTTCCACGTGTGCCAGACTCCGTAAAACCTTGGGCAGAAATTTATCGAAAAACCAAGAACCAAAAAAAATAAAGTCATCAGAATCACCCCCTCCCCATTCTCAGGAGCGAACAGACCCCGCCTCCAGCGAGTGGGAGCCCAGCGGTGATCCAGGGCCCCCTCCAGCCTGTTTGCTCTGCAGAACCCTAACACATCCCAGCCCAGTGTCGGCTGCCTCCGCGTGGGCCTCACGTGGGCAAACGGACGGGTTTGGAAGAGTGGGCTGGCCGGGTTGAAGGGATGTTCAGCCCTTCTTTCTCCCGCGTGGGGACTGGGAAGGGGAGACGGTGCAGGGAAGGTGGGTTCCCACGCGGAGAAATAAGGATACAAAGATATGGCCGTTATCTCCGCCCTCCCCCCACCACCGACCACGTCCCATCCTCCAGGAGTTCCTGGACCAGGCTTCTGGGAACCAAACAGAGTAAGCAGAGCCTCCGTATTGATTCCATCACAGAGAAACAGAGGTAGTTCCTTCTGTGTGGAATCTCAGAAGCACGAGGTCGGCTTTCTTGAAATCATGACCCATCATCTCTGTCACTGAGACCCTGGGGCAAGTCGTGTTTGCGTGATGCTTGGGGATTTGCATTTCTTGGGGCTGGCCTGTGCACTGGGGCCGTGGCGGGTGGGTAGGGCTATCCTGTGCTCCTGGGGACAGGAGAATGGCTGGAACGTCCACGTCCTGAACCTGCCGGCAAGAAGAATCTGTTTTATCTGCTTCAACGAAGCCCTCGTGAAGAAAGTCCTTAAGCTCTTTCCAAACTGCCGTCTTAGCTCAGGACCCATCCCTCTACCTCCTCTGTGTGACATTTTCCCTATTAAGGGATTTCTAATGATTTTTCCCTTGTGAACGTCTTCAGAGGGGCTCCCTATTTCATGCATTATGTTGGTGTACGTGTGTCCATATTCCTTCCAACGGTGTGTCTGTAGAGCTTGCCAGTTGTAGAGGGGGAGCTCAGATCTCTCTGGGTCACCAATAACAATATTAATAACGAGGGCACCGACTGGAGATGCTCCGAGGAGAACCTTCCCAACATCCCCACTGACACCCCCCCTCCCAAGCCACCCAAATAAATCTTAAGTATCAACAGTCTGCTTTGCTGTGTGTGGTAGGATGAATAAAGGCCCCGCAAAGACAGCCACATCCTAATTCCCAGAAACGGATCAGCAGGAGGGCCGGGTGGCTGGCGCGGCTTTGAGCAAAGGCCAGAGCTGTAGCCTCCGTCAGAGCGCGAGGGCGGGGCCAGATCCTGCAGGGTCTTCTGGGCGTAGTAGTGACATTGGTATCGCCTCTGAGCAGAGCAGTGTAACCCTGGTGCTTCACATAAGTCCAGGCCGCTGGCCGTGTGGCAAATGTTTAAGCAGATAAATGTATGTTTGGGCAAATAGGACGTTGTGTTCAAACGCCAGTATGCAAAGGCGGCAGGAGACGGGAGGGGTTTCTTCCTTTTCCTGCCCCTCCTAAGGCCCCGTATTAGCCTCTTAGGACAGCTAAGTTACAACGAGGCAGCTTAACACAAAATTTATTTTCTCACAGTCCCAAAAGCTAGAAGTCTGAAATCAAGGTAGTGGGTAGGGCCACTCCCTCTGGCCTCCAGGGAAGGATCTGTCCCAGGCCTCTCCCCCACCTTCTGGTGGCACTGGCCATCCCCGGGCCCCTCGGCTGGTAGGCGCGTCACTCCGGTCTCTGCCCCCATCTGCACACGGCCTCCTCCTCTGTATGTCTGTCTTCTGACCTTCTCCTGAACACGCCTGACATTAGGGTTAGGCCCACCCCACTCCAGGGCGACCTCGTCTTTGCTTGATCACGTCTGCAAGACCCTATTTCCAAATAAGGTCACACTCATAGGTCCCTGGGGTTAGGACCTTTCTCTGGGGGGACACAATTCAATCCACTACAGGGCTCTTCTTTGCCTATTACTTGTCTCCCTCTGTGTGCACGTGTATGTGCACGTGTGTGAGTGTGTACTAACTCATGGGGAATTCATCTCACCAGCTTACACTTCCAAGAACCTCAATGTTTTGTTTTTGTTTTTGTTTTTTTGGCCATGCCGTGCGGCATGCAGCATCTTAGTTCCCTGACCAGGGATCAAACCTGTGCCCCCTGCAGATTCCTAACCGCTGGACCGCCAGGCAAGTCCCCAGAACCTCAGTGTTTAATTGGGCTGCACTTCTCAGACGCCCCGGCCACAGGAGCTCACACTCGTGGATGCTGTCCAGGCTGCCAGCTGCATCACAGGGCCCTTCCTTGGCATCTCCTCCCGTGGCCAGGAGTGCGCCGGGCCACCCGACTTCTCCCGGTCTGAGAGCCACGGCTCCGGATTTCTTTTTGTTCATTCCTTTCCCGGAAGACACCAAGCCCATACTTGCTATCCTCAGGCAGGGCTCAGAGAGCGTCTCTCTGGTGCTCCAAAGAGCTCCTTTCCCCACCAGCTCCACAAAGGGAGGATTCAGAGCTGTGGAGGTAACCAGACAGGTGGAGTGTGTGATCAGGCTGTGGGTAGGAGAATGGACCAGTTCACAGGGCGGATGGAAATGAGGTCAGATCTGCAGAAACCAGAGGAGTGGAGAACAGGGAGCCGGGATAGTGGTTCCCCGGGGCCTCCGGGACACGGCCTCCCCCGGGAGGACAGGGACCCAGCCCACGCCAGGGCTCCGCACCACGGAACAAAAGGAACAGAGCTTCAGGACTCACAACCGGGGGCCTCGCAGCCGATGGGGAGGCCCAGGAATGCTGCGGTGAGTTCTGAGGGCACCCCCTTCCTTCTTCCCCAGAAGTTAGTGGAGATAAAAGGCTTAACCCCCCTCCTCAATTAATAAAGACCCTCTTTGATGATTATCTTCAAGGATCCAGACACTCCCTTGCACCATGACTGCTATAGACTGAACGTTTGTGTCCCCCCAATGTTCATAGGCTGGAACCCTAACCCCCAATGTGATGGTGTTGGGAGTGGGGTCTTTGGGGTGATCAGGTCATGAGCTCTTCGCTTTGGAACACTGTGGTGCTTTCCTATTCTAACTCTGGGCTTTGGCCAATAGAAATGAGGTAGATATGATAGTGAAGCAGTTCCCGGGCCAGACCTCAAGGGGTCTTGCAGGTTTCCACTTGCAGAGCATGCCCAGGCTAGCCCACCAAGGTCAACTCCCCACCAAGGTCAACCCAGAGCAGCCAGTGGCCACCTGACCTCCAGACACGTGAGCGAGCCCGGCCAGGTCACTCAGCTGGCCCCTCTGAGGTATTGTGGCTGATGGTTACGTGGCCCAGTAATCCATCAGCAGATGACCCCGCGAGACGACAAGACCCAAAACAGCCCGCCCCCTTCCCCATCGCCTCGTCCTCCATGGTGTCAGAAATGGAAAAGGAGACCAGGAAGAAGAAAGGGGAAAAAAACAAATGAAGGGTTAATCAAGGTGACATATTATATGACACCATTTACATTTTACCAAGCTGTCAGTCTCTCTGCCTTGAGACAAAACGATGAATCTTAGTTCATCTTTAGGCAAAAGTGGTCAGTGATGATAAAAGTCCATGTGGAGGGCTCTCTGGGGTTACTGACTGGGAGGGGGCTTGAGGGAGCCCTCGGGGTGACATCTTCTACATCTGAACCTGGCCGGCGGTCACGGAGTGTACACATATGTAAGAATGCACAGAGCTGGACCTTTGAGATGTGTGCTCCCTACATGTGAAAACTGTACCCCAGTAAAAATGAAGATGCAGAGAAATGATGCTCTCTACACTCAGAGCCCATGGAAGAGCCCACATTAATAAATGCTTTAATAAGGAAAGGAATTGAAGGCTGCTCGCTGCTTCCTGGGGTTGCCTGAGGGGTGAGCTCTGGGGCCTCTGAGCCTCCGGGTGCCCTTTCTGGCTCCCCTGAGCAAGTGTGTCCTCAATTCCTCAGGTTTGTCCCAGGAGGAAAAATACCCTGTGAGTCGGCCCTGTCGACTCAGCAAAGCCCTCTCCCCGCCACCGGCCACCTCATTTTACCCTCTTCCTCGACCACGAGCAGGTGGGACAATGGTTCCTCTTGTATCTGTGCCCAGCAGCGGGGCCACACCCTCTGTGGACTTGGGGGTCCAGCCCAGCTTCTCCTGCCTGAGTTCAGAGACGCCACGGCGGGGGAGTCCCCCAGCCAAGCAAGTCACCTCCTGCCCAAGAGAATGTCCAAGTGTCCCGCCCACCTCTGTCATGCCTCTGTCACTTGGCCTCCATCACTGTAGTGCCCTAGAGCATCTGTTACCCCTACCCTCCAGTTAGGACTGCTGAGTGGTGTAATTTCCAGAACGGATGGTGCTGGAGAAGGCTCGTGCCATGGTGTGGGTTTGTGACCCCCTCTCCTGGGGTGCCCACGGCAGCTGGGGTCCCCAAGTGGCCTGCCTGTGTCCATGTATCAGGGTCACGTGCTTTCCTTCAGCCCAGGTGGGACTGAGAGGCAGTGGCCATGTCGGGATACCCTCCTGTACCTCCAAACTCCAGCTGAGCCTCCCCCTTGGTGGTGGAAATCTTGGGGTTCACCCTAAGGCAGGTTGAAAAGAACCCTCTGGAAGGCATGCTCAGTGTCCCCTTGCCTCCCAGCCTGGAGCCAGGCGTGAAGAGTGATGGCAGTCAGAGTGGCACCTGCTGCCGAGCTGACTTTGAACTTGAACTAGTTTGAAATCCAGCTTGTAAATCTCCCGCTCAGGCTGGGGGACTCGCTTTCAGTTCGGGGTGCAGAGTTCGCAGGAGAGGCCCGGGGTTCCCAGCACAATGCGGCATTGACAGGGCCGCGTCGGGAGTGCGTGTGGACCCGGGGACCTGGTGCTGTGGACGGTGCCAGAGGGAGGGCGCCGGACATCTGGAAAGTGTCAGGTTTAATGCACGAAGCCACGGGCCCAGGTCAGCTAAAAGTACATGTTTGCTTCCAGCCGCAGCTGTGCAAACTCCCGCCGCTTGGCTCTGCCGGGCTCATGTCAAGTTCCCTCAGAGACAGTGGTCCCTTTGTCAGGTTCCATCCCAATCCCCCTTGTCAAAGTCACTGGCCTGCCCCGGGGCCCCGGCCGCAAACAGCTGCAGGGCAGCTTCTGTCTGAGGCTGCATTCATTCCGCCTCGAGAAGGAAAATATTGTAATTTAGGGGTGCACGTCTGCAGCTCTTCCACCAGACATCACCCCTCCCCGCCCCCAGAAACCTCCGTGTCCCAGCTGACTTGCACCCAGCCCCTCGGGTGCTGCTAGCGTGTTGCAGACAGCACAGAGCACATCCGACTCCACCCCTGGGGACTGGGTCCTTTGGTTCTTCATGGCTGTTGCTGGGGAGATCCTTTCCCTGTGGATGGCGTTTGGGAGGGTGATGGGAACACAGCAGTGGTGTGTGTGTGTGTGTGTGTGTGTGTGTGTGTGTGTCCGCGCGCGCGCGCATCTGTGGACCACATTCATGCATGAGAGGTGGGGATAGATTAGATGCCACCTGCAGACAGCCAGTGTCTTAGCCTGGGTTCAGTCCTAAGGCAGAGCTTCAGGCTTGCAAGAAGGTGGTTTGTTTGCAACTGTGGTCCCAAGGAACAGAACTGAGGGAGAAGGGCAGGAGGGGTGCCGTCCTTATCAGCCGGAGCTCTGTCCTGTAGGACATTCTTACGAGAGGCAGTCTCACAACTGTCCCCCGGGAGGATGGGAAGGGGCAGTGCTCCTGCATCAGCATCTGTCCCCACTGGTGACCCCGTGGATCTGAATGCCCCACACTCTCGGGTTTCAAATGCGCAAGGGCCAGGTAGGTCCCTACACGTGTGAGAAACCCCAGGGAAGCACCCAGACGTCTGAGCAGTGCCCTGAGGTCAGAGCAGCCCCACTGCGCCTGCGCGGAGCTGGGCGGAGCCTGCGAGGTGATGCGGTGGGTCGAGGTGACGGGAGGTGGCAGAGAAGAGGGGTGCAAAGCAACCGGCTTGGGTCATGGTGCCTGAGCCCGCCTGCCCTGCTTCATCATGGGATTCTACTCTTCCCACCGCTGCAGCCCATTGAGAACCTTGCTCTGAAGTGAACAAGTGCTTGGCCCCCTTCAGCCAAAGGGAATGGGGTGCTGGGGCTTCCTAACCTCAAACCTTCTCCCCAGGAGGACTGCAAAAGCTTACTCTCTTGATGAAGAGAACCAGACACCAATGGTTTCCCAACTGGCTTAGCCCGGAAGGAAATTGGCACTGCGCACGTTTAATGATTTTTCAGGTGGAGAGAACTTGGCGCTGTCGACAGCCAGTGTCCTGGGGTTCTGTCTGATTGGGGGGGTGCTGATCAGTGGTGCCCCAACCAGCTCTGTTCTTCCTCTAATTAACTCAAGTTACAATTACCATTGACGCTTCTAGTGTATCCCTGCGATGATGGCAATAATAATAATAATAATATCAGCTAACACTTACGTAGCACTTACAGAATGCTTCTGCACCAACCACTGTTCTCGGTACTTTTCACGTACCAGCCCACTCAGTTCTAACAACAGCCCTATGTGGTAGATGCTATTATGATCCCCATCTTACAGACAAGGAAACTGAGGCTCAGAGAGGCTAAGTAACTTGTCCAAGTGATGACTAGAGGTGACGGTGGAGTCGGTGGCAGAGACAGAATTCAAACCCAGACTCCTTAGGTAGAGAAGGCATTTGTTAAAAATTAAAAAGCTATTATATAGGGCAGTCTTAGGGTTAGAGGAAATAGAGCAAAAGTACAGAGAGTGCACCACCTACCCTGTCTTCTCCCCACAGCCTCCCCTGTTATTAACATCTTGCACTAGAGCAGTACCTTTGTGACAATCGATGACTCAGTATTGGTCTCTTTTTATTAACTAAAGCCCATTAAGATTCACTCTTTTTTGTTGTATGGTTCTACGGGTTTTAACAAATGTATAAGGTCGTGTACCCACCTTTACATTATTATACAGAATAGCTTCACTGCCCTAAAATTCCCCTGTGCCCCACCTATTCAGCCCCTCCCCCCAACTCCTGGCAACCACAGATCCCTTTACTGTCTCCATAGTTTTGCCTTGTTCAGAGTGTCATATAGTTAGAATCATACCATATGTAGCCTTTTCAGATCAGCTTCTTTCACTTAGTAATATGCTTTTGAGGTTCCTCCATGTCTTTTTCGTGGCCCGTTTCTTTTCGGCGCTGAATAATATTCCATTGTCTCATTCACCTCAACATTTTTATGAGTGGTTTTTCACAAGACCTTCGAAGATGTGCTGATCACATTAAAAAATGATACAAAGCTGGGAAGAACAGTCTGATGAATGATGTAATGCTTTGAGCAAAGCATAGTAAGATGAATTGTACAGAGATCAAACCACATCTTAAAAAAACAGAAGGACTGGAAATGGAAGATATGAATTTATAATAACACTTGTGGAAAAGACAGAACTTAGTTGACCTTGAGCTCAGTATGAGTTATTAAGTGCCAATATTCACTGAACACTCACAATATACCAGACGCTCCGTTAAGTATTAATACTTTACACAATTATCTCATTGTGTTCTTCACAATGACCCTGGTTATTTCATGCCATGCTTTGCACAAGAGTTGCATTCATTGCATCTCCTATGGAAAAAAAGAAAGCATATATATCCATTTTTCTGTAAAGAAACTCCCAGGAGGTAGGGTCCAGTCCTTCTGGAATGCAATAATGTTTTCTACCATTTCTTCTTCAATGTTTCTAACGTGAGGATTCAATTTAATTCAACAAACCTTTATTGAGCATCTACTATGTGCCCGGCATTTTTCCAGGGGCTAGGGATTGATTGGTGCATAAAACAGAGAAAGTTCCTTCATGGCGTTGCTAGCTAATAGCGTGAGAGACACAAAACAGTGAACCTCATAATTTTAGGTGACGATACATTATATGGAGACCGCAAAGCAAGGTACCCGAATAGAGTGACTGGGAGAGGAGGGTGGGGCGATTAGGCAGAATAATCAGGGCAGGCATCCAGAGGAGGTGACATCTGAGCAGAGCCCCGAATGGTAAGAAGAATCCAGCTGTTGGTTCCAAGAAAAAACATTTCCTCCCCCTCCACTTCCTCTTTGATTAGAAACCTAGGCACAAAGGGTGACTATAGAGAAGCCGCTTTTTTGGGTCCGGGCAAGAGGAGAGATTCTAAGGAGATTCCAGATGTCCAGCTTTCTGTCCAGCTGGCTTCAAAGTAGAGTCTTCCCGGGGTCCTTGATCCTGGCAGGTGCCAGGAGCCTCACCACGGGCAAACTCTAGCGAATGTACAGAAAGCAAATCTGAAATGGGGGTATTTTCTTGAACTTGGATTATTTTTGCAGCTCCTGAGTTTCTTTGTACGTTAAGGAACACTGGGAAATTATTTGCTTAACGAGAGCGTTCGGTATGTCTCAAAGTCTCTTTTTTAATAAGCTGCTTTCCCTTTGCCCTGGTTTTTCGTCTCTTTGTTTGGCTTTTGAGCAAAAACTTTCTACCCACTGTGATATTTTCCCCATGAATAGCTAAGTGGGCTGGAAAAACAGTAGTAGGAAATGCAGTGGATGGCCAGAATCAGGGTAAACAGCAGCCTGGGAACATTCCAGAAGATCCAGGTTCAGCATTCCAAACTCAGCTCATGTCAGCCAGTGGCTCCAAAGCCAAAGTGGCTTAAAGTTCCGTGGAGGGGATCCCCCTTGCAAGATGCCGCTTCTTTAAGTCCCTCAGGTGGGGCGTGGCAATTGCAGAGGCCTGGCTTAGCGTGTCCTGTAGGGCAGGGGTCCCCAACCCCTGGTACCAGTCCGCGACCTGTTAGGAACCAGGCCGCACAGCTGGAGGTGAGCGGTGGGCTAGTGAACGAAGCTTCATCGGCGGCTCCCAATCGCTCCCCATTTTTGCATTACCTCCTGAACCATCGCTCGCATTACTGCGTGAACCATCCCCCGCCCCCCCCCCCCCCGCCCCCGGAATTGCTCGCATTACCGCCTGAACCATCATTCACACCCCCGGTCCATGGAAGAATTGTCTTCCACGAAACTGGTCCCTGGTACCAAAAAGGTTGGGGACCGCTGTTGTAGGGAACAAAGAAAGACACACACTTTGGAACCATCTGCTGCGTGAAGTTGGTGATAGAGCATCTTGTATCCTCAGTCACCTGAGGGACAGTGGCTGATCCAACTTCACCCAGCGATACTAAATCGCGCCTGCAGGACTGTGACTGGAATTTGAAAGGATTCACATAAGCCCTTGGAAATGGCAACTAAACCCTTGAACTTTTTTTGCTATTTATTTATTTATACATTTTTCTTGGAGTACAGTTGATTTACAGTGTTGCGTTGGTTTCTGCTGTACAGCAAAGTCAATCAGTTATACATCTATCCACTCTTTTTTAGATTCTTTTCCCATATAGACCATTACAGAGTATTGAGTAGGGTTCCCTGTGCTCTACAGTAGGTCCTTATTAGTTATCTGTTTTATATACAGTACTGTGTGTATATGTCAATCCCAATCTCCCTCCCTCCCCCACTTTCCCCCCTGCTAAGTTGTTTTCTGCATCTGTGACTCTATTTCTGTTTTGTAAATAAGTCCATTTGTACCACTTTTTTAGAGTCCACATATAAGTGATATCAAGATATTTGTCTTTCTCTGTCTGACTTACTTCACTCAGTATGATAATCTCTAGGTCCATCCATGTTGCTGCAAATGGCATTATTTTCTTCTTTTTAATGGCTGAGTAGTAGTCCATTGTATATATGTACCACATCTTTTTTTTTTAACATCTTTGTTGGAGTAGAATTGCTTTACAATATTGTGTTAGTTTCTGCTGTACAACAAAGTGAATCAGCTATACACACACATATATCCTCATTTTTCCGCCCTCTTGCGTCTCCCTCCCACCCTCCCTATCCCACCCCTCTAGGTGGTCACAAAGCACCGAGCTGATCTCCCTGTGCTATGCAGCTGCTTCCCACTAGCTATCTATTTTACATTTGGTAGTGTATATATGTCCATGCCACTCTCTCACTTCTTCCCAGCTTACTCTTCCCCCTCCCCGCGTCCTCAAGTCCATTCTCTACGTCTGCGTCTTTATTCCTGTCCTGCCCCTAGGTTCATTAGAACCATTTTTTTTTAGATTCCATATATATGTGTTAGCATACGGTATTTGTTTTTCTCTCTCTGACTTACTTCCCTCTGTATGACAGACTCTAGGTCCATCCACCTCACTACAAATAACTCAGTTTTGTTTCTTTTTATGGCTGAGTAGTATTCCATTGTATATATGTGCCACATCTTCTTCATCCATTCCTCTGTCTATGACATTTAGGTTGCTTCCATGTCCTGGCTATTGTAAATAGTGCTGTAATGAACTAAATCCTTGAACTTAAAAAAAAAAAAAAAAAAGATCAACTCTGAACTACAAGGGCTGTGAAAAGTTCAAATGTGAAGGGAAGGATGTCAATCATGCTTTTAGACAATTTTCTTGGGGGAAAAACATAGAAAGTAAAAGAAAAAAATCATCCTCGGCCATTTGTCTGCTCTAAGCATTAAAGCGGTTACCACACTTTGGTAAATAAAAATGAACTTGGCTTATTTTTAGTTTTTATCATTTTAGATTTATTTTTCAGGATGAAGTTCCAATTAAACCTCTTTTTTCCTATTTGTTTATCATACCTTTTTTTTCCTCTTGTTTTTAAAATATGGAATTTGGGCTTCCCTGGTGGCGCAGTGGTTGAGAGTCCACCTGCCGATTCAGGGGACGTGGGTTCGTGCCCCGGTCCGGGAAGATCCCACATGCCGCGGAGCGGCTGGGCCCGTGAGCCATGGCCGCTGAGCCTGCGCATCCGGAGCCTGTGCTCCGCAACGGGAGAGGCCACAGCAGTGGGAGGCCCGCATACCGCAAATAAATAAATAAATAAATAAATAAAATATGGAATTTGTGGCCCCCATGTCAAGTGGCTTGACTTCAGATGCCCCTGTTCTGTTACCTGTGGGAAATGAAGCCCTTCTGTCCTTCCTTTCCTGGGCTTGTCCACTACCCTGGTGTCACAGGGAGAAGCGTTTCATGCTCCTGGGCGATGTCCCTGTAGCTGGCCTCTAGATACCACTGAGGAGAGAGCTCCTTCTTCTGGATTCTTCTGTGTGAAGGAAAAGCCCTACTTCTCACCTTCCCCATCTCTTCTGAATGGGTCAGGATAAGCAGTGTTAGCTGCTGTAACAAACAACCTCCACATCTCAGTGGCTGCAGAGCCGTCAGTCAGCAGGCTCTTCTCCATACAGTCACTCAGGGACCCAGGCTCCGTCTGTCCTGTGGCTCCTCCCTCCTTTAGGTCCTTGGAGTCCTCTCAATTCAGCCAGTGGCTGGAGAAGGTGTGCAGGAGAAGTTCTACAGACTGGGCCTAGAAGTAGCACACGTGGATCCCACCCACATTCCAGTAGCTGGAACTCACTCCTGTGGCCACACCTAACTGCCCAGAAGCCTGGGGAATATAGTACAGCCTTGTTCCCTGGAAGAAGAGTGGAACTTCAAAACTAGTTAGCGTTAGCAATCTTGCTGCACTTAACCTCCTTTCCCCTCTTCTTTTCGAAATCTCCTCCCTGTTCTTGTTCATCTCTGCTAAACACTGGTGTGTCTGGCTCAGGCATCCATGTTCACCCGATGTAGCAGGTAATCCTTACCTCTTCCCAAACCTCCTAGCATCAGTTTGCCAACTTGCTAATCTCAAGTGTCAGAGATGTTCTTTTTTTTTTTTTTTTTTTTTGCGGTACGCGGGCCTCTCCCTGTTGTGGCCTCTCCCGTTGCGGAGCACAGGCTCCGGACGCGCAGGCTCAGCGGCCATGGCTCACGGGCCCAGCCGCTCCGCAGCACGTGGGATCTTCCCAGACTGGGGCACGAACCCGTGTCCCCTGCATCGGCAGGCGGACTCTCAACCACTGTGCCACCAGGGAAGCCCCAGAGATGTTCTTTAAGTTAAGCTAGAGTGCACGTTCATTCTTGTGCTCCACGTGGGCACATGTGCGTGGGCAAAATATTTATCCAAACCTTTGCAAAATATAAACAGCCTGGCTAATTGCAGAGAGACACGGTCTAGGTTGAGATTCCATCCATCCATCCATCCCTTTGTTCAAACAATAGTTAGTGAGCCCACAGTATACAGAGCATTGTGGCAAGTGCTGTGCAGAAAGAGGGAAAAAATTTACAAGGCATGCTCTCTGCCTTTGTGAAGTTCATAGTCTAATTGGGGAAATAAGAACTAAACACACACGAAGGCAGCAAAAATGCCAAGTCCACACAGGCAGAGACAAGTAGGGGTCATTCAGGAGTGAAGGCGATGTGGGCCTTCTTTGCACGCACCCCGTCTTCTTCCTTCCCCCATGTGCACACGATGCATTGATTCATCTTTGTAGGCAGTGGCTTTCTTCCCCACACCCTCCATGAATTTTCCTGTCCTTTCCCTCCAGTCCTTCACAACTGGTCTCTTTCACTTTCCCCCTTCCGTCTCCTGTATCTTGTCTCACTTTCTCTGTTTATTTTCCCCCAGTCTTCTCTCTGTTGTCTCTCTCTACATTCTTCCCTTTACAAAGAGCACCTTAAGTTTGTGGTGGCCTCAGGGCCTTCGCACCTTCAGTGTCCTCTGTGAGGAATGCCCTTCCTCAGGCTCTACTCAGGGCCAGCTCCTTTCACCATTCAAACCCACCACCCAAGGGGCTTCCTTGACTCCCCTCACCACCCCATCAACAGCAGCTCCATACTGGTTATTCTCTATCCTATTGTATTTGTATAGTATTCATAAGTCTCTGAAGTTATCCTGATGAACTATTTTCTCTACCACCCATCTCAGCCCTGATTGGAAATTCCATAAGAATGGGGACCAAGTTTGACTTGTCCATGGCTGTATCCCCAATGCCACACATACAGCAGGTGCTCAATTAATAACTACTGATTGAAGGGATAGCAGACAAGAGGCCCTCTCCCTTTCCCTCAGTGTCTCGGGGCTGAACCGGGAGCTTTGCTGAGCTCTCTGCCCACAGCCATGCCCTCCCTCCAGTCTGGTACCCAGACTCTGCCTCCCCAGAGCCCCCGGGCATCACGCCAGGAGCCTGGAGCCTTTCCATTGCTTCCTACTCAATGCCCTTGGTCTCCATTTCAGCCGCAAACTACACAACCAAAAAATCTGTCCGGACTTGTGTCTTCCTCCAGGAATGAATAGAAATGGTATTTGTTTGCCCTTCTCCACAGTGTGCTCACCCCGGGGCCCTCGTGGGGGAGAAACAGGGCCCCTGGCAGCTTCCCCTGGGTCCCTCTGAGGTGCAGAGAAAGAGCTCCGAGTTTGTTCTCTCCTCTGCACCCCTCTTAGTTACTCTGGCTTCCCTTTGGCTCTACCCAGGTTAGACTTAGTCTTACGTATGTTTAATGTGCACAGATATCCTGTCTGCTTCTTTATTCAGACGTAGCTGAGAACGACTGTCCAGTTAAAGAGTGTTTGCCATGCCGGCTCTTGAAAGGCCGTAGTGTTTCTAGGAGGACATTTTTCCTCAGCATAACAATGTCTTCATCCCCCAAACCCTCTACATCAAGAAGTGATGTTTTGGCATTACGGATCCAGGCACGCACACACACCAGTTCACGTGACATCATGCTTTCTAGCCAGAGAAAATCATTTGAAACCCATCTGGACGGTGTGCCACATTTGGAAAACCCCAAAACGTTTTGCCTTGCGTAGATTCGCCAAAAGAGAGGCGTGAAGAAGGGGCCGCCCTCCACAGCGTTTAGTCCCCTGTGCGTGGGCCCCGGGCCCACACGTGTCAGACCCTGAAGATATTTGCGTTTTCTTTTAAGTGTTGCTTGTAAGCAAGACAACTGTGAACCCCTAAATTGAAAAAATGGTAACAAAAGTGGTAGAGAAACATGAATGTATTGGGACTTCCCTGGCAGTCTCGTGGTTAGGACTCTGCGCTTCCATTGCAGGGGCCGCGGGTTTGATCCCTGGTCAGGGAACTAGATCCTGCATGCCGCGCGGCACGGCCAAAACAAACAAAAAAACAAACAGAAAAACAACTGGCCTGAACGCTTTGAAACGGTCAGTGCCTAGACAGACCGAAAGGCAAGGGATTATTCTAGAAGAAAGGACAAAAGAGAAATGACTATTGAGGGTGTGAAGTGACTCATGCTCTTGTCTGAAAATGATTATCAAACACTCTAAAGATGTGAGATTTCACCTTCCCGGCCAGCTAAGAAGTTAGTCTGCCACTGTCGCCTGGGCCCTGGCAAAGCACAGGAGATTCCGGGGTCAGAGACAGAGGATGTCGTGACTCACAGCCTTCGCAGTAGACAGACTGCCAGCATTTTCTCGTGCCATTTTTCCCGAGCCCCAGGTCCCACGGGGCCACTCAAAGAAGGCCAGGTGACGCCCGCACACACAGTGCCGTGCATTGTAGCAGAGGAACCTTGAGTTGAAGGAACCCAAGTATTTTATAATGGACAGTATGCCTGCCTGATCTTACCCTGCCCGCCCTGGACCAGAGGGAGATATTATCTTTCTTATACTGGACAGTAAGCCTGCCTACACTTTGCTTTGGAAGGACACACTATCTCTACCTTTCCAGACAAAGGGCAGCCAGGGCTTCTGCTCCCAAGGTGTTCTGAAACACAAGACACCCCCGGAGAACGGACCCTCAGCAATGACAACTAAGAACGTCGTATGCTTGGGCGCCAGATTGAAAAACAAAGCCCCTTTCAAGGACATCGTTGGGATAATTGGGGGAATTTTGATATGAAATCAAGGCTATATAATATCATTGCATTAACAGTTGAGGTGTGGAGGAGAAGGGTGTTTGGGCTTTCATGATATTCTTTCAACTTTACAAAACAAAGATTGGAAGGGGACACGGCTTCCCCAAGAACACGCAGCTGGCCCGACCCCACTCCCCCTTCTCCTGACTTAAAGGACTGTTTTTACTACACGCTGTCACTGATTTTATCCCTGCCCTGCCTTAATTAAGTGCTCTGAAGACATAAATAGGTTTTTTGTTTACTCAGGCTTGGGAGAGGCTGGCAGAAAAGGCCTTTTCAGCTAAAAGCTCCGTAAACCCGAAGGTGTGAACCAGTAAGTTAACAGCTGCAAAAACCCTTTCAGCTGTGGGCGCCTCTGCATGTGGCTGTGAAGTGATGCGGTCGACCCCCTTCTGGAAGGAGAGAGGGGAACAGCAGCAGAAATACCAAGCTGGGAAGGCAGCCCGCAGACCCTTAAAGCAGAGTTTTAATGATCTCGCTCAAGGCATTGAGGATCCTGAGGCTGGTCCAGACCCATGCATTCGAAGGTCAGCAGAAGAACGCAGTCCCGGGTCCAGATACGCTCTGGATGCATTTTGTCCTCACTTCCCTCTCCTAGTGCGGACCTCGGTCCCTGCCCTCTGTGCACGGGCCCGAGGGCGGTGAGGTCAGAGCAGGCCCTGACCCCCAGACAGACAGCTGCTGCAGAGACAGAGCCGCGGGCTCAGAGGACGTACTAAAAATGAAGAGGTGAGTCACTGGTGAAGCTATGTCCCGGCGGGGACACCTGTAGCTTGCGCTGAGGACTGAGCAAGGGCGCTATGGAAAACTCTCAGGCCAGATGGCCAGCAGGGGTGGGCAGGGCACCCACTGGCCAGGCCCCCGGGCTGGGCCTGGCTGGACTCACAGCCCGAATATCATTGTCATTGTATGGTACCGGGCCTCTCACTGAAAACCTATTCCACTGGATCCCATGCCCTTGGGAACAAATCTAATGGGAGAAACAGACTCACAGACAGAGAACAGACTTGTGCTTGCCAAGGGGGAGGGGGGTGAGGAGGGATGGACTGGGAGTTTGGGGTCAGCAGATGTAAACTAGTATGTACAGGATGGATAAGCAACAAGGTCCTATTGTAGAGCACAGGGAACTACATTCAATATCCTGTGATAAACCATCATGGAAAAGAATATGAAAAAAGCATATATATATATATATATATATATATATGTAAAACTGAATCACTTTGCTGTACAGCAGAAATTAACACAACATTGTAAATCAACTCTACTTCAACTAAAAAAAAAATCTAATGGGATTTGTCCAGAGTTTATGATACCAAAGCAACTGTTTCTCACCTCTCAGCCCTCTGCCTCTCTGAACTCCAATTAAATCCTGGTGGCTACCTTCAAAAACTAAATAATGGAGGGGCTTCCCTGGTGGCGCAGTGGTTGAGAGTCCGCCTGCCGATGCAGGGGACATGGGTTCGTGCCCCGGTCCGGGAAGATCCCACGTGCCGCGGAGCGGCTGGGCCCGTGAGCCATGGCCGCTGGGCCTGCGCGTCCGGAGCCTGTGCTCCGCGACGGAAGAGGCCACAGCCCGCAACGGGAGAGGCCTCAGCGGTGAGAGGCCCGCGCACTGCAAAAAAAAAAAAAAAAAAACAACTAAATAATGTTTGATTACTGTTATTTCCTGGATTCCCTAATGGTAGACAATATCTGTGCACTTTGCACATAAAAGATAAAGACGTAGCTCGCATTTCACCTTCTCTTTTAAAAAAAAAAATATATATATATATGTATGTGTATGCGTGTGTGCTTCTATACATATATATTCAATATATTGATTATATGTTGATATATTGATTACACATGCACACATATGTATTTAATATGTTAATTACTTTGGTCACTTTACCTAGAGAGGAAGTGAGGTGCTGGGATTCAGAGCGCAGGCGGGCCAAGCCTGGAGCATGTTCGCTGGCGTTGTGCCGAGGGCTCAGCCTGGCACTGGCAGGCCTGGAAGCGGTCTCTAGTTGTACTTATATTTAATCCCAGTAGATTTAATCCTCATTTAATCCCTTTATTAACATCCCCGCTTTATAGACGGGGGTGCTTAGGCACAGAGAGGACGCGCAAATCGCCCAAATCACACGGGGCTGGGGTTCAAACCCAGGCAGCTGAGCATGCGGACAGCCAGAGATCCCCTTTCCTTCGAGTGGGAGCTCTCCTGGGGGGTAGGCAGTATTTAAAGCTGTGACCATACCCAGCGGTGAGGCGAACCTGTGCCTCATGGGCCCCATCACCCCACCCAGGGGTGCACCCCATTCCTGCCAGCAAGAGCTCCCCATCTGGAATTTGACAGAGGCTCCTGAAATAAGAGCAGACAGCTCTGATCTGCCCACAGGCCCTGCATTCTCATTGGGAGGAGAAGGGGCTTTTCGGTGGGTTTTGACTTTGGCCCCCGCAAAGGGACAGCTCCTTGTTTCAGACAGACTCTTGAATGATAACAAAGACAGGTCCCAGATGAGGATTTTAAGAATGGGCTCTGCTGTGTGAGTTTAGGCAAAACGCTTACCCTCTCTGTGCTTCCATTTTCTCATCTCTAAAGGTGATGTAATTCTCCATATTCTGCTAATCTTTCCAGAATATGATGTCAACCATTGAGGAACTATGGGGAACTATACAGATCTGATTAAATAAACCAGCCACCACCTCCCCAGGGACTGCTATGTGAGTGACTAGGGCCCTTCTGGGTGCGTCGCGTAAGTACAATTACTCAGATTCCTGTGTGTGGTGTGCACAGCCCACCAGGAAACAGGATTGCCAAGCCCTGTCCTCAGGGGACTTCCAGTGCAGTTGGCAAGAGCAGGAGGTGATCCGTGAACAATCACCATGTCACATGAGCAGGATCTTTGCCTCTAGTTCAGCCTGGTCCTTTGGGGTCTTCAACGTGCTCCCCAGATGGGCCGTTTGCTTCGGTACTTTCTGTGCAGGTCACAGAAATGCCGCTTTGTCAGGCATTGGGACCTAAGTCTTGCCTCCCCCGTTTCACGATACATTAGTACCCGTTGACAGCTTTCCCCCACGTCCACTCTGCCTTTCTGCTTAGTAGCTGTGTGACCACAGGCAAGTCACTTAACCTCTCTGAGCCTCCATGGATTGATCTCCTTTATTTTAAATTAGAAGTAATACGCATGCATCTGGAGTGTCAGTGTAGCTTGTGGGGTTCCAGGGTGAGACAGTGTGTGAGCAGAGGCCTTTGTCAGCCGTCCCTGAAGGCACAGCCCCACTTCATGAATGTTCTTCACTGCTGCTCGGAACAAGTGGCTAATGGCTCTCCATGAAAAAGCCTTTTCTCCTCTGTGCCCTTCCCCTTCATCCTCTGGCCTTTCTCTCTCCCACTTACAAAGCAGCCTGGGAAAGCCCCCCTGATGCCGGGTTGCTGGGTGAGCCCCATGGAGCTTGGGACCATTCTAGGTCACCTTTCTTTCTTTTTTTTTTTTTTTGCGGTACGCGGGCCTCTCACTGTTGTGGCCTCTCCCGTTGCGGAGCACAGACTCCGGACGCGCAGGCTCAGCGGCCATGGCTCACGGGCCCAGCCGCTCCGCGGCATGTGGGATCCTCCCGGACCGGGGCACGAACCCGTGTCCCCTGCATCGGAAGGCGGACTCTCAACCACTGCGCCACCAGGGAAGCCCTAGGCCAGCTTTCTTAAAAGCAGGTGACTCCACGAGTTCCTGAACGAACGTCTCCCTTCCCGGAAGTGTGTGGTATGGGGGGGTCTCCCCTTCTCTCCAGCACGGACCCCTTGTCGGGGTACCCTAATAACTTCTTTTCTGTCACACACCGACTCTCTCCGCCCGATTTGTCTCAGTCTCCGCTCTCCTCTCTTTTTTTGCTGCACCACGTGGCACGAGGGATCCCAGTTCCCTGATCGGACCCGTGCCCCCTGCAGTGAAACGCAGAGTCCCAACTCCTGGACCGCCAGGGATGTCCCTCCACTCTCCTCTCTGTAATCCAACTTCGGAAGCAGTTTGCATCAGATCTTTCCTAAACTCCACAGATTCCCCATCCCCTGGCAGATAAAGTCCAAATACCTTAGCCCCACATGCGGGTCTCTGCAGACCTGATCTCGCCCTCCGCCCACAGCACCTGGTCCAGAGCAGGCACTCGGATCTGCAAAGACCCCGCCCTGCTTGCTCTACTGGCCTCACGTTACAGAGATTCAAGCCTCCTTTCCTCCAGAGACTGGCCGAGATAGCCCCCCACCCACTGCTAGCTCCTGGCTCAAGCTAACTTATGGAAATTCGGCTTTTTCTCCCCTCTTTGACATTTGCGGACCATCTGACACAGTGAGAAACAGAAGCTTGTACAGTACCAGCTTTCAGCGGATGGGCAGCCCCCAGCCGGCGGCAGGAGATCCAAATAGGTCAGAGGTCACGGTCACTGGGGTCATGTGTGTGGGCCACTAACTGCATGTTTGACATTCGTAGTGCGGTCATGTTTTTCCTGCTGCTGGGTGTAGACACGTCTCCAGCGTTATTCCATTTCAGGGGAAGTTGTGTGTGGGCGCAGGGAAACTTCCAGAACCCGAGTGGGCATGGTTATGAAGGCACCCCTGATAAGCATGAATGGCACAAGGGGGCCAAGATTAGGGTGAGGAGAGTAGGGCCCTCACCTGGAGTCCAAAATTTAAGGAAACGTCCCAGATGCGGAAATCGCGACGCATACTATATTTTACTGCAGTGCTGGAAAGGCCAAAATGATGCAAAAAATTCCAGATGATGAAAATAGCAACATTTTAAATAAAGTCAAGATGACACTTCAATGATGCAACCCTGCCCCACATGCCTCCGCCTAATTCCCCACCAGCCTCGGGTGGATGTTGTTGCCAGATTCACTTCCCTGGGCTGGGAAGTAATCCGTTCTTATCAGACTTTTCTCCAGGGCAGCCCGGCAGCGAGGGCAGTGAAGGCGATCTCGCTTCTGGGGGCTTGAGTGAATGAGCATTTGGGAAGGAACTGCATCTACATGTGCGTCTGTTCTGCAAATCACAGCCCCCGCTTTTGTCCTGTGAGATGATAAGTCACCCACATATTTCTGGTCACGGAGCCCAAGGCTGAGGAAGAATTGAATTGAATTCTTGCCTAAGAACTGAAGCAAACGGAGTCAGCTGTTCTGTGTTGGGTTTTGTTTTGTTTTTTTCCTCCACAATGCTCCAGATACTCAAAGCTCTGGCTAATTCTGTTTGGGCAGCAGACTTCCCATGGTCTTCCTGGTTGGTATGGAAATGGGCTGCAAATTCACCTGATAACATGTCCTTCTGTGTCCCCCCGCAGCACTCTTAGGAAGCCCCCCAACCCTTCTGTCCCTTCCTGGAATGCAACTCATTCTCACTACTGAGAGCACCTTTGTCCTTGTCGTCCCCCTGCCTGGAAGGCTAGTTCTCTTTCTCCAGCTCACGTGGGACTGTTCAGGACTCATCTTTAAACGTCCCTTCCTCAGAGCGGGCTTTCATGAACACCCCAGCAATGAACTGTCCCTCTGACGATTCTTGCTGGCAGTGCCTCGTCAATGCCCTCCTTGAAACTCACGGCCTTTGCTTCCTGGTGTGTTTTCCCCCCTCATCTGACTGGGCGCCCCGGGGGCCAGGCTATCTTGCTCGTGGGCGGCTCTGAAGTGGACCCAGCGCTGGGGGCACAGTGGCGGCTTGATCAGTCCTGATGGAATGACCGTGCTTTAGCCTGGTGCCCTCAGTTTGGGGGTGACTGAAGAGCAGACACCAAAGGGAAACCAAACTAGTATATCTGTCCACACTCTCACACCTTCCCTGCCTCCTCTGCTCCCTTGGCTAGACGAGGAGCCTCTCCCACATTCCTGTTCTACAGCGCAACCTCTAGGTACCCCTGGATTCCCTGCTTTCAGAATGGAAGGCTGGATCACCTGGCGGGGGTGGGGGGGAGTGTCTGTGTGGGTGGGAGCTGGACTGACAAGGACCTCCTTGTCAATCATCTGAAGAAACGGAAGCAAGTGACTTCTCCCTTCCGCGGAAGGAAAAGAAGGGAAAGATGGGAGAGACCGTCAGTGCTCAAGAACCTGCTTGGAAGAAATTGGGGAAACAGCCAGGTGCTGGAGGATTCAGGAAATGTTTCTAATCTCCCGGTCACCTGCCCCAGCCCCATTTCCACCCAAGGCTTTCCACCCCAGAGGACCAGTATGTTGGGCTTGGGTACCCAAATGATGGAGACACAAATACCCCGGGACTGTTGGTTCGTGTTTTAGAACATCGACAAAGGGGCGGATCGCCCCGTTGGAAAGAGGGGAGCTAAGGAACAGGTCTTGAAGCTTGCGGAGCATTGAAGCCTTTGGTTTCCGCCCCCTCCCTTGTAAGTTACGGATCTTCTAAAACAGAGGTCTCTGAAGATTCTTTTATTCGGACTACAGTGAGCTGGAGAAACCTCGAAAGGTCACCTCAGACATTACTACTCCTACTACTGTTACTTGGGATGACTTGGGGACCCCACGAGTCACCCCTTGGTGCCGCCGCTGGGGTGTTTATTCCGGAGGATTGCCGGGCTGTGCAGTCGCCCCGGGCGCGGGCTGGGGGGGTGGAGGCGCCAGACGGGGCGGTTGCCCACCGCGGAGGAGGCCGGGGGCGGGGTGGGCCGGGAGGAGGCGCCTAGAAAAGGAGGCGCGGCCGGGAAGGTGCGGAGAGGGCCCGGCGGCGGCGTGCGCCTCGGGCTGGGCCGGGCGGCGGAGCGCGAAGGCGAGGCCGGGCCCGGCGTGGCTGGAGCGCGGCCAGCAGCGGCGGGCGGGCGGCGGGCCCGGTGTGGCAGCGCGGAGGGGCAGCCGCCCCGAGCGCACGGAGCCGGGCGCCCGACCGCCGGCCCCTCCTGGGCGCGGCGCGCGCGCGCGCGCGGCCAGGGCGGCCGGGGAGCCGGGGACTCGGGCGGGGGGGTGCGGGTGGGAGCCGGGCCCGACGCACCGCCTCTCGGCTCTGCCCGCAGGTCCCCGGCGCGCAGCCCTCGCCCCGCCGCCGCCCGCCCCGGGCCCCGGAGCGCGGTGGAGGAGCCCCCCGAGGAGCCGGAGGCCCGCGCCCGGCGCCCCCCAGACATGGTGGGCCACCTGCATCTGCAGGGCATGGAGGAGAGCCTCAAGGAGAAGAGCCGGGAGGGCTTGCTGGACAGCCCTGACTCCGGGCTGCCCCCCAGCCCCAGCCCCAGCCCGCCCTTCTACTCCCTGGCGCCTGGCATCCTCGACGCTCGCGCGGGGGGCTCTGGCGCCTCCTCGGAGGCCCCCGGACCCGGCGAGGCCAAAGCGGTAAGCACGCGGCTTCGCGCAGAAACCGGGAACAGAGCCAGCCCCCCGGATGGGGTACTTCAGGAGCCGGGACTGGGTTCCCCCCGCCATCCCCCCAGCCAAGAAGGTGGCCAAGTGACAGCCACGCTCCGCAGGTGGGGATGGTCCAGCCTGACCCCTGCAGCCCTCTCCCTGGCTGTGGGCCTAAGGAGTGATCGTCTGTCTTACTGTCAGCAGTGAAAGAGCAGGGGTTGAGGACTGTCCGAAATCCTCCAAGAGGCTGGCTTCAGGCTAGGTGAGCTGGAGCCCCTGGCCGAAGCAGTGTACCCAGGTTCCCTGTTTACTCTTCCCCCTGTGCTGCCAACGTGAAAGACTTTTTTTTTTTTTTTTTAACCAAACGCAGACAGGAGCCCTTCCTTCCCGGGGTGTTGAGGTATGTTGACGTGGAGCTGAGGCGGTGCCTGGGGAAGGCTGGAACCCCAGGGCAGGAGACGCAAGAGTTTTCCCTCTTGCCAGACTTAGTGGGGCCCTCAGGTGGGCTCCGGGGGTCACCCAGCTTGGTGGCTGGGCTGAGACTGGGTTCCCCGCACCCCTTCCCCGGCAGGCGGGAGCCAGGCAGGCGGGATCGGGCGCCTTTGGACTTGAGGAAATGACAAGTTGAGATCCGGAGTCTGCTAACAATTCCAGTGGCATTTCCCTGTTCTGTGGCGCTCTGCACGCCTTCACGTTGTTTCTGCCGGGTGTCCTAGCACGACTGCAGCCCGGCGCCGCTTTCCTGGGGCCCCGGCAATGCCCACCTGGTACCTCACAGGGCAGTAAATGCTTCCCCCCAGTTGGAAATCCTCCCAGGAGCAGAAAGGAATGGTTCCCCTGCCTCCAGGCCTATTGATGGGAATGTCACTGGTGTCTCTCTTGCTCCTTGGTCCAGTGGGTCCCAAACTTGAGTGGGCTCGGGAATCTCTCAGAGATTTTTTTTTTTAAGTATTTATTTATTTGGCTGCATCAAGTCTTAGTTTCATCCTGCGGACTCTTAGTTGC
Organism: Pseudorca crassidens; assembly: GCF_039906515.1. Taxonomy (NCBI): domain Eukaryota; kingdom Metazoa; phylum Chordata; class Mammalia; order Artiodactyla; family Delphinidae; genus Pseudorca; species Pseudorca crassidens. Next base: position 86,236,165 of record NC_090307.1, read on the forward strand.
GGCATCTGGGATCTAGTTCCCCGACCAGGGATCGAACCCAGGCCCCCTGCATTGGGAACGTGGAGTCTTAACCACTGGACCACCAGGGAAATCCCTCTCCTGGAGGTCTTTCAAGAATATCCATGCCCACCTCATACCTCCAGACAGTGTCATTTGATTGGTAGAGCCTGCCACCTGGACATCAGGATTTTTAAAACCTCCCCGGGTTATCCTCATGTGCAGCAGAGTTTGGGAACCGCTGGCTTAGACCAAAATCATGCGTTGAATTTGAACTTTGGTCTCTCTTTTGGGGGCTGGGGGTAGGAGAGGCGTTCTGGACTTCCAGGGATTGATAGATGTGACCCAGGCTGTTGGCAGTGAAATCGATCCCACTGTCTGAACGTACCAGCTTTCCTGAAAGAGTGTCTCAGACCTGGCACAGTTGAATGGAGGGGGTGGTATTTGAGCTCTCGCGTTGGGAATAAATCCCTGTGGTGTCCTACACAGCGGGCCTTGGAGAAAAGGGACCGGGAACCAGCCTTCCCCTTGATTCTTCGGATGACCCGGAATCCCCCTTATAGAAGGATTTTTGGAGGCCTTCCCTGCCGGCCAGGCCAGCCAGGGGCGGCCATAAGAACAGTGGGCCTGGCTTACTTGTCTTGGCTGTCCTAGTTGATTTTATTTTTTCCCCCTCCTTGCTAACTAGATTCCAGGTATGGAACTGAGCTGTCTCTGATCTTTCTAATTTGGCTTGAAGGCAAGACCTGGGGCTGTTTCCACACAGGTAATGACATCTGCATTTAGATAGCCTTCCCAGGTGCCAGGAGCCGTCCTAAACGCTTTACTTCCATCAACTCATTTCATTTTCACAGTAGTCCCAAGAAGTATGTAGGTGCTCTTATGACACCCATTTCCCAGAGGGGGAAGCTGAGGCACAGAGGTTAGCGACTTGCCTAAACTAAGTGGCAGTGCTGGGTTAGAACCCAGGGAATTGGGCTCCGGAGTCTCTACCCTTGAACCTTGCATTATCCTGCCTTTCACTGTGCAGCTAATTAACTACCTGCGTTTTGTTGTTGTTGTTTTGTTTTGATTTTTTTAAAAAAACAAAATACCTCTGAACCTACAGGATTTGGAAATGCTGCTTTTAATAAAATGAGAGGGAATGGTTGCCACAGGGAAGCCTCTTCTCAGCCCTGGGACCTGCAGCTGGGGCCCCGGGCACCTAAGTTATTGTCACACTGGCCGCCTCCATCCCCCCTCGCCCCCCGCAGGTTAACTCCTGTTAAATGTTGCTAATCCTGCCTGTGGGCGACTCACTGACAATGCTTTCCAGGCGCAGATGTAGGCAAAATTTCGGCCGCTCTCCTGCGTCTTGGAGTTGGTGCTTTCAGGTGGGCTCTCCTGCGTCTTGGCGTTGGTGGTTCCAGGTGGCCGCAAGCAGGGCCGCTTTGCTCTGGCAGCCCCTTCGTGGCACCTGTCAGACCATGTGGGCCTGGGGTTCCGCCTGGGGTAGGCATCTTTGTTCTGACACCCAGTTTCCAGCACTGCCTTCCTGGTCGACACTGGTGGCGCACACCCCAGCCAGGGGGATGAGCTGCAGTTCTGTCCCCAGCCCCCTGGCCACTGAGGTCCTCGCTAGCTTGTCACCGTATTTATTATGCTGCAAGTGCATGTTAAACTTCCTCTAGAAAGAGGCTCCATTTCCCCCCCCTTTGTTTTAATAAGCTGGACTTAACTTCTGGGCAGTACCCCGTGGATGTAGGGTAACTGGCTGGCTGCGACATTGCCCCCCAAGACGTAAAAGGCACTGGGGAGTAGGCTGGGTATAAATGAATCCCTCAACCGCACCCTAACTTGATCATAGGTTTTCTTCTGGCCCACTCTGTGGACCAACGATGGTACCGTTCCTGGTAATTCCCAAACCAAAGGAAGATCTAGGAATCGGTCATTCGTCCCACCGGTACTTATTGAGCACCTACTATATGCCATGTGCTGTTTTGGGCCGTGGGTGACTTAGTGGTGAACAAGATGTTCAAGGTCCCTGCCCTCGTGGAACTGGCATTCTAGTGGGAGAGACAGTCACCAACTTAAACATGTGATGAAACACCAGGTGGATTGTTAAGTGCCCGTAAGACGAAGAGCTGGGTTCAGGTAGAGCTCCTTTAGACTGGATGGTCAGGGAAGTGACATTTAATGGAAACCAGAAAACATGAGAGAGTGGCCTTTATGGTCATAGGGCTGAAATGTGTGTCAGTCCAAGGGAATGGCAAGTGCAAAGGTCCTGAGGCGTGGTTGAGTTGCAGCCGTGAGGCTGGTGGAGGGCAGTGCAGGGACTTGTAGGCTAAGCTGAGGCCAGAAAGTAAAATTCCATTTGGTCTTTCCAAAATGTACTTGTGACTGTTTTATTTTTATTTTTTAAGAGGGCCTCATGAGCTCCCAGACCCTCCAAATTAGAAACGCAAATCAGAGACTTGACTGAGAAGTGCCTTGCAGAACAGCCTCTGCGGAGGGCTTGTCTCCCTGCAGGGCCCCTGGTCGCCTGCAGGACACCGGGACAGCCAAGGCCGCCTGCCGGGACAGCCAGGGTTCGCCTGTCAGCTGCATTCATCCCACAAATATTTAAGCCAGGCCTGGCGAGGGATACAGCTGTGAACAGGACAGCCGCTGTCTGTGTCACCTTTGAGCTCTCGGGGCCTGGACCTCCGGCTCCAGATTGAGGGAACACCCCATGTCCTTCCTGGCCCCCTCCCCGTCCTGCCTGGCGGAGCTGTGGGGAGAGGTCGTGCTGCCAGGAAGGATGAGCGCGTGTGTGTGGCAGATACCCATCTCCCCAGGTTAACATGGCCAGTTCAGGGAACTAACCCTGTCCCCTCTTACCACCCTCAGGGAGAGCACAGATGGCGTTTGGGATCGCAAGTCGTCTTCTCTGGGGTGAACAGCCACCACTGGGGTGGGTGAGATGAGGACAGATCACCCATCTGTGGCAGATGAGGGGCTCGGCCCTCCGTGGAGTGGTGACTGGAGGTGACAATCTGAGCTGTTACCCCCTCAGATGTGGATATGGGTTCCCTAGCAGCCAGTGGCCTGGGCCCCCTCGTGCGTTGCCCCGTCACCCCCCTCTGGTCTCCTGGGGTTTGCTTACACGTCGAGTGTATGTCCGAGGGGCACACTGGGGACTTTCCCTAAGGACGAGGTGCTGGTTCCCCGGACCCAGATTCCGAGGGAAGCCCTTGGGGCCGGAACCAGGTAGAATTGGTGGTGGGGAGTGGGCTGTCTTTGCCCATCCTCGAAAATCTCCCGGGGCTGCCCAGCCCTTGGAAGTCTTTGTCACTGCCAACTCTTAGGATCTCGGCTGTCACCACCCCTGCCCCCAACCCAGGACACCTGGATTTTCCCATTTCTCTGTTTCTGGTCTATGATGGTGAAACCAAGGGTGAGGGCAGAGAGGGGAGGGAGTTAGGAATTTAGGGAGTTAGTGCCCGGCATTAGGAAGGATGGCAGCACAGGTGGATGGACAAATGGATAGATGGATGGATGGATGGGCAGATGGAAGGATGGACAGATGAACGCATACATGGACAGAAGGATGGATGGGTGGATGGATGGACAAATGGATGGATAAATGGACCGATGGATGAATGGATGGATGGATGGACACACGGATGGATGGATGGATGGATGGACAGGTGAACTGAGGAGACAGGGGTCAGCCCCCATGGCCCCCTTGCAGGCTCACGATGTGTCCCTGACCAGCGAAGGTGCCTATGAGCAAGCTGAGGTGCAAGAGAACCAGGTGTGTCAGGCCACGGAGGGAGGAGCCTGTTGGCGGAAAGGAAGGCCACGAGGGGCCAGAAACCCTGGCGCCTCCTTTCAGCCCCCGTCCGCTTAACCCTGGATGAAGTGGCCTCCAGCGGGAATTCAGCAACGTCTCTGGCAGCCTCGCGTCTCTGTGAAAGGCTCATCCGAGTGAGAAGTTCTGCCTCTAGCTTTAGTCACGCTAACGCCCTTGCCCTGCCGGGCGCTCTGGGGGCGAGGGAGTGGACAGGAGCCACCTTCCTGGGAAGATGCCACTAGGCGGGGACTGACGGGGACTCTCCTTGGGGTGGGCGTGGTCTGTCCTTTGTGCCCTTGGGACTCCTGGCCTCCCTGCTGTGGGGCGGGGGAAACAGATAAGGTCCAAAGAGGCCTGAGGTCTGAGATCCAGGTGTTCCCTCCGAAGGCTCTAGGGGAGAATCCATCCCTTGTGTCCGTCCCAACTTCTGGTGGTGGCCGGCCATCCTCGGCGTGCCTTACCTTGGAGATGCACCCCTCCATCTCTCCCTCCGTTCCCCCATGGCCTTCTTCCCTCTGTGTGTCCCGTGTCCAAAGTTCCCTCTTTGTATAAGGACACCAGCCATGTTGAATTAGGGCCCGCCCCCGTCCAGTGGGACCGCATCTTAACTTGATCACATGTGCAAAGACCCTGTTTCCAAAGAGGGTCACATTCACAGGTCCTGGGGATTAGGACACGAACATATCTTTGTGGAGGCCACAAACCAACCCACCACCATCCTGCTGGCTTGGGTCCGTCGGGCCCCCAAGGGCATCTTGGGGAGCCGGCCCGTCCCTGAGCCCTGCCTCCGGCCTGTGATTTATGGCTTTGCTCAGTTTCACTGCTCTGAGTGCCAGACCCTGCGCCTGCGCCGTTTGGGGTCTCCTGGGCTCCCCGAGCCTGGCCCGCTCACCGCCTCTGTCGTGCCGTGTTGTGCAATGAGCCGTTTGGAGTCCCTCCCCTCACCCCAGGATTTGCCACCGATACCCGAAGCCTTTCATAAAAAGGATAAGAATTCTTGGGGCTTAAATGTCCCTCCTTGATCACTTTCCTCACGGGTGCAGGTCAGCGTCCCCTTAGCCCAGCACGGGAGCTTTTGGTCTCAAATCCCAAACACGCCGAAGATCTTCAGTGTAATTCCAATCGTGGTTGAAGCCATCCCCCGCCAGTGAGGCCAGTGGCCTGAGAAAGGCTGTCTCGGCCCTTACAAAGGTTCCCTGTGGCTTTGGTGAGGACGCCCCTCTCCCATGTCAGTGTGGGGTCTCCCCGGACCCTTCCTCCTGCCACTTACCCTCCGCTGATGGGGGCTTGATGCTTCCTAAGCGGAAGGTTCTGTGGGTCACACGTGGTCTTCAGCCACGTCCCGTGCCGTGGCAGGTGGGGGACCGCCGTGTGTCACACCGCTGTGCCATCCCTACCTGTCACTGCCAGCCAGGCCCGGATCCCCGGTGGGGCTGGGCTGTCACGGCGCGGCGCGGAGCTCTCACGACGGAGGACTTCTCTTTCTTTGCCGTCCTGTGGGCCGTGCCCTGTACCACAGCCAGGAAGGGGGAGCTCTCCAGACGCCGGGTGTATTTTTACTTCCAGGCGTGGAGTATGTATCCTCACCCGGCAGCTCCAGGGAAGGCGTGTGAATCACTGGGTGAGGCGGTGGGGTGGGGGGGCATGGTAGGCGGAGGGCAGCCCGCTGTTCTCTGGGTCCCACTCTCTCAGAAGCACTCCCTGGTCCCTACACACACACCCTGCCTGCCCAGGAGACCAGGGAGCCAGACCAGCCCCCTCCCCAGGCTAGAACAGGGCTCTCCCGGTCCCTAGAAGGAGCTGGGGGCTGGAGGCTGGCCCAGCTGTGTCGCCATCCCAGGGTGGGCGTGGGTGGCGTCTGGGAGTCTGGGGTCCGGCCTTCAGCTCTCAGCTTCCCCGTGCTTTCCCCTGCCCCTGCAGCCCAGGGCTGCGAGGGGACCCGAGGACACCGGCCAGCTCGCGCCCGGGCATCAGCCTCCTCGTACAGACGAGCAAACTGAGGCACTGTGCGCAGGTGGCCGGCACAGGTGGGTTTCTCGACGGGTCCTCTTCAGAGGGAAGCAAGCACCAGGGCCTTTGGGGAAACGAGCTGGGATGTGGCTGCCCCAGGGTTGGGGGGCGGTGAGGGGAGCAGGGCGCCTGGGAGCTTTCTTTGCTCCAGGTGGCCCAGGCCAGGCCATCAGGTGCAGCGGCAGCAGCAGGGGGTCCCCTGGGCGCTGGAGCCCAAGCCCCGTCCTCAGCCCGCCTCCCACGCCGGCGGCTCCGATGGGAATGTGAGTCCAGCGTGGCTGGAGGGCTGCCCTTGCAGGGCCAGCGGTGTGCCTTCCTGGCCGGCTCCCGGGGCTGGCCGGGCTCCGCGCGCAGCGCTGCCATGTTGATGTTAAAACACCGCTGCAGCTGCAAGACTCGGCTCTGAGCTTCCGGAGCCCGGCGGCTGCGGGACGCTGGAACTGCCACTGGTCCCTGGAGCCCTGCGGGGGCAGCCTCAGGCCTCGGCAACGACTGCCTGAGCTGTCTCGTCGCCCCCGCCCCCGGGGCCCCTGGACGCCAGCCTGCGTCTGGATTTTCAGAGGCTTCCTCTCTCTCTTTCTCGTATCGTGTTCCCAGGTGGGGCAGATTTTAGCTGTTTTCCACCAGGACCCTTTGGAAAACGGTGCCCAGAGCTCCAGCTTCCTGGCCTAGTCTGTGAGGTCGGCCTTGTCCCCTCTGCTGGCAGTCAGTGTGGGGAGTGAGATCCGGCCAGAATGGGGCCCCACATGTGCACCGGGGCCGCGCCAGGAGGCTCAGGGGACCCGAGAGGGATGGTGGTACCCAGCTCTGCACTGAAGGCTTTGCCTCCCAAGGAAGCCCTCCCTGCCCGTGAGCTTGGGAACTGTTCTTTCTTGGGGGTGGGGTGGGGGGATGGAGACCAGTAGCAGGCTGCCCCTCCCTCCCTCCGGCCCTTCCACCTAGAGACACCTCCCAAAACCTTAGCACCCATGTCCATAGCCCCTCACACGCCTGCCTCACCCTCTCTCCTCTTCGGTGTCCACAAGAAGAGCCCTGGGAGGCACAGTGCCTCATCCGACTCACACAGGGCCTGGCGCACAGTAGGTGTTTGGCGCACAGTAGGTGCTCAGCGAACCCCTGCACACGTTTGGGGAAGCGCCATACTTCACGCTTCGGATAGTCTCGCGGGGAGAGAGTATGATTTTTATGAGCATCAAATCATGGAGTTTTACAGCTGAGGCCGGTGCTGATTTCACAGAGCCACAGAGGATGCCAGAAGTGCCTATATCTTGTCACTGTTTTATTTTTTTTTAACTTATATATTTTTTAATTTTTGGCCACACCGCGCGGCTCTTAGCATCTTAGTTCCCCAGCCAGGGATTGAACTCGGGCCATGGCAGTGAAAGTGTGGAGTCCTAACCGCTGGACCGCCTGGGAATTCCCATCACTATTTTATTTTTAAATTTAAAGCGCCTGAATGATGTGCACTTGCTTCTGAAAGGTAGGAGCAGGGTTGTCTCAATCTCCTGAGAGGACCCCCCCCCCCGCACCAGCCACCACCCCTCGAGCCTTTGTGAAAAGCACGCAGAATACAAGCCTTTTCTCCGTATTCTGAGACTTTTATACAAGACTTTATGTGGCGCTTGCCCCGTGCCGGGCACTGTCCCGCACATTCACACACTTTGAATCATTGTCATGACTGCGGCCTGGGGGCAGGTGCTCCTGTGGCCCCACTTCGGGGCCCAGGAGGCTGCAGCCCCGAGAGGGGAGTTGTTTGCTGGGTCCCGTGGTGTATTAGCTTCCTGTCGCTGCTCTAACAAATGACCCCACGCACAGTGGGTTAAAACAACACAGATTTAAGATCTTACGGTTCCAAAGGTTAGAAATCTACAACAGCTTTCACGGGCTAAGAGCAAGGATTTTGGATGCTCTAGGGGAGAATTCTCGCCTTTCCTGCCTTCTAGAGGCTGTCCACAGTCTTTGGCTCCTGGCCCCGTCCACCCTTAAGGCAGCAGCATAATGTCCTCAATTTCTTTCTGACTCTGACCCCCCTGCCTCCCTCTTTCACTTATAAGGACCCCTTGTGAAGACACTGGGGGCCCACTGGACACTCCAGGACAGCCTCCCCATCTCAAGATCCTTAACCACATGTGCAAAGTCCCTTTTGCCCTGTAAGGTCACGCGCTCCCAGGTTCTGGGGATTAGGACATGCACACTTTGGGGGTCATTATTCCACCTGCCATGCCCAGCAAGGGAGAGATGGGACAGCTTGACGACAGCTGCTGGGGGCCTATGGAGAACCCCCTCTTTCTCCAAGTCTTAGATCTTTTCTTCCTGTGGTCCTTCCTCGGCCCCTGTTCTGGGGACGCTGTGATCAGCTGAGGAGGGGGCTGCGGTGACCATGTCCATAGGCTGAGAGCGGATTTGAAGACAGGTGTGGGCCTGGCCCAAGGGCTCACAGGACGGCGGGGAGAGGTGGAAGGGGAGCAGGGCGCTGCTCTGCACGTGTGAGGTCCTGCCTTTGGACACCATGGGGTCTGCGAGGTGCCAGGCCCTGGGGCCAGAGAGGTCATCAGGTCCTGAATCTTAAGGAGCTCATGGTCTGGGGGCGACACACAAAGGGGTCGCAGCAATGGAGACCAGCAGGTGGGAGCTCCAGGAACCCCTTAGAGGATGTTGGGGGAAGACGAGGGAGCTGGTGCCTGAGTTGTCACCCTGGACGGACCAAGTGAGAAGAAAAGGGAAGGACGTTCCTAGTACAGGGAACAGCATAAACCAAGACACAGAGGCAGCCTGGGCCGTGGCCAAGGCGAGTGAAAGATATATGGACAGAGGCCTGTGTGGGAAGTGCCCTGATCCTGTGTGTGAGGGCAAGCTTGCTCCGAGCAGGAGGTGACAGGACAGGTCTTGGGGCTGCAGCACCCGTCCCGTGGACCCGAGAGGCAGCCGGGGAACATGGGTGAGGGCGCAGACTCTGGAGCCAGACCGCCAGGGTTCCAACCCCAGCTCTGCCTCTTCCTAGCTGTGTGGCCTCAGGCAAGTTACTTAGCCACCCTGGGCCTCAGTTTCAGCATCTATAAAATGGGGATGCTAGTAACAGCTCCCTCCCGTGATCGAATGTATGGATACATGGAGAGCTCAGAGCAACGGCCCGTGCGGTTAGCCCTCAGAAAGCACAGCTGCTGTGATCTCTCCTCGTCCAGGCGAGGACAGGGAAAGCCTGTGCAGGAGCTGAAGGAGGGGCCCGCAGCCATGCACCAAGAAGCGCGGGGAACTCTTCCCTCGACGAGCACGGTCTTCAGTCCCTCGCAGAGCTCCTACCTGACGTGTCACCCAGGGGCGCAGCTTAGGCTCAGGGGCTCCCTGAGAGGGGTCCCAGTTCTACAGGGCTCTGAGCCTGGCTCCTGGGGCTCGGGTGGGCTGGGCGTTGTAGAAAGAGGCCGTTACCACGTCCCCTTATTGAGATGCCCAGGAAGTGAGGGGCAGGCCGGTGGCTGGGTGGGGAGCCGTGGGCATCAGAGTGCTTGGATTCCACAGAGGGACGCTGGGGTGGGCTTCCCGATGGACCCCGCAAAGCAGGCTTCCAGAAAACCAGGACTGGAGTGGTGTGGGGCAACCCTTGTGCCTGGCGGGGAGCTGAGGTTGCAGTGCCAAAGGGCTGCTCACGTGACCCTGTGTCCCTGGCTCTCCCCACAGCCCCTCCCCCTCCCCCCGAGCACCCCGGCGCGAGAGATGAGGCCCCGGATGCTGCCCGTGTTCTTTGGGGAGAGCATTGAGGTGAACCCAGAACCCACGCCCGAGATCCGGTGAGTGGGGCAGCTGGGCCGGGTGGGGCGGGGTGGCCAGGCTGGGGCGCTCAGCAGGCTCCCCTCCCTCTAGGCAGCCCCTCCGCGTGCTGCTCCCCGACGAGGCATAGCGTGCTGCTCCCCGACGAGGCATAGCCGTGATTTGAAGAGACTCTATCCCCGGGTGGCCTTCCCTGCCACCTCTCCAGCCCTTCCCGGCCCACATGCAACCATTTCCACACTGACCTTCACCCCCAACCTGGCTGGGTTTTATTTTGAATTTGCCCCTTTTTCCCCCGGGGAGCCATTGCCCTGAATGTGTATTAGGTGCCCTCCCACGTGTAGGACGTCTCAGGCAGCACCTGCACTTCTGAGTTCAGGCCACCCCACCGGGAGCTTTCCCCCAGCCATCTGCCCTTCTCGGAGGGCTTCTGGAGATCGGGCTTCCAGAAGGTGGAGTCTAGGGTCCGTGGGTCTCACCCGCGTATCCCTGGGACGCTCAGGATGGATTTGTCCACGTCGCCTCGGCCTGCCCAGGGGTGTGGGACCCACTACCTCCTCCCGCTTCACCTCTGGATAGGGTCCCAGGAGACAAACAGGTCCCCTTTAAAAGTTTTTCTTCCCAAAGAGCTCTCCTTTTTAGTTTTTATTACAGAGGCCCCAGCCAGGGTGGATGCGAGCTGCCTGGGCTCTAGGGACCCCTGCTTCCCTTCCCACGCGGGTCACCTGTGGGGTGCAGCAGGGAGGGAGACAGGTGAAGTCCCCACGCCCCTCCCCGGAGCTTTTCCTTCCAGTGTGACGATCTGGGAGCAGAGCTGGGGGCACTGACCAGTTGGTCCCTCGTAAGAAGGGTCACTCACCTAGAGGTGCTGAGGCTACCTGGGGGGAAACTTATTTTGATAACATTTCAAACTTAAGGAAAGTTGCAGGAAGAGTACAGGGAACCCCCGTTAGACAGATTCATTGACTCTTTCCATTGGCTTGAATAGCTGCTCACTGTCTCGTTCTACGTAAACGAAACTTTCTTCTGACCCGTTTAAGAGGATGTTAGTGACACCGTGACCCTGAACTTCTAAGTAACTCCGGCTGGTGTCCTTCCTAAGGACAGTGACATCCTCTCACATAATGACAGTGCACTTGCCAAAACCGGGCCAGCTAAAGCTGAAACACGGCCACTGCCTGGTCCGGTCCCGCCCACTGTCCCCAAATGTCCTTTTATGGCCTATTTTTATCCCAGTTCAGGATCCCGCCAGCGTCACATGCGGCATTTAACTGTCCCGTCTCTCGAGTTTCCTCCCAGCCAGCTGGGTCCCTCAGCCCTTCCTTGCCCTTTTGACCTGGGCATTTCGGAAGAGCCCAGGCCGTTCCGTGTTCGCACTGCCCCCCCGACCACGCGGGACGGTGACCTGGCTGCCGCCTCCGGGGCTCACCCCCGTGCTCCCGCCCTCCCCCGCAGCTGCAATTCCGAGGTCAAGTACGCCTCGGAGAAGCACTTCCGGGACAAGGTCTTCTACGCGCCGGTGCCCACGGTCACGGCCTACAGCGAGACGATCGTGGCCGCGCCTAACTGCACGTGGCGCAGCTACCGCAGCCAGCTGACCCTGGAGCCGCGGCCGCGCGCCCTGCGCTTCCGCAGCACCACCATCATCTTCCCCAAGCGCGCCCGCAGCTCCTTCCGCACCACCCTGCACCTCAGCCTGGGCCGGCCCCGCCGCTGGTTCACGGCCAGCGTGCAGCTGCAGCTGTGCCCGCGCCCCGGGCCCGGCCTGCTGGGCCCCGCGCCGCTCTGACCGGCAGCCCGACCCCCGCGGCGGCCGGAGCACGGGCTCCACGATCGGGAGGGACCCCGGGCTGTGTCTTGCCCGCGCCGCAGCCGCTTTCTCAGCACCTACCCGGTGAGGCAGCGTGGGCCTGGCTTTCCCGAGGAGCCCGGGGCGGGGGCAGGTGCGTAGGCGGTGCTCGCCCCGACGGCCTGGGAGTGAAGAAGGTGTGTGGGTCCTGGCTGCCCTTGAAGCGGTGGACACACCCCGAACGCCGGCAGGACTGAGGCGTCCGGCCCGGCCTTGGCCGGGGGGCCCCCCACCAACCCCGGCTCCCAGGCCACGTGGGAGGGAAGAGGAGTGCCGTCCAGACACCCGCCGCCCCCGGAGAGGGCTGTTTCCAGAGCAGGCCTTTCACGTGTGTGCAGCTGGACGCCCAGAGCCATAGCCCAGCAACCTCTGGTGGACGGTGAGGCGGGAGGTTGGGCGAAAGCCGGCAACGCTGCCGGGGCTGGTTGTGGGTTGTGTGTGGGGAGCGGCCTGGAGGAGCCCTGCCCGCGCTGTCCCAGTGCCCGTGCCCCAGTGCGGAGGATGGAGGGCATAGCCCGTCAGCACCGAGGCCTTTGAGCTCTGTGTCCGGAGCCTCACCCGCAGGGCATCCTGCTAACCTCTGTCCCGACACCTTCAGGACCAGGACTCTGGACCGTCAGAGCCCTTGAGCCAGGTGCCAAGGGGAGGCGTCTAAGCCGTTGGAAATGACCACTGCCACCTGCCCGAGGCTCCTGGCCAGCTGTCAGCTTTCAGATTCCGTGGGGTCCAGCTGCCCTCGTTCAGGCCTCCCGTTCCTACAGTGATGACACTGCAGTGGCCAGTGCAGCAGGGTTCACCACACACGTGCAAGGTCAGGGGAGGAAGACGGGAGACCCTTGTGCTCCCTGGGAAGAGCCAGGATACGTGGGTGCTGGGGCCATGGCCTGGGGCTGCCTGCCACCAATGCCCCAGAAGCCCCCAGCGTGGCCACGGAGACGCCTTCAGACCTGATTGGGCCCAGCAGGTGGAGGCTGCCCCGCCGCTCCTCTGGCATCCCCCCAAGACGGGGCTTTAGCTCCCTCGCTGTGGGGAGGGGCGGCTCGGAGCTAGCGTTCAGGAGAGGCGAAGTGCCTGATACATTTTTATATATCTACAGACTGTGCATGTTCTCGCCACAGAGATGCTTTCTGATTAACAAAGAAATAACTTAAGAATCGATTATCTTAATAAAATGTGCAGACTCGAAGAGACTCCCTCTTCCATGTTTCTGAGACCCTCAGACCCCACCGTGGGTGGGACTGGTCTTCATAGGCCCATGGTCCCTCCCCACTACACACAGGGGACAGGGAGACACTTGGAAGGCTCAGAGAGAGCCCTGTGCCCCTCACCCGATCCCTGTAGACAGCCTGAGTGCGCCAGCCCCACCCAGGAGCTGGGTAATAAATGCAGAGGCCCAGGGACTTGGGTCTGACTCCGGGGAGGGTCCCGGGAATCTGCATGTTTGACGCTCCTGTGCTTTGCACTTCGCACACCAGCCCTCGGCACCTGCAGACACCCAAAGCCAGACCTGTCCCCGGAGAAGGGCCCGGGCTGCCTCTGCAAAGCAGGTGGCCTCGGCCTTGTTACACCCTCTGCACATCTGATCCACATCGTTGGAGGGGCCACTGGGGCCCCAGACTGTGAGGCGGACACTCGGGGCAGTGTCCTTGAGTGGGAGAGTGCCGGTGTCTTTGCAGGGGCTCCTGCCTCGATGGAGGACGATGTCTAACAGGGCGGGGCCAGGGTGAAAGCCAGGAGGGCAGGGCCAAAGGACAGGGTCATGTCACTGAAAGGAAGAACCTGGAGGCCTCGGCCACTCAGTACGGACAAGCGGGGTGCAGACACAGCCTTGGGAACTCCGAGAGCGCAGCCTGTGTAGAGAGGGGATTCTGTGCAGACACACGCTGTGGGGCGCATCGCTGGCAGCAGGCAAATTCAGCTGCACGAGTTTGCTTTCCAGTCACAGCCCTGATTTCCCCACTTGGAAAGAAAAGTGGGTTGGGCTTCCTGACACGTGCAATTACGGTGCCAACGAATCCGGTGACCTTGGAGATGTCTCTGGGGTCCCTTCAAGAAACAACTTCTGAGGCGTGCAGTTAGCGGATGGCCTCTAAGTAGAGCTTTCCAGCAGCTGTCAGGCTCCTCCTGGGCGCCCCGCCAATGGGAGTGCAGCGGGACGGGCCCAGCTGACCGAGGCTCAGTCCCTGCCAGGTCCTGCTTCCTGTCCCTTTTGTCTTTCGCAAGCATCACCCTGACAGGCCTCATACCCTCCTGACTCCATCTCAGCATCTCCCTGAGGACCCGGGCCGCACGTGTCAAACAAGACCGTCTCCTTTGATCATGCAAACGGCTTCCGCCTTCCCTGATGACCTTGGAACTCCAGCCTGGGAGGAAGAGGACATGGGGTGCAAGGGCTGCGGCCCGTCAGGCCCCCAAGTGCGCCCCGCTTTGCCTCTGAAGCAGCCATCTGTCCTACGGGAACCCAGAGGACTTGGAGACCCGGCAGAAAGAGGCGCCAACTTCGTCTGGGTCCTGCCCCAGCCCTTGGGATTTCCACCCGCAAAACAGCGAGCCTGGAGGCCAGGGACCCCGCTGCCAGGCTTAGGCTGCTGCCTGCAGAGGGCCCTTCTGTCCTCTGCCTTTCCTCCACACTCCCCAGATCCAGATGCACTGGGCAACGGGGGCAGAGGTCACTCACTGAAGCCACCGGGAGGGGAAGACCAACACGGGCAGGCAGGGCACGTGGCTGGAGAAGCAGCCTGTCGCTTAACTTCTCTAAGCATCTGCAAGGCAGGCACGTGGCCTTACCTGCCTGGCGGCTGGGACGGTGAGAATCCGTGCTGGTAAAGCTTGGGCTGCCATCGAATCGAGCCGCGACCCTGCTGGGGGCGGGTCAGGGCGTCCATCTCTCTCGAAGGGGCACAAACACTCGCCAATGTCGAGGGCCGGCTCTGGCCCCAAACACCCATCCTGAGCCGCCTCGCTCAGCCTCTTCTCTGTCGCCCCGGCCAGTCTCTGGGTTCATCTCTGGGTTCACACTCGCAGGCTTCCAAAGCTCGGCGGCCCCCGCCCCACAAACAGCTGCCCCGTCCGTCCGAGGTCTCGTCTCTCCTCCCCAGAGTAGCCTTGGTGAGAGCAAACCACAGCCCTGGCGGCCGACACGTACGCGGAGCGCTGCCTCTGTCTGCAGACCGCTTGGCCCTGCTGTCAGAATTTTCTGCATTTTATCTTCCCAGTGAGCCTGTGAGGTAGCTGGTGAGACATTCCGATGAGGAAGCGTGACCTGGCTGAACCCCGGAGGAGGTGGGCTGGAAGGACAGCCCGTCACGTGGCTGCCACAGCTAAACCCTCCCAGCTTCCTGGAGAAGCCATGAAAACACATGCGTCTCCTCTGAGGGCCCTCCTTGGCCTTCTAAAGGTGGAATGACCAGGGCGCCCTCCCACCAGCTGCCAGCGATCCAATCAGTTTATCCCCGTAAATATGCAAATTAAGATTCACTGTTGCCGGACCACCTGGAGTTTTTTTCTCTTCTCTCTCCTTTCCTCGCAAACCCATTCTTTCTTTCTTGCCTTGTCCCACTGACTCCTGCACAGGTGAGTAAACTGTGTCTCTATAGAGCTACACAGCCCATCTCTGAGGTACTCCTCACAGCAATATCATTATCCCATTTTACAGATGGGGAAACAGAGACACAGAGGGTTCAAATGGCTTGGCCAGGGTCACATGGCCATTACGTGGCAGCTGGCTCCACAGTCTGTCTTTACTCGCGTGCTGCACACGCCCTCTTGCCTGCCCCATGCGTGGCCTGGCCCCATCCCCACTCCCCGAGGCAGTGGGGCTCTGTCCTGGCCTTCTCTGCCGTGCCAACCCCCACGCTGGCCCTGCACTAGCCTCCTGGCCTGCTTCGCCCTCAATACACCCAGCACCCTTGCAAGCCAACGAGACTCAATTGCAGAAAACCAGCAAATCACCTTACCGGGCATTGGCTGTTCCGTCTCAGAAATTCCAGGGCCTCCACACTGCCTTCTGTCTAAGCCACCCTGGGCTCCTGAATGCCCCCGGCTGGGTCTCAGCTCCCAGCCTTTGCCCACACAGGTTCTTTCCACTCAGCCCATCCCCTCCCCAAGAACCACCACCTCCAGGAAGCCACCCCGACTGCTCCAGGTCAGCTGTCACAGTGTCTGTGTCACCTGGCCCGAGGTGGGCTCGTCCTGAGCCAACCCTAGTGCTGTAGGGACCAGCCCGTTCCTGCCCCCGCTGTGGGCGGCAGCTCTTCGGGTTGGTGGGCCGGGACTCCCTCTGCAGAGCCGCTTGTGCCCTTACTGGAGAACTCCTGGCCAGAAAGAAGTGAAGGGACCAGGTTCTAGCTCTGACCTTGGGCACCACCCTCACCATCATAGTGAGGGCTGCAAGTCACCGGCATCAGAAACACCTGGGCCGCTGGATGAAAACACAGATTCCCAGCCCCAACCCTGGACCTAGAGAATCATTCCTATCCTCTGGGTGGGGCCCAGGAATCTGCACTCTAACCAACGTCACAGTGTTCTAAGACGCTGGGAAATTAGCCAGCAAGTGTCCTACGCTTTGCAAATCACGTTCTCATTTTCTATGGAATCGGATCCTCATAGCATCAGTTCAGCTCAACAGTCGCTAGGGGCTCAGTCAACAACAGAGTCAGGAAGAGAAAGGCAAGATCTTTGCTCTCGTGGGGTTCTGTCCAGTAGCTTGCAGGGTGTTAGCAAAGACCCAGAGGAGAGAGAAGATGGGGAGGGATAATGGGTTCTTAGAGGAGGGAATGACCCAGCTGGGTTTTGAAGTATGTGTAGGAGTTTTCCAGAGAGATGGGGATCAGCGAACAGCAGGAGCCTCCATTTTAAGATGGAGCAGTAAGAAAACCAAACATGATGGGGGTGGGATGAACCCTTTGGTGTGGGGGTCTGAGGACTGGCTGGGTGAGGTTGGAAGAGAGGGTGGACCCTTCACAGGCACCAGGAGGCCGTGAGCTCTCCCTACACCCCACAAACATCACTGTGTGGGGTCTGTGCCACTAGCCCTAGGTGCCAAGTGGTGTCAATTCTGAGGCCACGCAGACAGGGGGATGGCAGAGATGAGCCTGTGGGCTGACACTTGTATCCCTGCCACCCCCGTATCACTCTGGTCTGACTACAGCTGAGGGAACTGCCACGGGATGCTTGGTGGCACCAGCAGGCACGGCCAACCCCTTGTGGCTGGTGTGGCCAGCACGACCTGACCCATCCTGGATTCCAGGTTGGGGTTGGCCTGCACCCGGGACCGGAGGGAGGGCCGGAGCTGGACAAGACTGTTTTCTGGCCCAACACTGCCACCTGCCTGTCGGCATCAGCACTACAGCCCAGGCGCCAAGCTGAGCCCTGCGGGGCTCCAAAGACCCCCTGCTCATTTTGCCGCACAGGTTCGCAGGGTAAACCTGGAGCTCCAGGGAGGGTGGGCAGGGTCCCCTGAGGACGCACATCTCTCCGCCTGCCCAAGCCCACACCCTGGGGAGACGAGGTGCTGGGCTGACCACCAGTTCACAGGTTGGGCAGGGGATGGGAATTTCCGCATCCAGTGGGTCTCGGTTCTCTCCTCCACTGCTCCCCACACCCTGCCCCGCCCCAATCCTGCATGCGCGTCCATGGCAAAGAATCACAGCCTCTCTGGAGCTCCGGCTCTGCTCCTGAAGGAACACAGCTCGTGTCTGAGACACGTTCTACCAAGACTGCAAGACGCCAGTTGGCAGCTGCCTCAAGACCCAAGCTGGGAGGGAGGGTGGTTCTCTCTTCTGCCGCGTACCCAAAGCAGTGACGGCAAAGGGTCTGTTTGTTCCCTGGCACAGTGTGGGCGGGAATAATTTTTAAAGTATTTAACAGTTAAGAGCTGACGATGGCCTTCTTGGATACCGTCACCATGGCTGTGAATATCCGACACCCTCCTCGTGGGTGTGAAAATTCAATACTCTCACCATGGGTGGGACTGTTCAAGGTCTGCACGGTGACATCCTTACCGTGGGTGTAAATATTCGCCTGCAGAGGGGAGAGACTGGTGAGTCAGGGGATGTGCCCTTGTCCCCCGCAGGGTTACACTCCAACGGTTCACCCCCCGCCCCCCCGCCCCCACGGCCCAGTCGCCTGTCCTCCTGGCTGCCAGGGCCAAGAGAGAGAAGGAGCCTCTGGAAGTCGAGTATAATTCGCTTTTTAATGAGAAGAACGTGTGTAAATGACAGGACGCCACCGCCGTGCGCAGATGGCGGTCACAGAATCCCCTTCAAATTCATTCTGCCCAAGGAAGGGAGGGAGGGAGGACGCAGGGGGGCTCGAGAGCTGGCAGCCCCGGCCCCACCTCGGTCCTGCGGACTATGGGGTCACCGACTGTTGGCCTGCGCACGCCTCTTGAACAGTAAGCAGAGATCGAAAGCACAGCAGCAATAATACTGGGTAAGTCCTTCCTTGCTTAAAACATCTGAATTAATTCATTGAAGGTATCAAAAATATACCCTGTAAACCAATATATCATTTACACCTGCCTTTCCTTCCCACCGCTGCGGCAACGATGTATGAAAAAAACAGTCCAGTTCCTCGGAGCAGCCGCTCACCCCAGGCCGCACCCGGCCCCGTCGCCCGCCCATCTGGCCTGACTTGGTTTCCAGCGGTCTTGTCGGCTGGGGCAGCCCGTGGGGACTGGGACAAGAGCGCTGGGGCCTGGACAGGGCCCGTGTCCGTCTGTCCAGAGTGCTAAGCGGGATGGGGACAGAGGGCGGGTGCGGGGGCTGCTAGCTCAGTTTAGACTTTGGTTCCAAATGCGTTAGGTGGGGAGGCAGTGGCGTGGGAGGTGCGTGGTCGTCCTGCTTTGGGTCCCTGGCCGCCCCGGCCGTGTGCGTGTGGCCGCCACACGCCTGCCGTGCCCCCTCCCCGGCCCCTCCCCTCCCGAGCACCAGGTAAACATCCCCTGAGTAAGGTCACTGCACAGGGCCAGCCGGGGCGGGAGTCGTAGTTAAGGCTTTAGACAGGCAAGGATGCCGGCTCTGGACGGACGGACGGACAGACGGGCGCACAGGCAGACTCAGGGGCTCCTTCCTCGGTGGGGGGAGTCGGCAGCCGCCCGCTGCTCCGGCCACTCGTCGGCCCACCCCGTTCTGAGCCTCACTCGCTGTCGGAGAGCGTCTCGTACTGCGAGCAGAGCAGCGGCTTGGGCTCCTCGTCCCAGGCGTGATGGGGGCCAGCCAGGGGCCCGCTGCCCGCGGGGAGGCCAGGCGGGGGCGGGGAGGCCATGACCCCCGCCTGCAGCCGCATGATCAGGGGGTTGTAGGGGAACGGTGTGGACCCTGCGGAGAGACCGGGAGAGAAGCCCCGGAGGCCCCGGTGAGCCTGGCGGCCCCCAGGGGCCCACCCACCCGCCTCCCCAGGAGCTGGGGCCTCGGCCTCCTTCCTCCCCACCCCTTCTGTCTCCTGGAAGCTTTCTCAAACTGCCCACCTGGCCTCACTGCCAGCACTCCCACGCCATTCATGCCCGGCAGCCTGTCGCCTGGCCCAGCGGGAGCCGCCTCGCTCTTCCTGTCCTCGCCCCCCTGCGTCTGTCCTGCAGCCAAGAGCTCTCTTGGACCTGTGGGAGATCACGCACCTCCCCCAGGGACCTCCTCGCATGCACGGATAAGTCGGGGGCTCCCCTGAGGCCCCCCCAAGCCTGTGGGACCGGCCCTTGCCCACAGGCCTCTCTCTTCACTTCCTGAATCCTTCATCCTCGCTCTAAATCGTGCTCTTTCCCTCCGCCTGGGCCCTTACGAGAAGCATCCTGACCATCTGCGAGCCCCAGTTCAGCTGGCCAGGGCCCTGGGCGAGTGTCTCAGAACAGGCCTGACCACGCGCTCTGCACACAGTAGGTGCTCGGGCAGCCGGCCAGGCCCACCTGCCCGCCCCCGGGGCCCACCTGCGGACGAGGGCCGGTCCTCCCACACGCGGTTGGTGAGTGGGGTCCGGCGGTTGCAGTCTCCCTCCGAGTGCACTGAGGAGACGGAGGGTGGCCGGTCCCCAGACGCCAGGCCTGGGGCCG
Source organism: Pseudorca crassidens (assembly GCF_039906515.1). NCBI lineage: Eukaryota > Metazoa > Chordata > Mammalia > Artiodactyla > Delphinidae > Pseudorca > Pseudorca crassidens. The sequence continues at coordinate 86,255,644 of NC_090307.1, forward strand.
GGGACTTGGCTTTTCGGCTGCTGGGTCTGCCAGAGACTTTGGCCTTCCCGCCACCACCTGCAGGGGGACACATGGGAAGGGGCCGAGTTGGACTGAGGACAGTGCTCGCACTGTAGAGGTGGCGGGGGTGGGTGGGTGAGGCCCTGGACCCCTGCTTCCCGGGCCCCCCGGGGAGGGGGAACAGCAGCCCAGCCCCCTGGGAAGCCAAGGAGATCGCCCAGATGGCCAGCCCCAGCCGGGAGCCTGGATCTGGAGGGGTCTCTGCTAGGGGAGTGGGTAGAACTATTTGCAAAGCCCCCTCAGGCTGCCCTGAGGCCCCCTACCCACCAGGGGCTAATACCTCAAGCACGGAGCCTCAGGCCTCTGGCTTGACCCTGACCACCGCCCCAGGACTGTGCCGGGGCTGGGCAGGCTGCAGGCCCTCTGCAGAGAAGCCAGGGCCCCTGAGGCCAGGCCTGGGCCCTCATTAAGTCCAGAAGCTTCCCAGGGCCACAGTGTCCAGGTCAGAAAAATGGCTCAAGAACTCTCTGCCTGGCCCTTGCTCTGATACGCAGAGTGTTGATCAGGGACCCAGGGCAGAGGGCGAGCCAGCCCGTCTGGTTTCCCTGATTCATGAGTTCGGATCTGGTACACAGATGCTGGTCTCCACCCCATCAGCCCCGAGGGCCAGCCGTGAACATGCTTGGTGGCCGCAGCAGACACCGGGCCCACTGGCCTGGCTGCCGTGAGCCCAAGGGTCCCCCCGATCCACACAGAGAGAGTGGGTCCTCACTCCAGCCCGATCTCCCCCAAGGACACACAAGCTGGGCCAGGACGTGGGCATCCCGGGACGAATGCCCAGCCGGGGAGGGAGGCAGGGCAGGGCTCGGGCAGCGGCGTGAGTGTTTTTAGAAAAGCGGCAGCTCCTTCGGGCCCAGCGGGCGCGGGCGGGCCGGGGCCACGCAGACACCTGGGGGGGGTGTCCGCCCAGCTCGGGGTTACCCAACTCCAGGACCACGTCAAACACGCACAAAAATAGAGTCACAAGCTCCAAAGCTGGAGGGGGGTTGGTCAGAGGAACGCGGAGGGAGGCGGGAGGATTAATGACACCGGGGTGGGACAGACGGGGTGGAGGAGGCCTGCAGACCTGGCGAGGTGAGCGCGTGTTCCCTCCGTCCGTCAGCAGCGGTTACGGGCATAGCAGCGGGCAGGCTGGCACTGGCATTCAGAGGGTTAAAAGCATTGGCGCTGAGCGGGTGCTCCTCCCACTGATCATATTTACCCATGAGCGCCTTTCTAATAATGGCCTCCAGCCCCATGTTGGTGCTGGCATGTTCCTGCACCGCCTGGCTTCTGCAGGTCATGAGGCCTGGGAGAGAGACACACACACAAAGGGGGCCGCAGGGGCCGGGGGGACAAGGGGGAGAGAGGGAGAGAGAAGCAGAGAGGGAGAGAGGGAGGAGAAGAAAGAACACACAGTGAGCACATTTTGGCAAAGCAACGATTCTTGATTTCCCTGTCTTCCCCCCGTGGTTCCGCTGCAGGGTGGTGGGGGCGGACGGCTCCCTCTGACTCGGGCCCTGGAAGCCCTCAGGAATTCCCGGTGGGGGAAGAGGTGGGCTCGGGGTGGTTAGATGACCGCCCCCCCCAGCCTCATTCCTACTCTGCCCTCGGGGAAATCAGAAGCCCCTTCTGGATCCCTAACCCCCAGCTGGGGCTGCTTCTTTTTTTAAAAATTGAGTGGCCTTACAAAGGAACGGGGAGCGGGATCAGGGGGTCCCCTTATTTGGGGGAAGGGCTGCTGGGAAACTAAGACAAGCCAGAGCTCAGTGCTGGGCGCTGGGGGGTCCACCCTGGTTCCCGGGGGCTGCTGGGAGGAATGGAGGGAAGGTGACCAGATGGTCCTCCGGCCGCCCCTGCCTGCGAGGCCCGGGACCCTCAAGCCCCCTGTCTGCCCCCGCAGCTGGGCCTAACTCTCCTCCCACCCCCTCTCCCCGCCCGGGAGCCACAAGGAGAAAGAGGTGCAGAGACGGACGGTGGAGAGGGGGGTCCAGCCATGCAGTTACGTGCGTGCGGGGGGTCAGGGCAGAGCTGGAAACAATCACATGGCCGCCCCCGGCCCGGCCGCCCGGCACAAAGTGGTCCGATCAACAACTGTCCCTCACGAATCCTTCCAGACACCCACTTCCAAGTCACACCAGTTACGCCTCGTTTTCTGTTTACCAGGTTTTCTGTCCCTCTCTTGTTTGCTTGTGAACCATTCTGGGGACGTCTGCAAACCCTGGGGAACGTGCCTCTTTTCGGCATTTTTGTTAAACCAGACTTTGCTTCCAAAAACCTCCGACGAAGCTCTCTGCCTGCCACTGGGCAAAGTTTTCATGGATTTTAAAACTTCCACTCCAAGTCAGTTGTATGATTACCAAGTGGCCGAATAACAGGTCTTGCTGACCCCTAACTCGTCTGTAAACTGGACCGATGGTTCCTGGGAGGCTCGGAGCAACACGGCAGCATCTAAAATCACATTTCTAAAGCTACGATTTGCTGTCTACGTTTTCATTTTCTTTTCTTCCTTTTAGTTTCAAGCTCATTCACAGCCACAGGACCCCTTGACAGGTTTCTAGCTGTGTCTCGGCCATGCCTCATCAGCACTTAAAAAAAGTCACGTCGGTCAAGGAAAAGCAAAATCTCCAGCGGGGGTGAGTGAGGCGGCGGGGGGGGGGGAGAAGCATTTATGATCCTACAAACTAAGACACTGGGAAGTAGAAAAAAAGACGTTAGGGATACAGGTCATGATGGTTCCTCGGTAGGTGAGCATCCTATGATCACAGACGTTACTGAACCTGCCACCCAAGGTCACGGGTCCGTGGTCTGTCAGTGCTAGGCAGGAAGCTGACCGTCTCCGGTCCTAAAGCAGCAGAGACGGGGGTCTGGGGAAATTGTGTGCGTGTGGCCTAAACTGCTTTGAAAAATAGTTGAGTCTAATTTATATGCAAGTTCCTTGTACCGCATGAATTTCTACACACACACGCACCTGGGTCAGTGTATGAGCATCTCTGAAATGGAAACATGAAAACATTCATTTCTGTCCATCTTGTTGTTTTGGCCGAATCGTCTCCTCCCCATTGCCCGAGGCTCACCCAGCGTCTAGTCTCTGGGTGGGTGGACATTCCCCAGTGGGGACCCCCATTTAGAGGCCCCGTGGCCCCCTGATAAAATCCAATGGCTGCCTTTTGCTCAGCACATTCCCAGAGCTGCGACGGCCCTCAGGGAAGGTCAGCACATCCCCCCAAAGATGCCTCGTTCCTCCCCATACCGGGCAGGCCTCTGGCGGAGGGTCAGCCCTGCCTGCTCTGGCTCAGCTGCTTCACACCAGACACCAGGTGTTTCCCCAAAGCCCCGTCCCAGTCCTTCTACAGAGGCAGCCGAAATGCACAGTGTAACCCCACAGGCTCCAAACCATCATAGAAGGCTTACGTTTCAGTGTAAAAATGTGTGTGGGGCTTCCCTGGTGGCGCAGTGGTTGAGAATCCGCCTGCCAGTGCAGGCGACGCGGGTTCGAGCCCTAGTCCGGGAAGATCCCACATGCCGCGGGGCAACTAAGCCCGTGAGCCACAACTACTGAGCCTGCGCTCTAAAGCCCGCGAGCCACAACTACCGAGCCCACGCGCCTAGAGCCCGTGCTCCGCAACGAGAAGCCCGTGCACGGCAACAAAAAGTAGCCCCCCGCTTGCTGCAACTAGAGAAAGCCCGTGTGCAGCAACGAAGACCGAACACAGTCAAAAATAAATAAATACAATAAATTTATATTTAAAAAAATGTGTGTGAATTTTACACTCATCTCTGGAATACATCTGCACTGTTTCCCCAGCTCCCTGGATGGAATTTTCCAGTAAAACCGATGCTCCACCTACAAAAAACGCCCACGTGGACCACGTGCACACACAGGCCCACTCCACACACTCACATCTCCATCCGAGATCCCAACAGACAGGTTCCGGGTAGTTGTGTGTGATTCTATACTGTCCTACATGCACCAGAGGCCTTGAAATTGAACTCCAAACAGACACTCCTCGCCAGACCCCGCCGGCCTCTTGTGTGTGTCTGCATCCCCACCGCAGAGGAGGGGATACACTTGAACTACGAAAGGCCACCTGTCACCATGGCTACGGCTGATGTGAGGCCCAGGGACCTCCGAGGCCTCACTCCCAAGTCTCCTTCCAGGTCCAGACACCCAGCTTGACCTCCCTGGGCGCACAGTGACGGGGGAGGGGGAGAGAGGGCACGGGCTGTCGGCCGAGCAGCCCAGGGTGACCGGGTTACCTGCTCCGGTGATGGCGGGCATGTTGAAGATCTCCGTCCCGGGCTGGCCGATATCTGGAGGGGGACGACGAGATGGGTGAGGCCTACAGGTCCTGGAAAGCACCTTCCCCCCTACGTCCCCTGTCTGGTCTCGGCAAGGTGCACCACCTGGGAGCTTGCGCAATGCAGACAGATTTAGCAGGGCTGGGGCAGGGCCTGAGAGTCGGCATTTCGAGCCAGCCCCCTGAGGCTGCTGACCCACTGGCCCAGGCACAACACTTGGCAAGGTTCTGGACTTAGCAGCCTGGGCCAGGGACTGTCTGCAAGGCTGCGACTCCAGCCCCAGAAAGAGAAAAGCCTCTGCAGGGCCCCGAGCTCCCCGCGCTAGTGAGTCTTCCGAGGCCGGGATGTGAGGTTCCTTCACTCGTTGCTTCACCCGCTCATGTGCTCTCTCGAGCAGCTGCTATGTGCCCGGCTCTGTGCTGACAGGGTAGAGCTAAGCTAGGATTTACGTCCAGTAACCGCATAAATGGGGAAAACAAATCACAGGTGCGAGGCGCATCGTGCGTGGGGTACACACGGGGTCCTCGTAAGGGCGTGACCCCGATCTCTGGCGCCCACTACGAACAGACGCGTGCGTGCCAATATCCGCCGAGTGCCCCCCGTGTGCCGGGCATCATGCTGTGACAACCCAGCAAATGCCTACGGGAAAAGGAGGGACAACACGGGCTCCCTGAACGTGAGGTGACGGGGCCGGCGGGTCCACCCGGCTGTGCTAACCCCCAGCCCCTGGTGGCCCCGCCCGCAAGGAGGGTGGGCCCTGGTAGCCCCGCCCCAAGGAGGGTGGGCCCTGGTAGCCCTGCCCCCAAGGAGGGTGGGCCCCTTACTGTATTCTGGCTCGTTCCGGTTGTGGGTGTTCAGCTTCTTGTTGATCTCCTGCTTCTTAGATTTGACCATGGCCGAGTTGCTCTCGGTCAGCTTGCTGAAGAAGGCCGGCGGCTGGCTGGTGTTGCCGGGGGACTTGGAGCCCATCCTGCTGCGAGGGTCAGACACCCCAGGTCAGTTCCCTTGACGACGGGGAGCTTACCACCTGAGCTGCCTTCGAAATTCAGAATGAAGCTTCTCCCACCTCGTGCTTGCTTCCCCCACTTCTTAGGGCCCATGTCTTCCGAAATCCCCTGTGTCATCCACCTATCCTTGGGCTCAGGGTGTCTCTGCAGAGCCCCAGCTGCCCCGGTGGGCCACGCCTGTCTACCTGCAATAGCCGGACTCCCAGAAAAGAGCCTCGGGAACCAAAGTGGGCTCAGACCACGTCTGCCCCTGAGGTCAGGGGGCCCTTTCTCTCCACCTCCATCCCCCCCCGCTCCCCGGAGCCCCAGTTTGGTCCAGCACACTTAGCTCTTTATTTCTCAGATCCTCAAGTGCCGGCAACAGGGGCCGGGCCTGAGCTAAGAGACCCCAGCCCACGGCTCAGGAAGCAGCCGTGGAGGTCCGTCAAGTTTTGACCTTGTTTAGCGGGTCTGAGGCCCCCCGGCTGCACCCCAAAGCCCTTGCCAGGCCCCCAGCTGCACAGTGGTGGATCGAGGCCGCAGGTGGGCAAGGGCCCGAGTCCTGAGTGCCCCAGGAAGGGGAGGGGCTGCCGTGCAGGTACCTGGGCTCCACCTGCTCCCCGTGCCGGTACAGCAGCGGGTACACGGTGCTCCGGGGATGCCCGGGCTCTGCCATGCCCTCCGGCGGGGACACAGGTTCTATACCATCCTCACTGCTGCCCAAGGCTGACGTCTTGCTTGGCTCTGGAGACCTGGGCGGAGAGAGGGTCCCCGCGGTGGTCAGAGCTCAGGGCTCCCTCTTGAAAGGGGCGCATCCCTTTCTCCACTCCCCACTAAGCCCTGCCTCGTTCTAAACCAGGGGTTAGCACGCTTTTCCTGCAAAGGGTCAGTTAGCAAACATTTCAGGCATCATGGGCCACTTGTAGTCTCTGCTGTATATTCTCTTTCTTTAGAAACATAAAATCATCTTTAGCTCATGGGCCACGCAAGCACAGGCCGTGGGCTGAATCTGGCTGAACCCCTGCTGCACCCCGACGCCAGGGACCCCACTGTTCCCCCAAAGACATGCTGCCGTCTCCCCAACTCTGTGCGCCACCCGGAATGGCTCCTTCATCCTAGAGCGGGGGTCCCTCCCCGATCCTCTCCTCTCTGACCAGGGAGCCCCCCAGGGGTAACCAGGAGTGCAAGTGTGTATGTGCCCGTTAGGAGGCGGCTCTCACATCACACGGCTCTGCTTCGAATCCCTGCTCCGCCACTTACTGGCTGCGTCCCTATAGGCAAGTGAATTCACTGCTCTGTGCCTCAGTTTCTTTGTCTGTGAAATGGGATAACACTGCCTACGCTTCCCAAGGTTGTGGTGAGGATCCTGGTTAACAGGTGTGAAGTATTCAGCTTGGTGCCTGGAATCCCCCCGAGTGTGGCGTATGTAACAGCTATTGTCCAGCGGCGCCGTGACCTTGAGCAAACTCCCTGGTCTCCCTGAACCTCGGTTTCTCATGTGCAATGGCTCCAGGCGGGCCTCGCACTTTACTGGGCTCAAGCTTCCCGCAGCAGACACCTAACAGAGCCCTCTCGGTGGTGACCAGCAAGGGGCACCCTGTCTCCCACCGCCACTCACCTCTTGCCCCCTTCACTGTGGGGTGAGCCACGGGCCGGGGCGCCATGGTCCGGGGCTGGGAGGTAGAGGTCGCTGGGTGGGCGGCGAAGGTCCAGGACGGGGCAGCTGGCTCCAGGGAAGGAGTAAAGGGGGGCAGGGAGGGGCGCGCTGAGCTGCTGCGGGTGGTGCCGCGTGTAGTCCTGCGTGATGACCTCCTGTAGGCCAAGGGTCAGGGGACAAGATCAGGGTCAGGCGCCAGCCATCTGCCAGAACCTTCCAGGCGGGGTGAGGGCTGGACTGAACTTTGGGGGCAGAACCCGGGGGCTTGGTCCTTGGCTCCCCAGGGGGCTTCGGGCCTGCCCACACGGCCTCAATGCCCCCAAGTGCATGGGGTGGGGGCACTGGCCCAAGTCTCAAAGTGGGCCCCCAGGTGGGTCGGGTTCCCCTGCCCAGCGTGTGTAAGATGTGGATCGCGGCTGGGCTCGTGCACCTGAGGCTCCGTCAGCTGGATGAGGGGGTAGATATAGCACCTGAGTTTGAGACTCTGGGACCCCTGGCATGGCTTGCCCTCACCGACCCCCAGATCCCTGGCTCACTTCACCAGGACTCAGTTTACCCACCAGACAGTGCGTGGACCCTCCCCCCCCTTCCTCGGGGCCGGGTCCCACCCCAGGTACAAAGGCAATGAGGAGGGGGCAGAGGAGGGGTAGTTACACTGATGTGCTGTGCCAGCGTGACCACCCGCTGGTGACCTTTGACCCCTGGCGTGGTCTGGAGCAGCGGGCTGGACGAGGGCTGGCTCTCGGGCAGCGGCCGCAGGTGTGGGAGGTGTGCAGCCTCGCCGCTGAGCTTCCCCGGGCCTGCGGGCAGAGCAGAGCAGGTCAGGGCGTGGCTGAGGGGGGCGAGGCGTGTGCCTGGCGGGGCTGCTGCCCTCAGAGCCCGGCTCTGCCCTCTGAGCCGTGGTGCGAGGCCGATTCCGCCACCTCTGAGTGCCTCAGTCTCCCCACCTGCGCGATGGGGTGACAACTGCCCCTGTCTCACACGCGGGGGGGCGGGAGGGGGCTCGGAGGCAGGGCGGGACCCTACCTGGCTGCTTGTGCCGCAGGTCCCCTTCCAGGTGGCTCTTGTCGAGTTCCTCCAGGTGCTTGGGGAGCCCCTTGTCATGGGTCAGGCTGGGTGAGCTCACGGGGCTGACGGGCTCCACCCCATCAGGGCTGTAGCCGCCGCCGTGGTAACCTGAAGCCAGGTGAGGCCACGAGTCAGGCAAGCGCCAGGGCCAGGCTGCCCCTCCCAGCCTCCCCTCCCACACTGGCGGGGTCTCCCAGGCCGGGGGTGGGAGCTGGGGCCGAGGGAGAGAGAGGGAGAGAGCCAGCGTGGGGTCTGCTGGCCGGCCAGGGGTGGGGGCAGAGTGAGAAAAGAGGGACGGGGGCTGCAGGGAGAGAGGGCTGTAGAGAGAGCTGGACACGGAAGCAGCGCAGAGAACAGGACGCACAGGCAGGAGGGCGGAGGGGCACGGGGAGAGATCCAAGCAGAGGGAGAGCTGGACAGCAGCACAGGTGGGAAAAGGGACGGAGACGGAACCCGGTGGTGCTGGCGGGCCAGGGGCGGGCAGAGTGACAGGGGGGAGGATGAGGCTCTGCGAAGGGAGTGTAGGGGCAGCGGACGGGCAGTGAGGGAGTGAGGTCGGTGAGGGCTGGGGCGGGAGCGACACTCAGGTCCCAGTGTCCCCGCCGGGCCACAGCCCCGCTCCAGCATGGAGGATGCCCCTCGTCCCCGGGGCTGCTGGCTGGTGGATTGGCAAGGGGAGCGTGGGGCAGAGTACCCCCAAGACGCCCTCACAACCTGGGCAGGACGCAGGGGGCAGGTTCCCAGCTCCTCCTGGAGAGTGGCGGCGCTCCCCCCCACCCCGTCTTCTCTGCACCGAATGCCGGGGGGCGGGAGGCATCGGCCTGCGCCCCTCTGCAGCCCCGCTCCCCAGACAAAGGCGCAAAGGGGGAGATGGGAGGCGCGGCTAAAGTCAAAATCACAGATCCATTCATTAAAGGAAAAAAAGCGAAAATCCAAAACAACACAAAAAAATCATGATAAAACGATGTGCAAAGGATGAGGCTGCCCCCCGCTCAGAGCGGGTGTGCGCGGCTGGAGGAACCATCAGAGCGTGCAATCGACGAAGACGACTTTCAAAACAAAAAACCAAAACCAACGAAAAATGGGGGAAAAATAAAAAGCAGAGATCTGAAAATATCTTTAGGCCACAAGACGGAGCGGGTGGGCGGTGGGGCCAGGAGTCTTACCATCGCGAGGGGAGTCGTTGGCCAGCGAACCTCCTTCTCGCGGCCCTTTATCGTGAGCAATTTGACGCATGATTATCGCGTCTATGAAGGTGGCCGCTGTCAGGGTGGTCTTACCCAGAGAACGGAGTTCCAATTCCTGGATGGAAAAGGGTTTACTTTGAGTCTTTTCCCGGTGCAGGTCCGAGGCCGAGGCAGGCGGCGCTGGCTGGTCCGGGCTGGCGTGGTGGGGCGTGATGCCCTTCGCCGGGGCGCGGGCGATGGCTGCGTGGCCGGAGCCAGGCGGCGCCAGGGGCCGGGGCTCGGAGCCCTTGCCGGGGGAGGACGCGGGCTCCAGCCCCGCGCGGGCTGGGGGCTTGGCGAGGAAGGTGTGGCCGGCGTCTGCTCGGGGCCGCTCGGGCCGGGTGACCCGCGGGGCCTCCTTAGGCAGCAAGACAGGCTCCAGGAGGGTGGGGTAGACCCCGTCGAGGGTGCCACCCAGTGGGCAGTGGGTGGTGGGTGGGAATGTGGCGGCCGGGCGGACAGGCGAGGAGGTGGAGGTGGACCTGGGGGAGGAGAGAGGGAGGGTCAGCGGCTGCGCGAGCCACAGCCGGGGCCTGTGAGGCCGAGGCAGGGTCACTCCCTCACTTTGACACCCTGCGGAGTCTCCCCTGCCCGGAAGAGCTCCCGCTCTCCCTACTGCTCTCAGAATAAACGCTGCCTACTGTGACCTGCGAGCCCCCGTGCCATGTGGCCTCACCTACCCCATCCACCTGCCGTCCATCCAGCCCATCAGCTCGTCAGCCCAAAACTTTTTACTGAGCACCTACGACGTGTCCGGCGCCGTTCTAGACACTGGGGTACGGCAGTGCACAGAACAGACAAAAGCGCCGTACGTTCTAGGTGAGAAGACAGACTACGCACGTCTTAATGTGATAACGTGATAAATTAAACCCCTATCAGTGTGGCAACTGCTCGAAGGTGAACGAGTCTGGGTTACGTTCTGCTAAGAGAATGGCAAGGGAGCTCTTAGGCAGGGCTCACGGAGGACTCTGAGGGGCTGGCACATGCGCTGGGGAGGAAGTGAGGGAGCCACAGGGCAAAGGCCCAGAGGGCGGGCTAGGGCGGGTGGTTAAAGGACAGGGCAGTGGGGCCACACAGGGCTCCCTGTCGTCCCCTCTGCCTGGAGCGCTCTTCCTTACCCCAGAGGCTTATGGGTCTAGCCCACAAGCCCTCAGAGGGCACTGCATGCGTCACCCATTACCGTGTCCCCCGTACCCAGCACAGGGCAGGAGACCCACCGCAGGCCTACCAGGAAGAAGGAGTGCACAGATGCACTCTCTCTGACCTTCACAGGGTCAGTGTAACTATCCCTGCTCTGCAGATGAGGAAACAGGCTTGGACGTGAGCTGGCCCGACACCATCTCTTGTGGCCTGCCAAGCCTAGCGTTTTCCATGAGGAAGCCTTGTGCTAACCCTCTCTCCCAGGGGTCTTAACTCAGCTGCCACTGGGAAAGGGCTTGATGTCCCTGCTACAGCCTCTCACTGGTGGTTGCTGGTGGGAGCTCACGCCTGGGTGCCCCACTCTGAGACTCAGGCGCTCCTTCCATGCGTACCCGCTGGGGACCTGACTCAGAAGGGACAAGCCTGTGTGCTTGGGAAATGATGTCATTTTTCATAATGGGAATGGTGGTGGGGAAGGTATGATTTAGACTAGCCAAATGGAAGCACACTTGCATGAACGGACACTTCATTTTGGAAGAAGCAGCCGCCTCTGAACTGTCGCTGGTGGGCAGGGGTATCGGGGAGGCTCCCTCCCCCATCAGGCAGCTCTGCCCACAGACCTTGGGCAGGGGGTGGGAGGTGGGTCTTGGGCCTGTTGTGATAGGAAGTGGACTCCGGGGGTGGCGGGGGGGACACATATGGGACCTCTGCAGCTTCTCCCATCTTCACGGAACCTCTGGACTTTGTCCAGCCAAGAGAGACACTGTCTCCTCCCTGTAGGGCCCTGAATCCTGGGAGGAACGGGAAAGGCTCTCCTCACAGGCCTTACTCTGCCTCTCCCTCTCCGCTCCACAGACTCCATTCCTGAACTCGACAACCTACCCAACTACTCCCCCATCCACCCACCCAACTCGTCATCCATCTACCCCATGAACCACCTACTCATCCATCTACCCACCCAACCCCCCCAGCCATCTACCCAACTCATTACCTGTCCACCTACCCATCTATCCACCCACCTCCCCACCTACCTACCTACCCCAACCCAACCACCCATCCACCCACCTACTCAACCCATCACCTATCTACTCACCCATCTACCCATCCATCCACCTACCTGCTCACCCATCTAACCCAACCTCCATCCAATCACCCACCATCTGTTCACCCACCTCCATCCATCCACCTATTCACCTGGCTCTCTAACACAACCGTCCATCCATCCACCCACCCACCCGCTGTTATCATCCATCTACCCCCCCACCTGCCCGTTCATCTAGCTCCGCCACCCATCTATCCACCACTGACCCACCTATGCATCTACCTACTCACCTGTCATCCACCCACTTACCCACCCAAAGTCTATTATCCACCCATCCATCCATTCATCTATCCACCCACCCATCCAACTAACCCAATCACCCATCTCTTTACCTTCTCACCCACCTAGCCACCCACCCACCTACCTGCCCAGCCATCGCTCACTCTCCCGTATACCTCCCAACCCATCGGTACACTTGCGCATCCCCCCAACCTGTATCCAGTGACCGCCCCCCCCCCCCCGCCTGTCCCCTCCCCTGTGCCAACCTGGCCCACCTCAGGACCGTGGGCGTGCTGGGCTCCACGGAGGTGATAATGCTCTTCATGCCCGTGTTGTGCAGCACGCTGGGCCTCTGCTGGATGGCGTCCTGGGTCCGGGGTGAGATGGGCGAGTGCTGGTGGGAGTGGGAGGCGGGGCGGCTGCCGCTGCTCCCACCCCCGCCGCCGCCGCCGCCGCCGCCGCCGCCGCCACTCTGCTCCGTACCTGGTGGAAACAAGCCGTGGGATCAGAGGGGCGGGCCACGCGCAGCCACAGGGACCGCTGGGGCGCGTGCTGGCGGCTCCGCCGTCCTACCGGGCCTCCAGATGGGCGCGTGCTCCACCGTGGTGGTAGACGCGAGGATGGACTTCTCCCGTTCCCGCTCCCTCTCGGACGAGGACGTGGCCGTGGGTTTTGTCAAGTGGGTGGGGCCTCCTGGAAACCCAAAGGCCTGCGGCTCAGCCCCGGACACAGGAAGGGCCCTGGATTTGTCTTCCAGGGTGGAACAGAGAGGGCAAGGCATCTGCCCGAGGACACCCAGAACGGGGGTGGGGGCCTCACCTGGGGAGAGCGGGGAGCTGCTGAGCCGGCTGCTGAAGTGCTGTGGTGCCGTGGGGAGGTAGGCTAGGCGGTCCATGGCGGTGGCTGGAGTGCCTGGTGTCGGGGGCACCAGCACAGGCAGGTGTGGCACTTGGGACAGGTCGATGATGCCTGTGAGAGAGGAGGTGGGGCCGGGCTGCAGCGGTCGGGGGAGGAGAGGGGCCAGGCTGCCTCCTGGCTGGACCACCCCAGCCGGTGGAGCGCCGCGTGTCCTCTGAGAAGCAGCACGGCCGGATGCTCCCTCCTTGGTCCCCGCACCGGGCCCGCAGGACCCTTCTCTGAATGCCGGGTGCTCACAGCACCCCGTCCCTTCGCTCCCAAACCCTGAAGTGGATGTGGCTTGCAGTTGGCACCCCTGCATACCTCGCTATGCCCGTTTTGCTCTTTTGCTGTGCTCTTGGTGTGCCCTTTTTGCCTTTGACCCTATGCAGTCCTTTCCTGGTACTCAATCCCCACTGTATGAAATACCCAGTGTGACCGATTTTACCAACTGGACCGTAACTAGTACTTGGTTGTTCCGGAAGCACATTCCAGAAGTGTTTCCACAAGGCGACTGTAATACGCATATGCAAAGCAACCACGGGCTGGTTTCGACTCAAGGGAACCTGAAGTTCAAACAGCCTCACATTTCCATCTTTTTTTTTCAACTCCAGGGACCACACATACCAAGAGGACACAAGCACGTGCAGAGCCCGTGTGTGTGCGTCCAGGACCCACAGCACACACAACCTTGCACCACCTGCCGGGTCTGTGTGTGCTCTCAGCGCAGTGATACAACCCGAGCCTCTAAGGCAACTGCTCTAGCCGCCTTGGCAAGGACAGACGTGCACGCGTGGGCACACACGTGTCCTGTGCTCTCAGGACCCTGGGCAGACCAGGGATAAGGCCAATTCTGGGTGGTGGGTTCTGCCCACCCACGTGACTGGCAGCGCTCTGCCCCACCCACCTCGCGGGCCGGCGGCGTAGTTGAGCGCCAACGAGGACTCGCGGGGCGACAGGCCCCTCAGCATGTCAGCTCGCTGGGCCATGGCGGTGGCCGCGTTGTGGTGCATCTGCTGCGAGGTGATGTAGTCGTTGATGATTGTCTGGCGGTTCTCCAGTGCCGCCGTGTCGGGGTAGCCGCGGATGAGGTAAGGCGGGTACAGGTGTGGGTAGGTGGGGTTGGGGGCCAGGTGCCGGGGCAGGTAATAGGCAGCGGCTGCCGGGAGAAGGGGAGCAAGGTCAGGCCGGCCCACACCTCGGCTGGGAATGCCACCCCACCCCGCCGGTCTCAATGCCCTCCCAGCTTCTCCCAAACACCCCCCAGAAAACAGAACTGAGAGCCTGGAAGGAGAAAAACCCTCGCTGCCCCAACACACATGTGGGTGTCTCTGATTGATAATGTTCTTTGGATGGAAATCCCCCCAAACACAGGGCATCCAAAATGGGGATCACTAAAATACCTAAGGGCTGCATCCTTCTAAACGGATTTTCAGATCACGTCCGTCTGGGGAACGCTCACCCTTGAGCCCTCTTTTGATACATTTGCAATTTTAAAGGCACTGATAAGTTCCGCAGGAAAAGAAAACCACTGAAAAACGTTTAACCCAGCATGTCTCTCAGACCCCTAAGAGAAATTCTGTTTCTCACCTAAACTGTTGACACGATTACACTGTTGGGTCTCCCCCCCACCATGCCTCAGTTTCCCCACCTAGTGGCAGCTAGTTGATGCCGGAGGAGCCCTCGGGCTGACACTGATGCCGCAGGGTTCTGTGGGTCCGGGACAATCACCTGCATCCAGAGGGATCCCACGGGGTATGGAGGTGGGGTCAAAGGCCAGCGGGATGTGGCCGCGGTACAGGTCCACGCCACTCACACCCCGGAGCAGGTGCTCGTAGGGCGACATGGGGTGGGGGTGGTGCTCAGGCACAGTGCCGTGCGGGGACTTGGCAATCTCACGGGGCGTGGACGTCAGCTTCCGATCCTGGGACGCCTTGCTGGACGAGAGGCTGCCTGTGGGGACGGGCCAAGTGGGGATGGCATCAGACCTCTGTGCCATACGTGTCCCAGCCTCCAACACGGGGGCTGCCAAGGCTAGTGCTTTGGGGAAGTCATTTGAGGGTAGGGTCTCTGGGATCCCCAGGGATCAGGCCTCGTCATCCATCCATTTGTGTCTAGTTCAGTTTTCCTTTTATTTATTCATTCACTCACTTGCTTCTGTTTTTTAGCTCTTTTAAAAAGTTCATTCTTTCTTTCCTTCGTTCCCTTTCTTGTGCATTCCTTCAATCAACCAAAAATATTTATTAAGTGTCTACGACACGCCGAGTACTTTCTAAGCGCTAGGGCTCCCCCGCTGAACAAAACAGAAAAATCCCGGCCCCCGTGGGGCTGACATTCAACGCAGAAGACAGATGATCAACTAGTCATCGAAAAAGAATCTCAGAGTAATAAATGCTCTGAAGAAAATTTTTAAATGTGACAGAATGTGACCAGAATACTGAAGGGGGGAGGGTGGTCATAAGAGGCCTCCCTGAGGATGTGACATTTGAACAGAGTCCTGAAGGGCGCAAAAGAAACCAGTTAGGTAAAGATCTGAAAGGCGGGTGGGGGGCGGGGGGCGGGGGCGGATTTCAGGCACAGGGGACAGCACGTGCAAAGGTCTTCAGCAAAGAATGAGCTGAGTGTGGTCAAGGAAGAGACATAAAGCAGCAGATAAAGGAATTTGGAAGTAAGATGGAAAGGTGGGTGGGGCGGGATCCTGCAGGCTCCCAAGGCCATGGCGGAAAAGGGTGACTTTTTCCTAAGTGCAGTGAGAAGTCACTAGAAAGATTTAAGCAGAACAGTGGCGTAATCTGATGTAAATATTTCAAAAAAGTATTCAGGCTGCCGTTTGGGGAGCAGATTATTAGCAGGACAAGAGAGAAGTCAGAGAAGCCAGGTGATCTGGAGGTGGCCGAGAGATGGAGAGAAGCCTGAGGATGGTTTGGAGGTAGAACCCACTGGTCTGGCAGGTGGAATGGATGTGGTGGCCCCGAGGATGCTCCTGAGCTAAGGAGTGGATGGTAAGGCAGTTTCAGAGACCGAAGCCCACCGAGGCCCCGCCCCAGCCCGTGGCCCCGCCCCAGCCCGTGGCCCCGCCCCACCTCGCGCCCCGCCCCACGCACCCTCCTGCAGGCGCGGGGTTGGCTCCCGTGTGGTCACCGGTGATCCGCGGGGCAGGTGGCTGGCGAAGGGCGCCGCGTGGTCCTCGTAGGTCAGGGGGCTCTGCCGTGGCTTGCCCAGCTCAGGCACGATGACCGGGGCCCCCCGGGTGATGGAGCCCCCCGAGCTGCTGACAGCGCCCGGCCGGCTCTTCAGACTCTCCTCGTAGCAGGCGCGCTCCAGCGCCCGGGTGTCGGCCATCACGTCCAACGGGTGCACCGCCGGGAACGTCCGGCCGGGGCTGCCGATGATGGAGCGCACGTCGTGCTTTTTGGAGCCGGTGGAGGACGTGCTGGTGTCATACTTGAGCGGGGTGCCCTGAGGGGCAAGGGGGGGCTAAGCATCAGCTACCCAACCGCTCTGAGCCTCAGTTTCTCAGCTATGAAATGGGAGCGACATCTCATGCCTCCAGGGGTGGGGGAGGAAGGGCTTTGCTAAGCCTAAGATGAGCGCACACCTGTCCCTGCCCTGCCCACCCCTGTCCTGGACCCTGGCCACCGGAGCCACCTGGGGGGCTGCAGAAGGGGGCACAAAGTTCAGAGGTCAGCCCTTCCTGGAGCAAGTGGGGGAACCTCTGTTGGCCCTTGGGGTTTGCTGGCAAGAGACTTAACACCCCCATGAGGGCAAATACCTTCTTCCTGTCAGTCTGGGACCCTCGGCGGCCCACCCAATGCCAAGCCAGAAAAGCCAGCCGCAAAATCCAGTTCCACCTCCCTGAGGCTCAAGTCTCAGAGGTCAGGGCACAGGTTCATGTTTGCTCTACGGCCAGAAAGGGCAGCTGAAGAAACAGGGGTCACAGACGGGCTGCAGCCCGGCCGCCTGGGAGACGACCCCACCCTGTCTGCGCAGGCCGGGGAAACCCAGGATACGGTGGGCTCTGTGTCTTTGCCAAGTAAGAGAACTCTGCTTTTATTCAGGAGTGATTTTTTTGTTTGTTTTTTGCCGTACGCGGGCCTCTCACTGTTGTGGCCTCTCCCGTTGCGGAGCACAGGCTCCGGACGCGCATGCTCAGCGGCCGTGGCTCACGGGCCCAGCCGCTCCGCGGCATGTGGGATCCTCCTGGACCGGGGCACGAATCCGTGTCCCCTGCATTAGCAGGCGGACTCTCAACCACTGCGCCACCAGGGAAGCCCTTCGGGAGTGTTTTAATTACTTTCTTAAGAAGGGGAAGTGCCCTTATTTTAAAAAGAATATTCCAGAATCAGACTGGCCTCCCTTTTGGATCCATGGTGGACTCCTGCCAATGGCTTCACAACTGCCCAGAGGCTGAGAGCCAAACTCGTCCCCTGGCCTTCGACAATCTTCCCACCGCTCCCGCCTTCTCCCGGGGCACCTCTGTGCCGTTAGCCAACTGTAGGCCTCCTGGACACCCTCCCCAGTCCCTGCCACCTCACAGCCACGCAGCCCCCGTTGGATCCCACGCTCCTTCCTCATTCACATCAGCCACCTCTGACCAAGGGAAGAGACACTGGTTCTTAGGTGGTTTCCACCGACCAGCTCCTCACACAATCAGAGCTCATCTTCCCCTACCAGGCTGGGGCCTCTGGGGGGCCAGAGCCACGGGGGTGGGGGTAGGGTGAGGTGCAACATGCTGGTGGGAGAAGTGGATGCCGAGAAGCAAAGACGTGTCAGATTTAGGGACATTTGGATTTGAGATGCACAACTGCCGTTTACTTGCTGTGTGACCCTGGACAAGCTGTTTAACCTCTCTGAACCTGTTTGCTCATCACTAAAATGAGGACAGTAAGAGAACTACCTCAGAGTGCTGCTGTGAGGGTTAGATAAGTCACGATGTCTTATGGTCGTGGATCGGGGGTTCGATCCATGACCGGTGTTCATTATTACATCTAGCTCTGGGGTCTGGCAAGCTTCTTGACCTCTCTGGGCCTCAGTTTCTCCACCTGGAGAATGGGGATGATAGCCATGACTCTCCTGGGCTGTAAATACAAGTGAACGAGGTCGTGGATATAGTCTAAAGGCCTTGGCATGGAATCTGGAACGGACGTGATGACGGTCAGTGATGAGCAGCTGTGTGATCCTGGGCATGGCACTCCACGAGTCTGGGCCTCAGTTTCCCCATTTGTAGGGGCCAGAGCGGTGCCCATCAGCACCCGCCGCCCCGATCTTGGCCCAGCCGCCCAGCCCCGCGCCCGTACCTGCGTGATGGAGCCCTCCTTGAGCGGCCGCGGGGCCAGGGGCAGGTCAGGCGTGCGCCGCAGCTCCTCCCGTGGAATCTCATGGATGGAGCGGCCGGCCTCCTTCACCGTCGCCACCAGGCCCTCGTGGGCCGGCTTCAGCTTCAGGGGGCCCAGGGCCTCCAAGGGCCGGGCCTTGTAGGCCTCGGCCAGGTCCCGCGGGGGCGGGGGGGGCGGGGGCGGCGTGCCCTCACGCTTCAGGAGCTTGGCCTCCCGACGCTGGTAGTCTTCCTGGGCCTCCACGTAGGATCGTGGGATCCCTGCCGGGGAGGACGGGGCGTTGACCCTTGCACCTGCACCCCACCTCACCCATCCTAACCTGGGGCCTCCATGCTGGCAGATTCTGGAGCCAGACTACCTGGGTTCAGGCCCTCACTTGCTGTGTGACCTTGAGCACATGACTTGCCCTCTCTGAGCCTCAATTTCTTCACATATAGAATGGGAGTAGTAACTGAAACCCCTCACCAAGTCATGAACATTCAGTGAGATAACATAGATAAGATGCATAGAATGGGGCTCTCAGTAGCTGGTTTGCCACTGACCAGCCAGGAGAACCCGGGCAGGGTACCTGACCTCTTTGATCCTCCCACCAACTGTATGTTCCTCTTGGAGTCTGTTCCATAAGATAAGATACAGAGAGCACTTGGGGTGGCACCAAGCGCAGAGCACAGCAGATGCTGAATAAATGACGTCTACAGAGTTGAGGGTGATGGGTAGTATCTTGCTTCTCTTTTTGTTTTCAAATACATAAGGAATGCCTCGCTCTGCCTTTCAACCTGAACACATACCTGTCGTGTACACGTGTGTTACATGCCTTTCCACATACCTGGGCACCCACTCTGGTATGCCTTCCCTCCCCCGCCCACCCTGACTGTAAGCCCAAGGGCTTGTTGTAGCTGCCGTGAGGGCGTGGTGGCCGGGCCTGTGGGGACACCTGGGGAGCAGAGGGCAGGGTACCTTGCGTGATGGAGCCTCGGACGTGGTGCTGTTCTTTGAGATGGTGGGGGCTGTGTCGCTCAGGCGGGATGGCGCGGCCCATGAGACCTGGGAGGGGGAGAGCAAGAGCATCATCTCGTGGCTCCCCGAGCCGGCCTTGGCAGTGACGAGCCGGGGTCTCCAGCGCCCCCTCCCAGCAGCGGGCCCCTCCAGCCACTTAGTGTCAGTCCCCACGATGATAGTGGTGGCGGCATAGGACCACTTCTCGGGCCCTGTGCTACCTCCAAGTGGAGCTTCAGAAAAACCCTGCCTCAGTTTTCCTATCTGTAAAGTAGGGCCAACCATCCCATCTCCTCCCTCCAGGGGGAGCTGAGAAAGAGAAAGTCTCTCCCTTTCCTGCCATCACCCAGCAAGTAGGGAAGCCCCTGGGGCAGGTCCTAGGCCCTCCCCTGGCCCTTCTGTGCCCCCTGGAGTAGGGAGCTGGGCAGGGCACACACCTTCGATGCTGGCTGAGGAGATGGCCCTGCTGACACGGCCCTCCATCATGTCATAGGTGCGCTTGGGGGCGGCCGTCTCGTGGGGAGGTCCTGAGCTGCTCCTGCCGTCCTCCTTGGAGCACTGGGACACGGACATGCCACCTGGAAACCAGACCGATCTCACGATGAGGGGCAGCCCCAGAGCACCTGTGTGCACTGGGCCCAGTACCAGCAAACCGGCCGGGCCCAGTGGGCAGGAGGCAATAGCCTGCGGTTCTGCTGGCAGGGAGGTGTGTGCCTTTGACCACGCGTGGGTATGTGACTGCACAAACACGGCCACTCGTGGGAGCCGACGTGTGACGTGAACATGTGTAACCACGTGCACGGGAGCAAAGATGCACCAGCCGAGTGTGAACGTGCAGGGTTACCACAACCATCTGTGTGTGTCACCGTGGGTCTCAGTGTGTGTGTGTGCACACCTGGCCACTGAGAACAAAGTGAGGCCACATGGAATAAACTGTGTGCATTGGTGTCCACGTGGAGAGAGTGTGTGTCTGCCGGGGGGGAGGGAGGGGACGAGGAGTGCCCACAGCAGAGGCGGCCTCTCCAAGCCAGGCTGAGCCCAAAGGGCGAGCTCCTCAGGCTGGCACGCGGGCCCCCGACAGGCCGAGGGGCTGAGCAGCCAGGAGGCAAGCCCGGAGGAGGCCAAGCCTCGGTCTCGCCCATCAGGCTGGGGGCTCCTCGAGTGGGCCTCTCCTTCCAAGGATGGCTGCGTCCCGGGGTATCAGAAGCAAGTTCCCGAGAGCCCCGTGCCTGCCCCTTGGGATAAAGGGCACGCTCGCTCTCCCAGGATTTCCCATCGTGACCCCACGGGATCCTCAGGGCATGAGCTACTCCAGGGGCTGCAAGCTGGCGGCCAGCGGATAGACCGCGGTGCTGCTCCAAATTCTGCTCAAAATGAATTGCTGACGTTTAAACACTGCGAGATTTCAGATGAAAACAGAGATCAGAAGTCTGGCCAGCGAGCTCACATGCGTTACAGGGCGACAGTCAGCTATCGGAGGACAGAGGCGGGGCCCCTGTAGACACAGCCATCACTCTCCGGGTCCTCCCCGGCCCCTACTGCCTTCCATCCGGCCTGTGGCCCTCGCTGTTCCCAGGAAGCACGTGAGAAATTTAAAGCCTTGATTTACACCCATTCTGCAGATGACAAACTTAAGGCCTGTAGGGGCTCAAGAACTGATCTGGAGGCCGGAGCTGAGATGCCACCCAGGGCTCTGCTCACAACACCTCGACTGCCAGCCTCTCCGTCTGCCCTTCCAGGGCCCCTGACCATCCCCCAGGGCCCTCAGTCGGATACCGAGGTTGGCACAGAAGACGCAGCTGACCCCCTGTCCCCAAGGCTGTCTCCACCACTTGGCAGCAGAGAGAGGCAAGTGCCTAAGCCCCACGGTACCACCTCTGCTTCCCAGGACCTGGGGGGCGGGAGGGCAGTCAGGCCAGGCGGAGGCGGAGGCGGAGGGAGAGGAAAACGCGCCCACCGCCGCCAGAGGAGAAGCAGTTTGCAGCCCTACAGCTGCCAGCTGCTGAGAGGGGCGCCCATTAGCAGCTTTTATCTCTGCGCCCCTGGGTGCCCGAGGCTGCCAGGAAATTCCCAGCCCAGCCCTTTACTTCCTTAACTCCTTCCAGGCAGGGCTCCCGGGTTGGGGAACAGAGAGGGTGAGAGGAGTGAGGGGCACTGAAGTGGGGGCCCAGGGCTCAAGGGGGTGGCGCGTCACTCTGGTCATCGCCCCTTCCTGCCACCCACGTGGTGTCAATTAGAGAGCACGGCGTTTGCCAGGAGCGCTGGGCCAGAGGCCTGAGGGAGTGAGCCTGGGCTTCTTCTGCCTGGGCCTGTTCCCCTACTACACGTCTAGCAAGGCTGGCCACAAGTTTGCTTCCTAAATTGTAAAGAACCAGGCAGAGGTGGAGACAGCTAAAGCCAATCCTTACCTGCTGCTGGCTTACATACCTGCAGGGATGGGGAGGTCACCTCCTTCCTGTTGTCACCCCAGCCTTGCCTCCCTGTGAACCCACCTCAATGGGCCAAACACGCCCGCCCCTGCTCCCCAAGTCCCAGGCCTCCTTTTCTCTTGAGGGGCCAGGAGGGTGGACACACAGAAGGACTACTGGACATCACTGCACCTCAGCTCCCACATCCGTAAAATGGGAAGACACTCCTTCACCCTGGCTCTCAACCACACGAAGCTGACAGGAGGGTAACACACTCCCCTAGATTCGTTTTCTGAAAACATCTGGCTACCCTTTAACCCCAACCATGTTTTCTGGACCCTTCTCTCCTGACCAACTCCAGAAACACCAAAGTCTGGGGTTTGGTGGGCAAGCCACACTGGATGCGGGCAGGTTTCCAAGACTCAAGATTAACAAGGTGACATCCCATTTGCATCCTGGGCGGGCGTCCTGAGAGCTCTGTGAGGGGGCTTCATCCGCTGGGCCCCCAGCATATGGGTGGCCCCCAGTAAATACCAAGTGACCACATGACCAACCACCTCCAGGTCACCACTGGTCCTCTCACCTAGAGGGTCCTTCCTGGGCATCAAAGATGCCCGAGGGGGTTTCCCTGGTGGCGCAGTGGTTGGGAGTCCGCCTGCCGATGCAGGGGACACGGGTTCGTGCCCCGGTCCGGGAAGATCCCACATGCCGCGGAGCGGCTGGGCCCGTGAGCCATGGCCACTGAGCCTGCGTGTCCGGAGCCTGTGCTCCGCAACGGGAGAGGCCACGGCAGTGAGAGGCCCGCGTACCACCAAAAAAAAAAAGATGCCCAAGGATGGGAGGGCCGGGCCAGCCCCTGCCCGCCCACCAGCTCCTGACAGCCGTTGACGGACGACGGGACTCACCCTCGTAGGACAGCACGTGGCCCTTCTTGCCCTCGTAGATGACGTGGCCCTTGGGCAGGCCGTCCTCCCGGCTGCGGTCCAGGCGGCTTGGGCTGTCCTCACCGATGATCCTGGTGATGGTGCCCTTGTACAGGACGTCGGCTGGAGTGCCCTGGGGGTGCGGAGAGGGTGAGTGCCCGCGGGCTCCGGCCGGGGACCCCCACGCTCGCCAGACACGACCCAGCACGCGTACGTGTGCACCTTCCAAATCCACACACAGGTACATGTGTGTCCGCCAGTGCACACGTGTTCATGCACGTACTGCT
Source organism: Pseudorca crassidens (assembly GCF_039906515.1). Lineage (NCBI taxonomy): Eukaryota > Metazoa > Chordata > Mammalia > Artiodactyla > Delphinidae > Pseudorca > Pseudorca crassidens. The sequence continues at coordinate 86,278,230 of NC_090307.1, forward strand.
TCAAAAGGGCAGAGCCCGCCGGAACACAATCACGCAGAACAAAGCATCAGTAACATTAATAATAAGTGCTGCTCACTTTCTCTACATCGACTCATTTAACCCTGGAAATCACCCTAAGTCAGGTACTATCGTGCCTAGTTCAGATGGGGAAACTGAGGCGCCAAGAGGCAAGGTGACCTCGCCCAGGGTCCCCTGGCTAACGAGGGGCAGAGCCGGGACTGGAACCCAGGCAGTCTGGCCCTGGAGTCTGTGTTGCAACCTGTACTATATGGATTTTCCTTTCTCAGAGCCTGGACGCTGGGATGTCAGCCACGTGCCTGTGACCACATGTCATTCCCAAAACCAGAATGGGGACTCAAATCCGGGCAGGACACCAGATATCTTAGCTCTAACCCAGGGTTTCTCAACCTCGGCACTGTGACCTGAGGGCCAGATGATTCTTTGAGGTGGGGGCCAACTGGGCACCGTAGGACATTCAGCAGCCCTTCCCCGGGGCTCTACCCACTAGATGCCGGTAGTGCATGTGACCCCCAATCTGCTCCCCCCTAGATGTGACAATCACAAATGTTCCTAGACATTGCCCAGCGTCCCCTGGGAGGCAAAATGATCCCTGATCAAGAAACCAGTGCCTTAGAGGGAGTGAGCTCCCTGTTGGGGGTTGTATTCAGGCAGAGAGAAGACAGCCACGTGGGGTAGTGTCCCGCCTTGGGCGACTTTCACGAACACGAGTGGGGGGTCAGAATATGGATCTGGAGTCAGACTGCTGGAGGGCAAACAGCAGCTTTACCAACAAGTTGCTGTGTGACCTCTGTCAAGTCACTCTGCCTCTCTGAGCCTCAGCCTGTACATCTACAAAACGGAGACAATCTCTGTATACGGTTCTCAAAGGCACCCGTCACAGACAAGCTGTCCCCAGTCAAACGTCTCTCTTCTCTTTCTACGATTCCAAGGGCTGACTGAGACATGCAGCTCCAACTGCGTGCCAAGCCCTAGGCTGGTGCGCTCTGAGTCTCCCCCGGGAGCTTCTCTGCCAAGAAACACCCTTCTGTGGGGTAAGGGCAGCGACTGGCACCCCGGGCTTTCATCCCAGATCCTGGTCTGCGAGTAAGGGAAACGCAAGACGCCCTGAATCCGGACGGGTCTCCCGACGTCTCAAAGCAGATGCCCTAGATGGGACCCCTTGGCCACACTTCAGAAGGCTTGTGCACAAACAGTGCAGAATAAACGGGCTTTAGTCTGGGTGATAGATAATCCAGGGGCGGGAAGCCACCTCTCTCATCAGGAGAGCACACGGCTGGGGAGCCGGCAACATCCCAGCAGGAAAGGCTCCTCCAGGGGCAGTGGATAGAAGCCCACCCACTGTAAGTCTGTGTGTGTGTGAGTTTGTGTATGTGTGTGTATCCGTGTGCTCCTGAGTTTGTGTGTGTGTGTGAGCCTGTGTGTGTCCCATGACCGGATTTCATCACCTGGGAGTGAGGCTGTGGGGAAGCCTGACCCGCACACATCTGGCAGCTGCCAGAAACAATCGCAAGGCTGTGAGTGACCCACACGGCTTGGGTCGCGGCCACCTGAAACTGGAGGCCGACGGATGCCCGGGAGCCTTTAATCCCTGACACCTCTGTGAGGATGACTCAGCAAGAGACACTTCTAGCAAAGGGAAGACTGAGTCAGGGAGCGTCGGTCCCCTGCCTGAGTCAGCATGTGGTGGGGCTGGGACCTGAGTGTCTGCGGCCCGGCTGTGGCCCCAGGTACCTGCGCAGCTGCCTTCTTAAGCTCATGATTTCAAGACCAACAGGTTTTAGAGGAACATGAAGCATCAGGGCCTCTCCTCTGTGGTGTGATCTGCGGCCCCTGGAGCCAAAGACACCTTCCTACGGGAGCCTGTGGCCTGAATTCCACCATTCACGTGCGTGTGTGTGTGTGTTGGGGGGGGGTTGCACATGCGTGTGTGTGTGTGTGTGTCCAGGCTCCCCTTCCTCTGGCACAGCTGGCACAAAACACTGGGTCCACTGCTTCCTGGCTACACGACCTTGGGTTTAATCTCTGGGCTTCGGTCTTCTCATCTGTAAAATGGGCTGACCTGGATTCTGTGCTAATGTAAACCATCTTGTCTGGAGCGGGTGGAAGGGAAGGAAAAGAAAGCCCTAGGAGCTAAGGACCCCAGGAAGTGGGGGGACCGCCCTCTGTGGTCCACCAGCCAGGGAGGAAGGAGAGGGTTAAACAGGCCCTGTGTACACTAGGACCCCCGAGCTCAGTTCTGAACCCCCAGTCCCGAGGGGCAGAGTGGTCCCTCTGCAAACCCTTGGATGGGACAGATGTCACCAGCTGATCCCACACTTTCTGCGGAGCTGGACGTGGCCAGGATGCCAACTCCAGCCGTCAGCCTGTCAACACCACGAGGCCAAGGCTGGCACCAGAGGAAACCTCTGTCATCCAGGACTGAAGTCACAAAAGCGAGGGTTACGGCAGCACAGCGGGAGCCCCAGTGGTGTGGGCGGGCTCAGCTGAGCTGCAGGAGCGTCTGTCCACTCACCCCCTTGAAGGCGGGGGATGTGCAGACTCCCTCACCGGCCCCCAAAACTTTGCTGACCCGAACGCCTCCTGCTCGCTGCTCCAGGCACCGCGGACACTTGCTGGACCTGGCGCACACCAGGGACCCTCCACCTCTCCGCCTTTGCGCGTGCCATTCCCTGGGCCCGGAATGCCGATCCCTGAGATTCCCGCAGGGCTCACACCTCTGAGAGGTCTCCCCGGCTCACCTGTCTCTGCGGCCTCGGCGGCCCCAGCCATTCTCAATCGCAGTGTTTTACTCAACACAAAGCACTGGCTACTCTGAAATCACCTGCTCAGTTTTTACCTGTCTGCTTCCTTCTGCTACCCTCCTAGCTCCTTGGGGCCCTTGAGTTCTGTGTTTTGCTCAGCACCTAAAATGCCTGGCTCCCAGGCTCCCAGAGCTGGGTGGGCACCCCACGAAGCCACCCCATCTACTGAGGCAGACGCTGAGCAGAGACGCTGGGGGGAAGGGCGGGTTGCCCACTGTTTTGTCCACAGGCAGGGCCACGTCTGGAGACACTGCCTGCTAGTGCCACCCTGGTCCCTCATGCCACGGCCCCAGGACACCTACATGGGTGATGGAGCCGCGGTACGTGATGGGGCTCTCGGAAGGCACCCGCGCGCTGGGGATGCCCTTGGTGATGCTCCCTCCTGGAACCGAGCCCAGAGACGTCCCTGGAAGACATGAGACACGGGCTGAAGGGGTGTCTGCAGCCCCTCCCCAGGCCCCAGTCCCAGAGCCCCCGAGACCTGCAGGTCCCCCCCACCTCCGGTGTCTCAGCGCAGAGGGTCCCCGGCCCCTAAATGGCGAAGTAGACAACTGCGAAGAGAGGCTGCTGGACCCTCTGGGAGCTGAAGCTTCTTAGCAGGTTTTGGATAAAGGGTCCCATTCCTGCCTCGACCCTCCCAGGGATGGAGGGGCAGCCGCCGGGGGTGAGCCTAGCTCGCACGCCCTCACCTCTCAGCACGGACGTCTCCTGAGCCGCAGGCACCCCCAGGCTCTCCGGTGGCCCAGCCTGGCCCCGTGGGGACAGCTGTTCCTGCTTCACTCCGCTGAAGGGCGCTGGAGAGGGGCGAGAGTGGTGAGCCGAGCCTCTGGGCAGGGATTCAGAGGGACGGCCGCCTCCCTGCCCTGTCCGGGGCTGAGGAACCTCCCCGCCACGCGCGGGCCAGAGTCCCTTAGGGTGAGCTGCCCTCCCTCAAGCCCCCAACGCAAACAGTGGGAGCCAAGCCTGGGCCATCGAGGTTGGGGGGCCCTACATCCTTACCCAGCTTCTTGGGGTCCATGGTGAGCGGCAGCCCCATGGTGATGGGGCCCACGGGGGCCTTGGCATGCTCTGAGTACGGGACGTGGAGCTGCACAGACATTCCCTGTGGGAGCAGAGGCCGTGGGGTCACAGAGGCCTCAACCAGGGCCTCAACCTGCTTTTATGAGGCCCCAAGAGGAGGGGAACCTCAGGATCACACCCGGGTCCAAGGCCTGGGGCCTCAGTTCCGGCCCTGCTGCCCCTCTGAGCAACTGTGAACGAGTCACTGCCTCTCCTGGGCCTCAGTGCCCTCACCCGTGTGGCGGTCATGACCTGGTTTAAAGGAAATGGTACCCACAGCGCCTGAGCAAAGCATACGCCTTGCCCCCGCCCTGCGCCACAGGGGGGCAGGTCAGAGAGGTGAGGGGCAGGTGGACCGAGGCTCACCACGTGCCAGGGCTGTGTGTCTAGTGCCTGCGACTTTGTTTCACAGAAGGGAAACTGAGGCACAGAAAGGTTAAGTAACTTGCCGAAGGCCACACAGTCTGATCGCAGAGCCCAAGCTCTTGAATGCCCCGTGGAGTGACCTCCCAAGGTCCTGATGCCTGGGTCAGGCACAGCCAGCTTGGACCCAGCCCCCTGGGTGCCCGACCCCCACCCCGACACCATCCGTCCCAGGGATCACCCCCACCCCGACTTTACAGATGGAGGGACCAAACCCCAGAAAGAGGAAGGGGCGTTCTCCGGGACCCGGTTGCACAGGTGCTTCTGGGGGGCCGCCCCTCCCACCTCACCTGGGAGAGGGCACCCGTTTGCCTCTCAAGGACGCTGGGGTGCTTGGTGGAGGAGATGAGGGGCGGCGGGTTGGAGATGGTGGGTGGGCGTGGTAGGACGGGCCGGGCGCTGTCATGGAGGCCCAGGGGCAGCGGGTGACCTGCAGGGCACGTATCTGTCCATCACAGGGCCCCAGGAGCGGTCAGAGGCAGAGCCCCCAGGCCACTCCCCACCTCGTCCCTGTCCTGCCCAGGCGGGTGCCCGTCCATACGTGCCCCCACTGCTCCACCCGTCTCTGCCTGATGAGCCGTCTGCATCCTTGGTTCAGACAGCACTACCCCAGGGAAGTCTCCCTCCACGCCTCCCCCCTCCCAGGCCCTGGCCCAAGCCCCTCAACTCTCCCCCGACTCCTTAACTGGTCTCCCCGTTCCCCTGTTGCTCTCCAACAGTCCACTCCTCTCACAGGAACCAAAGGGATCTTTTTGCAAAGTCCACTAGTTCACATCCTCCCCTGCTATGAACCTCCTATGGCTCCCCACTGCTCCCCCAGGGTAAGGCCTTAGCCTCTGACACAGCTTTCAGGCTCACCTGACCTGCACTTATAGGCTCCCCAGGCTCCCTGGGCCCCAAGCTTCTGCCATGACAGCCTGACTCAGTGTCTCAAGCTTCGCCTGCTCGCTCCTGCCTCCGGACCTTTGCACATGCTGTTCCCCCTGCCTGGCATGTCTTTCCCTGTTCTTCTCCTGGCTCTTTTGGCCACTCATCCTGCAGGATCAGCTCTGCTGAGGACGGCCTTTGCTGACATCACAGCCCTTACTGGCCCCTGGCTATGCCCCTTTCATTGCTGGTGGGGCCTGGCAGGGCTGGAGAGCCCAGGAAGGGTCTCGAATCCAGCCTGACTGTATTCGTAAATCAAAGCAGGCCCCCCCCCCACGCTTTTCTCTCCACCTGCCCATTGTGTACCTCAAGTCCATGGTGGAAGACAGAGCTCCCACTCTCAGCCTGCCCCTAACCGGCTCGAGCACCTCTCAGGTATCCCCAGCCCCAGGTGCTTCAATTGCAACCCTGTAGATTTCTCACGTCTCAGAGGAGCCCCCTTCCCCTTCACTGACCAGACCATCCCTCCCGCCAGGACCCTAAGGTCCTTCTGCGTGCAGTTCCGAGTCAGTGCACACAGCTGGCGCCCAATGACTGCACGCTGGCTGACTCGGCAAGGAGGCCAGGCTCGGGTGAGCTACTCACCAGGCGGGGCGTAGGAGAAGGCCAAGGGGTCAGGGGCGTGCGGAGAGGCCTTGATCACCTCGCGAGGGGGCGCGGGGAAGGGCAGGCCTGGCGTCCAACACGAGGGATCCGTGGGCAGCTTCTGGCCCTCCGCCGCAAAGGCCGGGAAGAACACGGGCTTCCCTGCTGAGGGGCAAGGCAGACAGTCAGCCACACCCGGCCAGCCCTCAGGCCCCCAGCCCTGGCTGCCCTGCTCAGACAAGACCCCCGTGTCTTGCAGCGCCAGCCTCGGCCAGGGGAAGGTCCTGGCCAACAGTGATGGAGCCCCCCGAGTCTGCAGACCGGGCACCACGCTGACTCCTGTGATGTCCTGTCAAGCACGGATGTGCCTCAGGCTTGGGCTGGGCTTCTCGGCGGCCCCTGATTCCAGCGCTGGAATCCCACAGGCACTTGCCCGGCACCGGGTCAGCAAGGGGCCTGGACAAACCTCCAAACCAGGGGCGGCAGATGGTGGCACGGGGCCTGCCCACTGCCCGACTCTGTGTGTACACTTGTGCTGGAACGTCCACCCGTCTATTTATCATCTGCAGCAGAGCTGAGGAGTTGCGACAGAGACCGTCTGTCTGGCCCACAAAACCTAAAATATTTACTATCTGGCCCTTTCCAGAAGAGGCTCGCTGACCTCTTCAGATGACGAAGGCGGTCAGAACGGTTTGCCGTGATCCACGTACATGTGCTCCCGCCAGCACAGCTACGGCCCGGATGCCCGGCATGACGGCGCACACACGTCCCCATGCGCCGAGCGTGTCCCACGTCCAGGGGCTGGGCTGGGCGTTTCGAAAGCGTGAACTCAACGAGCCTCCTTGCAGGCTCAGGAGAAAGAGAGCGGCCGGGCCCAGTGTGCTGAGAGGGACCGGAGTACGGACACATCGACGGACTTATCTAAGGTCACCAGCAAATATTTGGCCAAGTCAGGAATTGACCACTGAACCTCCCGGACGCTGCAGACGGCGGAGGGAGCCCTCCCACGGGGGCTCCAACTAAGTGCTCTGCGTGGACTGACTCGGTTATCCTTGCAACACCCTTCAGGGAACGGACGAGGATTATCCCCAATTTGCAGATGGGAACACGGAGGCTCAGAGAGGTGAAGTCACCTGGTCAAAGGCCCACAGCCAGCAAGGGGAGCTCTGAGCCCAGGTAGATGGGCTGCAGGCTGTAACCTTCACCTTTGCCACACACACTGACCACAGGAAGGGGAGCAACGACTGGCCCTGGATTCTCAGGCCTGGGGACACAGCCGCAGACCCGGCCAAAGGCCAGGCCGTCTTCACGGTGTTCTCCCGCTGGCCACCCACTCTGCTGAAATCGGTCCTAAGCGCCAAACCTCTTCCTTGAGAATTGATGTCAGGCTAGAGGACCGATGGTGGCGAGGGCGGGGTACGGGGGGCGGGGGGGGCGGGCAGGGGAGTAGCCAGCTGGTTACAACTTGGGAATGCCTGGCCTGGGATGGGAATGGCAGGCAGGTGTCATCCCTCGGGCCACCTCCAGATGACAGAGCGAGGCTCTGAAGACGCAGCAAGGCGAGCAGGAGAGCACTGGCAGCATGAGAGCCGCCTGCTGTGGGCACAGCAGGTGGGGTGGAGGCGTGCGTGCTGCACTCCCTCCGCTCCTCTCCTGGGAGACTGAGCTCCCCCCGGACCTGTGCGCCTGCTGACGTGGGGAGCCTGCAGGAGGGGCCGCAGATGTGGGGAGTAACCCGGGGTGGGGATTCTCATGCTCAACCAACCCCCAGTGGGGGCGCCCCCACCCCCACCCCACCCAGGGCCTGCACCCGGCCCGGAAATTACGTGCACGCCCTGGACCTCGCTCGTCCAGCCACCCGTCCGCGCGCGTGCCTGGGCTGCTCTCTCCAGCTCAGCTCCGGCTGCCGTGGGAGGGGGCAGGGGCGGGGGTTGGCCTCCGGTGCTGGAAGGGAAATCTGGGGCCGGGCCAGGATGGGCCAGCGGCCGAGAGCTTGGAGAGACAACCTGTTCCTCCGGCTGGGCCCAGGGAGCCCGAGGGGTGGGCGGGCGGAGCAGCTCCACACAGGAGCCAGGCGGCAGGGGAGGCTCCTGAGAGACCAGAGAGGTCGGTCGTGCGAGGTGTCAAGTTCATGCATGTGCGTACGGGTGCTAGCTGCAAGGCAGGCCGTGGCACCTGACGCCAGGTGCCCCGGCTCCTGTGCGGAGCGATTCCAGGAAACGGCGCGGCCCTCCGCCGTGCCAACAGGCCGGATGCCAGGTTCAGAAAGCACAGGTGCTGGCTCACCTTCTCCCAGGACAGGGCCTGTGACCCCTCCCAGCGGGCCCTGCCTGGCCCCGTGTGGTGTCCAGCCACTCAAGTACGGCCCAGCCCGGCTCAGACCTGGCGCCGGCCAAGGCTGTTTGGGCCCCTGACACTGCCACGCAGCTATCCGCCCTGGGCTGGTGCCCCAGCCCTGGAATGTCCTTCCAGAGCCAGACCCCACATCTCACGCTGCACTCTCGCCCAGCGAACCCCAGCCCCACCATGGGGAGTCCCGGTCCCAGCGTGGGTGGCTGGCAGGGGCCCAGGAAGAGGCAGACGTTCCGCTTTCCACCCCACACGCGGGTTCATCAGCAGGTCCCAATGTTTGCCTCTGAAACAAAGTCCCAATGCCCCCCTTCATGGTCACCCGCACAGCCCAGCTGCCACCACCGCTGGCCGGGAAAAGCATCTGCCCACAACTCCCTGCCGCCCTTTCTCCTCAACAATGGCTGGAGAGGCAGAGAGAGAAGAGATCCTTCTAAAATAAAAATCAGATTGCCTGACCTCTCCCCAGTCCCCTACACACACACACACACACACACACACACACACACACCCTTAAAATTCCTCCAGCAAAGGCTTTTTCTGCACCCAAGACAAAATCCCCACAGTACCATGGCCTACGAGGCCCTACACAATCTGGTCCCCCATCTCCCTATCCCACCTCCTATCCTACCCCCTCCCCAGCCACCACGACCTCCCAGCAGCTCCGCCAACACACCAAGCTTGTTCCCACCCCAGGGCCTTTGCACGTGCCGTTCCCTATGCCTGAACGCCCTTCCCCCCGATCTTCCCACGACTGCCTTCTCCTCTTCACGGAGACCCTTCCCTGAGCCCCTCATCACTCATTCTGTTTTGTCTCTTTCGCTGCATGAACCAGCCTAAGGTCATCTTGCCTCCTTACGTGCCCCCTGTTTAACGTCCTCTTGCAAAAGCAGCAACTCCTTGGAGCAGGGACTTCGTCCTGCCCACTGCCGAACCCCCGCTGCCTGGCACGGTGCTTGGCGATCGTGGGTGTCCAACCAATGTCCTGGCCCCCGTGGCCACAAGCTGGCCTGTGTGCCAGCCAGGATGCATGCCCGCCCGTGTGGGTGGCATCCGAGACTTCCTGCAGCAGGTGAAGGCGGCCGGCAGGGCGGGCTGATCAGCGGGGGAGTGTCTGGCAGGCCCTGTCACTGTGAAGTGTGGAGCTGGCCTCCTTCAGGGACAGCCCTGCCCTGTCTTCCGGCACACGGTACCACCTTCAGGGAGGCCCACGGCCAAGGGCCACCCGGCTTTCTAGAGAAGGCGGGACGCCGTGCCAGAGGCTGCCGGGGGTGGGCACGCAGGTGGCCCTGGCTGCCCACACCTGTCCCTGGGCTGCGTCGGTCAGGGAGGATGGCCTGGGGTCCTGCTGCCCTCAGACCCCTAGAGCAGCCTGCAGGAGAGCCTGGGCTAGCCCAGCGTGGGGGGAGCCTCTGGGGGGTCAGCCCCCAGTGCCTGAGACGTGCCAGGCTGGTCTGGGACGGGTGTCCCTTTGGGGCACAGGCTTGAGACTTTTTGGGTCCGGTTGGTGGGGGGGCAGAGACAGAAGAGCCAGAGAACGAGAAGCCACGCCCCACCTGCCTCCAGACCTCGCACTTCACATGGTGACAACAAAGCCCGCCCGGCAGTTGCTGCAACGCAGCTGCTCGGGGAATCACCTCACTGGCTCCCCAGTGAACCCAGTGACCTCGGCCGGGAATAAGGTCAGGGTGAAAGCTGGAGGGGGGCAGTGCTTCCTGCCCAGGCCCCAGAGTGGCTGCCAGCCGGAGCTGAGCCTCATGGTTCTAGAAGCTCATGTGTGGACTGAATCACATGGAACCAGAAACTGAGCCCTAGACGTTGTTTTCGTACACGCACAGTGCTTTTGAAAATTTTGAGAAGTTGCCAATGTTGAGAAATTCGAAGATTTCACATGAAAAGATGGATTTCTAGCTTCTCGGGAAGAACAACCCCAGGCCTGTCTTACCACATGGCGACTCTCGACTGAGGCCAACATGCACCCACTTTAGAAAGAACAGGCGTCTCCAACTGCCCCGGTGCCCACCCCCCACTGCCTCGCCCCACCATGTTGCGCTCATTTACTTGGCCTGTCGGGCCACTGCGGCCCTGGAGTCTGCAGGAGCTGCTCCGCACACGCAAAGGCCCCTTACGCCCACCCACCTGCCCCCCTCCCCCGTACTCCCTGGGCCCCCGGCACACACTTACCCTCCTTCTCAGCAGGGGGCACAGGGCTCCTGCTTTTGCCTCGAGGGCTGCTGCTGGGCTGCTGGGGGCTGTCGCTCTCCGGCTGCACGTGCTGCGGTGGCGGAGGAACAGGGGGCGCCGCGTCCTCCCGGGGGGGCTCGTGGGCTTTGGTGACCTGCTGAGGGAAGCCGGGAGGAGTGAGCATCTTCACAGCCCGTCCGTCCACAGGTCACAGAGATCAGGGAAAGCCCTCCAGGCCCCCTGCGTGGGACCAGCCTGGAAACTGAGGCCCAGGGGGAGGCAGCGACGTGCCCAAGGGCACGCGGCTTGAGGGCCAGGAGGGTAGGGCTTTGCGCAGAGTGTAGGGGGTGTGCCCGCCCATCCCAGCTGCCCGGCCGTGGATGGGGGAGTCCCCGTTACCCTCCCCACCAGCCCCCTCCCCCTTCCCCAAATCGCTCGGGGTCTCAGAGGGATCGGGACTGACCAGTGGGAGTGGACCCGGCCTCGGGGAGTGGGCAGCGTGGCTTGGCGCACCTCGTGCCCCTCACTCGGAAAGCCCTGCTCAGCTCAGAGCCTTCCAGACCAGAGCATCTGAAGGCCCGGCCCACCTCCTTGGAGAGGCACGGCTTTGGCCACGACTGAGCCATCACGAGTAAGGGGCACCTCTGAGGGTCCTCCTGCCGGGCCTGGGGAAGAATCTTCCAGCTCCCCTCCTTCCCCCAGCGAAGGGCCTCTCGGTAACTGCGGGGCGCCGCCCTCCACTCCGAGGAGCCGTGACAGAGGGCTGCGGGAGCTTTCTGTGAGGTCTGGGTGCCCCTGGAGAACTGTCGGCGGGCGGGGTGGGGAGAGAGGCCAGGGCGGACACCTCGCCAGTCCCCCAGCCTCCGCGCCTGTCTCCATGGGGCTTTCCCCAGGGAACGGGAGACGCGGGTAGAGCCAGGCTGCAGGTGCCGGGGCCCCGCCTGCCCGGCCAGGTCTACCGTCCCCCCAACAGGAGGTGGAGGTCGCAGGGGCCCGGGACTCACAATCGGGGGGATGGCAGCCGCCCGTTGCTTCAGCTGCTTCAGGTCCAGCGGCTTCTGGGGCGAGGCATTGGTCCTGGCGTCGCTGGTCGCAGTGAGGAGGCTGGGCCGTGGCGACAGGAGCCTGCGGGGGAGACCAGCGTCAGGCCCACGGGCTCCCGGCCTCCTGGCTCCAGCCTGGATGACGGGGCCGGAGGGGCTGCCAGAGAGAGGCGAAGGTCCAGGATCACGGGGCCCAGGAGCCTGGGGTCATGGTGGGGTCTCCACCCTCCCTCCTTCCTCTGGTCCAGGCAGGCCTCACAAGGGGCCAAGACCCCTCCCACCCCGGCCCAGAGGCCCAGCCAGGATCAAACACTCCTGAGACAGCCCAAGGCAAGGAAAGCCCCAGAGAAACCCACACTCAGGGCCCACACCACGCTCGGCCCTTTGGAAGCTGCCAGAAAGGCCAAGAATCAACCAGCTTAAGGCTTGGGGAGCTTGGGAGGTTCAGGGAGAATATCCGTCACCCAGATAGGAGAGGCTCAGGTACCAGGGTTAGGGCCTGGGGCGTGGCACTGAGAGGACCTTGCTTATTGGAGACCAGAATTGGGGAGCCCCCCACTCAGCCCAAATGCAACCTGAGATACTGGGAATCTCGCCTGCACACCGTATGCTGGGGCGCTAAAGCGGGAGGTACAGGCTCTGCATGGAGGGGCTGGTCAGCGTGTATACGGCCCGCCCAGCAGCCCTAAGTGGGGCTGTGGTGCTCAGCAGGGCCTGCAGGTGCCTCGTTCTCTAAAGCAAGGTCACGTCTGTCTGATGCTGACATGCAGAATGGGGCAGCGCACCTGCACAGGGTGCATGGTGTGTGTGTCGGGGGGGTGGCGGAGTGGGGGGGCTGAAACACAGTGGGATGCCAGCGACAGGGTCACCCCAGTGTAGAGGTGCAGTGTCTGGGACACCGGAGCAAAGCCTGCCCTGGGGTGTGGTTCCAGAGCTGCTCACAGGTGTCACCTCCTTCAGGAAGTCTTCAGGGATTTCCAGAACTCGCCAGCACTGACCACAGTGTCCTGCCACAATCCCTGTCTGCCTCCCCAGCTGGAATGAGAGTCTCTAGGCCAGGAGCTGGGTCTGCTGCAGCCTCAGAACCCCTCACCCACCCACCGGGGCTGCCTGGCTCCGGCCCAGCTCTCGGTTCCCTCCTGTGACCCGCACTTGCTGAATACACAGCAGGCCTGGTGTTGTGCTTGGGGTGCGTGGTTGGAGACCCAGAATCCAATGTCTGCTTGCAGGGCGCCGGAGCTGGCTAGATGATCAAACGGGACACACAAAGGCATTGGCTGCGGGCTGGATTCAGCCAGAGGGCACAACGAAGGCCAGGCCCCCAAAGCCAGAGGGTCCTGTTGGTACAGCCCTTGGTGTGCACTGTGACCATCCTGGCTGATGCCACATGCAGACTGTAAGCACAGCCACTGCCTTCCAGGTAACATCCATGACCACCAGGACGCAGCTCACGCCACCCAGTGCTGGCTGCCGGACACCCAGCAAAGAGCAGAACACGGCTGCTTCCTACAGATGGAGCAGGACAGACAGGTGATGTGCAGCTGAGGTACCCTCTGCTCTCTGCAGTGAGACCATGGCCTGTGACCGGGACCACAACCTGTGACAAGCCAGTCCCGAGGGCGCTAACCCCCGGCCGCATCTGCCACATACTCAGCTGAGCGGAGTCAGTCTCGGCGACGCCCACTGGCGCTGCCCATGGCATGCAGGTGGCGCCGGGCGCAGAGGTCGGCCTGACTTCTCTGTGCTCAGCTGGTCTCCACGGTCCTCCCGACCTGGCTCACCCCCCCCTGCCGTCCTCACCTCTCTCGACCTCTCCAGACCCTGCTCGCACTCTGAGGACCCCCTGAAGCCTCTCCTGCTGTGGCTGCCCGTCCTTGCTCCCCCGGACTCAGGCCCAGCCCCGTTTTGCCCACCACCCTCGGGCCAAGGCACCCTGACCAGGTCTGAGAACTGATGTTATCACCTGTCCTGCATTCCCCACCTCCAGCTTCAACTGTCACCAAACACCGCCCCACACACCCGTCGCAACAAATTACCAATGTCCGTTTAAACCAACTTGCATCTGTAGACTTAAGTTTAAAAGGAATATACTGCAGCCACTTTGGAAAACACTGGCAGTTCCTCAAAAGGTGAAACAGAGTCACCATAGGGTCCGGCAATTCCACTGCTGGGCATATACTCGAGAGAACGAAAACATATATCCACACAAACACTCGTTCACACAAGATCACAGCAGCCACTATTCACAAGAGCCAAAAGGTGGAAACAACCCAAATGGCCCAAAACAGATGAATGGATAAACAAAATGTGATATATATATATATACACACACACAACGGAATACTATTCAGCCACAAATGAGTGAAGGGCTGACACAGGCTACAACATGGATGAACCTCAGACACGACGCTGAGCGCAAGAAGCCAGTTGCAAAAGGCCACACACGGCATGGTTCCATTTCTATGAAATTCCCAGAAGAGGCAAGTCCATGGACACAGACAGAGAAGAGAGATTAGCGGACCGGGGGCTGCAGGTGGGGGATGAGCAATGACTGCTAACGGTCTGGGGTTTCTTTTTGGGGCAGTGAAAATGTTCTGGAATTAAGCAGTGGTGATGGTTACACAACTCTGTGAATGTACTAAGAGCCCTGAGCTGCACACTTCAATGGCTGAACTGTGTGGTTCGTGAATTATGTCTCAGTAAAGCTGTGACAAGGGAAACATAAAGAATATACTATTTGCCAGCCATGAAACCAAGGGTTCGTTATAGTAACTGTACTCTTTCTACAAACAATAAAGTAATAATGTTATACTATTATTTGCCATATAAATTACTCTAAAATGCAGATATTAAAGTTAAAATATAAACTTTCACATTTTTGTAAATATAATTTTATAGGGACACAAAATATGCTTTTATGATACATATAAAATAAGCAAAGTGTCTGTGTCTCACTCTGTCAGCGAACTAGGACCTCCTACTCAGACCTGTGTCCTGCCTCGGTTTCCCGGTGGCTTCTCGTCCAGACAGGGGGCAGTCAGATTGGAGGGGGCAGGGGTCGCCCCTCGAATGCTCTCAGCAGGCACCAGCTGGGGGGGTGGGTACGAGCACAGAGGTCCAGACCCCTCAGGATTTCCTGAATCCCCCCTAACCCTCACCCAGCAAGGCAGGAGCTCAGTGGGGACTGCGGCCATGGGCACAGCACTTCACAGTTGACGAGATGACAGCCTGACAGCTCACGGTAAAGAGGGCGGCATCCGGGGCTTCCCTGGTGGCTCAGTGGTTGAGAGTCCGCCTGCCGATGCAGGGGACATGGGTTCGTGCCCCGGTCCGGGAAGATCCCACGTGCCGCGGAGCGGCCAGGCCCGTGAGCCATGGCCGCTGAGCCTGTGCTCCGCAACGGGAGAGGCCACGACCATGAGAGGCTCGCGTACCGCAAAAAAAAAAAAAAAAAAAAGAGGGCGGCATCCAAGAACAACGGTCTGGATTCAGGTCCTCAACAAACCCAAGGGTCCTGAGCTCCCCCCACTGGGGAGCGGGAAGATGCCTGGTGCTCACGTGGCCCCCAACCCCCTCATCCCACGTCCACGGTGGGCGAGCACCACCTCCAGGGGCCTCCTCGTGGCAGCGCCCTCCCTCTGTTCTCTTTCCTTTGTCTTCTTGGAAGACAGGGCTTTTATTTTCCTCCCTGGAGGCCTGGGCAGGGTAGGGGCTCTCGGAGCCTGGCACTGTGCACATGACCCGGGACAGGCGGGGGAAGCCAGCAACTTGGCCGAGAGCAGCCAGGGTCCCGCCCACCACCCCGTATTCAGGGCTCTGGCTCCCAGTTCAAATCCCACCTTTGGCCGTATGACTTAACCAGCTGTGCCTCACCCAGTTTCCCCTCATCCGTAAAATGGGTATGAGAACAGTGGCTCCCTCCGAGGACTGTCCTGTGGGTGGAACACAGGAAGCCCCGAGAATGGCGCCTGGCGCTGAGCGGCTCGGGCACCTTCCCATTCCTGTGGTTTTTCTTCCCACCCTGGAAGACCAGGGCTGGGGGAGGGGAGGGGCCACAGGGGACTCTGGGTCCTGCAGCAGTAGCCCCCTCTCTGCTGAGCCCCCTTTCCCCAGCTTCTCGTTATCGCTTTGCTGGGATAGGTGTCCACACAGACGAAGTCATGTTACTCTCCTGTGCTCCCAGGATAAAAGTGCACTCCTTACCTCGACCCCTGGGGCCCTGTGGAGCCAGGTCGGGCCAGGTCCCTGCCCACCTCTGTGGCCTCCTCTCCTGCCTTCCCCTCTTCCCTTCACTTGCTCCACACTCAGCCACAGGCCTCTTTGCTGTCTACTGAACATAAGCTCATGTGGCCACAGGACCTTTGAACTGGCTGTTCCCACTGCTGGCTTTCCCTCCATGTCTCACACTACGTGTTCTGATCATCCTTCAATGTCACCTCCTCAGACAGGCCTCCCTGACTGCCCCTCCCGCTGCCCCCACCCCCAATCTCTCCATCATCCACTTATCACACGAGCATTCCCTTTATTCCATTACTGTTCCAGTTCCGTACTAGTCGCTCTCACTAAAATGTAAGCTCCCTGGAGCCAGGACCTCGTCTGTCCTGTTCCCGGCACCCCTTGAGCCCAGAATGGCACACACTGGTGCCCAGTTAATCATTTATGGAATAAAGAAATAGAGGAGAAATTGCTGTTACATTCTTTCAAAGTTCCAGGGGCTCAGCAGAAGAAGCCGCCTTCCAGCCTCCTCCTGGAGTGACCTGTGCGGGCAGCCTGAAGCGGCTGCAAAGGAGGGCAGCTCCAAAGTGCCAGGCTGGCTCGTAACTCCATTATCCTGACAAGAAGCCCATAAGCCGGGATACCCACACCCATCTTATACGTGAAAACGCTGAGGTCCAGAGAAAGGACTTTCAGAAGGCCCAGCCCTGCCGGCAAGTGCCCAGGCACCTTCTCTGGGAAGTGGAACAGGCGGGGCCCGCCAAGCTCAAGGCTCTGCAATCAAAGCCAGTGTCTCTGGCTGTGGGCCAAGAAGACTCCCAGGTGGAGCCGCCTGGCAGAGAGTGAGGGAGAGTAAAAGCAGGATATGATCTTCCCTCCCCAAGTCGTCCGGGCACAGGCCAGAACGAGATGCATCTTGCGTCTGTCCAGGGACGCCCAGTTCACTGCGCCGGGACTGCCAGGCAGGAGGGAGGGCTGTGGGCAGGAGGCCAGGACCGGGGGTCGCCTGGGGGCCCACCCATCCCACCGGCCCTCCCGGGAGGCGCTGGCTGCCAGGGCGCGCTCTGACGCGAGATCGCCTGCGTCCTCCGGCGCCTGCCCGGCCCTGTGTGGCTGTGGCCCGGGAGGGAAGAGGTCAGGAGGCTGGCCTGAGTCCAGCCTCACCCTGGGGCCGGGGGAATGGCCTCGGTCACAGAGGGCGTGACGAACCAGGTGTCCTGACTCCCAGCCCAGGGCCCCTGCTCCCGAGGGATCGAATGCTGGCCGCTCAGGCAGGAAGAGTGGATGGAAGCCAGACCCAGCTCGGGGAGGGAAGGACACGTCCCTGGGTGGGGCTGGGGTGGGGGGCCGCTGAAAGTAGGCTGCGGGGCTTCAGGCCTGGCCCGAGAGGTGCGGGCGGGCTGTCGGGACCCAGGCCAAGCGGCCGAGCCGTCCAGCCCGTCAGGCCGTGTGCACCCGAAACACAGACTCCGGGAGGCCGCTTATCAGCGTGGCTGTCCCACGAGCTCAGCGCTCTCCCCACTAAGAGCAGAAACATGTGTCTCCATGACTCTGTCCCCGCGGCCAGCAGGAGTGGGGTGGGGAGCCGCCCGCCCTGACCCCATTACCCAGGCGCAAAGAGTGAGCCGAGTGGCCAGACCCTGGCCCAGGGCCCTCCCGGGCAGACCGAGCCGCCACGAGCACTGTTTCCCAAGCTGCGCCCTCTGGGCAGGAAGCTCAGGGCCTCTGCGCCCTCAGAAACCTGTTGTCCAGGCCTTTGCTTATCAAAGGGCCACACAAGCGGGGTGAGGGTCCCGCCAGGGACCCCCGGACGCAGGAGGCAGAGGACGACGTGGCTCACCGGCTTTTGTGGACCACGTGGGGACCCAGAGAGCTCTGACCAAGTAAGTCCTCGTTTCATACGAAACGTTCTAGAAGTTGCCGTTTTCGCACGCCCCGAGGTGAACTGTGGGGCAGAGGAAACGGCTCCTGGGGAACAGGTCGGGTTTGAAAGTCAGATTTTCCTCCCTCTCGTGCCGCCCAGAACTTTTCCGAGAGACGTGAGGAGAGAAAACAGACTGCACTGTTTTCAGTCAAAATAAAACGGGCCGGCCTGCCTCGCTGAATTCTTCAAGCCGCCCAGACGTGAGCTGGAGCGGATCTCCACAGCTCTGCCCTCCGCTGCCCACGTTTGGCCCTAAGTGGGGTGTACGAGCTTTGCTTCTCGTCGGGGGTCTCGGGGACCCTCCGCGGGCAGAAGAGGAACCAGCAAGGATCCCGGGATCTGCCACTTTCCCCCGTGTCCACCGCCACCAGCCTCACCGGCCCCTGGGACACGGCTGCTGCCACCTTCCAACCTGTACGTATCCCTGTGCCCCTGTGGCCCCCGTTAACCCCCCGCCCCCTCCCAACACACTGAGGCAGACATACCCCAACTCTCTCAGGCTCTCTCCCTCTGAGGGCAAAATGCAGCCGCCCACCCAGCCAGAAGGGTTGCACGAGGTGGGCTGGTCTGCTGACCCTGCCTCTTTCCAAGCTGCCCCCCCACCCCCCGCCCCGCTCCGCCACTCAGGGCCTGGATCACGCAGGCTCAGCCCCACCCCGGGGCTTTTGCACTTGCTGTCCCCACTGTGTTGAGGGGAGACTTGCGTCCCCCACAATACGTTCACGTCCAAACAGCCAAGTACCTGTGAACGTGAACGTCTTGGGAAACAGGCTCTTTGCAGATGTGACCAAGTTAAGATGAGGTCCTTAGGGGGGACCCTCATCCAGTGGACTGGTGTCCTTAGAGCACAAGGGCAATTAGGGCACACAGACGCACAGGGAGGACGTCACGGGACCACGGAGCGACGTGTCTACGAGCCAACAACCGCCGGCGCCACCGAGGCAGGAAGGAGCCTTCGCGAGGCACGGCCCTGCCCACGCTCTGACTGGGGGGCGGTCCTCTGCGGCGGCGGCTCTGGACGCTAACCCACGCTGCCCAGCACGCCGTCCCCTGGCCTTCCCTGTGGCTCCTCCTTCCCCGTCCGGGCTCAGCTCAGAGGCCACCGCTGAGGGGGACCAAGCCCCCGACGCTGCCCTCTCCCACCACGGAGCTCCTGCGTCCGGACCACTCAGTGGCGGCCTCCCCTCCCTCCGAGGGCAGGCGTGGACGTGGCCTCATGCGCTGCCGTCTCGGTACACAGATGGCGATCAGTAAGCGTGTACGGAGGGAGACGACGGAGCCACCAGCCGGGCAGCCCACAGAGGGAGACGACGAAGCCGCCAGCCGGCCAAGCTGCCAGCCGGGCAGCCCACTCACCTGTTCTTGTCGCCGCCCTCGGGCTCGTCGACCTCGTCGGCACTGCAGGTGGCGCTGGAGTCGCTGTCCTGGGGGGCGCTCGAGCCCTTGGCCGCGGGGCCTTTGCCCCCAGGGCCGCCGCCCTCCTTCTTCTCCACCTTGGGCGCCCCCTCGGGCGTGGCCTCGGCTGCGGCCTCCGCGCCCCCCTTGGCCTTGTCGGGCCCCTCCTCGGCGGCCTCCTCCTCGCGCTCGCTCTTGATGGGCTCCGAGGGGGCCGCCTCGCCGGGCTCCTCTGTCTTGCCCACGTCAGCTGCCAGCTCTTGGGCCGCAGGGGGCTTCTGCTCCTCTCCCTCTTCAGCCGAGGGGGCGGCTGCGGCCTCTTCCTCCTTCTCCTCCTTGGGCACCACAGCAGGGGCCGCGGCAGGTGAGGCGGGCGCCGTCGGGGTCGTGGGTGGGCAGGCGGCTTCGGGGGCCGGGGCGGGCTCGCTGGGGGCCGGGGCGTCCTCGGGAGGCGGGCTGGGGGGCTCAGGAGGTGGCGCATCGGCGCCCGGGGTGGGCGGGGGCTTGGGCCCGCTCTGCGCGGTGTCCTTGGCGGCCTCGGTGCGGGGCGACGGGATGCTCTCGGTGTCGGAGCTGTTGTTGACGGTGGCTGTGCGGGGACAGTGAAGATGGAGTGAGCGGTGCCGGGGGCTCAGGGTGGAGGCAGGCCCGGCCCTCCCCACGGCCCCCCGACAGCCCCGACTGCACGCCCTGGCTCCAGGCAGGAGCTCAGGGCGCTGTGACCCCATCGCTTGACACCACGCAGCCCTAAGGCTCCCACACGCCTGGGCAGCGCCCCCGCCGGCCCCTCCCAGTGCCCTGTCCTCCTCTGGCCGCCCTCTCCACCTGCTGACCCAGGAGCCCAGCAACCTGTTAACTTCCAACCCCCCGGTGGGCGGCCCGCACCCCACAGAGTCAGGCTGGGGGCGGCCAGGGCTGCAGGCCTTTGTTTTGGGGTCTCCTTTTTCTCATCTGGGCTGCAAACCCTGGCTCTGCCCCGGCTGGTGGCCTGGCCGTGGTAACACCGGTGGCCTCCCAGCCTTGCTTTCCCCATCTGTAGGGTGGGGAGAACAGTTCCCACCCCACAGGGGCTGTGACAGCACAGGGTGACACCTGGTAACTGTCTGCTGTCGTTATCACCCCTGCTGTCATCATAACACGATGACATAAAATGGGGCCAGTGAACTCAAAGGAGCCCCCGGGGAAAGGGTCCACACCGACTGCATCCCCCAGCCATTTCCCACAGGGCTGGTACACAGCAGGGGCACAATACGTATCGATCGAATGACTGAACGTGCATACAGGTGAAGGGAGAGGGGACCTCAGCTCCAGGCAGGCCTGGCTCTTTGGGCTTAACAACCGCTCCTGTCACTTCCTGGGTTTCAATTTTCCCCATTTTCTACAAAATGGGCACATCCGAAACCCCCCTCCTCCCCACTTCCTGTTGGGGAAATCAAACTGGGTAAGCGTCGCAGGTGAACACACTACTGAAAAATCAACCAAGCAGTCAAGCCAGCACACTAATCTGCACGACTGAGCCTGGGAACGGCATGGGGAAGAGACACTGCGCGGAGGAGGGGGCACAGAGGTGGCGGCAGCACAAATGGTGGTGCTCACAGGCAGAGGCGTGCTCACAGAGGTGGGGCCCCTCATAGAGAAAAGGCCCCCTTGGGATGCCCCCCGCCCTGGTCAGGCCCTACCCCCGCCCCCGACGGCCAGCTGGCCACATTCGTACCTGGGCCACTGCATTCCCCTCTGGGTACCTCGTTCCCAGAGGCGTGTAAGGCTGGAAGGAAGTGAGAGAAGGGTTAGAAGCGAGGTGACATGAGCAGCAGGTGGGGTGGGAGGTTGGGTGGCCAGGCAGGGCTGGGAAAGGGGCCCAGGGCCCAGCAGGCAGCAGGAGGACCTACAGCCCTGTCCCAAGAGCCCTCACCCCTGAACACTCCTGGGTGCCCTTGGACAAGTCACTGGCTCCAGGGTCCTGGGGTGGGAGGTGCTGGCCTCAGAGGTGGGCAGGGCTGGGGGAGAGGCCCTTGGGGCTGCCCAGCCCCGTCTCACCCCTCAGACGCAGAGTCGGGTCAGCAGGGGTTGCCGGTGCCCTGCACAAACGCTTCCCTCAGCTTTCACTGCCTCCAGACCTCCGGCCTCTCCCACTTTAAGGCTCAGAGCAAAGGCCATCCCTTCCAGAAATAATAATCCCAACAGGAGCAACACAGGGCTCGCTCGGTGGGTGCTGGGCTCCGGGCAAAGCTCTTCACACACACGACTCATCTCACCCTCAATAACCTCTAAGTTGGAGGTGATCACCATTCTCCTTTTCAGATGAGAAAACAGAGAGGTTGAGTCACTTGCCCCAGGCCATACTGCGTGGAGGCAGGAGGGGGTTGACCCCAACATCCTGTGTCCCTAACCACCGGTTCCTGCCCCTGCCTTCTGACTCCGGCAATGTCAGTCCCTCCTTTCACGTCATCAGACCACAGGATGGAGGGGGCCAGCGCTGAGGTCCCCTGGATACGTGGTTTCGCCCCAGAGTCCGTGTGCTCATCTACAAAGAGGGCGGTTCACGCCTGGCTCTCTCCCTTACCCAGAGGCTTGTCTGTCTCTGTCAGGGGTTCTCAGACCCGAGAGAGCCTGAGGGCCATGAAGACTCACATGGCTGGGCCCACGCCCAAAACGTTTCTCACTCAGTAGGTCCAGGTGGGGCCTGAGAATCAGCACTCCAGACAAGTTTGAATCCTGGTCCCCAAACAGGCCAACTGGTTACCTTGGGTAACCTCTCTGTGCCTCAGTGACCTCATCTGTAAAATGGGGTGATGACAGCACCCACTGGCCTGTTGTGACAATTAAAGGAAATAACTCAAGGCTGTTGCTCTTATGACCACAATCTTTACTAGGGACACTACGGGGCCAAATGGATCACTCCTCCCTCCCCTGGATTCACCTCCCCCCTAGATACGACAAGGCACTTGCTGCCTGCCCCGTGCAGGGAGGGGTCTGCAGTGCAGTTGGGGCTGGCGGGGTATTCCAGAAGGTTCCATCGTGGTGACCTCAGGCCCTAACCCAGAACCTACCTCACTTCCCCTATCCTGGTCACAGGGACAGAGTTACGCAGCGAATGCCGGCTGGACTGGCAGATTCCAAGTCCACCAGCTACGTGACACCCCATGTGAGTGATTCTCCTCTCCCTGGGCCTTGGTTTCCTCATCTGTAAGATGGGAACATCACCCTGTGCCTTTGGGCAGGATCTTCTAAACTGCCTCCTTGATGTGCACAGAGCCATCAGGTGGTCACAGAAGCCTTGGATTCAGCCAGATCAGCACCCCCGCCCCACTACCCAGCAGAGAATGCCTCTCTCCCCATCCTCGATAGGCTGTGTGAACCCTACAAGTGACAGGGAGCTCACCACCGCACAGTTCTCTTACTGGGCAGCGCCTGTTTTGCTTTTAATGCTGAGCCGAAGACTGGCTTCCTCTAACTTTCCCACCAAGCCTGCCTCCTGCCCGGATGGATATTTAATGAGGGGATTGGGTTTCTGCTCCCTAGGCTCCCTTTTCCTGGCTACAGACACAAGACCCAGAATGCACAGAGCAGAGGGGTCTGGAGCCTCCCATCAGACACTGGTCAGGCCTCTGGTCAACTCGGGCCAGAAAGACCCAAGGCTGGCAAGGAGGCCACACTCACCCCCCAAGGTCCATCCCCAGGGTAAGACAGTAATAACCAAATGGCTTGATTCTCCATTTTCAACCAGGAAGCAGGATTCAGGCTGGTGAATACACTGCGGGCTGGTATAGCCTGAGTTTATTTGCATGTCTTGTTCACGGAGCCAGGGGGTGATTCACACTTTCCTCACAGGCTGGCAGAAGTTAGGGAGTTTAAATGCAGAGACAGGCAGATAGGAGGGACAGGAAGGAACCCTGGCACGGACAGGAGGAGAAAAGGTTCCCTTCACCAAGAACTTGAGGCCCCGCTGGGGAGCTCAGCCGGGGAGATGGCGGAAGGAGAGGCAGAGACATTCAGTTACGCGGGGGTTGGGGTCTTCAGGGGTGTCATGCCTTGAGGACTGGTGTAGACCAAGGAAAAGGGAGAGGGGGCGGGGGCCAAAGGCAGACTGATCAGTGACCAGGGGTGCAAGCCTGGTGTCGGGCAGCCTGGTGTAACTCCCGAGTTTACAAACACTGATTACACAGCGGAGACGCAGGTTACGTGGGGGCCGGGCTCTGAAGTTAGGCCACCATCTCGTGCAGTCAGAAATCCCCCTTTTGCGAAGTGGGCCAAACGGCCGGTGCAATTTAAATGACTGATTCTCGCTCTCTCTAGCAGCCCTCACCTGGTGGGAGAATTCATCTAAGATCAGGGTAGACGATGCATCTGTGTGATACCTGGGGTGCCTGGAGTAACTGCCCTGAGCCTCAGCGCCCGCTGACAGAAAGCGGGGGCTGTGCAGTTTATCATCCAAATCGAGGCACTCGGGAGTAAAATGAAGCATAATTATATCACTTCTGAATACTTATCGACCAACGGTATTGGCTGTACTTATATTAGTCAACTTGTAAAATAATATTTCAGGTCAAAAAACTATTTTCAGGGACTTCCCCGGCCATCCAGTGGTTAAGACTCTGCACTTCCACTGCAGTGGGCGCGGGTTCGATTCCTGGTCGGGGAACTAAGATCCCGCATGCAGCACAGTGTGGTTAAAAAAATTTAAAAAAAACCATTTTCAAAAATAAACTTTCTTTTTCTAAAATGTGACACCAGAGGTGCTGGGCAAGGTCATAGGCGTCACCAGAGCTGGATGTGACCTGGACGTGTAAGGTCACCAAGCACAAGACTGAACTCACAGGGGTCAGGAGGATTGAATGGACAAGTGTCCTGTGGGCGCAGAGATGCCGATTACCATTATTATTGTTGCCACTGTCACCATCATTATCACTGTCATTTTCACCATCATCACCACCACCATCATCATCACCACCACCATCACCACCATCATCACCACCATCACCACCATCATCATCACCACCATCATCACCACCACCATCACCATCATCATCACCATCATCACCATCACCATCACCACCATCACCACCATCATCACCATCATCACCACCATCACCACCACCATCATCACCATCACCACCACCGTCACCATCATCACCACCACCATCACCATCATCATCACCATCACCACCACCATCACCATCATCACCATCATCACCATCACCACCACCACCACCATCATCACCACCATCATCACCATCACCACCACCATCACCACCACCATCACCATCATCACCATCACCACCACCACCACCACCATCATCACCACCATCATCACCATCACCACCACCACCACCACCACCACCATCACCATCATCACCACCACCATCACCATCATCACCACCACCATCACCATCATCACCACCACCACCATCATCATCACCACCATCACCATCATCACCATCACCATCACCATCACCACCACCGTCACCATCATCACCATCACCACCATCACCACCATCATCACCATCACCATCACCATCATCACCACCATCATCATCACCATCACCATCATCATCACCATCACCATCACCATCACCACCATCATCATCACCACCATCACCACCATCACCATCATCACCACCACCATCATCATCATCACCATCACCATCACCACCATCGCCACCATGCTCTCCTCTTGGGGCGTCCAGGCTCCTTCCCGGTAGCACCCAGGCATTGCTGGGAGAGGTCAGCTCCCACCGCCCACCCTCACCTTCTGCCTCCTCCGCCATCTCCTCCTCGTTCCCGCTCACGCCTGACGCCTCCATCTCCTCATCCTCCACCACGGGCGGGAAGGCAGCCTCCTCACTGGCAGCAGCTGGTGCTTTCTTCTTCTTCCTCCGTGCGTTCCTCTCCTTCTCCTAGGGCACAGGGATAGCAGTTGGTCAGGGCCAGGGCAAGGGCCTGGGCTGTCAGCCCGGGGACTCCTGGTGCCGGAGGCCTGCCACAGCTGCAAGGGACAGTGATCCCATCCACGTGGTCTTGAGGGTGCCCTTCCCCCCTCGTGCCCCACTGCACGGCCAGACATGCCAGTGGTTATTTTTACCCAGAGCTTCATTCTTCCATCATGCCCCAGATACACTTGGGGCGCAACCTGGCCTATAGGCTGCCCAGACATCCTTCCGGAACAGATGAGGAAGGACTGCCTCTGCCTGGAAGCCCCCCATGATCGCTCCAGCCCTGCCAGCTGTCCTAGCCAGAGCAGTGACCACACCCTCTGGAGGACACACTGCCAGGCACGGTCAGTACACTGAAGAGAATGAATGAATGAAGCTTTTCCTTGCAGCCTCATCTGTCCCCAGCTGAGCCCCGGGGGACAGGCTAGCTTGGGCAGCACGTCATTTCACCCCACCAGTCTTTACACGGCACCCCAGGGGCTGAGAATACACGACGAATGAGGAGACAGGGTCCCTGCCCCACAGGCCACCTAGTCGGGGAGATGAGCAATCAACACATCAATTAAAAAGACAACTCAGAGGTGGGGGCATGGCTGCTGAGAGGGACAGACAGGGTGGGGTGAGAATGCAAGGGCGGGGCAAGGAAAAGGCTTCTCGGAGGAGGTGACATCTGAGCTGAGGTCTGAGTCGTGAGAAGAAGCTGGCCAGGCAAGGCTCTGGATGAGTGGTCCAGGTGGAAGGAACTGCAAGTACAGAGGCCCAGAGGTGGAACCAGCTGGGTGGTTCAAGGAACAGAAAGAAGGCCTTCGCTGAGCAGCCCTTCACTTCCTTCCACGCCTCCCCCAGGCCCCAGAAGCCCTGCTCCCCACGCATGGGGCCAGGCACCTACCCCCAGCTCATCATCACTCCTCCTTGACAGCTCCCGTCTTTGCACCGCACTGGGCCGGGGATTCCAGAAGGGTGTCTCTTTAGCCCCATGCTGAGCCAGCCAGAAAGTGTGGATTGACTTACTGAGTGACTGAATGGGCAGCGTCCAGGGCTTGAACACACGGTCGGCAGAGTCGGGGTACATGTGGAGGCAGAGTGTGCTGGGGGTCCGAGGTGACCAGGGGCTCCCAGGGGAGTGGACTGGTCCCTAAGAGGAGACCCGCCCCAGTACAGCTGGTGTGACGGGAGGGGTCGCAGCCTGAGCCCTTTGGGGTCCCTGAGGAAGGAGATGGAACCTAAACGCTCCCAGACATGCCAGCAGCTCCCAGCGAAGCCCCTCACACTGGGCTGACTCGGTTCCTCCCAGAGTTCACGTCCACCCGAACCTCAGGATGTGACCCTTCTTAGAAATGAGCTCTTTGCAGATGTAATTAGGATGAGTTCATATTAGATTAGGGTGGACCCTAAATCCAAAATGACTGGTGTCCCTAGAAGAAGAGAGAAATTTGGACACAGAGGCACCCAGGGGAGGGATGCACCCCCAAGACAAGGAACGTCAAGGATTGCAGGCCACCCCCAGAAGCTGGGACCCCCAGAAGCGGGGAGCGCAGGGCAGGAGCCTCCCCTGGAGCCTTCGGAAGAAGCGGAGCCCTGTTGACACCTTGATTTCAGACTCTCAGCCTCCAGGATTGCAAGAGGATACGTTCCTGTACCAGTCTGTGGTGCCTTGTTACAGGAAACAGGAAACTAACGCACCTCCCCTCCGCCAATCCCCCGGCCCCCAGGAGAAAGCCACCATCACCGTGCGTGAGTGAAAACACAGCACAGCCCGCCCTCGGGCAGATGCTCCATCACCTCCAGGCGCCAGCCGGCCCTGCCCAGCCTGGCCCCTCACCCCGCAGGGCTGGGCGCAAGCCTCAGGGGTCCCCAGGCCCTGCCTGGGGGGTGGGATCACTTCCTGTCCTGCCTTCTTCCTGAGCAAACGGGGGACCTCGGGGTGCAGCCGCTCAGAATTCGGGGAGGAAGAGGGAAACGTCTGTTTGCCCGTTAGTCACGGTTTCCGTCACCAGCACTCGGCCAGGACCACAGCCCCACCCTGCCGAATGTCCACGGGACCACTGTGGGAACGCCCAGCTCCACCATCCGCCTGCCTCTGGGGGCTGGCGCACCCCGGTCCCAAACCCCGAGCTTCTCCCGGAGGGCCCCCCGTTGGAGCTCGCGGGGGCATGAGAAAGTTGTGTGGCCTGTGGGTTTGTGGGTGCAGCTGAGGGATCCCCCTTCTTCCCCAATCTATCTTTAGCAGACAGGGACTCACTCGAGTGCTGGAGCTGGGTGAGGCAGGCGACTGGCTGCCCGGGGGGTGGGGGGATGCTTGGAGCCTCGCAGGGAACGGGGGCTCCTATGGGCCTGGCTGGGATGCACGTCCTGCTGGGAACCTGAGGTCTCTCTGAGCCAGCAGCCCAGGCCACCTCAGGCCAAGTGGGGTGAGTATGATGTCAACACCAGAATCCCCCCGGCTCTGGGTTTCAGAGGCTGGGACTTAGTGTCCCAGGAATCATACCAAACCCTTCCACACGTGGCCCCGAACCTCAAGATCGGGGCATGTGTATGGAACAGGAGATGCTGGCGATAGTAGTATTGGTAGTTACAGCTGACGTCTGTTAAGCACCTACTATGGGCCAAGCATTCTTTACTTATTAATTCACTGGATCTGCATGTCTACTCTGCGAATCAGAGCATGCCACTCTCTACCTCGAACTCTGCAGACGCTCCCGGAACCTCTTGATATAAAACCCAAGTCTTCCCCACTCCACACAGTCCAGTGCGATATAGATCTGAACCCCGCCCAGCTCTCTAACTCGCTCACCCTCCTTGGTCTGTTACAAACACACTGCCCTTCTTGTGCAAATGGGCTTACAATGCCCCGGGCACGGGGCCTTTGCACTCGTCACTTCTCTGGCTGGACAGCCTTCTCCCAGACACCCACATGACTCACGTACCCACTTCCATCAGGGCTTTGCTCATACATCACCTCCTCAGGGAGGTCCTCCCTGATTACCCTGTCAAAATCAGCTAATCTCATTCCCCATCAATCACTTTCTACTACTATCCCTCATCTATCTTCAGACCACAATCTGAAATTATCTGTGAGTTAATTTGTCTCTAGAACTACAATTAACTCAAGGGCAGGCATCTTTGTCTGTTCTCAGCTGTATTCCCAGGACACCTGGAACAGCGCCTGGCACAGAAGAGACACTTTGTAACTACTAATTTAGATGCATGAACCTGATAGAAAAAGACACTGGCCCAGAGAGGCAGAGACACTTGCCCAAGATCACACAGCTCGTGGGTCAAGAAGCCCAGACTTCAATGCAGGTCAGGTTCAAGTACCTCCCTGTCTGACCATCTCTCTCTGCAGGCCTGTGCAGCCTCAGATGGAAGAGGCAACAGAGGAAAACAAGGCAAGGCGGGGCCTGGGCTGAGATGGACAGAGACAGAGAAACATGGAAGCTGAGCCCGAGAGCCTGGATTCACAGATGGGAGAAAAGGGTAACCTTCGGTCATTAGGAGGGGGAGGGAAAACCTTGGAGAAGTCACTGGTGCCAAATGTTACATAACGCTGGGACGCGCTCCGCCTGCCCGCCCGATCCTGCTTCCTGCTGACGTCGCCCGTAGCCACGCTCAGGCCAGGCCTGGTGCAAGGCAGGAGGGGACACCCGCTGACCCTCTGCTTCCCCCACTGCTTCCTCCACTGGCCGAGGGTGACGTGCCTTCCTGAGCTCCAGACGGGGCCCGGCCAGCAGGAATCACCAGGACCTGTCTCCCTCCCAGGGTCTGGAGGGTGTGGGACAGCATCTTGTGAGGACTGCTTGCATTCTCCAGTGACAGGGAACTCACCCAGGCACCATGGGTGTCCACTGTAAGGACTGACGGACCCAGGCTGACGGGCCCCCCATCCCTCACTGAGCTTTCTCCGCAGCCTTCAACTTAAGTCCGCTCGTTCGCTGTCAGCAGGGAACCCGTCCCACTCTCCCCAACAGCCCTTTCTCGTCCACAAGTGACAAGCAAGGCTCCCCTGTTTGCTGGCCTCAGAACACGGCCCACTGGCCCCCACCTTCTGGTCCCCTGCTTCCCAGCAGGACGAGCCTCTGCAGAGTTCTGTGGGAGCCATGTCCAGTAATACAGGTACGGGTCCAGGAAGGGAAGCCAGGGGCCCCCACAGACTTGGGTTCAAACCCCCTCTGCGGTGTCTCCCTCCTGCCCTCAGCATCTTCACCTGAGGACGGGCCAATGGTGGCGACCTCGGGGGTCTGGGGGAGGGGCCCAACCTGGGCCTCGGGGTACCCCTGCTGTTCACGCCCCCTCCCCGGCCCACCAGCGTTGCTGCCCAGCCACCGGCATGTTCAGAGTCTGGGGACAAGGAGGACGACCGTCTCTATCAGCTTTGGCTACACTTCACTCAGACCAGCACAATCCACCCCGAGCCCGGCCCACGCTGGGTCACCCCTCAGCTCACAAACCTTCAATGGCTCCCGCTGTCCATTAAAGAAGACCCAGCTCCTCTGCCCAGCAGGAAACCCCACCCACACGTATACCCGGGGCACCTGCCATTGCTTCCCTGGCATATAGTAGGCGCTCAATAAAGGCTGGCTGAGTGTGTGATAAGGATAACGCCCAACACTTACTGAGCACAGACCGAGGGCCGGGGCTGGCAGCCTCTGCTGCTCACAGCAACCCTATGAGTGGGTCTGGGTCTTACCTCCTTTTACAGAGGAGGCAGCTGAGGCTGAGTGCTGAGGCCACGAACCTGCGGGCGACAGCCAGGAGGCCACAGAGCTGGGGTGTGAGCCCTCTAGCCCAGAGCCCTACTCCATACCATCGTGCTCGGCTGCCTCTTTGAATGAGCGAGTGAATGAATCAATCCATTGACTAATCAATCGCTCAGGCAATCCAGGAGCAGGCATACTCTACACCCAGTTAACAACCAAGGGAGACACGGCACCCAAGCCGCCAGGCATCTGGCGGCCATGGGCACATCACTACTGATGCCACCACCTCTGCTACCAATGATGCCACTATGGCTCTTAGTAGCACTCGCGACGTGCCAGGCCCAGTTCTAAGCACTTCACACCCATTCACTCGAATCATTCCCACAACAGCTCTTTGAGGTGGGAATTATCCCCATTTCAGAAGTGGGGAAACTGAGGCACAGAGAGGCCAAGCCACTTGCCCAAGGTCACACAGCTAGGAAGTGGCAGAATCTGGATTTGAACCTGGGTGTCTTGGGCCCACAGTCCCCACCCTGGCTGTTTCTGCACACATTATTCAAGAGAGCACCTTGAATGCCCCTGAGAAGAATGGGGTCAGTGGCTTTAAAATAAAATAATGATGATACTGATACTTCTACCAGTAGTTAGCGCAGCTAACCCCCATGGAGCGCCCCCCTCTGGCAGGCACTCAGTCCTTTACATGTGGTAACTCATTCGCTCTTCACCTGAGTTCTCGGGGTAAAGGCTATCATTCTCCCACTTTACAGATGAGGAAATGAGGCTCACGGGGTACAGCCACTGCCCGAGGTCACACAGGTGCCAAGTCATGAAGCTGGCGCTTGACCCCACTTTCGCCCTGGAGCCCAGGCTGCACCATCCACCTGGCTGGAATCTGTTTCCCCAACCCACCCTCTCAAGTTTCGGGGCACCCAGGGGCGCAGCAGGGCCGTGCCCCAAGGAAACCTGGAAAGTGAGGTGGGGGCTAGTAGGCTGTGAGAGGAGATACCTGTAACCCAACAGCCTGGGCGAAGCGGGCTGGTGTGTGGGCACCGGCTGGGCTGGGCTGGGCTGGGCTGAGCAGGGAATGGGGGGAGGGGAGAGGCAGGGAGGACAGGTCAGAGGGAGAAGGGGATGAAGCAGGAAGATCCCTCTGTCCCTGGGGCGATGCTCAGGGCCTCACTCCCAGCCCAGTTAATCCTGAGTTGGTGTGTAGAGGCCGACATCCCGCCCACATCCAACCACCACCACGGCCAGCACCACCATCACAGAGCTGGATCCTATCTGCGCTGCGGGATCTCAGCAAGCGTTACGGACAGGCGCTCCTTGGCCTTGGCCCTCACTGAGCCTTCCACCCTGCCGAAACCAGAGTCCTGAAAGCTCTAGAAAAAAGCAGAGCTCCCTGTGTTTCAGGGGGCCCTGCCTGAAGCTCAGGGAGCACCGGGAACCAACTGCACAGCAGGCGGGGAAGGGGCAAGAGGCACAGCCTAAGCAGACACCACGGGGAACGGGCACAGGCAGGGGCCTAGCTGAAGGAGACCTGGCGGCCAGCCTCAGCCCTGACCACAGGGCCATGGCACAGCGTCCCCCTCTGGCCTAGGATGCTTGGGGTGGGGGTGGGGAGCTGGGGAGGGGTGCCCCCAAATTCTGCACAGTGCTCAAGGAGCGTTCAGAGAGGGTGATCCTGTCCCTGGCCCGCCTGCCATGCCGTGTGACCTCGGCAGCCTGCTCGTCCTCTCTGGACCAAGGAGGGCTCCATGGGGGAGCAACTCAGCCTCCCAGGACAGGGTGCACATACTTTAAACCCAGCACAAGCAGCCCAATCAGGGGGAACGGGGAGGGTGGAGAGCTGTGCGTCCCCCTCTTGTACCTTCATATCTACAAGGAAATATGCAGCCCGCCGATTAAAAGCATGCGTCCTCAGGTCATGTAGTTGTGGGTGCAAAGCCCAAGTCAGCTGTTTATGAGCCTGGCTGAGCCTCAGTTTCCCCAGATCTGAAATGGTGACAATGCTTGGCATGTCACAAGTGTGCCCAAAAGGGGGAAGGGAGGGGGATGGAGGGAGGGAGGGAAAGAGAGAGAGAGAGAGAAAGAGAGAGAGAAAAAGAGAGAGAGAAGGAAGGAGGGAAGGAAGGGGGGAGGGAGGGAGGAAGGAAAGAAGGAAGGGAGGGAGGGAGAGAAAAGGAAAGGAAAAGGAAAGGAAAGGAAAAGAAAAAAAACAAGCCACCCCCAAATGGCCCTCGCTTCCCAGTAACAGCTGCGGAGGAAGCGGCCTCTCCGTGGAGACCATTTACGGGCTCAGTGAGGCGAGCCTGCCCCGTCTGTGCTCCTGGAGGAGGGAAGGTCCGTGCCTCTTCTCAATCCCCTGGAGGCCAGGGCTGGGCCGGCTGCTGCCTGACCTGTCCACTCCTCCCCCGGGGTGGCCCTAAGACTGTGGGTTCAAATGGAGTGCGGGAGATGCTGACTTAGATGCGGGAGATGCTCCTCTGCCTCGGGGTCTTCATTCCAACGCGCTGACAGCCCTGAGTCCCTGGGGAGTCAGTGCCTGGCCCACCGAGCTCCTTCCTCCCTGCCCTGAGCCCTCAGAGGCACTACGGGCCCTCAGAGGTGTCTGACCGAGGAGTGCTGGGGGGTGGAGGTGGGGAGGCAGAGGTGGGCCTGCGCATCGCAGTACCCAGGAGGGATGCTTACGGCAGGGACCCACCCCTGCAGCATTTCCGGAGGACCACGGAGCGGGAAGCTGGAGGGGCTGAGACCTGGGCAAGAGAGCTGGCGTCAGACCCCTCCCCACCCAGGCTCCCGGGCTGCAGGTCTGGCCCACAGGTCTGGCTGGGATGCACAGGGCAGTGGCGGGGTGGGAGTGGCGACACTCACCATCTTCAGCTTGTGCTGCTGCAGGATCTCATCCAGGTTCTGCCTCTTCTTGTAGTTGAAGTAGAAGTTCTTACACTGGGACACCGTCTTGGAGCCCACCATCCGGGCGATGGCCGACCAGTTCCGGCCGTGTTCCAGGAGACCTGTGCAGGGGAGGGCGGCAGGTGAGGGGCGGCAGAGGGCTGGACAGGCAGCGGGGGCCCGTGCCCACAGCCTGGAGGGCAGACAGAGCCCTGGGCGAAAGCAGCCCTGATCCCGGGGCTCAGGCTCACGGCACGGGTCCAGGGTTTCCGGAAAGAGATGGCTGGGGTGGGGGACACCAGAAGGGTGTGGGAGGCCTGGGCTCCCTGGGCTGCATGGGACAGCCTGGGCTCTAGGAACTGGAGGGGCAGGTGGGTGCAGCCCTGGGGGTACCCCTGCTGAGGCCACTGTCAAGGGTTCCGGGGGCTGAGGGCTGAGGTCTGGGGCGCAGACCCCGCCCGGGGCCCCACCTCTCCTCCTCCCCTGGCTGTCTTGACCCGGCACTGACACTCGCTCGCAGCTGCAGACGAGGCCTCGGGAGACGGGCTGTTTTCCGGCCGCACCAGGCCAGAGAAAGGAAGGAACGTGTGAGCAGGGCTGGGAGGGTGGAGTCCGGCTTGGGGTGAGCTGGCCCAGGATCCTCCGCGCCCAGGTTAACTGGGGCACACCCAGAACCCAGAGCTCCCCGTGGACGCCTAAAGGCCCACCCTGGACTCGGGGCCCACCAGGCGTGGTTCAGGGTCTGGGAGTGGACTTGCCCCCCCAAATCACAACCCCCCCATCTCCATGAGCTTCTCACACAGCCTCACAGATTCCTGATGTGGGGAGAAACGCCCAGGAATTGGTAGACCCCATCCCAAATTCACCTAGGGCAGAGAAAGTTCCCTCCATCCCCACAAACTCAGGCCAGAGCTGCACCTCCAAGCCCTCTGCCGTTCTCAATGCCACAGACACCAGGCTCTGCAGAAACATCATTCCCCCAGCTCCCCTGGAAGCCAGCCCCGAGTCTCAGCCCGTCTGTCCGCAGCGCTCCCAGCACACGCCTCGCACAGGCCAGCGCCTCTGCGTTTCTATGCCTTGCATCTCCAGGCAGCGCGCCTTGTGTGGCCAGGTCAGCCCGAGCAGGTAGGGCCTGCCCCCTTCCTGACGGCTGCAGAAGGGGCAGATGGGAGGCTCCGGCCTCCGGGGACTGCGGGGCAGGACTGGGCCCCCAGAGGGCAGCAGGCGTGAAGCCTGAGTCACGGTGCTGGGAACATAGCGGCCTCTGAGCCCCAGAGCTAGACTCATAAGGACTAGCGAAAGATCTCCCATAAAGAAGTTTGAGGCTGTTTTTCTTGAATCAAATCAAGCTGCAAGCGGGGAGGGCCACGACGGGTGTTTCTCAGGGGCGCGGGAGCGTAAGGGGCGGACAGTCTGTGTGGCGGTATTTTCTTTCATTCATTCATCCATCCATCCATCCATCCATCCATTCATTCAAACATGTG
Source organism: Pseudorca crassidens (assembly GCF_039906515.1). Classification (NCBI taxonomy): domain Eukaryota; kingdom Metazoa; phylum Chordata; class Mammalia; order Artiodactyla; family Delphinidae; genus Pseudorca; species Pseudorca crassidens. The sequence continues at coordinate 86,312,162 of NC_090307.1, forward strand.
CCGGCGGCTTGCTACATACAAGGCTCGCACAGAAATAAAACGGCAGCGAAAACAGCATCAACAAACCACCAGGTCACACGGCCGAGCAACCTGGAGTTTGCAGAGCCCTGCAGACTTGGTTCCCTCTCCTCCCTACTGTTGAGGCCACGGCTGTTTTCCCGTCCGCAGGACGGGGGAAACCGAGGCTCCAGGGGTCAGAGGAGCTCACAGCTTGTGGGGTGGGCCAAGGGGCCCAGGGGACGTGGGACCCAGGTTGTCTGCCCTGGAGCCTCGGGGCCCTGGGGGGTGGGGTGCTAGACTGACAGGCCACCTGCTCCCCTGCGGAGGCCACGGGGCCACATGGCCCCAGGGCAGCTCCTCAGGGTTCCTCAAGGACAGGCACGGAGGGGAGGGCTGGGGCGTGGGATCAAGTGTAACCCAGCCCCCTGACCTTTCCCTCCGCCTGCGCCCGCAGCAGCTGCCGCTTCCACAGGACCTGGCGGAGGACGACGGGGACGCGTTTATTTATATTTCCGCAGCTGGGGCCAAGAGAGCCCAGGCAAACACGCTGGGCCGGAACCCCGGGAGGGAGAGGGCGGGTCTCCCATCTGGGCCTTCTGAGGGGTAGGTATGTGGGGTGCGGGGGGGGGGGGCGACGAGGGCCCGGAGCGGGGGGTGGGTACGAACCTCAGCGAGGTTGACATTTACAGACTCAACACATAAATAAGGAGGGCGCTTGGAGCTGGCTGGGGGGTTGGGGTCCTACTTAACTCCACTGGTGGCAGAAGCAGGAGCCGGGGTGGAGGGGTCACCCGGGCCTTCCCGAAAGCTGCTCTCGAAGGAGTGCTGGACTGAGCTGTCCAGGAGCCCCGCCAAGAACGTGCTGTGTGGTCTCCGCCATCCCCTCTGCTCTCTGGGCCTCAGTTTCTTCAGCTGCTGCGTGAAGGGCTGGGGTGAATGTCCTAGCATTGCTGGCTAGGGTCCCTGGGGTGGGAGTGGACGGGCACGAGCTTCCTTCCGGTTCTGGTTCTGGTCCCGGGAACCCCAGACTGAGGGTGCCAGGCACAGGGAGATGCACTTTAGACCCCTCCATGCCTCGGAGACCACATGGACCAGACCCAGCTGCAAGCCCCCCCCACCCCCCCGCCGACACCCCTCTACCTGGAGAGAGCACCTCTGAGCAAGCGCCAACCAAGACCCCCAAGATTCGCCCCAAGCACAGACCTCCTTCCAGGAGAGCCCCAGCCGACAGCCTGAGAGGCAAGGGAAGGGGCACCAGGAGAAAGTGGCTGGGGGAGTATAGAACTCCCGAGTCCTCCGCCCTGGGGTCCCTGTCTCCCCTGGGGTCCCTGTCACTGTGGCCCAAAGTCCCCCCCCCATCCCAGTCCCCTCCCCGGAGCCACTCACTCACATCCTCTCATCTGCGTCTCCCCCTCCGCCAAGTTTTCCGGAAACATACGGCTTGGAGGATGCTCCAGGGCTCGGAGCTGGGAGCCGCGGGCTGGGAGGCGGGAGGCTGGGCGGCCCTGGTGCCGGCTCCGCAAGGCTTCTGGCTGGCGTCTGCTGGCGGCTCAGCTCGGCCTCACATCCTTCTCGTCCAACGGCGCGAGGGAGGGAGGGAGGGAGGAGGGAGGGGCCGGGCGGTGGGAGGGCGGCAGGCGGAGGCTGGCTCCGAGGAGGGCGGGGAAGCGGCTCCGTGCTGCGCGCCGTGGTGGCCCAGGGCTCCTCCGGCGCTGCCACCCCTGAGCCGTCCCCCCCGACCCAGCTGCGGGTGTGCGAGGTGCCCTTCGCCGATGCGGGCGGGCGGCGGGAAGGTGTTGGCTGTGCCAGGCGTCACCAGGGAGCACAGTGTCAGCGGCTCCTCTGGGCACCAATGTGCCCAGCGCGGGCGCTCAGCCCCCGGACCCCCGACGCCCCCGCGGGGCAGAATCCAAAGACCCCAGAGCCTCTCGGGCAGCAGCGCCCGGCAGCCTCGCTACGCGCCAGGGCTCGTCCGATCTTCCTGCTGCCTGACCCAGCGAGGCGCGTCAGGGCTGAATGTGACCTCCAGACGGAGGCTCGCGGGAGGGGCGGGGGAGTGTGGCAGAAGCCCAGGTTCGGAAGGGGCGGGCCAACTTGGCACTGGCTTCCCCCTCCCTCTCTCCCCATCCGTGGCGGTGGCGGCGTCAGCAGCGGTAAGAACAGATGAGGGTTCAGAAAAACAGAGCTTCTCCACCCCGGCAGCCGGGAGCAAACAGCTTCTTCCGCTGTCATTCCCCCTGCGCTGGTTCCACCTGTGGTCTGCCCCCCTCCCAGCCTGATGCTGCCATGGTGGCCAGGCCCTTCGTGGGGGGCTCTGGAGGTCTGGATGGGCTGGAAGGCGGCAGTGGGTGGGCAGGGCTAGCCTAGCATTCTAGGAGGAAGCTTAGAATTTGAGGGGACTCTTCCAAGCGCAAATGAGACCTCCAATCCCTGAGGATGGGGGGAAGGGTTTGGAGCCCGTCAGAGGGCTCTCTGCTCCCCGAGGGTCTTGGGACTACGGCGGCCTCTTTCTTCCCTCTCTGAGATACCCGTGACGACTGGGTCAGCCCGCGCCCCGTACAAACACCTGCTACGGACGACCCAGGCAGCTCCCGGGAGGTTGAAAGTTAACTGAGTTGACCTTTGGAGCGAGATCCAGGTCACGACCGATTTCTCCAACTCCGGGGTCACTGACCTGCTTGTCCCTTCAGCCCTCAGCCTTTCCATCCTGCCCAAGAAACCCAAGGAACGACAGGCCACAGGTCTCTGAAGCATCCCGATACCCCTGCTTTGCCCCCCAGCCCTCGCCCTGGGCCCTGGGGCACACCCTCCAGGGCAGGCAACAGATCCCAACCACATCAGGGACCCCGGACGTCCTGCCTGAGTCCCATGATCCGTTCTCTGCAAGGGAGGCCCAAGACGGCTTTCAAGGATGCCAATCCCGTCGTGTCACTCCTCTGCTTCAAATCTTCCAATGATGACCCAAAGCTCTTGGAATCAAATCCAAAGGCCTCAGCGTGGGGCATGAGGCTCTGCAGAGCCCGTCCTGCCCCGCTGTCCAGCCTGCTTCCTACCTCTCCCCTCGCTCCAGCCACTGGAACCTTTTCTGCCCAGCCCTTGGATGTGCCCCAGGACATTTGCACTCACTGTCCCTGCTGCCTGCATGGCTTTTTCACAGCTCTCCTTCTGTCTTCCTTCAGTTCTCAGCTTCAAGTGATACCTCCTCAAGAGAAGCCTTCCCTGACCACTCTCTCCACAGTCGCCCTCCCAGCCACCCTGCCATCGTGGGGTTTTGTTATCTCCAGAGCACTTATCACTCCCCGAAATTAGCTCCTTGGCTCCACTGGTCGTGGACAGCCGTGTCTCTGCACCCACAACTGCTAGGCGTGCAGGAGGCATTAGGCAAATGGACAAAACTCCAGACACCCTGGGTATCTGGGTTTGGGAGCCCTCTGGGCATCCCCCCCAGGCATCTCTGCTGCCTCTCTGGGGCTCCCAATTAGGAGCTCCAAAGAGAGGAGGGAGCTGGGCAGTTTATCCCCCGGGGGGGTCCTGGACCCTCCCCTCCCCAGAAGAGACGTCAGGGAGTGCCCACCTCTCACACGAGGGGCACGTCCACACACACTCTGCCGGTGCCCCAGACGGCAGATTCTGCCAACATCCCCTGTGGTCTGGATTCCCTGACCTCACTTCTAATTCCTAAGGAAGGAGTTTCGTTCTGAAGTGTCAAGAGGCGGGAACTAGGAAGTGAAATTGACCAAGACAGGAAGTCAAGCCAGGAGGTCTGAGTCACAGACGTGGAGCGCAGAATGAGGTGAAGGAGCAGGGGGTGGCCGCAGAGGTGCCAGTGAGAGGGGCTTCTCTGCGTGGTGGCGTGTGGAGGCTTGGCCAGCCCACTTTGGCCGTCCTGGCTACGCTCGGTGGGGAGCTTCCCATACACTGTCTGGGGGCCTGGGACGAACTGTTCTCACGGGAGCAGTGACTCACCCTCCTCAGCTCACGTACACTGGCCCCCAGAAAGGCCTCGTCCCTGTTCTGTCCCTCCGCACGCTGCCACCCGCTCAGGGTCCCTGCTGTAGGCAGCTCTCACCTCTGGGGTCTTCGAACCTGTACCAGTAGCCAACCTCCCCCCCGCCCCTGCCATGGGCGAGTTCTGATAACCTGGGGGCAGGAGGAGCCTTTCTAGCACCTGCAGTCACCACACTGTCATCCATCTGCATCCTGGGAATGTCACAGCTGCTCCCTCGGGAAACCAGCGTCCGCCACCCCCTCCTCGCCCCCGCCCCGAAACACTCGCTCCCTATTACCCCAGCCAGCCCTGAAGTTTTCTGTTCCCTTCATGAAGAAGCACAGGCCGCCTACAAGAGGGACATAGCCACACCCCTCCCGCCAAATGCCACTTTCCAAGAGAAACTCCAGTTTGCAAAACAAGATTTTCTGCCTAAAACACTGTCAAAGGAGGGGGGAAAAATCCAGCAGACTTAGTTCTGAGTCATGCCACTTCCTTATTTTGGAAACTCCAAGCCCTGGGTGGGTTTGACTTGGACCCAGCCCTTGGTTGGCGACCTTGCCAGGAGCCTACTGTGTATCTGAACCTCTGACAGTCCCGCCAGTCCCCGGGGGGATTCGGCCAGACAACTTCACACCTGAACTTGGACTTACCTTCCAAGTAAGTCCAAGTTAACTTTTCTTTCTGTCTACCCTTTTCAAAATAAGCCTCGGTGCCTACATAAGCCTCAGCTTCAGCTATTACATCTGCAAATCACAGTGACGATGTGATCTCCCAATACATGATCAAAGCCAATGATCTCCCAATACATGATCACCTATTAAGATGAAAAAAAAAAATCACCTGTGTGCGACCCGACACCCTAGCACTTTGGGAAAAATGCCATGTTATGTGTTCAATGTCAAGTTTTCCCATAGAGCACAGCCAAGTGGTTTGCTCCCAGGACCAAACTATGTTATTTGCTGGGCAAGTCCCAGCTCACTGCCCCCTTGGGCCTCAGTCTTCCCATCTGTGAAGCAGAAGGCGTGTGTGTATGTGCACGTGTGCGTGTGCACGTGTGCGTGTGCATGTGTGCACGTGTGTGTGCATGTTGTGTGCGTGTGTGTGCATGTGTGTGTGTGCACGCACATGTGCGTTCGCAAATATGGAGAACTCGCCTTGAGGGTCCCTTGGGAGGATTAAGTAATATCATTCGTGCAAAATGCTGGAACCAGCCAGCAGCCACCACGTGGTAACAGACATCATCACTGCTGTGTAACCTACCAGAGGGCTCTTTCCCTGAGGAAGCACCAACTGGAACGCCCACGTGTGGATTTTGCCCCTGGGAGTGCAGGTGGGCTGGGAGATGCTTGACTTTACTTTCCAGGGTGCTGACAAGGAACAAGAGAGTGGCCTGGAGCTTGCCCTGGTGTCTGGCTGTCCCCCGCGCTCATGCAGAAACCCCGACTCTCTCCTCCTTCTGAGCCATCACAGTGGCCAGTTTCCCACACGTCAGAAGCATCCAGGTCGGGGGAGCGCGCACCCAAGACAAAGCTCAGCATTCTCTCTCCAGCCGGAGGTGGCGACAGCTCCCCGCCGATGCCAGCCCCGGGATGCTGCAGGCTCCCTTCTGACAACCTTTACGGCCGCCCCACTCCTGTACATCAACTGTCCTCAGTCCCCGCTCCAGGCGCTGGCCCCGTCTCCTGCTGGGCCCTCCCTGGTTCCCGTACTCAGAAGTGACCCAGCACCCCTGCTGCATCAGCCGCCAGACCTGTGCGCTAACCACAGCGCCACGCTGCCCGTCATGAGCGCCGGTGGGCAGGTGCACGGCTGTCCAAGCACAGAGGCCATCGCTCTCCCTTGGTCCCTGCAGTGAGGACAGCATGAGGCTTTGATGATGGACACGTGGATGGCAGGCCCCACATTTCCAAGTTCCAAGGCTGGGGACTCACACCTCCCCTCCCCAAGCCTGACTCTTCATCCGTAAAAACTAATTAAACCAGCCAGTGCGCACAACAAGCGTTGTGGAGGTGCAAAGCAATTAGTGGTTTCTCCCTCGGTCCCCATGAAAGGGGGCGAGTCCTGCAGGCAGAGACAGCCTGAAGTTACTGGGGGAGAGTTCGGGGTCCACCTGGGCTCCATCTGGCCCAAGAGGCCTTGCGTGGGGCCACCAGATCCTGGTCCCTGCAGCACCCTACTCTGGGGCCGCACACCTCGCCTTCTCCCTCCTCACCAGGCAGGCCACTCGAGGCCAGGGAGGGGCCGGTGGCCAGGAGCTGGGCCAGTGCCTATTTCTGGTCTGGAATGGTGTGCCTGGGGGCTTCCCTGCCCCCTCCACAGCTGGTTCCCTGTCCACCAGAGAAGGGGGCTGGAGACCAGTAGGAGCTGCCAGCAGAGCCCTGGGCCTCCCACACAGCTGGGTCGAGACTGCAAGCCAGGCCAGGCTGACCTTTCCCAGGGGAACTAGAGCCTCACATCCCAGCCTAGTGCCTGCCCAGCATGGCGCTGGGCCCGAGGGCAGGCAGCCAGCTCCCTGAGGCTGCCCTGCACATGCTCAGTCCTCACTTGGTAGGAGCCCCAGGACAGGCAGCCCTGACTCCAAGCACAAAGGAAGGAGCAGGTGCCCACCTGCCAACCTGGAACCCTGCAGCCATCCTGTCCCCTGTCCCACTCCTCCCCATGCCATGGTCTTCCCCATGCTCTCAGAGTAACAGCCAAACTCTGTCCCACAGCTGGTAAGGCTGGGGGGTGAGGGGTGGCCCTCCCGACGGCCTCTCCATTCCTTGCCTCTCTTCCTCTCGTTCTCTGGGTTTTGATAGCTTCTCACTTGACCACGCTGCCCTTGCCACAGGGCCTTTGCACATGCTACTCCTTGGCTGGGAGGCCCTTCCCTCTCTCGTTATCTGATTAATAGTAGCCAGGCCCATGGACTCACTCATCCAAACCTCACACCAGCCCCATTCCCATTCTGTAACTAGAGTGCGTGAGTTCAAATCCCAGCTCCACCAATTGACAGCTGTGTGACCTTGGGCAGCTCACTTAACCTCTCTCGGTCTCAATTTCATCATCTGGATAAAGACACTAGTAATAGCATCTGCCTCATAAGGTTCGTGGGGATGAAGTGACCTGACATACATGACGCCTCTAGCTGTACCTGGTACCCAGGCGTCCCGACAAGTACTTGACAGTGTTACTTCATGTTATTCCGTGCTTTGGGTGTCAGCCCAAGGGCCCTTCCCCAGCGCCGTGAAACCACCTCCAAATGTCACTCTACGCTTGCTCAGCAGGCCGCTCACCTCCAGCCCCTTCCCTGCGGCCCCGGGAAGCGCAGGCACTGGTCAGCGTCACACACCCACAAGGGACAGAGCTGGGACTCAAACCCAGGAAGAAAGGCTCCAGAGTCTGTGCTGAACTGCAGGCCCGCCCCTTCTGAGCACGTACTGTGTGCCAAGGGCTGCACGGATATGGCTCATGCCACTCTTAGGATGCCCCTCGGTGATGGCATCCCAGCCTCCTTTTGGAGGACGAGGGAACATGAGGCCAAGACAGGGATGGGCCAGGGTCACAAGGCTGAGGAGGTGGTTATCATTACAAACAGTGACAGGGAACTCAGTGTGTCTAAGTCACCACCCCTGTAAGCGCTTCTGTTTTCTTTCACCAAAACCCCACACAGGTGGTTGTCCTGGATTAAACGGTGTTCCCCACCCGCCACCAAATTTCATGTCCACCCACCTGTAACCTGTGAATGTGACCTTATTTGGAAAAAAAGTCTTGATAGATGTGATCGAGTTAAGATGAGGTCATGCTAGATTAGGGTGGGTCCTTATAAGAAGAGGAAAATTTGGACAGAGACACACAGAGGGAAGACAGCCATGTACGATGCAGGCAGGGATTGGAATGTCTAGAAGCCAAGGAGCGCCGAGATTGCCAGCAACAGCAGAGGCTGGAGGAGGAGAGGCAGGACCCTCCCCGGAGCCCTCAGAGGCAACCCAGGCCTGCCGACACCTTGATTTCGGACTCACAGTCTCCAGAGCTGGGAGAGAATACATTTCTGTTGTTTTTAAGCCACTAAGTTTGTACCTTGCTACGGCAGCCCCAGGAAACTCATACAGTGGGTGATGCTCTAATTCCCATTGTACAGATGAGGAAACTGAGGCACAGAGAGGTTGACTAGCTTGCCTGAGGTCACAGAGCTAAAAGGTCCAGAGGCTGAGGTCCAGTTTCTCTCTGGGGACGGGGGACCCTCTGCAGCTCATCCTTCTAGGCCTGGCTCCTGGAAGTCTCCTGGGATGCCTGGGGCAGGCTCAGTGGTCCCAAGGCCCTGGGGACACCTGGCTGCTCACTTCCTGGGCTCCCTGAGGGAGGGACCAGGGCTGGCTCATCTCTGGGTACCCCTGCCCTGCACAGGGTGAGGCACTGGGTCGATGTAAATGGGTAGGAGGATGGGTGGGTACCATCTGTCTCGGGCACAGCTGGGTTTTGGGTACCTTCCTGGTTTCTGAGGGCCGGGGGCACTGGAACATTCCTAGCCTCCCCACCCCCGCCCACTGTGGAGAAGGAGTCCTGGGGGCTGCCAGCACCTGCCTCCTGGCCCCGATCCCCTCCCGCCGCCTGGAACAGGCAGCCATTAGCAGCCACCCCGAGCGGTAATCGTCCAGATTGCTATAATTCACGGCGGACAAGCACACTGGCACTCATCACATTATCACAAATGTCACTGAGCAGGGCCTCGGCGTGCACAGTCCCCGGGGGGGGCTCGCACGCTGCCGTCTCCGCGGGCAGGACCCAGGATGAGCTCGCTGCCGCCACTGAGGATTCAACCTTGAGACAGTGGGGCGCACTCCCGTCCCAGCCGGTGAGTCATCCCCAGCCGTCTCCCAAAGGAAGAGAGAGGGCAGCCTCTGACTCAGCCGACTCCCGGTTCCCGGGCAACTGGGAAGGAGCTGGGGATGGGGCTGCCATGACGACAGAAGACACAGCACAGGCTGGTAGACCTGGGACATGCACCCCTCACGGCCCTGGTGGGTGGGTCCCCAGGCAATATCACTGCCGGTGGCTGAGATCCCAGGGTCTCACGTGTGGTTAAAAAACCATGCAATTCTACACAAATGTTCTCAACAGCATTATTCACAATAGCCAAGAGGTGGAAACAACCCAAGTGTCCATCAAGCAATGGATGAATGGATAAACAGAACTCCTCTGTCCACACGGAGGAATACAACTCAGCCATAAAAAGGAATGAGGTGCTGACACAGGCTACGACATGGATGGACCTCAACAACACGATGCTGAGAGAGGCCAGACACAAAGGGGCGTATGTTATGTGATTCAATTCACGCCGAAGTCCTGAACAGGCAAATCCAGAGACAGAAAGCGGACTAGTGGGCACCAGAGGTTGGCAGGGCTTGGGGAGAATGGGGAATGACTGCTAATGGGTACGAGGTCGCCGTTCGGGGTGGCAGAAAGTTCTGGGGCTAGAGAGTGGTGATCGCTGCACAACGCTGTGAATGTACTTAACGCCACTGAATTGTACAGTTTAAAATAATTAAAATGGTAGATTTTTACGTTATATGTATGTCACCAAAATTAAAGGGGGGAAAAAACATCACACATTTTCAAATAAAGCCTCTTTTGCACCCCATGGTGAATCCACACCAAAAACCACCAAGTAGACACAGAAGACAGGAGAAAAGGACAGCGTGGCCCCCTCGGGGGGCTGACAGCACCCACTGACCCCCGGCAGCCAGAGACCATGCGCACAGGCCCCCGTTAGTGCTCCCGAGACGCTGAAAATAGGGCCTCACCTGCGAGAGGAACCAAGGCAGCTCCTCCTCTTCTGAATGAGGCTGAGGGTCCAGCCCGGCCCTTCCTCCAGGCCGGCCTCACCAGAGGCCTGGGAGCTTGGAGGAAGGAGGTCTGGAGCCTCCAAGGGACAGCGTGCCCGGACAGGAGCCCTGAGGGGAGGGGCTCGGCCCCCGGTAGGGGCCTGATCAGGTCTGGAGCTGCTCCTGGTCAGTTTCTGAAACACCAGGACCAGACGCTCAGGCCCCCAGGCACCCTCTCCCGGGGCAGAGGGAGGGGAGGGGGTGGGCAGGGCAGGCAGCCCATGGTCCAAGGTCTCAGCCTCCGGGCCCAGCTGTCCTCGCACACAACTGTCCCTGTGCACCTGGGTCCTTCATTAGAAAGGCCATTTGCTCCGTCCCTGAGTCATGACCTGGAGCTCTGGGCACAAAGGAGCTGCACCTCAGCAGTGGGGCCTCAGCAGGACCTTGGGGACAAGAGCTGGGAGGCCCAGGTCACCAGCTCCAGGACCGGGCCATCCTCGGCCTCTGTCCCTCACTCCCTCGTCCACAAAACGGCCGGAAACAAGACTTACCTCTCGGGGCTGGGGTCAAGATGAACGAGAGCAAGCAGGCAAAATGGGGCTCAGATGCCAGCTCAGCCTTGGCCTTCCTGCTGGCGCTGAGCTGGTCTGACGGCCCCTGCCCTGGGCACAGGGGAGGGAGGGGCAGCTAGAGCATCTCCCAGAGATGGGGGCCGGGGGATCGACACCGACGTAGTCCCGACAGTGCCGGGCCATCCTTGGGACGCTTAGTGCCTGTTACCTCCGGCTTCTCTTGGCCAACCCGGATGCCCCTCTCTTTTCACAGATGGGGAAACTGAGACCCAGAGACTGGTCACTGAGCCAGGAAGTCAAGCGTCCAGCCATTCTGGCTCCAATGAACAATGAATGTGCTGGTGGCTTCTACAGAGAACGCAGGGTCAGCACCACAGCGCAGGGAGACGGCGCAGCAAAGGGGAACAGCTTGACCCCGTGACCCCGCCGCGGTGGCCACCAGCAGGCTCTGCACCTCCCAAGGCACCTGGGTGCTCTGCCGCCACTCAGTCTGCAAGGCCATGACGTGCTGGTCCCAGTGGCCACGGAAGCCGTACACCGACAACATGGCCACACAGACCCATTTTCTGGAGGACAAAACTGAGGCTCCGAGGAGACGCGGCCAATCTGAGAACACCCACCGCAGACCACACCACAGCCCCGTTTAAGGGCACAGGTCAACCTCCTCCCCACCACACGAGCTGCAGGACCCGGATGCCCATCGAGGGCGATCAGAGCAGCCAGAAACCCCTCACCTTTCTTGGCTGTTTCCATCTCTTCTTCGGTCCAGCGAGAACTCTCGTTCATCTCCATGGAAGCTGGAAAGGAAGACACAGCGTGTTGGCAGCAGCCTGGAGCGGGTCGCTTTCTCTGCCTCTGGCTACTCGGGGCGCCTGCTGGGTGGAGGGTGTGCAGGCACCTGTTTTGCAGAGGGGAACGCCGAGGCGATCCAGGGCCTGGACCCTGAGCTGCCTCTGTATGCACTCGGCTGGGAGCCTGGTGACCACGTGAAGGAGGAGGCGGGAGAGGAGGAGGGACGTGATGGGCAGGGACCTCACCTGCGCGTGGACCCACTGGGGCCGGGTGACCCTCTGCCGTGAGGGCTGCCCTGGGCATTGCGGGTGTGGAACAGCAGCCCTGGCCTCTACCCACTAGGTGCCAGGATCCCCCACTCCAACTGGGACAATCAGAAACGGTTCCAGACGTGGCCACCTGTCCCCTGCGGGAGGGCCCTGCTCTACAGGGTGATCACTATATTCTCCCCTGACTCATGCGGCACAAGGATGGGGCTGCTCATGTTACTGAGAAGGAACGCAGCTGCCTTGGAGTCGGGGGAGTTAGCCGAGTGTCTGCTAAGGCTGTTTCTGAGCCTCTCCTCCAAGTTCCCCTACACGTGAGCCCTCGTTCTTCCCTGAAAGTCGCTTAAGATGTCGCGAGGGCGGCGAGCGTGAGGGACGTCAGCGTCACGGACTCAGTGCCTGGAACCGCGCTAGGCACAGAGTATGCACTTGGTAGAGGCCGCTGACCATCAGAGGGAAGTTCGGGCAGCTTCCCCGCTCCCTGCTACCATGGCCAGCTTTCCCCTTCCCTCCCACGGCACCCCCGGAGGCAGGCTGTGGAAGTGGAGCCTGGGGTGGGAGGTGCCCATCAGAGGGCCTGGGGTTGTGTTTTCCACTCCGCTGTCCGGCCCCAGCGTCAGCCTGGGGTCCAGGAGAGCTTCCCCGGAAGTCAGGTGCGCCAGTGCACTCCTGAAGGGAACCCTCCTGCCCTGGGTCTCCAGGCACTCCAGCACCAGCCCACAGGAGCTGCACGGGGTTTGTGGCCAGCGGGCTGGCTTTGAACCCCAACTGACTGGGACTTTACAGAGGCAACATCCCTTCTCTAAGGTTCAAACAGCCCATGTATGAAACGGGTACCAATGACCTCCGACGCGGAGAAGGAAGAGGTGCCTGGCACAAACCCTGGGTGTGGACGAGGCGGGCGTCTGTGAGACAGGGAACATCACCGCCATCAACTCCCACCCCGGGAAGACATCCAGGTGGCTGGGGCCTCAGCCTGAACACTCAGGCCATGGGTCCGGGTTCCCGCACACGCCGGAGGGCAGGCCCCAAACGGCCAAAACGCTACAGACAGCAAGCACACACCGGCTGCCCCCCTGTGGCCGAACTTGGGAACTGCTACTCAATTTTTCTCTCTTGTTTTCCCCCTTGGGGTAGGGCGTGAGGCTCAGAGCACCTGGGGGTGGGCACCCACTGAGCAGAAGGAGAAACTGAGGCCCACAGAAATGAAGGTACAGGGACTTCCCTGGCGGTCCAGTTGTTAAGACTCTGCGCTTCCATTACAGGGGGCACGGGTTCAATCCCTGGTCAGGGAACTAGGATCCCGCAAGAAGGGGTGGTTTTTCGGTGGCTCGTGGGATCTTAGCTCCCCGACCAGGGATTGAACCCAGGCCCTTGGCACTGAAAGAGCAGAGGCCTAACCACTGGACCACCAGGGAAGTCCCAAGGCCAGATTTTCTGAGTGAAAAACAAAACCAAATTGGTGATCTGGAAGTTTATGTGAACTCTCCAGCTCTGGAATAATCCCGGCTGACAGCCAGTGAGACTTTCCCACGCTCCAGGCACTGTTCTAGGCCCTTCCTACACACGAAGTCACCAAAACGCTCCCCCCAAGGTTACAGGCATTACTGAGGCACAGAGAGGTTAAGGAACTCGCCCCAGGTCACACAGCGAGCGTGCAGCTCATGCTGGGATCCTGAGCCTGCTGTGCTTGCGGCGCCCCTGCTCCAGCCCGAGACTCACCCAGCTCGGCGCTCTGCTGCGGGGTGATGGCCTCCTCGCTGTTGGCCTCATTGGCCATTGAGCGGGTGATGCGGCCTTTGCGTCTGCCCTGGCTGTTGGCGGTTTTCCGGCCTTTGGAGGCCACTGCCTCCTTCTCATCGTTGTCTTCCCCAGAGGTGTCATCCGTTTTCTCCCTAAAGGCCAGGGAGGGGAGACAGGGATGGTTTCACCGGAGCCGGGAACCTAGGTGGCGGTTTCAAGAGACCTGCTTTTCCTTAGCAAGATGAGTGCTGGCTGCCAGCGGTTTTCTACTAATCAGAGGGTAGGAAAGAGGGAAAAAGCTTGGGGCGAGGGCTGGCTGGTAGCAGTCTGCGAGGCTCCTTTATTCACCAGACGAGGGAGTATGCCTGGTAGCCGTCTGCGATGCCATCTTAGTTATGAAAAGGGAGGTGTGAACTGGTAGCTGTTGTCTGCTTTGCTCTCCTAACAGGGATGTGGGCTGGGAGTTAACCGACTGGCTATTTTATTCACCAAGTAGGGGTGTGGGCTGGTGGCTATCTGCAAGACCATTTTATTCACCAAACAGAGATGCTCTCTGCTCTCTGTCTGCAAGATGACTGGGTTAACGGCATGGGGGGTGCAGGCTGGCACAATCTTCAGGCCACTTTAACTCCCCAAAGAGGAGACGTCCCCCAAGGGGTCCTGTAAACGACACTGACTTTGCCTTCCGTATTATCATGGACCACTGTGTCCTGCAGAAAACGCAAGAGGAAAGTTTCCTGCCAGTCTTATGCAGGCCGAGCCCGGCGTGTGGGGAGCATGTGACCTCAATAACTGGGGCGGGGACTTTCTCAGAAGCCGACTCGGGAGACTTTACTGCGGGGTTCTCAGATTTATCACCTCCGCCTTCCATTCATCTTCCTGAAGGGCCTTGCAGGAGCGTCTGGGAGACAAGGGGTAACAGGCCAGATGCTCTCAGAAGCCACATTCCTGAGCCCACTCCAGGTACCTGGCGCTAAGCCCGTGCCCACTGCCCCCCCTTCCTCGGAGTGAATCTCCAGCTGGCTGTGCTCCCGCCCCTGGCAGGCACGGGAGGCTGCCGGTGGGGCCCCCCCCCCCACCCCGAGGCGAGGCTGTGCCTTGATCTGCAAGAACTCACACCAACAGCGGATCATTCTAAAGGTGAGGGCCGCCGCCTGCCTGCATACCTAGTCCTTCCTTCGTGAGCAGCAAGCGCCTCTGACCCCCCCTCCCGCCCCCAGCATCTCAGGAGACTCGGCCGAGGAGGGAGGAGGCAAAGAGTTCCAGAGTCACTGCCTGGATTTATTCGCTCAGGAGTGGAGCTCAAATGAGCTCTCAGTCTCTGAGGTCTCCAGAGGCTTCGAGAAAGAAAGGGCGGGCAGGCGGGCGGGGAGAAGAGCGGGCTTCCGGAAGGGGGGCTGTCGGGCACAGGCGGAGCAGAAAGTGCCTCCCTTCGAGGCAGGCGATCTGTAGACGCCACCTCCGCGCACACCCTTCCAGGGGGCCGTCCACGGCCCCGTTCGTGCCCCCCACCCGGGGGTCGCGGCCGGGCTCCTGCTGCGCGGCCGCCGGCCTTACTTGATCAGCTCCTCCTTGCCATCCTCCACGTCCGGCTTCTCGTCCTCCTTCTCGGCCTCCTTCTCCTTCTCCTTGTCCTCCTTCTCCTCCTGGCCGCTGCGGGGCATCTGCTGCTGCTGCTGCTGCTGCTGCTGCTGCTGCTGCTGCCGGGCCCCAGGGGAGGGCAGGGGTGGGGGTGGGGGAGAGGAAAACAGTGAGACAGGTGAGCCTCTGCACCTGGGCCGAGCTTGGCTGAGAACCCAGCACCCTCCGTGGTGTGAGCTGGGCAGAAACCCCCGGGCACTGGGGGGAGGCAGGAGTCACGGGGCGAGGTGTAGAAAGTGCTAGTGTCAGACGCCCGGCCTCTTTCACTTGGTGACTGTGTGACCTTGGATGAGGGTCTTGACCTCTCTGTGCTCTGATTCTTCCCCCTGAAATCGTGCCGACCCCTTAGCCAGGGGCGGGGAAGCTGAAATGAGAGGCCCCTTACAGAGCCGGCATCTGGCACCAGTATTTACGTGGGGCGGAAGCCCCCAAGGCAGGAGGGAAGGGGCCCTGGTCAGCTTCAGGCAAGAGCATGGTGAACATGGGGGAACCTGGGTCACACCCTGACGCCCCAGCCTGCCTGCCTCTGACAAAGCTCAGGCCATCTCTCTAAGCCTCAGTCTCCACGTCTGTAAAATGGGCAGATGGAAGTGTTGTTCCCAGGTCCCCGGGGGCCCGTGTGAGGATGGCTGCTGCTATAAGGAGGGTCCACTTTTGCTGCCGTGGGCCTGTTCTTCCTCTCACATCAGTCAGCCCTCAGAGGGGAAAAGAGCAGGCCCCGCTGGACAGGAGAGATCAAAGGGGCTCACGGCAAAACCAGCCACCCTCCCCCCACCCTGCAGGCCTGTTCCTTTCATCTCCTTCCCAAGTGGGCGGGACAGGTGCTGGCACCAGGCTGCTGACATTGCCCTCACCGAGGGGGCGGGGGGGAGTGGGAGCTCCTCCCCACACCGTCACCCTTTCTGTCCAGCCTGATTTCTCCTAAGGCACACACTGATTCTCTCGGCCACCCCGAAGTCCTCCTTGCGGGCAGCGGCCAGACCAGACCATCTTTCCAGCCCTTGGAAAAGATGAGCCAAGTGAAACGAAAACAAACACGCCGCAAAGCCTCTCAGTGTGTCCTGAGGGGCGTGGTCACACCAACTCTCCAACCAGGGAGAAAGAAGCCAAAGCCCGCGGGGAAAGTAAGGGTGGGGCTCGAGGGTTCCCGGTTCCCTTTCTCCCCATCTTTCCTCCACACCAGGAACGCAAGCCAGTCCCTGGCACAGGCTGCCCTGGCCTGTGACCTCACCACCGCCAATCCCCCCCGCCCCTCTCTGTAGCTTTAATTTATGGCCTACGATGCGGCTGAACACTGGGGCCAGCTACAGGCATCCTGTGGACGCCGGGGCACACAGCGGGGGCCCGCACGTTCACGGGGAGCCGTGGGCTTCCCGAGGCTGCAGCAGTGTCCACCCCGGAACCTCCTGGCTCAGGTCTGCCCCCTTCTCTCTATTCTGTAAGAGGAGGGGCTGGAGGGGGGGAACAGCCTCCCTCTACCCCCTGCTATGTTGCTGTCAATTCCCGACGCGTGGCCCAGTGTCCTTGAACTAGCCTGTCCCTCACCACCGCCCCAAACCCTGAAACACTAAACTTCCAACAGCCGGGGAGCTGTGGCCGCCTCTCACCCCTGACACGTGGAGCCTCTGCTGGAGCTGGCCCCGCAGATGGTAGCTGGGGCGGAGCAGACGAGGGGGACCAGGGACCAGGACCCAGAGCCGGGGGAGGTGGCACGGCCGACTGAGGAGGACTCCCCCTCCTAGGGGGCCGCTCGGCATGGCTGCTGTGGCCACCAGCGAGACATGCCCGGCTTCTGCACACCCAGGAACCTGACGCCCAGGGCCAGAAAGGGCAGGGCCGGGGCTTTCCAACGGCAGAGAGCGTGACGTCTCCTAAGACCACCGTTGGTGCCAAGAACGCCCGGCTGGGCTGCAGCCTCACTCCAAAGCTTTACCTGCTGTCCCTCCCAGCAGCCGACTCCAGGCTTCCCTCCTGGAGCAGCTGTTATTGTCCCCTGGGTCCAGGCTGGTGGGGTCTCCAGGCCCCCTGGAATCTCATCCTTGGGCCGCCAAGCAGGCCACCGTCTGCCCCCGGCACGGCCAGCACGTCGCTGCCCAGCAAGTCTGCACCTGCGCCCTCCTGCCCAGGGCCTTCCTGCCGCCGTCCCCCCTCCAAATCCTCAAGAAGCCCCACTGCGGAAGATGCCAGCATTTCCCAAGAGCTTCCTACACGCCCGACACTGCGCTGTGCACAGTCTATTGACCAGCTGCTCCCAGCCCCTCTGCAGTCCTGAGGATAAAGGCAAAGATGAAAAAACCAGCAGTAACAGTGACCTGGGGGTCGTCCAGGGGGGCTGCTCCGCCCCCACAGCACGCCGAGCACCTTGCAAATATCAATACTATTCCACTTACTGCCCTTAGCCTGCCTCAGGAGGAAAAGGGCAGTGATCACTGCTCCCATTCTGCAGAGGAAGAAACTGAGGTTCAGACTGGCAAAGCTGCCCCACCTCAGAGCGAGGGAAAAGGGGGTCCCAGAGTGGGGAGCGGGCGTGATCCTGTCGTCCCCAAAGCCCTGCTGAGAGTCTCACCCAACTCCACACCCTGGTCAGCATCTTGGGCCTCAGATGGGGGCGCTACGGGGATCCCTGCCCCTTTCTGCCTAGCCTACCCTGGCCCCCTTGCAAGATTCCTCGAGTCCCGATCTGGGCCTGGGCCAGCCCATAACGACCCCCTCCCCTGAATAATCATCCTCTTCACAGCATTAGTAACAAAAAGAGCTCCAAGCGCCACGTGCCGGGCACGTGTTTTATGTACTCCCTCATCTCCTTCACCAACCCCCATCTTGCTCCCATTTTACAGAAGAGGAAACTGAGGCACTGCCAAAGCTGGGAAACGGCAACGCCAGGATTCAAACCCAGAGCCCGAGTTGACCCTGGTTACACCCAGGCCTCTCTCCCTCCTGCCATCTCCACCCCCCCACCTGCCCCCACCCAGTCTCGTGAGGAGGGTCCAAAGACCTAGTCAGCTCTAGAACCCGGTCATTATTCCCGTCGGTTGCGTCCCACCCAGATGCGCGATCCCAGTGTCAGACCCCGTGACCTTCTTCTCCCTGACACTCCAGGGCAGGGGCAGGCGACTCCCACACCTGACCCTCTGGGAGAAGTGGGTGCGGCGACTTCAGAGCCACCCTGGAGCCGTGGCGCAGAACCCCATGGACGGGCTCCCGGTTTCCTGGGGCCTGAACTCCACCTCCCTCTGGAGAGGTGTCCGTGTGCCCCGAGCTGAGTGATGCGAGTGGAAAAGGATGAAAGGGAGAAACCCCAGGGCAGTCCTGGTCTTAAACGTGGTTTCCACTGGGAGGGACCGTCAGGCATAATGGTGACCACCTGCCTGGCCTCCTGGTGGGCACAGGAGGTGAGCGGCTGTCGTGGGGATGCTCCTCTCACTCTGGGAGATTGACGGCGTGAGAGGGAGGTCCAACTGCCAGGCCCCAGTCAGCCGCCTCTGTCCCCGAAAGCCTTCGACATCAGAGGACAGCAGATACAGCGACGGCTAACTCAGGGCCGATTCACACGCGCTAGGTCTCCGCAGCTGATCTCAGGCCCATCGCGGACTGCAGGACGGCGCTTGCCGGGTTTCATGGGCAATTTAAAGCCACTGTTCTCACAACTGCACACACAGATCACCTGAGGAGCTCTGGGAAGTCCCGACGCCCAGGACCCACCCACACCAGTCGCATCAGAATCTCAGGGTGAGAGGCCGGCATCAGCGTGTTTAGTTCCCAGGTTGTTGCCATGGGCAGCCAGGTTTGACGACCAGAGCATAAGACAAGGAGCCAGAGAACTTTCTGTAAGAGCCAGATGGTAGACCCTTCAGGGCCATCGGTCCATCGGTCTCTTTTGCAACAACTGACTCTGCCGTTTGTAGCTTGAAAACAGCCAAAGTGTAAACAAGTGAGCACGGCTACATGCCAACAAAGCCATTTACAAACACAGGTGGAGGGCCGGATTCGGCCTGCAGGCCATAGTGTGCCCACCTCTGCTACCGGCTAGCACTGTCCAAACTGAAATGCACACACGAACCAGCTGGGGATACTGGGAAAATGCAGGTTCCCACTCCGTGGGCCTGAGGCAGGCCCGAGACCCTCTATTTCTAGGTAGTTCCCAGGGACGCCAGATACTGTTGGTTGCCGGACGACAGCGTGAGGAGCAAGGCTTCCGGGGGTCCCTGTTTCACAAAACACGTCCAGGACCCTTGCCACGGGCAGCAGCGGATGCCTGTGGACACGGGAGAAGAACCAGAAGCCAGACTCCACCGTCTCAAATGATTCCGGAGCGCAGGATGAGGTTCACCTTTGCTTTCCAGACATGCCATCGGTCACGCCGACAATGGGCTCCGTGCCCAGTGCTTGGTCGTGAACGTCCCTCCCAAACCACAGCACAGCTCTGAGGAAAACCTGCCCGGATCTATGGTTAGCCAGAGCCATCAGTTCAAATCCCCGAGGGACCCCTACTTCCGGAGCGCTGAGTGCTGGACAGACTGAGCGTGCTCTGTGCTGAAGCCCCAGACTGGCTGGGAGCTGTGCAGAAAATGATATGAATACAAACAACAAATGCTGATGAAGCACACGAACATGTGACGAGGCTTTCTCCTCCTCATGTGATACCTGCAGTTAATAAAATCCTCCCAACAACGCTGGCACTGTCTCCGTTTATAGAAGAGCGCACAAAGACACAGAGACCTTAACCCGCCGAAGGTCACACAGCATTTCCTAGCAAGATCCTACAGGCAGGTGCTCTGCCTCTCACCCTGGGGAATCCCAGGCCCCTCTTCACCCCCGTTTAAGCCAAACTGTTCATTCCCTCCACAAGCACGCTCACAGAAAATACAGTCCCCAACCTTTCGGAGCTAGGACAGGACCGATGGAGGCTGCAGGGACGAGAAAGCTTTAAAAAGGCCCAGCACATGGCAGGTGTGACAGTGACGCGTCCTGACCAGCGGGGACGAGGTAGGAGGCCTCCGAGCTGAATCTCCAGAGGCTTTTGGCGGAGAAGGGTGAGAGGGGACGTTTCAGGGAGGGGACTTCTTCAGGCAAAAGCATGCCAACGTGAAATCGCCCACGGTCCTTACAGAATGACATACCGGACTTGGCTACAGAGCCTGACTGGCCTTAACGCCCGTGCTCGGAAATACGGGAGGTGCCCTGACAGCTGTGGACAGCCACTGAGGGCTTTTTTCAGAAGGTGGAGGGTGGGCAGGATTGATGTGTTCCATGCCGTGTTTTAGGGCGATGCGGCAGTGGGTCAAGGGGTGGCCATTGGTTCCAAGAATGAGAGGAGAGAGTCCAGTGAAAAGGTGGGACCAACCATCCAGGGAGGAGCCGGTGAGGTTTAGTGCTCAGAGGACGGGTCCTCTAAACGCCTGGTGAGACCTTCCCGACACCCAGCAACACCGACTGCGGCACAATCTCACTCATTCATTCAACAAACACTCTGCTGAGCATGTACTACGTGCCAAGTGCCTCTAGTGAGCAAATCCAGGAGGGGGCTGCCCTCGAGACACCCTATCTCTTGGCAGTGGGGGAAGGGAGATCGCAGGAGCCCAAGGTTGGTGGGAGGAGTGGGGTCAGGGGTCAGGACCAAGACACAAGAGTTTTCTGTTGCTGGCAGCCCCTTCCTGACATTCGGCCCCCACCATTCTGATCCAGTTCACGTGTCTTCCTGGAAGGAAAAGGCAGGCAGGGGATGCCGCCTTGGCCCGTGAAGGGCGGCCTTTATAAGACACACAGATATAGGTGTGTTGGGCCAGCGCATACCAGCTCACAAGTGCAGACTTCAGTTTCCATGAATTTTGCAGGTTAGTTGTTAAAAACAGCCATTATTCAAAATGGAAATGCACAACCTTACAATTAAAGAAATTATCATAAAAACAATGGTAGTTAAGTACTCAAAATGCATCCCTTCCCAATTACTTGACTCCATTTGGCTGTTATCGGTGCGCTCCTATGCCACTGCATCCACACGGCAGAAGGAGGATATGGTCCCGTCCCCCGAGGCGCTATGCACGGCCCCTTCCCAATTCCACGTTCAGCGAATCAGCATGATGGGAGCATTTACACCATGGTGATCGGCATGCGCTACAGTCGGGGCTTCGCCCCCCCGAAAGCTGGCTGTTAGACACTCACCAGCACGCCACCGCACACAGGCGTGTCCCCAGAACCTGAGCAACGTTCAGCACTCTCGCCCGTGACGTCTGTTCTGCCTGCAAGGAGCTGGCTGCTTGAGGCAGCTAAGGCTCTGTTTTACTGTCAGTCGATCCTGTCCCGCTCCTTGGAATAAAATCAGTGGTCCACGGCACAAGGCTGGGCGATCTACCCCCTGCCCACCTCACCTCCCTAATCCCCACCTTCTCCTCCTGCAAGATGCCACACTTGTTCCTGCCTCAGGGCCTTTGCACTCACTGTGTCCTCTGCCTGAGAGACTCTCCCTCCAGCTCTGACTGACCAGTTCCTTCTTATCGCTGAGGTCGGAGCCCAAAGGATCCCTCCTCTGAGAAGCCTTCAGAGTCTGCTCCCTAAAAGCTGCCCTCTCTCCTGTCAACCGCCTCCTGACCCCAGCTTACCGTCTGTAACCGTTGCTACCACCTGAAAGAACCATGCTAATTTACTTGTGCACTGTCCCTCTCCCACGTGGACGTGACAGCTCTGGGGACCTCGTCTGTCCTGTTCACTGGGGCATCACCTAGAATGGTGACGTTGTGATGGAAGGACAAAACAGACCGGAACTTGGTCGCCGCCTGCCCTCCCCCGGGGCCCCCTCCTGTTGTGGCTGGAGCTGGCCCAGGCACACGAATGCTGCTCTTCTGGTAACTATTTCCTGATTCTTGTTAGCCGAGCTTGAAACGCTTGGATGGGAGGTCTGTCAGCCCCACACAGCCTCTCACCTCCTGGGGTCTGACTGATTCACACTCACATTTTCCACGTCCTCCTGTCCCTTTGGTGTGGTCCGCCTCAGACGGTGCCGACGGGGAGCTGGGTCTCCCCTGCCACTGCCTCACAGCCCATGAGAAGGTCGTGTCTCTCGTCTCCCAAAACGGCAGCCCAGCTTGCTGGGTCCCTGGGGCCTGGCCTTCCTGAGAACTGCGTCCCCCGGGATGTGTCTGGGAGACTGTGGGCCTAGACGAGCCTCCCATAGGTCCCTGCCCACTTAGCACAAAACTGGGCAGGGAATCAGGGACATCTGCTTGCTGGAGCCCTAAATCTGGACACAATCCCGTCCCCAGCAGAGCGGAAGCGGCTGCCTCCCTCAGGCCTGGGCGGCCCGGGAAAGTCCAACTGACCCCCAAGCTGGAGGCCCACCCGGCCGGGGTGGCGGTTTGGGGCAAGCACGCTCGCGCTCACACAGCAGGCAGGGACAAGCTCAGCCCAGTCTGGGGCCTGCTACGCGCTCCCTCCGTAGATCTCACCGGCCCAGGGGGGCGGCCAGGGTCTGGGAACCGGCACTGACTGCACGGTGGCTGCCCCTCCCCCCGGGGGCTGTGCTTGGCCAGCCCTGGCCTGGAATGCCTTCCGGTCACGCTGTCCCCTGTGCAAGCTGCCTGAGGCGCGGGAGTCTCTGGAGTACAGAGCAACGGGGAACAAGGTCACCTGTCCCTCGGCAGGGAGCTGGGAGGGGGGGGCGGGGGAGGGGAGGGAAGATGAAGGAGGGTGGGTGCGGGGGACACAGACAGAGACAGGAGGGATGGGGGGAAGGGGGCCTGCAGGAGAGATGGGGGAAGGGAGCCTGCAGGAGAGATGGGGGGAAGGGGGCCTGCAGGAGAGATGTGGGAAGGGGGCCTGCAGGCCAGAGGTGGGGGAGGAGCAGGCACCACCTCCCTGGACTTCCCCCATGACCCCCCAGGAGTGGGAGGCTGGGCGCCCTGTCCCCGTGCCCACCTCCGTGGGAAGAGAAGACAGCCCATGTGGCCTCGAGGAGGAGACCCCAACCAGCGCAGCTCCCAGCTGGGCCCCCTCCCCTCTGCGGCCGCATCACCCTGGGGGATGGAAGCAGGGGCACTCACCCTCGGGGACAGCCCCCTCCGCAGCATGGCCCCCCCATCGCCAGGAGGGCCACGTGGCCGCCCCCGGTCACTGCTGCGGAGCTGGGCCGTGCTGCCTGGGCCGCGCTGGCCTCACAGCCTCGGTTCCCCGACAGTTTGCATAGTTAAGCCGACTTCTGACCGCAGCATTCCTGGGTTCCAGTGCTGCAATTAGCTGGGATAATGTGGCCCCTGCATCCATGAATCATGAACTATAAACTGCTGTGCCGTCACCGGTGCTCCAAGCTGGCCCCCGGCTCGGCCGGTGATTCACCTCGAGGAGAGGACGCTGAGGCACCACCCACACGCTCACCAGCCACTCACAGCCGGATCTCGGGGGCTGGGGTCCAGGAGGTGAGGGCTCGGCGCCCTCCTGCCGAAGCCCAGGTGTGCACGGCTGGCAGGGGGTGGGCGTGAGGGGGCTAGAATTCCTGCGTCTCCCTCTGTCAGAATACGGGGAAGCTTCTGGAAAGTGGGTGGCATCCTCTCTTAAACAAGAAGGGCATCCTGACACTCCAAACGGCCAACACGTGTCCCAGCCACGGCAGGGCCAGGCAGCAGCGCAGAGGACGCCAGGGTGGCCTTGCCCTCTCGGGTCATCGCGGGTCTGAGACCAGACACATCAGTCGGCCGATGCTTTTCATGCAGGAATTTTATATCCCCTTTCCTAACCATCCACGCTTTCGAAAGGCAACCACAGCAATGACGAACAAGGGGCTCAGCACAGGGTGTGGTGAGGCCGCGACGGGGCGTGTGGCACCTGAACACACGAGGTGACATCTTGCGGCCCACTCTCTGCTTAAGCATTGGGGCAGGTCAGGACCACCGTAGAGTGTAGTTGGCAAATATGCAAACATGCAGGATTCGTCCCCAGGATGGACTGGCCAGGTCCCTTTCTAGAAGGGGCCTCCGCCGCTCCGAACGCCCTCAGCCTCTATGGCCCCCTCTGCCCACCTGGGAAGGGCCATTCCAGCGCCAGAGCACCGCCCCCAGGGCTGGTCCAGGCTGCCGCTGAGCCTGTGCCCTGCCTCGACTGCCCCTGCTGCCACTCTGCTCCCTTCCCTCCCCTTCCTTGGCAGGAGGGGACTCCCCAGTAAACACCCCGAAGGCCGAGGTCCAGCAGCAATACTGCCAGGGCACTTGTTAGAAATGCAGATGCTCAAGCCCCACTGAGGGGCGCCACCCAGCAGTCTGTGTTTCCACAAATCCTCGTGGTGAAAGTTCAAGAACTTCAGCTGGACGCCAGCTCCATCTCAGGGTCCATAACTCAGCCCGAGACACGTCCCTCCCTGGACCCCAGGAGGGCACAGCCCAAGGACACTGGCCACGGCCAATCTGGAGTGGATGGTGGTATCGGGAGAAGGTAGAAGGCCTATGATCTGGGGACAAAAACTTCCCACCGTGGGTTCCCCTCCTCCCCAGACGCGGGGGCTTGAGCCTCGAGCCCGAGATCGCCTCCCCTCATCACCATGGCGGGAATGACCAGGGGAGGGGTGCTGGTGGCAGGTGGGTACCCCTCTGCCTCTGGCCCTGGGCCGTGTCCAGCCAACTCAGGAAATGCACCTTCTACAAGGCGGCAGCCTGGAGAAGGGCCCCGCTCGCTGACACCTCGGAAGTCCCACCTCACGTCTAGCTCAGAGGCTCTTAATCGGGACGGGCTGTGAGACGCCGAGACAGCTGGGCTCGGCTGACACCCTCTCTCTAGCTTCCTGCAGGATCGTGGCCTCGTGCGGCTCTGAAGGAGAAGCTTTACAGCCCTGGCATGCAGTAGGCACTCAATAATTGCCCGCTGGATGACCACACAACATCGTGCATCCGACGCCTCTGTGGAGGTGAGTGGGGGTCAACCTTAGAGAAGTGAAGCGGGAGGGGCCCATCCGAGGGGCATCTGTCGGGCTGACAAGCTGAGCGGTGCCGCGTGGCCATCCTCAGCCTCGGTGTGGCCGGAGCCACGGGAACCACGTGAGGATCACAGCCTGTCCCAGGGTTCTGAGCTGCCAGAGGCGGGCCAAGGATGGATCGGACACAAGGATGGGACAGCAGAGCTGTCACCTGGGTGGCTGCTATGCCCCCGAGGCTGACTGCTCCCCACCCCACGGTGGATCGCTCTCCAGGCTCATTCCCACCTGGCTCTTCTGGCTTCACAGAGCAGAGGGTCTCTGCCTGCCTGACGCCCGACCGCCATCTGCTTGCAGTATCAGCCCACGGGGGGCCGCCACCGCCGGTGCCCATCCGTCCATCCACGTGTAGGCGCCCAAGCACATACACCCACACCCACTCCGTGCCAGGCTGGGGAACCCCTACCCGTCTCCCTGGGAGATTCATCAGCAGGATCACAGGTTTTATCACATCAGGCCTGCTGCAGCAACCGCACCTTGAATTACCAAGAGGGGATGCGGGGTTCGTGTGTCTGCCGTTTACTTTGCTGTCACGGGGCAGAGGGAAGAGTTACGGCCACAAAGTCAACACTTGGGTTGACCCATTTATTCCATACTTATGAACAGGGCTGGCAGGCGGTGGTGAGGGCAGCGGATCTGCCTGGCACAGGAGTCCTTCCAGGGTTTGCACGTTAATTTCCGTCCCCGGCAGGGCCCGGGCCACGTGGCGCCTCTTCACAGCCACAGCCGATGAGAGGGAGGGCAGAGCCCCAAAGATATGTCCCATCTCCCAAGGAGACAGGGGCCTCGTGCCCTGCCTTCTTCTCTCTTTCTGCAAGAGGCAGGGCGCAGAGGCATCCCTGCTCCAACCTGGGAGCCCCAGCCTGAGATGCCAGCTTGAGCAGACCGTTAAACCTCACCAGACAAGCCCCACGTCTCAGCACTGAGGACGCCACAGCTAACCCAGGACAGCTCAGATGAGAATACGAAGCCAACGCTTCTCCTCTGCTATAAGACACTCCAGGGCCCCCAGGGCCCCGACCCTGGACTCTGTCCCAAGTCACATAATCCTCTCCCTACCTCTTCCCTCAGCCTTACCATACTCCAGCCCAGAGGTCTTATACTGAGGGCTGAGGACAGATTTCGAGAGCAAATGTGAGTTGCCCAGCCTATCCGGTGCTTTGTTGTTATTGGTTCTTACGTGACCTAAGATTTAAAAGTCAGGCAATTTCACATAATTCCCTATCTCCAGCTCATCATCAAAAATCAGATCTGGTAATACAGGGCCAGGTAGTCAAGAGTCAGCTGGAGCTGATATGAGGCACAAGCTCTCTAGTTAGCCCCGGGCCTCACCACTCCCTATTGCCTCCTATGGATTCTCCATCCCTTCATTCATGTAAGACCCTGGAAGGTATTGAGACCCCTGCTCCTAGGACTCTAAGGGTACTGTGCACTCTCTCGTGTCCTGGCGCTTTTCCACCTGCTGTTCCCTCTGCCCAGGACACCCTCACCTCTGTCCTCGTCCTCCCAAGAGGCTGTCCCTCAACCTCATCTTTGGGGTCCCTTACTCGATGGACCCCCTCAGGCAGACCACCGACATGCTGACTCGGAATCACCTGTGTACACCTGGTCCAGACAACGAGCACAGAGTCCCCCGCGTCAGCACACAAATGTCCAACGGGCACATGAGTCAGCTAGCAAGGCATTAACACCGTGAAGTGGGAGGCATGGCAGCCAGGACCAGGGGCAGGGGGCACCAACGGCCCCCCACTCCCCAGGACTCATCTGGAGATAGCCCCTCCCTAAATGACGTCAGCACACAGTCTTTGCCTCCCTCCACACAAACGTGGCTCTCAGCACAGGGTGAGAATGGCCCAATCTCTCCCCATCTGACTCAGAACCCTTTTGTCTCCAGAGCCCCCAGCCCAGCCACCAGCAAGGCCCTCATGAGCCCACCCACAGGGCCCCCACGAAGGCAGGGAGTCGGGGGGCACTGGGAAGACGAGCAAGAGAACTGGCACACAGGAGATGCTCAACGAATAGCCGACAACGTTTTTAAAATCAATCTAGGGCCTTTATCTCCCCCTTTATTTTGCCACAGTCCACGCCACGCCCTCCTCACTGCCTCTTATGCCGGCACATTTATGCTCCCTGCCCCGGCATTTATTTGAGTTTCTGCATCTCGGTCTAGACGAATTCCTAAATGCGCTTCAATTTCTAACACGCCCCAGCTCGGTCTTTACAACTGAATAGCGCCAAGCCAGTAGGCCTCGGTTTTACACATCTGTTAGACGGGCGAGCAGGCTGGCCAACGGTGGCTGCACAAAACTAGAGGAAAACCCTATCCACAAACCAAACACAGCCACCCTTCAACGATCCAGGCCAACGACAACCAATGCTCAGTCTCAATCATCTTAGCCTGACGTGCAGAATGCAGTGAGGGGTTGACTCTCCCGTCAGCAGACTTGCTTCCCTGATTATGTGTGGCTTAGCCAACAGAAAAGTGGGTCGGTACCCCTGAAGCACAGTTCCCAGAAAGCAAGAAAGGAGACACGGGATGCAGGCTAGGAAGCTGCGTGGACCAACCCATCGTAGGCTATGGGGCTTGATCACAGAGTGACGGTTTCATAGGGGACACTGGGACCCCACAGGTGATGGTTGGACTTGATGCCCTCAGGGTCCGGCTCTCTCCAGCCTTGGGAAGGGAAGACGGTGGCCCTGGGGTAGGGGTGGGGGTCTGGGCTGGAAGACGCCAATGACAGGGACCACCCACCTAAGAGAACCTCTCTGTGTCCTGTCCTCCCAGCACATGCTAATCCCGGCCTTCGTCCCTTTCCCCTGTCCGGTCCCCCACGCCAGAGGCCCCAGGGAAGGGCCTGCCCCAACCCCCTCCAGTCCGGCATCTAACAGCAGTGCCCAGAGCTTCTGCAGCTTCCGGCCCGCATCCCTCCGCCTGCAGCACAAGCCCACTCCCCCGCTCACCCCCGTAGTCCCAGCATCTGCTCTGGGCTGATTCTTAACAGCCCGGAAGTGAAACAAATCCCTCCCCTTCCCTCCATCTCCCCGACACCAAAACACTCGCGAGCCCCCTTTAAAATGTGTGCCACTGACCCCCTTCATCTTTAACATAATTTACAGAATCTTTTTTTAAACGAATTCCCTTTTCGTCTAACTCAGAGGTCAGCAGACTTTTTCTATAAAGGACCAGATAGTGAATATGTCAAGCTTTGCAGCTTCTGTCAGGACTACTCAACTCTGCTGTTGTAACAGAAAAGCTGCCACAGTAATATGTCAACGAATGGGCATGGCCGGGTGCCAATAAAACTTTATTCACAAAAACAGGTGGCAGGCTGGACTCACCCGAGAGCCATAGTTTGCCAAGTCCTGCTCTAACTTAAATCATCCTTCAGTCATATCCGAAGCACTGATGTCTGAAAAACGGCACTCTAAAGTACTGGCTGTTTTTTTCTTTCACATATGCATTGCGACAAAACACCAAAAATTCTTTCTAAATTTTAAATGTTAAGTTTGTAGACCAGCCCAAGTCATCCTGAAAGCCCGGCCCTTGCTCTGGGAAGGCGACCCTAATCCACCACAGGGACGGTGGGTCACCAAGCCTGGAGTTCTAGAATTTTCCAGGCTGAGGGTGGAAGCGGCCATTTCTCCCAGGTCCCTTCTCTGCTGCTGGGATAGGAGGAACACCCCCAGAGAGGGTCTCCCAGCCGCCAGGGAAGGGGCCCAAACTGAGGGACCCGCTGCTGAGAAACACGAGGAGATGTCACCGCACGCTGCCCCTGAGCATGCCGGGAGCCCGCCCGGGAGCCCGCCCCGCCCCCTCCTCACCTGGCCCTTGCCGCGGCGCCGGTAGCTGCGCCTCACCAGGCTCTTGTAGTTCTCATTCTTCTTGGTCAGGTAGTAATAGAGGACACACTCAGCCACCGTCTGCAGGATGGAGAGAGAAAAGAACTCTGAGGCGTGTGCAGTGCAGGTGGTCAGAGCAGGAGGCCGGGAGCCAGAGGCCTGGCTTCCAATCCTACCTCCTCCAGGTACTGGCTGGGTGACCCTGGCCAGCTTACCTAACCTCTCTGGGCCTCGGTTTTCTCACCTGTGTAGTAGGGGTACTAACAGCACGTATCTCACAGGGTTGTCATGAAGACCAAGTAAGTTAACACACATACGTGTAAAGGACTTAGGACCACAGAACACACCCTGCAGAGGTGTTAACCTCTTCGCATTGTGGTTGGTGCTACTGGCAGTCGTAAGGACGAAGCTGTCACCTGCCATGCCAGCCCCAGAGAACAATGCCTCCGGCTCCCCAGCTCGGGTCCGTTCGCTCACCCTAGCTTGCTCCTCCCTAACATTTAGGGGCCTGAGTGACCTCTTTCAAGCTTCGTGCATCCAGCCTAATGTCGCCACGCAACTCTTCGTCTCTTGGGACGTTTATGTCTTTTCTCTGCTTCGGTCTTTGCCCCGCGGACCGGGGTCTGAATCCTGGCACCGCCACTTGCTGAGCAAACGACTGGCGCTCTTGGAACCCCACCACCTCCTCGTCCAGACGGGACCAGTAAGAGGGCACCGTCCTCAGAGAGCAACTGAAGGACAGAACACGACGATGCCGCCACCTGCGGCCACGGGGCCCAGTCCAGGTGACAGCTCGCCAATGCCAGCAGCTGTTACTGAGATAAGGTAAAATGTTTCTGTGATGCTCGGTGCTGGTGCCAAGCCCGGAACTGGCCTCTGAGGGGCAATCGTGAGGGCCGCTGGGTGCAGAGGACGGCTGGGCCTCAAACCCCCTGCGTCCTCATCCACTTCCTAGAATGGACTGTGAACAGAGGCTGCTCCCAAGTTCAACCGGACCACAAGCATGGCCCGCAAAATGGTTAAGAAAAACATTTTAGAATCAGAGGCCAATATCTGCAAACTGGGGGATGTGGGTGTCTGACTTCCCCTCGAACAACTCAGGAGACTGCCTTCCTGTGCTGGGCGACCACGGGCTGGCCCTAAGCAGACAGGCACGGGCTGGCCAGTCCACCGAACTCCCGCCCTGCCACTGGCCTCACTTACCACCAGGAACCGCCAATCCCCAAAGGCACAGCTGGCAGCCCCAGCTTCAGACCCTTCTGGAAGCTCTATTTAAGTCTCAGCTTGGGCTGCCTCTTAGCCAAAGGACACCGTAAAGTTTATTCTCCAGCGTAGAGACCTCTGATTCCCTCGTTCAAACAGTTCTGCTCAACTGCCAATTTCTGAAACCCCTGCTTCTGTCTCCGGGGAGACCCGACCTGGAGCCTCCCGGGTTGTCCACACCCCTAGTAAGAAGCTGTCGCGCACTCAGAGGAGAGGCTATTTATAGAGCTCGCTTCTCCACACTGGTTTTTCAGGCCGGGAGAGATTTCGCTTCCCCACGCTGCCCCATCTCCCTCCTTCTATGGGTATCGGCTCATTGAGGGCAGATGCTGAGAACAACTGTTACCCTTTAAAATACCCGCCTGGATCCGGTTCCGACCGCCCTCCCGCAGCAAGGAAGCATGAGGCCTCCAGTAGCATGGTACTTGCAAAGCCGGGAGTGGGCAGACACCCCGTCTGAGAGACGAGATTCGGCGAAACGCTGCTTTGAACACCCGGAACAGCAGCCCCAGAAAGTAAACCTTTTCAGGAAGCTTGTCTGGCTCCGCCCTGATGATGCTGGGGTCCAGCGGGCGACTCTGACACAGGGCCACGTCCAGCCCCCCAGACCGGCTCCCTCCTACCTGCGGCCGCTGCGGCCGCTGCCCAGCCTAGCCTCGTGGGTACACAAAAGGGGGCTGTACCGTTTCCTGGGACGCTTTGTGTCCACCTGCCAACAGGGAGCCTGAGCAGAAAGAGGCACCGCTCCAGGCTGGGTGTGGGGGCAAGGCGGAGCTCAAGCCTCAGCTCTACGAAAGGGGGATGAGGATAAACCCCACGCCAGCCACACGCCTGGCTTCCCATCAGGGGTGTCAGCGCACAGTGACCATCAGGGGGACCTAGAAAGGTCATTCCATCCAGCACCCTGGAAGATCGCCGCTCTTGCCTATAAGGCCTTCATTAGGGCGCCAGGCATGGCACGGCTTCCAGAACCCATGTCCAGTCTGCCAGGACGCTTGCTGCCACGCTGAGGAGCTGGTGCACACAGCTCTCCTGGGGTTTCCCAGCCTGGAGCTCCGCCCCCCCGGGAGAAGGGGGCGGGGCCTGCGGTTGCTGCTCCCAGGAGGGAGGAAGGAGGGAAGTGCGGTCTGACACAGCAAGGAGAGCACGGGGCCAGCAGGCAGAGGCCTCGTGGGTGGGGAGAGAGGGTCCTGCGGCCCAGCCCAAGCGGCTGCCCCCAGGAGTGGCCCCCAGAGGGGAGCGGGGCGGGTGGCGCTGGGCCGGCGGGCAGACTCACCTTCCTCTCCAGGAACGATGCGATCAGGCCGAAGTTCTTGGGGTGCTGCATGAATCTGCGGGGAGAGAAGGGCGGGCCTGAGACCAGGCCGAGGAGGGCTGCCCAGCTGGGCGACCGCCGAGCTCCCGGGCGCCTGCCATCTCCGCTGGCCCAGCACCGCCCCGCTCGGAGCAATTAAGCCCAGGGGGGTGTGGGAAGGGCCGCGGCAGGCGGGACGGAGGGCTAAGGGAGGGCGTTCCTTGGAGTGAGTCACTGGTTTTAGCGCCTTTGAAAATACATTTGTTTGTCCTGCTGGAGGCGGGTTCCAGGAAAAATGAGGACATGACATGCAGCCCTTCGGTGGGGTTCCCCCCCTTTTACACTCTGCCTTTGTTTCTGTCTCTGGCTGGGCCTGGGAAGCTGGGCCTCGCCCGGCCCACGCGGGGCCGCCACGGGCGAGGTCGCGGGGCAGGACCCTGAGAGGTGAGAGCAGAGGCTTCGAGTGCCCGCCAGGAGGCAGGCAAGCCGGCCCAGGAGGCGGAAGGAAGGGACCCGAGCTGGAGGGGTGGCGGGGAGCTGGCACCCCACCAACTGGCTTCCTGCGAAACAGGGAGAATTACTGGGAAAGAGCTGGGCCAGACTGAAATGTCAGGGCCACAGGAGCAGGCGGACAGCGGGGGCGGAGATGTGGGTCACGGCTGCTGGGGCCCCGGGGATGCTGGGTGGAGCCTCGGCCCGCCCGTCCCCAAGACGCGCCACCGCCCCGCGGCCTCCCTGGGGAGAGGAGAGGCTGCTGGGGACGCAGGGGCCCCGGGGTCCCCCCACCCCACCCCCCCGCCGCCGCCGGAGGGAGCCTGGGCCAGCGCTGGCGATGGTCCTGCCCAGCCCTCCAGATGGCTGGGCAGGAGGCCAGTGGGTCCCTCCCCTGCTCCCCAACCAGACACTGGAGAAGCCAGAGCGGCCTCTTCTCTTTTCCCAGAGGAAGCCGCGAGTCAGAGGCAGGCTTCCCAGCCTGGGATCCTGCCTGGGGCAGCTCGCAAAGCTGGAGGCGGCCTAACGCCCTGATTTTCCAGACAGACAGTCTTCCCTTCTCCTCCCTCTCCCTGCCCCAGTGACACTTCCTTCCCCACAGATCCCTTCCTTGGGGTTTCCCCACGCAGAGATGGGGCCCCAGGAGACCCAGAAGCACACTTGGGAATCTCTTAGGTCACCTGTTCCATCTCCCTCCAACCTACACCTGGGTCCTCTGCCATGTTTCCGGAGAGTTTACTCTGACACTGGGTACCTCCAGACGGCTAAGCGAGGAGGCACTGAGGCTATACCCATTTTACAGACGTGGAGACTGAGGCTCAGGGAGGGGAAGTGGCTGCTCGAAGTCACAGAAACAGTAAGTGATGGAACTCTACGCCACCGGCACGTGATTCTCCGAGGCCCTGAGTGCTATCAGTTCCGCTGAAAACGAGAGGTCACCCAGGACCTTGAAAGACTCAAGGTGCCAAACTGGGTCTCAGCAGACATCAGCCCAGCCTGGGGCCCCCATTCTGCAGCTACTGGACTAACAGTGTGAAATCCTTAGGTCGGAACAGCAACATGAAAAATCTAGAAAGGCCAAAACACAGAAAGCATTCCCAGAAACCTCTTTTTTTTTTTTAAAGAAAGCATAAATAAATAAAATATCAAACATACCAGGAGGAATTTAAATACCTAAAGCAACAGTAATTCTTAGCATCCATGACCATCCTACAGTCACTTCACTGGTTTTTAAATTGTACAACACCAGACACGGGATGACTTGATTTGACGTCTGTGACCGTGAGGACCTAGAAATGAGCCGCTAACTACCTGCGTTTCCTGTCTCTGAGCAGTAAACCCCAAACACACGGGAGGAATTGCTCCCCAAAGCGCTATTTCCTGTGGAAGGTCGCCGCATCTGTGTTAGGCGCTCGAAGGTGCATTACACCGTCCCTCTGTTTTTATGTATGCTTTAGAATTTCCATAATCAAAAGCCATTTAAACAAACAAACAAAAACTTTCCACACAAGACCCTCTTCAGTCGCTCCTCCTGCATTTCCAAGTCCTGGTGTCTGCCCTGGCTGAGGCACCCCAGCCTTGCCCACGACCCAGAGCCATCCCCGTCCCTGAAGCCCAGTCTGGCACTTTGGGGCCACCCAGCTCTGCAAAGGGCAGCGACAGCCCCAGCCCCTGCGGCCTGGCCCCGCGGTGGGTGGCTGGAGAACGTGGGACACCTCTTTTGAAGAAAATCTGAGGCCTTCTCGGGAGGCAGAGGTGAATGTGGACGCCCTGCAGCTGAGTCCCCCACGCCCTCCTGGCTGAGCGCTGAGGCCTCTGCCTCAGTCTCCCACCCTCTTGCCTTATGGGGGTCCTGGGTCCTGAGGAGGCGCTCTGTGCCCAGGATGTGGTTCCCTGGGACACACATTTTGAGTCTGGTGGGGGAAAGGAGCACTTTCTCCATCTGGTTCCTCACTCGTCTCCCCAAAACAGTCATTCTACTTTCATTTTAGAAGAAGCCCCAAGCTTCACCTCTTAGCATCCAGTTCCTGCCTCTGCTTTCCGAGACCCCCCACCCTGCTCCCTGGCCCCATAGCCCCCTCTCCCCCGACAAGCCTCTCCACTGCAGCTGAGCCCTTGCCCTGAAGCTGGGGGAGTCTGAATCCTGCCTCCACCATTTGCAAGCTGTGTGACCTTTGTTAAGTGTCTTAACCTCTCTGAGCCTCTGTTTCCTCATGTGCGTAATGGGGATGGCCTGGTAACGCTGTTATGAGGGATAAGAGGGACAAATGCACAAACCCCAGAAAACATCTGTCCAGTGTCTGTGATGAAGGATGCGCTCCACAAATAGCCGCTTTCCAAGTAAAATGAAAACCGAAAAGTCACCGGCCAGCCACATAACCCTGCCCAAGGCCTCGAAGGTCCTCCTGCCTTGTTCTTCTGATACACACTGCCCCATTTCACATAAAACTGCCTTGACACTTTGTACTGGTTTGAATAGTGTCCCCCCAATATCATGTCCTCCCAGCACCTCAGAAGGTGACCTTATTTGGAAATGAGTCCTTTGCGGATATAATTAGTTAAGATGAGGTCATGCTGGAGTAGGGTGGGCCCTGAATCCAATGTGACTGGTGAATTTATAGGAAAAGGAGAAGACACACAGAGACACACAGGAAACAAGACCACGTGAAGACACAATGAGACGGTGAGACCCATCTCCAGGCCGAGGGATGACAACGATCGCCGGCCACCAGCAAGTGCCAGCCAGGTGCGAGACCTGGGACAGACTCTCCCCTGGAGCCTTCAGAAGGAACCACCCCACACCACACCTTGATCTTGGACTTCCAGCCCCCAGAACTGTGTGAGGATAGATTCTTGTTGTTTAAAGTCACACGGCTGGTGGTCACGTGTCGTGGCAGCCCTAGGAAGCCAACAGAAGCCTCAACAGGACGGGTTTCCCGGGACAGGGGAGGGTGGCCCGGCCAGGCCCGCCCCCCAGGGACGGGGACTCACTTCTCCCGGAAGGTCTCCTTCTCCTGCTCGCTCCACAAGTTCATGACCTGGCGGTCTTTGTACACCTTCATGGGGTCGTCCATGAGCCCGTTCATGTTGATGAACTTGATTCGCTGCTGGTCGGCGTCGTACAGCATCGGTGGGATCACGGCCAGCTGGCGCATCTGCTTCTCCAGGTTCTGGAGGGAAATGGAGATGGCAGAGGGCTCCGGTTGGAAAGCACAAGACAGCGGGGACAGGGTGGGGAGGGGGAGGGGTGCTTGCGCCAGCACCGGGGACCCAGGTGAAGAGCAGAGGGTAGGGATATTCCGGGCAAGACAGGAGAAACGCAAAACCAGAGAGAAAGCGGATGATGAGTTAAAAAATAATAATAGCCCGTGCAGGGGAAGGGAGAATTTAAAGGCGGCCCCAGAGAGGTTTATGGTGGGCAGGGCTGTTAAATTAAATGCAGAGAGCAGCAGCCACCTTATCTGCAGAAAGAGGGGAGCAATGAATCTTCCGTTTGGAAACGCAAGTGCTATAAAATACCGCAAGAAAGAAGTGCAGCCCAGCTGGGCCGGACTAGCTCAGGAGACGGGGCCTGGCCCTCCAGCTGCAGAGGGCACGCGGGGTGGGGGTGGGGGGCTGCCTTGCTCTGGGGGGGCCCGGTGAGGCTGCAGAACCATTTCCTCGCCCGCCACCCACCCCCAGTCCTGGATGCAGCTCCTTCAAGCGTGCCCACTGGGGACCAAGCCTGCCCAGCCCCGTGCTCAGCAGGAGTCGGGCGGGCTCGCTCCTAATGCATCAGGATGGCTATTAAGAGGCTCTGAGCCGCCACTCAGCTGGACTCATTTCCCCAAATCTCTGCAGCCAGCCCATTACTGGCGATTAATTACCCATCTCCGGAGGCAGGCGAGGGTCCAGCCCGGCCAAGGTCAGCCGGTTCAAAGGCTCCGCTGCCCAACTTCCCACATCCAGGCTCTCCATTCAGAGCTGGGGATTCCCAACAGGGGCAGGGAAGCGCAGCGGGGGCAGGGCCCTGACCCTCGGCTGAGATGGGCCCCCCACAGAGGCCTGACCCTCCCTGGCACTCGAGCAGCTGTCCAGCACCTTCACCTCCCCCATCTCCTCGGCTGCCCGGGATACACAGCACTGGCAGAGCCCAGGCAGGGTTTCTCCTGGCAGGAACCTCACCCCTGCTCTGCTGCCTCTCCCCAACCGACTACCGCAAGCTCCCCCCAGATGGAGAGCATCGTTCCCGCCCAGTTCCCTCCTTCCCACCCTCCCAGGGAACCTCAGGTCAGCCTGGGCTGGGTGGGGTGAAGTTTCTGCCCTGAATTCCCTTTCCAACCATCACCCGCGAAAGCTGGTCCCTCAGCATCCCTGGGGACGCTGGCGGCTGCATTCTTGTGCGGCCAGGACCTGGGGAAGTGGGCCTCCGGGATGGGGGCCGGGGTGGGTGGGAGGGGGACACTGAACCAGCTGGGATGCCAGGCGCCCTGCCGGCATCAGGCAGGGAACACACGGGAAAGGGCCGCCCTCCTCTTGTTCCCACGTGCCCCTGTGGGACGTGTACGTGGCCACAGCATCGGCGGGACAGGAGCTCGAGCGAACCCACAGGTGTGAGGACAAAGGTTTTCCAAGCTCTGCTTTCTGCAGACTGGAGGGTGTTCAAAACGGGGGCACAGCACGTGAAGTTTTAAAACGAACGCTCTTTTTTAACGGCCAGAGAGTCTGAACTACCTGCATCAGACTCACCTGAACAGCCTGGTGAAAATGCAGATTCCTGAGCTCCGCCCCAGATTGGCTAAATCAGAACTCCTGGGGCAGGGCCCTAGGGAACTGCAACTCAAGCCGGACTCCCCCTCCCCAGGACTCTTAAGTCTGTCCGAAGTGAGAATCAGTGGCCTAAGCAGTGCCACCCGATAGAATGTTCTGCAACGATGCAGGTGTTTACTGCCTGCTCTGTCCAACATGGGGCCACTAACCACATGTGGCTTCTGAGCAACTGAAATGCGACTGGTGCCACAGAGGAACGGAATTTTTAATTTTATTTCATTTGTGTTAATTTCCATTTAAATAGCCACGTGCAGCTAGAGATGACTGCGCTGAGCTGGAGCCGCAGTGCCTCCCATCTGGACAAAAGTTCTGCCTGGACACAAGGCCCCGGGGAGGAAGAATGTGGCCCCTCCTCTTGTGACGCTGCTTCTTGTCTACTGTGATGTTGGGAACATGGGGGGGGTGGGGCGGGGGGACTGGCACATTAGATGCTTGACCGACAAGACTTGGGAGGGGACAGGCCAGCACCAGCCCTGCCCCAGAAGCAAACGCCTCCTCTTTCTGCTTCCTGGTCACCTCTGGGCTCTGGTGACCACAGCCAGGGTCACCTGGCTGATACAAGGTCATCTGGGAACTCCTGACAGAAGGTCCCTGGCTTGGCGAACAGCTGGTGAGATGGGAATCCCCCTCTGCCCCCAGTTCTGGGCACGGGGAGGCTGACCTAGAAACCACAGCTCTCAGGCCCTCGTGCCCTCTGGCTTCTGGTCAGGCCCAACCAATGGGAAGCACTGAAAGTAGACGGGGGCGGGGCTGGGGAGTGAGAGGCGGGGTACTTATCTCCTGTTTCCTCCCTGCCGTGGCATCATGGATGGGGCCCTTCCTGGCCCTGTCCTACCAGGGGGCCTCCTCTCCTCCACAGCCCCAGGAAGGCCCCTCTCCCTGCTTGTCCTTCAGGCTGGGGATGGGCAATGTCTACTCCCCTGGTGCCCCACTGTCCCACCTTGCCTCTGCCCACACTTCAGTAACAAGCCCCTTGATTTCAAGCATCCAGGTGAATTCTGCTTCCCGCTGGGAGCTTCTCCACGCGCAGGGGGCACAGCGGGTGGAGCCGAGGTCAGGGTCAAGGCCGTGGACTTACCTCCTGCTCCGAGAGGCCGTCGATGATCTCGGACACCTCGTGCTCGCTGCGGGCGGCTGACATGGAGAGCCCGCTGCCCCGCTGGCCCACCCTGCTGGAGACCAAAGGGACACGCTCAGGATCGACCCCTCGGCAGCTAGGGACACGCGGCCGGCACAGCGGCACAGACCCGAGCCCACAGATTCCCCAGAGGCGGCGTGTGGGCAGTGAGGAGGGGCCAGGCCTCACACCCACAGAGACAGCCCCGAGCCCAGGGGTCCAGGGGAGGGCATGGAGCCCCCAGACTCACCCAGAAATGCCAGAACCCTTTTTCTCTCCTAAGATGCCCACCAAAAGGCCAGCCACACAGACCCACAGACAAAGCCCAGCTCTGCCTCTTCGGACCTGTCCCTCAATGTCTCCCCTGTACCACGGGGATAAGGTGGCACGTGGCTCCCAGGACTGGAGGAGGCATTCGGTGAGATACGCACCGTGAGTGTCCAGTGAAGAGTGAAATCCAGCATCCCTGCTCGTGGCCCACCACCTTATCTGTGTGACAACAGATGTCACGGCCGCATGTCACCGAGCACCTACTCTGCGCTGGGCACTCCTACGCAGGATCCCACCCCATCCTCACGGCCACCACGTGAGACCAGCATCCTTCTCCTGTGATCCACACCAGGGATCTCAAACTCAGCTGCCTTCAGGGGCCGCATAAATGAACGAAGCTGGGAGGGTACCAGCCTGTGGCACACCGGAAGGAGAACTCACTCCACCAAAATGGATTTAAGCTTCTTTCCATTAAGTATTAAGGCTGGGCAGGCACCAAGGGACACATCCAAGGGCTTGATGCGGCCCCTGGGCTGCCCGTTTGAGATGCTGCTGTGCTTTCTGTTTCACGCCTGCCAGGGCGCCTCTGTGAACAGTGCCTCGAGCTGACCCAGGCCGTGGGAAGCAGGAAAGGAGGGAGGGAGGGGGGAGGAGGGAGGGGGGAGGAGGGAGGGGGAGGGGGAGGGGAGGGGGAGGGGAGGGGGAGGGGAGGGGAGGGGAGGGGGAGGGGAGGGGAGGGAGGGGGAGGACAGGGGGGAGGGGTGGGCCCGGCCCCCCGCCGCTCACCTCTGCATGCGCTCCTGCAGCTCCCGCTGCTTGCGGATCTCGGGGAACTGCTTCTCGTAGTACTCGCGCACCTTGCTCTCCTTGGCCCGCCGCCGGGGGTTGTTCTCAATGCGCTCCACCTTCTTCTCCCAGGCCTCCATGAGCTGGTCATAGCGCTGGCAGAACTTCTGCTCCTGGGGGCATGCGGGGGAGCCCTGCGGCAGCCGTTCCTCCCGCATCCGACACCCAGCCCCTCCCCGGCTCCCCGCTCGCCGTGTGCCCGGGCACACGTGGGCAGACACGCGATCACACGCGGGCACGTGGGCAGACCCAGGCACGTGGGCAGACACGCGATCACGCAGAGACCTGAGCAGACCCAGGCCAACCCGGGCCCCTGAAGAAAACCCACAGGCTGCCCTAAGGACCCGGCCGCCTCGCTCCCTGGGGAATGGGCCACCCCCTGCCGGCCTCCCTCCAGAAAGGCCTCGTGCTTCCAGCCACATGTGGCTGTGGAGTTTAAATCAGGTAAAATTAAGTAACATTTAAATTCAGGTCTCTGGTCCCTATGCCACATTTCTAATGCTAGTAGCCATGTGAGGCCAGGGCTACCACCCATAGTGGGCAGTGCACACAGACCATTTCACTCATTGTCAGTTGCGTCGGACGGGGCAGCTCTGGGGTGTCCATCAGGCCCGGGACAGCCGCATGGAAAACATTCTCTTTCTGAATAGCTCCTCATCCCCCGGGCTCAGGCCAGCCATGCTCCCCACACCCAAGGACTGGGTGTGAAGACTCAAGCTGCCGCCATCCAAGACAAGGAAGTCCCTCTCCAAGTCTAACCACAGTGCTTCCTGCTGTATGTCCTTCCTTAGAGAAAAGACCCCGGCCCGGCCCAGAGTGTAGCTGCCTGGCTTCCGAGTCTCCAAGGTGACCCGGACCTCAAGCAGGCAGGGAGCATCTGGCTGTCCGTGAGACCCGATCTCCCCGTCTCTAACAGCTGCCGTGGACAGATGGCATGGTCTGGGAGTCCCGCTTGAATGCCTCCTCGACACTTCAGCATAATCAGAAAACCCGTCTCTGGTCCTCGTGCCCAGACACCCCTCCCCATCCTGAATTTCAGCTTCTGACCAAGGCAGCTTGTGACCTTGGTCCTCAACAAACCCAGCGGCGTGATGGTCCCCAAGTGGCCGTCAGGCCAGCTTTGAGGAGCAGAACTTGACCTCCAGCTCCCGGGGGTTCCCCAGGTATGTGGGCTGCCCCAAGAACCCTTGGGAGGTCAAGTTCCAGTAGAGACAATAGCCACACATGTTCGTGGCAAGGTGCCGAGAACAGCACCCCTGAGGGTGAGAACGGGCATGAAGGAAACCCAGCCCAGCCCACCATCAGAGCAGGGGACCCTCCCCACGCTCTCAGCCCTGCCAGAGAGGCCTCGATCTGATGGGTGAGAGTGAGAAAATATGTCAGAAGGGGAAAAGGCGAGAACATGTTCACCAAAAACCAGCAGAGGAAAAGAATGCAGTTACCCGTGAAGATAGGCAAGAAACCCGCAGGGCCACCAACCAGCTGCCCAGTGGAAGGGCGAGCAGGGCGGCCAGCAAGACGCCCCAGCCCTGCCTGGGGCCCTCGTGGAGCAAGGGACAGGAACAGCTGTGCAGGCACCCGCAGCCACACTGCCCAGCCCCGAGCACCACACGCAAAGATGTGAGCAGCTCCTGAGGACTGTCCAGGATGAGGAAGTCCCCCTCCACGTCTAACCACAGTGCCACCTGCTGTGGCCTGTGCACTGGAGGTGCTGTCCGTCCACTGAGGGCCGAGGGCACGGGGCGCCTCGGGACAGAACACAGCAGTGGCTGCGGCCCTTCCCTGGGGCAGCAATGACCCTGCCAGGGGGTGTCCACATAGCGGCCCTGCTGGCCAGGGAAGAAAGCAGGTCACACACTCACATACACACATGCACACACTCACACATAACACATGCACACTCCCTTACACATACATGCACTCGCGTGGACAAATACATACACTTACATTCTCACACTTACAATACACACTCACACCCACACCCTCACTCATAAACTCACATACACACATTCTCACAGTCACACTCACGCCTCAGAGGCTGAAGCGCTGCTGAGCTAGTCCGCCGGGTGCCAGGAGGAAGAATCTGCAGAGGAGAAGGAGGATGGCCCCTGCGAGCACAGTCTGTGTGTGTTACGGAAACAGGTCCCCCTCAGCGGGAATTCTTCTTCGTAGCCCCATCATCACCGTCAGCATCACCATCGTCATCGTCACCATCAGCATCGCCGCTGACACTAGCTAAGCGCCACTGTGTCACATGCCAGGCACAGAGCTGAGTCCTTCCCGCGACTGACTCTCCCAAACAACAAAAGGCCATGACCGCCATCCCCTCTGTAGAGGCAGGAGCTCAGAGCTCAGGGCCGTCAGCCCGGGATCACACAATTAGGGACGGGAGGTCAGGATCCTGATGGTTGTTCTGATAAAGTCCAGTACGTCTACTTTTCCTTTTGCTGCTCATGCTTTTGGTGTCAAACCCAAGATCCGCTGCCCAATCCAAGGTCGTGAAGATTCACCCCTATGGGTTTTCTTTTAGGAGTTGTACAGCTTTAGCTCTTGCATTTACGTCTTTGATTCATTTTGAGTTACTGTTTGTGTTAATTCTGTGAGGTGGGATCCAACTCCATTCCTGTGAGTGTGGCAGTCCTATTGTCCCAGCACCATTTGTTGAAAGAGACGGTCCTGTCTCATTGACTGGACATGGCCACCTGTCAAAAATCCAGCATCCACCGATGTGAGGGCCTGTTTCTGGCCTCTCTATTCTGTTCCATTGGTCTCCATGTCTGTCCTTAGGCTAGAACCATGCTGTTTTGATTATTGTAGCTTTGTGAGATGTTTTGAAATCAGCAAGTGACTCTTCCAACCTGGTTGTTCTTTTTCAAGATTGTTTTGTCTATTTGGGGTCCCCATGAATTTTAGGGTCAGCTTGCAGCTGACGGTTCTGAGCACCCACTGCAGTCCGGGCATTGCTGTGAGCACACTGCTTGCAGCCTTTCACTCAGTGGCCTGATGAGGTGCGTGTTACTATAATCCCCACCAAACAGAACAGGAACCTGAGACCAGGAATTAAATGATTTGCCCCGGTCACCGAGCAGGGCCAGGATTTGAACCCCTCCTACCCCGCCAAGTGTGTCAGGATGGAGCTCTACACTCAGGGAAACAATGAGAGATGGGGTGACCAGGAGGTACCCCCAAAACTGAGGAAGAAAGCCTCAGGCCGACGGACAGAGCACAAGGAGGGAAGTGTTAGGGAGGTGGTTGGAGCTGACGGGCCAGGGGAACTGGCCTCTGTGGTCACCTGGTGACCTGGCGTCCTCCAGACCCCCAGGGAGCCTGCAGCCTCATGCAAAGGCCTTCTGCTGGGCTCAGCGGCCCAGGCACCACAGACTTGGAGAATGCTCCCCTGCTGGCTGTCCTGCATGTTCAGCGATGTGTGATGGTGACGAGGTCGAGCTCTCCCAGCCCCTGTCCTGCTGCCTGTAACTCAGGCTGCAGAAGCAAGTCACGGATGCCGGGGCAGGTCAGGAAAAAGCCCAGAAGTGAAAAATAAGAGGTGTGAGGGATATGAGAGGAGTGAGCAAAACTTTAGCCGTCTCTAAAAAAGAAATAGATAAAAAAGGAAAGTGGGGACAAGCCAGGAGAAAGAGAAAAGGCAGACTATGCTGAAAATATGCCAGTGCCCACTGTAGTGGGTTCAATGGTGACACCGCCCCCAAAAGATGTGCCGCATCCTAACCCCCAGGTTCGGGGTTTGAATCTTCAAATGTGACCTTATTTGAAAAAACGTGTTTTCAGATGCCATTAAGGATCTTGAGATGAGGTCATCCTGGATTAGGGTGACCTCTAGATCCAGTGACAGGCGTCCGTGTGAGAGAAGAGAGGGGAAAGGCCAGCTGAGGATGTAGGCAGAGATGGGAGTCATGTGGCCTGGAGCCACCAGGAGCTGCAAGAGGCAGGGAGGAGCTTCCCCTAGCACCTCTGGAGGGAGCACAGCCCGGCTCCCATCTTGATCTTGAACTTCTGGCCTCTAGAGCCAGAAGTGAGAGGATACATTTCTGTTGTTTTAAGGCGCCTAGTTTGTGGTCACTTGTTACAGCAGCCCCAGGAAATGAATACACCCACCGTCCAGGCCGAGCTCAGCCCCTGACTAGCCCATCCTGCCAGGCCATCAGTCACACACACTCCCCCCGCCAGGCACTGCGCTAACCCTTCCTGCAGCCCCACCATGACCCCATTTCACAGATGAGGAAAAGTGAGGCTTAGGGCAAGACGGCTGTCCCAAGATCACTCACAGAGGGTATGGTGGGTAGGGTTTGAATCTGCGCACCTCAGCGGCTTCAGGGGGCGCGGGGAGGGCGAGCTCAGCTTCCCAGGGGAGAGCAGGGCAGGCCTAGTGGAGGCTCCTGCTGGGGTTGGGCGCCCCTCTGGGGCAAGAGCCTCAGCTCTCTGGGCAGAGCAGGAGCGTAGGGCAGCGTGGGTCCCAGGAACCTCTAAGGAGTGAGGGCCCCACAGAAGGGGACCTGACTGACATGGGGGGTGGTGGGGGGGGCGGGGAGCATGCAGATCTGAGGGGGCCCGTCTTGGCCAAGCGCCCTCCCAGTCCTTGCTGATGACGACGCATGGGGCTTTGGGTTCATTTATATAAGAAGAATGAGATCATTCCAGACGCCCTCCCGTTGCAGCTTCTGTGGTTTAGGAACTCGTTTTCACAAGGGCCTCTCTTAA
This sequence comes from Pseudorca crassidens, assembly GCF_039906515.1. Classification (NCBI taxonomy): domain Eukaryota; kingdom Metazoa; phylum Chordata; class Mammalia; order Artiodactyla; family Delphinidae; genus Pseudorca; species Pseudorca crassidens. Next base: position 86,355,573 of record NC_090307.1, read on the forward strand.
GATGGGCTCAGCTTGACCACAAAGCGAACCCAGAATTTCTCAGAAGTCTCTCCAGTTCCTCTATCTTTAAATAAGCCCATTTCCCCTCCATCCCCTCAAGGGACCCCTCCCGAGGAGCCCTGGGAGATTTCCAACTTACACCCACCCAACTCCACCCCCCAGCAGCCACTGGGATCCTTTCAAAATGTAAATCAGATCTCCTTCTTCCAGCCCCAAAGGAACCCCACCCCTGGGCAGGACTACAGGGGAAAAGCTGTGAATCAGGAAACGCTGTGAATCGTTAGGTGTGATAAAGAGAGAATTTCCTTCCTCCAGGAAGTGTTCCAGGTGAGGGTCTGGGTGTCTGCACCTACGTCCTAACAGCTCAACACAAAAACATTCATACTTACACACGCACACGCACACACACACAAAGCGAATATAAAGAAATGTTAACCATGATGGATTCTTACACACACACACACACACACACACACACACACACACACACACACACACACACAGCGAATATAAAGAAATGTTAACCATGATGGATTCCAGATAGCGGGCTTATAGGTGTTCACTGTTACTCTTCTGTCAGATTTCCTGTATCACTGTCAAATTTTCCGAATAACTAAAAATTCTTAAAGATTTTGTATTCTTTATTAAGAATACATCAAGAATAAGTGTCCCACTGTGTTTAGAGTAAAATCTAGACATTCCATTTCCAGGTGACCTGGCGCCCATGATTTTCGACCCCAGCCCCCCACGCGTGCCCTGTACTTCAGGCTTGCCTGCTACGTGCTGTCCTGTGCTGCCCCCCAGGCCGGTTCCTGCCTCAAGGCCTCTGCACTTGCTGCGCCCTCTCCTTGACACTCACACCCCCACATATTCACACGGGTGGTCCCTTCTGGTCATTCCTCTCTCAGTACCGTGGTCAGATATCCAGGCTGTCCCCAACCCCATCCCTCTGCACGGCACTTATCACTGCGTCTCCTCCACTCAGGCGCACAGCACGTGCTCAGTAAATATCTCTTAACTCAATGAATGAGATGGGATGCCCCGTTTCATGAACCCCATCTATCCAGCCAGGCGCCTCTGGTCACCATCCAGTCAATGTGGGAGTCTGAGGAGGTTGGAAAGAAAAGGGAAGCCCACCACTTCTCACCCCGTGGGGCCCTGGGGTCTAGGGCGCTGCCCAACCAGCTTCCCAGTCGCCCAGCATGTGGGCCAGAAATGTATCCCTTCTCCAAGGGCCCAGCCGAGGTCTAAGGCCAGAGCAGGGTGCGTTCAGAAACTGGTTCAGAGGGACCGAGGCCCTCAAGTGGTGAAATCAGAGCTTTTGTGAGATGGTCTGAGAAAGAGCAGCTCTGTCTCTGGCCCTAGAAGGACTCAAACCTGCTGTCGAAATTCAGGTCCCAAAGGAAAACCAGCTAGTCAATGTCCTAATATGCAGACTTGAAGAAAAACGGCATAGAAATGAAGGTGCAACCTGATCAAACCACTCCTGAACTCCACTCAGTGGACTTCATCAGCTACACAAACTCCTTTACTGTTTAAGCCCATCTGAGCCATTGCTTCTTCCTCTCACAGCTGAAAGAATACTAATGGGTAACTCCCCCTCCATCACTCAGCCCTAACCTCACCCAGTGAATCGGTGACGTAAACGCCCACCCTAAACCACAACAAAAGGTGTCCTTTCACATGTGCTCCCCCTGCCCTGGGCACGCCTCCCAGCTGAGACGGCAGAGTGTGCGGTGGGATGCAGGAGTCCGTACCACTTTCTAAGCAAGGGGGGCCTCACTGCTTCTCTGGGCCCGGATTTTCCCGAGCCCGGAATGGGCACAGCGGGCTGGGCAAAGCTCATTTCTCAGGGAGCGCCCTGCAGTCACTGCCACCCAGCACACAGCCCACACCAGTCTTCCACCTCTGCCAACAAACTTCTCTCTTTCTGCCTAAAATAGCCACAGTAGGGCCTATGACAAGGAACCAATTTTCCCGGCCAAGATTTTGCTTTCTCCCCTTCCAGGCTGGAAAAGGAGGGGCACAGTTCCCAGCCTCCCCACCCACTCACACCCCAGCTTCCTTGAGGCAGCCGAGCCCTGAGCCCCCGGCTTCACGGAAGCAGCTGCTGTCTTTTCCCATTTCTCTCACTGCCCTTGGCTTTTCTTCACACCCTGGACACGCAGGAATGAGCTGCAGAACCCAGGGATCCCGGTGGGTGTGGCCTGAGTGGCCTGGACGGTCTCGGCTCTCAAGGAAGCCTGGTCCGTGGAGGGGAGGGGGCAGCAGAAGAGATCCCAGGGGTGGGGGACGAGGTGACGACTTACCCATTGTTTCCGGGCGTGATTCCTCCTCTTGAAGTACAAGATTAACTTTTTCCGCATCGCCTGGTTTCTAAGGAGGATGGAAATAGCCAACCGGGCAGGTCAGAAATGCAGGCTTTCAGGAATTCCGTCCCTTGCTGAAGTTTGCCCCTACTTGCCCCTATGGGCTCCCGGTGAGCTAAGGCACATCCGTAGCCCCCCCAGGGTGACCCACGAACTGCCAATGTGTGTCCCTCCCCCGTCACCTACAAGGTGTCCCCACCCACACCTGGGCTGAGCGTGGCCTGCAGAAAAGGGGGTTCCAAAGGGGGTCGAGGTCTTCCTGCCCTCCCCGGAGCTGCCATCACCCCTACACGCACCCAGGCTCCCCTCTCCCGTCAGCCGCACCTGCCACGGGAAACTGGCCACAGAGAAACTGCCACAGCCTTAGAAACGCAGGCCGGGGAGACCAAGCCCCCGAGACCTGCAGCTGCACAGAGGCAGGGTCTTGGGGTCTGGCCTCTGTGACCCCAAGCCACCTCCAACCAAGCCCCTGCTGTGTCCCCCTGGGGTGGGGGTGACATGGACAAGCCAGCGACAGGCTGGTGGGAGCCAGCACGCAGGAAGCCCAGGAAGCACCTGAGGGGTCTCATGCCTCGGCTCAGGGAAGCCAGACCCCTCTCGCCATCAAAGCCCTCAAACAAGGAGGCCACACACAGCACTGCGGGCTCAGAGGGCAGCCGGCGCTTCCCCGGGGAGATGCGGGCTGTTCAGAGAGAGAGAGAGGCAGGCACAGGAGAGAGACACCAAGACGAGGAATGAGGGAGAATAAAAAGACAGACAGACAGAGCTCCAGAGGAAGGCAGGGAGACAGAGGGAGAGGGAGCGACAGAGAGGTGGATGAGATCAGATCCCAAATGAGGACAGAGGGAGAGGGGCCTGGGGCCTGGCAGAGAGAGAGACAGAGAGAGAGACAGAGAGAGAGAGAGAAAGAGAGAGAGAGAGAGAGAGAGAGAGAACAGGCCGAAAGGCAGAGGAAGACAAGATTCAAAGAAAGGGGGGCGATGGACGAACAACAAGGCCCTGCTGTATAGCACAGGGAACTATATTCAATATCCTGTGATAAACCATAATGAATATTAAAAAGAATGTACATATATGTGTAACTGAATCACTTTGCTGTAGAGCAGTAATTAATACAATGTTGTAAACCAACTATACTTCAATAAAGTAAAAAACAAATTAAGGGGGATGGAGGCCCAGAAGGAGGCAGAGGGAGACTCAGAGATGCGGACCAATACGGAAGAGGATGGAAGACTCACCCCCAAGCACCCCCTTCCCCTCGGCCTTTTCCCCACAACTTCCGACGCATAGCAGCGTGTAGCAGCTGGGGCCTGCGGGGGTCACAGACGGGCCCCGGAGAGCCCACCAGGCCCATGAACTTGCTTGCCCCCCAGCCGGGTGTACAGCAAGATCAACTTTTCTGGGGAGGGGTCCCCCGACTTGCTCACATTCTCAGCCGCGTCCAAACTCTTACCAAAAGCTTACAAACTGATGACCGGGAGTCCCGCCCCGTCCAGCCTCCAGGAGGTGTGGCACCTGTGGGCCCCCAGGACCCCAACCTCAGGAAGAAGACAAAGAGGAGGACACTCCAGGCCCTGACGGACGAGGAAGAGCCCCCAACACACGCCTCCCGGGGGCTGAAGGGCCTGAAATCAACCTGCCCTGGGGACCCCGTGGGGAGTCGCTCTCTGCTCCCTCATCCCCCACAAACAGACACCACGGCCTCAGAGACCCACCTCCCAGCGGCTGTCGGGGTCTGCCAGCACACCTCGTCCCCGGGTGGACCAGGGTCCCCAGGCCTCGCAGTGATTTCCAGCAGGAGGTCGGCATCCCCACTACCTGGGCTCAAGTCGGAGATGCTGTTGGGCCCGCATGGTCCCTCTTCACCTGCGGACCCCAGCCAAGCTCAGCCCTGTCTCCACCCATCTCCTGACAAGGAAAGGCCACGCCCACTTCCAGGAGGGTCAGTGAGGGGACCCTCGGCTCCCTGGGTCATTCTGGTCTCGCCTCCCATGGGCCAGGCCTCCCGCCTCGAGGTCTCGTTACTTCACATCAGCCTCCCCCTCCCCAGCGGGACGGGCGCTGGGGGTCCTCAGTCACACAGGCTGAGACCACAACCCCTCATTCCACAGCAAGGTGTCTCTGAACAAATCTCAGATGGTCTCAGCCTCAGTTTCCTCATCCGAATAATGGGAGCAGTAGCATTGTGCTTTCATCTCCTCAGTCATTCAGCAAGCGTTTACTGAGCACCTACTATGCGCCGGGAACTGTTTTGGGCCCTGGGGACATAAAGGTGAACAAGACAAAGTCCCCAGCCCTCACGGAGGTGACGCCTAGAGGGGCCACACTGACCATAAGCAAGATAATCCTGGAGTCAGGAACTTATGTGGAGGGTGGGATAGTGACTGGGGGAGGGGAGGGTGTAGCTATTTTAGATTCCGGGGTGCAGAAAAGTCTCTCGGAGACGGCTGCGAGCTGATATCTTGATCACCAGGAGGACCCAGCTGTGGGGCGATCCAGGGGGAGATGCACTCCTGGCAGAAGGCACTGGGAGTGCAAAGGCCCTAAGGTGGGAACAAACTCAGAGCGTCTGAAGAACAGACAGAAGACCCATGTGGCTGGAGAGCACTGGGCAGGGACAGAGGGGAGCGACAGGAAGGAGGAGGACAGCTGAGAGGTTGGCAGGGCCGGCTGCACAGGGCCTTGTGGGTCGGGGCAATGGAGAGGGTTTGGACTTGGAGACGGCAGCTGAGAAGGCCAAGAAGCAATGACAGCCCAGAGCAATGAGCCCACTAGCGCCAAGGTCTTGGTGTCTCACCCCATTCTCCAATAAAAGGAGTCATTTCTCAGGACTTCCCTGGCAGTCTGGTGGTTAAGACTCCATGCTTCCAGTACAGGCAGCGTGGGTTCGATCCCTGGTCAGGGAACTGGGATCTCACATGCTGCACGTGCAGCACGGACAAAGGAAAACAAAAAAAAGAGCCATTTCTCCCTGGAGGAATGGCTGCATCCAGAGCTGCGGCAGGAAATATACAAGATGAGCCCAGAACATTTTTAAGTAAAGAAAGAGTTTCCGACGGCCAAAGCTGGAACAATTTAAGAGGCAAAATAAATAACGCTAGCACTAGATTATAGCCCGAAGAATAAAATAAATAACCACGCATCCACATGGATATAAATAAATGACCGAATAAATAAATAAAGGAGGGAGGAGGGACAAATGTGCCTTACAGAATTCCAATTAATAAACGGAGAAGGACTGAGGGAAGTTCAAAATCACTATTAGATACCACGGTGCTAATTACCGCAGGCTAGACCCTTGCATGAACGTGAAATCAGTCTGCAAAACTTTGAGGAGAGACAGGAAATTTGCACAGCCTCGAAGCATTTCCCCCAAACATTTACTAATCATTGTGGCAGTTTAACTTGTGCCCACAAATTCTTTGCTATTCCCCGTCCAGGAGGTGTAGCTGGACTCCCCTCCCCTTGACAGTAGGCTGGATGGTGACCTGCTTCTGAAGCACAGAGTAGGGACAGGAAAGACAGCAACTCAACGGTGGAGACACGGCTGACACCTCCCTGAGCAAGGGGGAAGGTCAACACCACCTGTAGTGACATAAACACCACCAGTCAGGGGTGTCGGGTGCTCCCGATACATCATGATGGGAAGGGCACCCCCTCACCTCTGTGGGACTCTTCCCCCAAATCCACAAGCCCAGCGTCCTCCGGAGAAGATATCAGACACACCCAAATTGTGGGACCTTCTGCAGAATCCCTGACCAGTCCTCTTCAAAAGGGTCGGGGTCAGGAAGATCGAGGAAGACATAGAAATGATCACAGAGTGGAGACCAAGGGGACATGAGGACGAAGTGCAAAGCAGGAACCTGGATCAGATCTTGGGCCAGAAAAAGGACATTAGTGGGAAAATCCAAAGGAAGCCTGTGGTTTAGCTAATAGGACTGTACCGCTGTCCCTTTCGTAGTTTTGATAAATGTACCTTGTTCGCGTCACATATTCGCATTGGGGGATGCTGGGTGGAGGGTACACGGGGAATTCTCAGTACGGTCCATGGGCTCCACGTCCCCAGATACGGGGCCGACTGCGCTGTGCCACTTTATATAAGGAACTTGAGCCTCGCGGATTCTGGTATCCACGGGGTTCCTGCAACCACCCCCCGTCACTGTACTACCTCGGCAATGCTCCTGTAAATCTAGCTCTTTTAAATTAGACTTAAAAAAAAAAAAAAAAAAAGAGGGACAAGACCTACGTTGAAATGCCATAGTGAGATCAAAGACAATTTACTTGAGAGCTAGCAGGGGGCTTGGTGTATGTTATGAATGGAAATGTGTCCCCCCACAAAAAAGATGCTGGGGTCCTGACCCCCCACCCCCAATACCTTAGAATGTGGCCGCATCAGGAAATCAGGTCATGACAGAGGTCATCAAGTTAGCATGAGGTCAACAGGGTGGCCCTGATCCCATATGCCTGGTGTCCTTATAAAAAGGAGCAATTTGGACAGAGAGGCAGATGCACACAGAGGGAAGATGACATGAAAAGACACAGTGAGAAGGCCACGTGAAGGCGGAGGACTGGAGTGAAGCGTCTACAGGCCAAGGACCGCCAAGGAAGCCAGCAGACACCAGAAGCTGGAGGACACACGGAAGAATCCTCCCCTAGCGTCTGCAAGAGATCAAGACCCTGCCGGTACCTGGATTCCCGACTTCTGGCCTCCAGAGCAGAGAGAAAATGAACTGTTCTAGTTTTTAGGCACCCAGGTGGTTGGGACAGGCTCTGGCAGCCCGAGGAAACTTGCACAGCCTGTAACAGCTTCGACAAGCACGGTGCTGTGACTTCGAGCTGAAGAGGCCTCGGTGAGAGCAAAGACTCGTGGGGGCAGAGGTGATGCACGGAGCCGCCTCTGTTCCCCACAGCTACCAGAGGGCACGAATTCTCCCTTTTGCTGATCCGGGTTTCCTTCCAAAGCAAGCACCGTGGCTGGCACCCAGAAGCATCCGCTTACTGCCAAAGAGGACAAATGTCAAGTCCACAGGTTGCAAATGGGCGCAGTGCACGGAGTGGAGCCAGCTCGTGAGACTGTTGTGTTTGGCCTGCGGCGCCTTCTAAAAAATCTGAATTTGTTGCCAGTATTGAAAATCAGAAGCTGCTGCATAAAAAGCTCAACATAAAGCTTCTCTTTAAAAAAAAATCAGGCAGCCTGGCCACGCTCCCTCGTGGCTACAGACGAGGAACTAAGAACTAACTGTCCCTTTAAAAGCGTGAGGAGCTCACCACTCACCCCAGGCTTCACCACTCCCTACCGCCTCCCACCAGCCCTTTCCCCTCTGACTTTGTTCCCGCCCTGGAGGCATGCATCTGCGTGGTTCGCAAGCCCCTAGACATCTGGTTTGGGGTGACCACTTGTCCAACATTCTTCTGGCAAACACTTTTTGAGTGTTTATTTTGTTCCAAGAAGTGTTTAGGTATTGCAGCTGCTAATGGCATACTGCAGACAAATCTTCTCTGCTGAGATTTTGTCCAAAATTAGGGAACAGAGTCCAGAGGGCTCTGGAAGGACCGACAGACCAGCAATGTGATGAGTTTGCCGGTGGAGGCATTTATAGGGTGCAAAGGATATCTCAATCTCCTGGAGAAGGCAGGGTTTAAAAAAGCACAGCCTGTCAAGACATACGGGCCTTGTCGGCTGACACTGGACTAGGGGGAGAAACGGGAACCAGGAAGGAGGAAAAAGGAGTTGGAAAGTCTGTGGACGTTCAAGGAGAGTCTGGCCAGGCCCTGGGTGGGACTGGCCCTGGGGTCTATGGAGTTCTGAAAAAGGAAAGTGTGGGGGCAATCAGGGGAGGCTTCCTGGAGGAGGAGAGGTTTGAGATGAAGCTTGGGAGAAGTAAAGGAATGGGGTGGGCAGAGGGAAATGAGGAGAATACTGGGTTCCGGGGGAATAAGGGTGACAGTGAATTTGAAGGGAGTGAGGAGGGGCGTTCAGGGAGAGCCAGACCCCTGACTGTGGGGGAAGCAGCCCATGCAGGGCCCTGAATGCTTTGGGAAAAGCCTGTCAGACTGGGGTGACTGATGGTCCAAAACATGCTTACTAGGGGCCAAGCACTTTTCTCATGCAAGATGACTCCAAGGAGACCAACTTACTGACAAGCTAAGTGATGTGACTTGCCCGAGGTCACCGGGAGTCCGGACTGCAGACCCAGGAGAGGGAAGCAGGGTGCGTGCGCAGATTGGGCTGGTCTAGGAGTTTGGCTGTGAGGCCCTGGGGAAGTTACTTAACATCTCTGAACCTCCAGAGCAAGACCACAAGGACCTGTTAACAGTAACCTGGGTCCTGAGCACCCTTTCCACCTGCACGGCCCCAGGGCATCAGCCAGCCCTCAGCGAGGGCTGAGGAGGGGAAAAATCAGTCTGAAGACAAGAAAATTGGGAAGGAAGAGCTACCAGGAGCTAGCAGGCTTCCAGGCCCCGAGGGGAGGAGAGGACACCAGGTGAAGGGGTGGCCATAGCAGAACACACAGGAGCCTCAACCATCACCGTTGCCTCAATCCCATGCCCTTTCACCGAATCACCTGTGGGCTCCCCAACCCAGTGAATTCATCTCCGAGCTCTCCCGGCAGGTCCGGCCTGCAGAGAGGAGGCCAGTCCCTCCACGGAGCACGGGCTGATGCGGCTCTGGGGTTGCCCCCGCCCCCATCTCCTGCCCTTTCCCCTGCTTCCCAAAGCCTGGGAGGTCTGAGGAGTCAGTCCCGAGGCCTGGGGCTAAGACCCCACAGTGAGTCACCCGCCTCCCCCGTCCCCGACCCCGCCGGGAGCAGGGGTGGCCATCCCCACACCTCCCGAAGAGGCAGGTGGCAGAGGACAGCAGTTGAGGTGGGTACAGGTGACTTCAACACATCCGCAATTGCCAGTTCAGCAGGAAGTCAAGCGTGAAATTAACTTTAACTCCACGGCCCCAGCGCGCAAACACTGAGAAATTAAAGTGACAGGGCAAGGTCCCTTGGGGAGGGGATAACCTTCCACCTGGCGGCAATTACAGCAGCCGAAGAGAGGCTGGGAGGCCCGGCTGGGGTGACCTGGTGAAGCGCTGCATCCTGAGAAGCAGCCCCAGCCTGATCTGTCTTCTTGTCCTTATCAAGCTGTCTTTCTATCACGGGCGTATTTATTTATGGTCCGTCTGCAGCACCAGAATGGCGGGCCTCATCCACTGCTGTCTCCCCAGGACCCAAACAGCGGCTGGTACAGAGCAGGTGCTCATAAATATTTGAATATTTGAATGAATGACTGAGGGATAACTCTTGGTCTCTGTTGATAAAGTAAAAAGAACAAAAATCACAGAACACTTCCTACACGCCCGACACCGAGCTCAGCACTTCAGGGATGGTAATTCATTGAATCTTCAGCAACCCATCTCACAGATGGGGCAACCAAGGCACTGGTAGTAAGTGACCAGCCACACGAGCCAGATGCTTGGGGCTCTCAACACGCCCCTGGCCCATCGGCTCCCCAAAATCCAATCCAATCACTTCTCAGCATAAACGTCATCGTTGGCCTCCCTTCGCACAGATGATAAAACCCAAACGCCTCACCAGCTCTGGGAGATCTGGCTGGCACCTTCCTCTCCCTCACCTACCCCCTTGGGACATACCCGCCTGCTCCGTCCAGCCCCAGGGCCTTTGCACTGCCTCTTCTACCTGCCTGGGGGGACTACACTTCCAGCTGCTGCACAGTCCCCGAAGGTTCCCTCAACTGTTAGGTCCTGCCCTGATCTCCCTGGCTAAAGTCCCCCCTTACTTTCTCTCCCATCACCCTGTTTGCCATCTTCACAGCACTTTTTAAAGTACATGACTGCACTGACTCAATGATGACCACACTGAAATTAAAATTACAGAAGTGATTAGGATTTCAGAGGCCAACTATGAAAAAAAATTAAAGTTCTAAGAAGAAATCAGTTCAAATAACTTGCTTACAAATACATTTTTCTAACATCAAGCTGACCACTTACAACAGGAAAAATCTTAAAATTATTTACCTCTATGTTTTACACTTAAACATCTGTTCATCTGTGACTTAGATTTGGAACAAATTTCACTAGGCGGTTACTTACAGCCAAAATGCACTCTAGGAGACCAGAGCCATCCTCCGAGGAAGATTATGGGATATAAAAATAGGGCGTTGGTTCAGTAAGCTTAGAGTTGTATTCTACTTGGAGATGTAACGGTACCTTGTTTGCTAGTATTATTTGTAGGGATACCTTTTTCCTTTGCTGTTTGGACTCTATGGCTGTTTTCATAGCCTGAAATCATCCACATTATTCGGCTTAAAACATTACTCATTTTTAGTTTAGTGAAAAAACTTATGTAAAAGTTTCAGTGTAATAATATTGCTATCAAAATTGTTATGCTGAAAGGAAAAATAAAACTAGGTATATTAAAGCATAAAGAGCTTAAGATAGCTATGTGACCCCAGTATTTTTTATTAGCTGACGTTTTCTTATTCACTTATTAACTCACTTGTTTTCTGTCTCCCCTGCTAGATAAAACTTAATGAAAGGATGGGTAACTTTGTCTTGTTCACAGCTGAATCCCCAGGTCCCTAGAACAGGGCCTGGCACATAGTAAGTGTAGTAAGTGTGTATTGAACGAGCGAATGTTCCCAGCAGGTTTGCCCAGATGAGAACACCTCACCCCCATCGCCTAAACCAGCTGTGACAGGCCCGAAAGGCCCCCTTGTCCTCACCTGACACCCATCTGGGCCTCCCCCACTCCCAGCAGTTGTCCCCACGATGAGGCAGGTCCCAGGAAGCTTATAAAGACTACGGTGGCCTGATTGGAAAATAAACCGTGTAAAGTTGAGACAGATTTGGTACCTGAGCGGCGAACACGCTCTAAGGCCAGACAAAAGCACAGGCCACAGGGGACACAGAAACCCTAGCACTACACCAGTGCTCCCAGTACAGGACACTCCGCAGCCCCTGCCAGCCACAGGCTGAGTGACGGCCGGCCATACAGGTGAGGCATCCTCGGCAGGTGCTCTCGAGACCAAATGGGCCGAGGACCTCGCTGTCAGCACGGGATTTTCTAGGTTCCTCCATCAGAGACTCGGGGGTGGGTGGCCGTGCTGGTCACCAGAGCCTAGACTAGTCACTCGAGTCCAGAAACTACAACAGAAGGGACCTCTGCAACAACTAGTCCAGAGCCAGGGAGTTTAAAACCATCGAGAGGTTTGCATGCCTCCAGGGATGGGGAGCTCACTGTTGCACGTACACCCTGCAGTTCCACCCCAAGGAAGCTCAGACAATCAGACCAAACTGGACTGCCCACTGGACCAGCTAAGCACCGCCCTCCTGAGGTCACACAAAAATGAACCTTGGGGGCTTCCCTGGTGGCGCAGTGGTTGAGAGTCCGCCTGCCGATGCAGGGGACGCGGGTTCGTGCCCCGGTCCGGGAAGATCCCACGTGCCGCGGAGCGGCTGGGCCCGTGAGCCATGGCTGCTGAGCCTGCGCGTCCGGAGCCCGTGCTCCGCAGCGGGAGAGGCCACAGCAGTGAGAGGCCCACGTACCGCAAAAAAAAAAAAAGGAACCTTGAACAGTTCAATGATTGTGATCCCAAAGGGTCTCTAAGCTAACAGTCCCGGAGTCCTCGCAGCCACACGTTCCTCAAGGGGCAGGACCCCTTTCACCTTCTGCGCTCCTGGTTAACGTGAGGTTATATCCCCTCCTCAGCCGCGGAGGCTACGCTCCCACTAATGCGTCCCGAGAAAAAAGCCCGCCCCCTCCGGCAGCCACGCCTCCAGTACCTGGCTCCCAGCTTAAACACACAAAGCCACTGGTCCCCAGCACAGTCCAGCTGTCCCTGCTCTGCCAGCTCAGCCCACACCAACTGTGGGGGGCAGTTCACTGATATCTTTTCGCTTCTAGCATCCATCTGGGAAAAGGCCCCGTCACTGGGATACGTCATATCGGCCCCTCCAAAGCCTCTGGGTCTGGATCAGTGCTCCCAGCTGCTCCACACTGGGCTGTGCCACAGATGGACACCCTGTGCAGACCATCGGGCAGTCGCAAATGTGCTTACATCAGAGGCCACACCGTGGGCCCCTGCTCGCTCCATGGCCGCCCCCGCCCGGCCACTTGCTCCTCCTCTAACAGCCCCCCTCCTCCACCTCTCCAGAGCTGTGCGTGCAGCTGGCCCGCCCTCCCCAAGCCCAGGTCTGTTCCCAGAGCTTCACGGGGCCACGCCCTCTGCCCCTCCCCTGGCCTCACAGGCCTCTCCATCCTAGGCCCGGAACTCTTGCCCAGGTCGCCCCCTTCCATCCCCTCCTCCAGCACCTGGCCCTGGCTGGGAGCCCGCTGGGAGCTGAGAACCCACATCCCACCCTAGGCCCCCACCCCGCTGTGCATCTGCACGGCTGCCCACGGGTACTCACATTTTGATGTTCTCATGATACTGCCTGGTGTCAGAGGGCTGGTTGTACAATGGCTGCAAGGAAAGAGACAGGGAGGCGCGTCGGAGCCGGGCCTGGGCTGTGGGCAGCCGGTGCGAGCTGGGCCGGCTACTACCCCACTGCAGAGCCCTGGGGCCCCTCAGCCGCAGCGCCCCAGGCCCTGGCACCAGGGAGCCATCCACTGGTGTGGGAACCAGCTGCCGGCAGGCATGAAACGGAACACGGGGACCCAGCCGTCAGCCCCGGCGAGGAACAGGCTGTAACGCTCTGGGCACAGCTGTGGGTACCAGGAGCCCTCACTGCAGTGGCTGCCGTGACTGCTCTGCAGGGCACGGGGCAGGGCTGGCCTGAGCGCCCAGGGACAAGCACACACATCCCAGGGAAGCTGAGATCAGCAATGGTCTTGAACGGGGAAGACTGCCAAGGCACCGTGAGATGCCCCGTCACCACCGCTGACCGGCAGAAGATAAAACAGCCGAAGAGTGCCAGGGCTTGGTGAAGACGTGAGGACACTGGAAGGCGTGCACATGGCCGATAGAAACGTACGCAGGTACACGTGTCCCGGAGATGTGAAAGGATGAAGATGCGTGTGCCCTACGACCCCCTTCCCCTACCGCGGAAGCCCTGGAAGCGGTCGGGCACCGTGTCCCGCCAGGAGATGGACGCCAGAATGCCCGGACCGCGTTGTTCATAACAGCAACGCATCAGAAGCAAGTTAAGTGTCCACCTCCAGAAAGAGGAAGAAATAAGTTAGGACGCGTTTACACCTCGAAGACTGCACAGCAGCGAGAAATGAATGAACTGGGTGCACACACAGCAACAAATCCGCAAATGGAAAGGAGGAAGTTGCTGCAGCATCTGCGATGGGGCAAGAGCTGAGCTCGATGTCGTGTTATCTCCCGGCTGGATGGCAGCGTTGCAGTTAGGGGCTGACCCCCGGGTTCGCATCCCGGCTCTGCCACTTTCCAGCTGTGTGTCTCTGGGTGAGCTACTCAAGCCATCTGTGCCCCAGGTTTTCATCTGTAAATGGGGTTGAACTCAGAGAGTCGTTGTGAAGATCAAAGGAGGTAATGTGTGCAAGCCCTCAGCCCAGCGCCTGGCAGACTGAGAGGTCCAAGAAGTCTCAGGGTCATTATCACCATCAGGGTGCAGTGACTGCATTCGTGGAAGCAATTTTTCCTGCCCCTCCCCCCGTCCCCACTCACGCCCTGGCTTTGGCCAATGGGACAGATGCAAACTTCATGAAAGTAGACGAGGCGTTTCTGCTCTTTCTTCCTCTCTTGTTTGCCTGCCCCCCCCCCAAGCCCCGTCAAGAGACCAAGTGTAGCCTGGCAGAGAGCTGCATGGAGGACAGCAGCACCATCCCAGCAAAACCGTGAGCCGCCAGCTGACCTCCCAGCTGCCCACGGATGTGAGTGAGCTGAGCCCAGTCGAGAGAAATTACTCAGCTGACTTCTACACTCGTGGAAAACAGCAAAATGTTGTTGTTTCAAACCACTATGTTTGGGGCTGATTTGTTACACAGCAGTTGCTGACTGATACAATTACCATCCCCATTTTACAGGTGAGAAAATCTAGTCCCTGAGAAGTTAAAACATTTGCCTCTGGCTGGTAAGAGATGAGGCATCCCGCCTCTCAGCTCCAGCCCTGGAGGAAGGGGTTTGCCCTTTCTCTGCTTGCTCCCTTCTCTGCATGTCCCCCTCTTTATGTTTCTGTGTGTCTCTTTTTGTGTTGCCCTCTCTTCCCTTCCCTCTCCCCTCCTTCCCCCTCTCTGTCTCACACACCCACACAGGTAGCAGGAGCCTCCCAGACAGCCATGGATGACTGTGGTACAAAAACCAGGTACAGAGTGTGACGGGTCAGGCTGGGCAGGTGAAGATGGAGACGTGGTGTCCTGAAGCCTCAGGGCAGGGCCCCGGGGTGAGGGAAGAGGGCACATCAGGCCCCACCCTTGAACTTCTCCCTGATCATGGACCTGAATACACCTCCTGACATCATCCCAGCCGATGGGGACCACCCACAAGCAGCATGGCCACAGGTCCAACCTGCCGTGTCCCCAGGGACAGGCCTCCTGCTCTCTGTGGACAGGGCAGGGTCCTCAAGGAGGGGCCTCTGCTGCCCTGCGAATCACAGGCAGCCTTGGCTAAGGAAAACGGCGCCTCTCTCCCAGTGTCCCCCAGGTTCCCTCCGTGACAGTTCACCATCACTCAGGCAATTGCAGGCCCCAAGTCCAGCTGCTCCACCTGGGATGGAGATGTCGCCTCACGGCTAGCACAGGCCATGTCCCGCCACACTGGGTCAGCTGCCCTTCCAAGGTGCTTGGCTCAAAATGGGGAGGTTTCCCCACCCCCACTCTGGGTGTCTGAACAGGAAGGCAACAGGAGAGACCACCGTCAGATTCACTGCAAAACTTCCCACCAGAGAGGGGCAAGACGTTACTGCGCATGGTGGAGAGCCCACATCTCAGGACAGCAAGGAGCCCCACAGAGATGCCTGTGCTGAAAGCCAGGGCATCAGATGCCCATGTTTAACCCCAGGTGACTCTGCGCCCGGTCCTTTACGTTCCTCACAAGCCAATAAAACACAGGCCGGGCAGGAATGAGTGTGGCTTAAAGGCTCGGTTTCCAGGAACAGATGCGCCCCAATTTCACTAGCTGTGTGACCTTGGACACATGCCTTCAACACTCCAGGACTCGGTTTTCTCATATGGAAAATGGGTGTAGAGCACATAGGACCTACCTCACTGGGCTTTCGAGTAGCCCAGGGAATGTCACACTTGGTGACTCAGCTGCTTTTTTTTGCTTTTAAAGATGGCAAAGTCTCCACGGTCTAAGGAGGCCAGGAAGGGCTGAAGGACCACATAGAGAGCCCCCGGGTGCCAGTGATGGGCGGGGGGTGGGGGGGCGGCCCATTTCTACAAAATGGGATGGGCCAGAAAAGGGGAGACTGGCTTCTGGGAGGGCAGCGGGGTCCCAGCCCGCCTCTGACCCGCCAAACTCGCAGGGGAAGGAATCCCTTTCACCCTCCAGCCCCGCTGGGTAAGAGGAGGACACAGCACCGTGCCCCTCCGGTGGCCTTTGGCAAAAGGCCAGGGAGAAGTCAGAGAACACTGTGGGGTGCGCTGCCTCTGACCACAGGGGCTGTCCCCCAAGGAGGCACTCGCTGGGCATCCTTCAAGGTACACTGAGACCTGGGCGGGAAGGGAAGCCTCTGGGCCCAGGGCAGCCTCCGCTGGCTGTCTGTTGCCATGGTGACGGGCTGCCGCCTCAGAAGACGTGTGAGTGGGTCGGGGGTGAGGAAGGATCATGACACCTCCTTGGCTGGTGCACTGCTGAGGGGAGGGCGGGGCCACAGGGCGTCCCCCCTAACGCCCCTCCTCGCCACCTGCAGGCGGGGGAACACACAAGGCCAGGCAAGGCCTCCTTCTGTCCCAGGAGGCATGTCCCCAGTCAGCGGCCACGCGGCCACCTTGGCCTTCACACCCACAGCAGCTTTCTCTGCTACCTCCCAGGTTTCCAGCCCCCGCCAAGGGGACGCGAGACCTAAGAGGGAAAGTCCCTGCCGCGGACCCCAGAGGAGCGAGGCTGGGGGGCCTAGGGTACCTGCAGGAAGGCCCGCCCCCTCCATGCCTCCATTTCCTCCTCTAGAAATGGGGGTGCAGCCAACTAATCGGAGGGAGAAGGAGCACAAAGGGGAGGATGTGCCAGACTGTAGGGCCCCAGACAGAAGTGACTAAGGAAGAGAAGCTGGGTCTCGGGGAGAAGGAAGGAGGGTCCCCTCCAGACCTGACGGCAGGCGGCCGGCGGGTGGCCCAGAAGAACCAGGCGGACGAGCTGCTAGAAACGGAGTGTCTGCGCTGGCCCTCAGCCCTCTGGTGACACGGCTTCTTAAAATAACACCTCTGAACAGGAAGGAAACCAGTACTCAAAGCGGCAGGGCGAGGAGGCGGGGGGATGGGGCTGCCCACACCCTCCCCCCGCTGCCCGCTAGGGGCCAGGCCTGGTCTCCAGGGCGCAGAGCCCTGCCTGGAGCCGCCCACGCTGTTCATCATCTTCCTCTCCCACGTGGGCTTCTCCCGGGCCCAGGCCTCCCCACCAGGGAGGTCACAGAGCACTCAACACTGTCTTCCTCGGCTGACTGTTCCCTGGGCTGCAGATGGGAGACACCTCCAGGGAACTGGATTCCCCGGGGTGCAGCCCAGGGACCCGAGACCCGGGGTGAGCAGCCCCGGGCCCTTCCTCCCGGCCTGAGCTCGGACTCCTGGGGGACCCGAAGCAGGCCCCGCTGAGGGTGCGCCTCAGAGCTGCCTCTGCTTGGAGGACGCCTCTGGTCACTCGGGCCTTGTGGGAAACAAGACAGAGGGCAGACCAGTGCAGAAGTGGTCAGCCACGACCCCACGGGCTCAGCACACCTCCCCGCTTCGTCTCGTGCTGTGTGACCCTGGGCAAGGCCCTGCCCTCTCTGAGCCTCACCTAGAAAATGGATGGTGACGCTTCCACAAGGCCTGACACACAGCAGGTGCCCTGGCAGTGTGAGGCCCCTCTCCAGCCCCACGGAAGGCCACCAAGGCAAGAGCCCACCGCCTTCTAGAGCTCCTAGAGCACTCCGGCGACAGCCACGCCGCCCCCCCCCCCCCCCCAGACCTCGGCCTCCTGCGCCACCAGCCTTGAGGAAGCCTCTACTGTGAGACCACCAAGCAGAGGACAGCCTCGTCACCCCCAAAGACCCAGGAAAGAATCATTGAAATTGTGAGCCCGGCAGACGCCCTGCTGTTCTCAGCGGCTCCCTTCACACTCCAGCCCCCTACCCAGGAGCCTCTAGGACTAATTAGGTCAGGAAAGGGGAGAGGGAGAGCCTCCAGGTCTGGAAATGGCTGGGCGACGCCTCTAGTCCTGCCAGCCCCATTGGCAAGAAAGGGAAACCGAGGTGAACAGCAGCTTACTGGTGGGAATGGAAACCAGTGGAGCGACTCTGGAAAACCGTCTGGTAATTAATTCCTCAAGAGAGTAAACACAGAATGAACACGGTCCAGCAGGTCCAGGCCGAGGTATCTACCCAAGAGAAGGGGCAACACACATCCACATGGAAACCTGTACATTACTGGTCACAGCCACTTCCTTTATAACGTCCGAAAGCTAAACCAACATAACGCCACCAACGAATAAATGGATAAACTAAATGTGGTCCATCCGTGCAATGGAATACGATTCAGCCATAAAAAGGAATGAAACACCAACGCAGGCTACCTCACGGATGAACCTTGAGAACAGGATGCTGAGTGACAGAAACCAGACACAAAAGGCCACGTATTGTATGA
This sequence comes from Pseudorca crassidens, assembly GCF_039906515.1. NCBI lineage: Eukaryota > Metazoa > Chordata > Mammalia > Artiodactyla > Delphinidae > Pseudorca > Pseudorca crassidens. Next base: position 86,373,697 of record NC_090307.1, read on the forward strand.
TCCCACTGATACGAAATGCCCAGAAGAGGGAAACCCATAGAGACAGAAAGCAGACTAGTGGTTGGTTGGGAGGGAGGGGGAGGAAGGGGGGTGGGGGGGGAGGGGGGGAGGGGAGAGAAGGAGGTGATAGTTCAGGGAACAAAGTTCTTTTTGAGATGGTGAAATGTTCTCAGATCGATTATGGAGATGGCTGTGCACATCTGTGAATGTGCGAAAACCCACTAACTTGTACCCTTTAAATGGCTGAATTGTATGCCATGTGGATTACATCTCAATAACGCTGCTTAAATGTTTTTAAAAAGAGGCTGCTAGAGACATCCCAGAAAGCATGCCCAAAGGGGAGCCAGGCCGCAGGCTGGGAGCCTGTCACCCACCCCAGGAGAGGCCCTGGGCCCCGCCCCTGAGCCGTAGGAGCCCCCCACTCCCTGTCTGGCTCTGCCCCCTGAGAGGACCTGGGAGCAGTAAGAGGCCAGCTGCTCACAGTTTCTCAGTGGCCTAAGCGCACGGACCCCAGGTTGAGGGGCAGCTGTCACTGCAGAAGAAACTCCGGAGCAAAGAGCTCTTCCCTCCTAAGGGTCCACGACACTGAATGCTCACCACAGGCCAAGAGCTGCGTCAGTGAGCCTTTTCCCCGCACCAACTCAGCGCTCCCTCATCCAGATCCTCGGCTTCCCCATTTCACAGATGAGAAAACCGAGTCCCTTTCCCAAGGCCACTCGGCAAACACACGGTGAAGCCAGGTTTAAAATTAGGCTCCAAACGCGTCCGATTTTCTTCTACCCCACAGCCTGCACACACGCACACGCACGGGGATCCCTCGTATCCACCCTATGTGCGTGTCCCCACGCGCTGCCCCCCGTGGTTCTGCACCCACCCGCTCGGCAGGACAGTGACGGTCCCAGGCAGGTGGGCACTCTGGCCATTTCTCCCAGGACTCCAAGGCCACCAGCTGGGAGTTTCGGTGCTCCCTTGTTTCCTATCTCTGGTGACACATAGGGTGACGGGTGCCTGAGAGAGAAAAGGCCTGAGTCTGCTTCCCAGCTCTGCTGCTGACATGGCATCTTCCCATCAGTCAAATGATACTGACAACAGTAATAATAACAACAACAGCAAGAACTAACGCTCAGCACTTACTCTCCGTCAGGCTTTCCAAAACTCAGTGTGGTTAATCTTCACTACAGCCCAGTGGGATGTGTGTTATTATTAGTCCCAGTTTACAGATGACGAAACTGAGGCACAGAGAGGTTAAGACACCTGCTGTGAAGTAGCAGATCTGAGAGCTGAACTCCGAGGACCGGGCCCAGAGCACGGGCTTTCCACGATAAACTGGGCCAAACGGGTTGGACTCCAGCTGGTGAATCCTGCAGCCCGACTGGCTGGGCTTGGGAGCGTAGCTGGAGCGCCGACGCACCCCCTCTCACCCCCGGTGCGGCCTGCCCGTCGCTACCTGCCCGCCCCTCTCATCCGAAGGGTGGATCTCCTGCCCCCTTCCGAGGACAGGGCAGGGCTTGGCAACAGACGACTTCTCCTTCCCTTCACCCCCACCTGCCCCCCTGCCCACCCCCTCCCAGAGCGTCCCACCCTGTTCCCCAGCTCACCAGCTCCACCTGGGGCCCCAGGCCTTCCAGAATCCGATGTGCAGCCTCGGCCTTCTTCTGCAGGGTGACGGAGAAGAGGAGGAATTAAAAAAAAAAAAACACCAGCGCACACACACACACACACACACACACACACAGAACAGCAGGCAGCTGCCCAGCCCAGCATGCCCGTCCAGGCCCAGGGGCGGAGACGGGGCCGGGGAAGGGTCCCCCTACAAGCCCTCCCGGGGCTGGAGACAAACACAGAGGGCCTCAGCATCCCCGCAGTGGCCCTGGCAAGCCCGCCAAGTTTCGGTTCGAACAAACGCACCCTGTTCTCTGGCGCCGGGCCCCTGAAGCCCCCAGCCTGACGCCCCCCAGGGCCCGGGGCGGGCACAGCTCCCGCCAGGCCCGAGATGCCTTCCTGCGCCTTGGAAGCCGGCTGGGTGTCTACAATTACCTCCGCAGTCAGGGGGCAGGAGGAGGGGGAGGGAGGACGAGATAGAGGCGCTGGGAGATACCCTTTCTAGGATTCTTGTATTTCACAATCATGTGACTATTTCTGAGCTGCCCTGGGGCCTCCCCGCCTCCCCACTCACAACCCGGACTTATTAGGAAAACAGGAACATATGGCAGAAAGGGCTTAGCGGCTGCGAATTCAACAGGCCGGACCCCCGGGGCCCCTGGCCGTGAAGGCGGACATTGTGTCTGGTCCAGGCCCCCAGAAAGGGACCACAGGGCCCGCTCGGCCGGGCCAGCCTGGGGACGGGGTGGGCAGAGAGCTGTGGAAGGTGATGACTTCAGGGCGGGTCTCTGTCAGATGGAGAGCGGGGTGCCCACGGCGCACACGTGGGAGACCTGAGCCCCTCCTGCGACCCAGGAAAGGCTGGGTGCTCCTGACTCAGCCAAACTCAGGAAGACCATCCAGGACTCAGTGCGGGCTGGCAGGACAAGCCAGGCAAGACACCATCAACAGGTCGAAACCGTCTCTCAATGATCCCCGAATCCAGACCCACTAAACGCGGGTGACCCAGAGCCCTGCTTACAACAGAATTCGAGGCCCAGGCTTCGGGTGTCGTAGCAGGGAGGAGCGGTGCTGGCAACAGGCCAGCCTCACCCTCTCCCCCAGCCCCCATGACAGAGGGTAGGTATGTAGGTGGGCTCAAGCTGGCGCCTAGAACTAGCTCCGCCTAGAGCCCTGGGCCCAGCCCACCCAAGAGCAAGCCATGATCTCGGCCCCCTTTGTGCAAGCCAAAACCCTGAGAGCAGCAGCCTCAGAGCGTGGCTGGGGGCCGGGAAAGCAGGGGGCAAATTATTACTGTAACGATGGCCATTTTATTGAGAACCTACTATGAGCCAAGCACTGAGCACACGGCACGCATTATTAATACTTGAATCACACATAACACGAAGTCAGGCAGGTTTAAGGAGTATCCCCATTTTACAGCTGAAGAAACTGAGGCACAGAAAGATGATGTAAGGAAAAGTCCTTTTTCTGATCTCCAAGCTCCAAGAGGGGAGAAAGATATGGGCTGGTCCCATCCAGGGCCTCCACTAGGCATGGGTCCAGCGTCTTCTATTGGGGGAGGGGGGGTGCAGAGTGGGAGAGGTTCCAGCCTGGCCACACCTCAAAGCCAGAAAGTGTCAGCCATGGGGTATCAAAGATAGAAGAATTCCCTAGCTGGACCAAGTGAAGGACTAGGTATAGGGCGAGGAGGGAACAGGGTAGCTTCCCGAACATTTGAGCACTCACTCTGTATTAAGCACCAGGGCATGAAACAAAATGAATGATACCGGCCTCTGCCTACAATGAACCCAGTCTAGTGGGCAGTTGGTCATGAGCAGTGATGGCAGATTAATATGCTCAGGCAGGAAACGAACGTGTGGTATACGGGGGAGGCATTAAGCGGGTCAGAGTCACTCTCTCCAGAAAGGTAACAGGGGGGATACACAGCTGGGTTTTGAAGGATCAGTAGGAGTTTGTGTGCACTTATGAGGCTCTGTCAGGAACAGCAGCAACTGCCCATCTAGATAAAGGAATGATGCCAAACACAGGAAGGGCAGGGCCGGAGCAACTGGGCCACTGGAAACTGCCGCATCACACGACTGGGCCTGGGTCTCAGATCTGGGACCCGTATAGGGCCTCTAGAAGCCTGTGTGTGTCGTATGAACCAGAGTGCATTCCATCTTCAACCACATCTTCACTGTCTCAGGAACACAGGCACCTGGGGAGGGGGCTTCCTGTAGCCCCTGGAGAAGAGACCAGGGAGGAGCCCCTTCCTTACCTGCCAAAGCCACGGGGAGCCCAGGCGGCCAGGTGCACCCTGAGCCACCAACTCTCCGTCATACACCTGGCGTGAGAGCTCCTTTGCTCCCTAACAGACCCTCCCCCAGGCTCTGCTCTTAAGCCCTGTGCGGCCCTGGGGCCTTTTAACACAACTCAGTTTCCAAAAGGCTGCACACCTGCGATTCACCCAGAAGAAACCTGCCACAGAACAGTCCTAAAGTCCACTGGAACACGGGGCAGTGGGGCGGCCAAGAGCAAGACTACACGGCCAGCCAGCCTGGGCTCTGACCCACTTGCCAACTGCGTGGTCTTGGGCAAGTCCCTTCACCACCCGAGCCTCAGCTTCCTCATCTACGAAAGGGGGATAACATCAGCACCGCCCCATGCAGCTACTAAGAGAATTAAATGAGCTGACACACGTACCACGCGAACATCAGGATCTGACACGCGGTGGGAGCTGGGTAAGGGCCGGCTGTTATGATTATTGCTGTCAACAATAACGACAAGGTCACGGCTCACACCAGGTGACCCCCTACACGTGCCGGGGCTGGATCCGCTAGAAGCCCCATCTGTGTGGATTCCTGCAGGAAGCCTCTGCGGAAGGTTCTAGCATCAGCCCCATTTGCACACAAGGAAGCTGAGACTGGGGTCACACAGCCGACCCAAAGCGCGCAGCTCAAGTGGCAGCTAAAGGCTGGGACAGGCAGGCCCTGAACCGGCGCCCCACCTCTTCACGTCTTCGCGGGGACACTTCTTCCACCTCGTGCTACCACACTCCCGCTCCCGGCTTCACGGGTCCAGTTTGTATGGGTGTGGGGTGGGTACGAAATCTGCTGTCAGCTCCCGGGGAGCTGGCGGGGATGTCCTGCCTCCCGGGCCCCTCCCCCAGACGGCAGGCCTTTCAAGAAGCACACATCTGTCCAGCAGGGGCCCCCGTCTGGGAGTCCACTCTGCTCTAACCCTCGGCAAGTCGCTTCACCCGCCTGGACCTTAGTCTCCCCATCCGCGCGACAGCCGCGCTCACCCCGGGTACCAAACTCCCAGGACCTTTTCAAGGAAGTTCTACGAGGAACAAAGTGTATGCTGTCGCTTCTGTTTTAATGTCCCTCTGCAAATGGAGGGGAGGCTCCCTCCAACACCCTGGAATGGAGCACCGCCACAGATTCAGACCCACACTAGGAACTCCCTCCCACCCGCTCGGCTGACGGCTTCTCGCCACCACGAGAACCAAAGCCAAACTCTTGGCCAAGGCCCACCGGGTCTCCCACAGCTCCTAGCCTTTGGGAAGTCACTGCCTGAGGTCACCCTGCTCAGCTGCAGGGGACAAACCAGGAGCACAAGCCAACAGGACGGGACAAACCGCCCGCCCCTGGCTTCGACCCGCCGCCAGGGCTCTTGCCTGACACTGGGGGCTCGGGCTGGGGTCTCACAGGGAGACGGCACTCCTCCTGCTGGGGACCCCAGGGTCCGAGCGGCCTGGCCTCCCGGGGGCCAGAGCACCTGGGGCACGAAAGACCTCAGTCACCTGTGCAGACAGGTGCACACGAGCCCCGTGGACCCACATGACCAAATACTACGTCTACATCTATAAAAGCACAAACATATACACACGTGTGTCACACCAGACGACTCACACACACACGCCTTCACACATGCATGCGCACAGCATGCACAAATACACTGTGTACCCAAGCGGACACGTGCATGTGCAAAAGTATAAACACACAGTCACACACGTGCCCCACGCGAGCCACTTTGCGTACACCTGCGCACAGCCACTCACGTGCCTCTACACGTGCCACAGAGCTAACGAGTTACCCACAAACGCCCGGGTGTATCCACGCACACATAACCACAGCTGCGCCCACACGTGCCGACCCAAACACACGTGTGTCCACATATATATGTGTGTGGATGCACAAGCGCACAGAAGTCACGGGCTCTACCGGGGCTGAGCCACGCACACCATTTGCACACATGTGAGCACAGCTTTCCACAGTTACACACGAACCCACACACATGCGCACGTGTACCCCCCCCCCACACACACACACACTATCCCAGCTCCTGATGAGCAGGGCGGCCGGACCTCACACTGACCAGCCCCCTGGCCGGCGCCCCACCCCTGGGAGCCCCCATTCTAGCTCGTCAGCTCCAGCCTGAGCTCCTGGCCTCACCCTCCTCTACTGCAGAGTGAAGGCAGCACCCACGTACCCAGGAAGCCCAGGAGCCCAGCCCCTATCTCCCGCTAGGGCCCCGCTGCCCAGCCCTCCACACCGCGTCCAGGTGCCAAGCGCTACAGCATTTCGGGGAGCAGTTACCCCCGAGGCCCGGCGTCCTCGTCTGTACCAGCAGCCGGAAGACCCCTTCCAGAGCCCTCCCGGGTGTGTGACGGAGACGACTGAGTGAGTGAGGCGGAATTCGTGGACTCCTGTTCACAAGTCCGTTAGGACGACGCTCCCTGTAGGCGGAGGAATTTGGAGGAAGCCCTGGATGCCAGGAGCAGTTAGGACGGCCAGACGCAGAGGCAGAGGCAAGGGCCCGGCTCGGGACGGGGCCTGAGCCGCTGCTCTGAAAGCCCCGAATCACGACTCGGGTGGGAAGGGCGTCTGAAGCTGAGAATCAGGGTGCCTGGACCCCCAGAATGCTCTATAAAATGCTTCCCAGTCTTGGTCATTACCAAGAGGGTCGCTCGTCTCTGCCCTGCTTAGCCATAATCACCAGTCTTGGTCATTACCAAGAGGATCGCTCGTCTCTGCCCTGCTTAGCCATAATCACCAGTCTTGGTCATTACCAAGAGGGTCGCTCGTCTCTGCCCTGCTTAGCCATAATCACCAGTCTTGGTCATTACCAAGAGGATCGCTCGTCTCTGCCCTGCTTAGCCATAATCACCAGTCTTGGTCATTACCAAGAGGATCGCTCGTCTCTGCCCTGCTTAGCCATAATCACCAGTCTTGGTCATTACCAAGAGGGTCGCTCGTCTCTGCCCTGCTTAGCCATAATCACCAGTCTTGGTCATTACCAAGAGGGTCGCTCGTCTCTGCCCTGCTTAGCCATAATCACCAGTCTTGGTCATTACCAAGAGGGTCGCTCGTCTCTGCCCTGCTTAGCCATAATCACCAGTCTTGGTCATTACCAAGAGGATCGCTCGTCTCTGCCCTGCTTAGCCATAATCACCAGTCTTGGTCATTACCAAGAGGATCGCTCGTCTCTGCCCTGCTTAGCCATAATCACCAGTCTTGGTCATTACCAAGAGGATCGCTCGTCTCTGCCCTGCTTAGCCATAATCACCAGTCTTGGTCATTACCAAGAGGGTCGCTCGTCTCTGCCCTGCTTAGCCATAATCACCAGTCTTGGTCATTACCAAGAGGGTCGCTCGTCTCTGCCCTGCTTAGCCATAATCACCAGTCTTGGTCATTACCAAGAGGGTCGCTCGTCTCTGCCCTGCTTAGCCATAATCACCAGTCTTGGTCATTACCAAGAGGGTCGCTCGTCTCTGCCCTGCTTAGCCATAATCACCAGTCTTGGTCATTACCAAGAGGATCGCTCGTCTCTGCCCTGCTTAGCCATAATCACCAGTCTTGGTCATTACCAAGAGGGTCGCTCGTCTCTGCCCTGCTTAGCCATAATCACCAGTCTTGGTCATTACCAAGAGGGTCGCTCGTCTCTGCCCTGCTTAGCCATAATCACCAGTCTTGGTCATTACCAAGAGGATCGCTCGTCTCTGCCCTGCTTAGCCATAATCACCAGTCTTGGTCATTACCAAGAGGGTCGCTCGTCTCTGCCCTGCTTAGCCATAATCACCAGTCTTGGTCATTACCAAGAGGGTCGCTCGTCTCTGCCCTGCTTAGCCATAATCACCAGTCTTGGTCATTACCAAGAGGATCGCTCGTCTCTGCCCTGCTTAGCCATAATCACCAGTCTTGGTCATTACCAAGAGGATCGCTCGTCTCTGCCCTGCTTAGCCATAATCACCAGTCTTGGTCATTACCAAGAGGATCGCTCGTCTCTGCCCTGCTTAGCCATAATCACCAGTCTTGGTCATTACCAAGAGGATCGCTCGTCTCTGCCCTGCTTAGCCATAATCACCAGTCTTGGTCATTACCAAGAGGGTCGCTCGTCTCTGCCCTGCTTAGCCATAATCACCAGTCTTGGTCATTACCAAGAGGGTCGCTCGTCTCTGCCCTGCTTAGCCATAATCACCAGTCTTGGTCATTACCAAGAGGGTCGCTCGTCTCTGCCCTGCTTAGCCATAATCACCAGTCTTGGTCATTACCAAGAGGGTCGCTCGTCTCTGCCCTGCTTAGCCATAATCACCAGTCTTGGTCATTACCAAGAGGATCGCTCGTCTCTGCCCTGCTTAGCCATAATCACCAGTCTTGGTCATTACCAAGAGGGTCGCTCGTCTCTGCCCTGCTTAGCCATAATCACCAGTCTTGGTCATTACCAAGAGGGTCGCTCGTCTCTGCCCTGCTTAGCCATAATCACCAGTCTTGGTCATTACCAAGAGGGTCGCTCGTCTCTGCCCTGCTTAGCCATAATCACCAGTCTTGGTCATTACCAAGAGGGTCGCTCGTCTCTGCCCTGCTTAGCCATAATCACCAGTCTTGGTCATTACCAAGAGGATCGCTCGTCTCTGCCCTGCTTAGCCATAATCACCAGTCTTGGTCATTACCAAGAGGGTCGCTCGTCTCTGCCCTGCTTAGCCATAATCACCAGTCTTGGTCATTACCAAGAGGGTCGCTCGTCTCTGCCCTGCTTAGCCATAATCACCAGTCTTGGTCATTACCAAGAGGATCGCTCGTCTCTGCCCTGCTTAGCCATAATCACCAGTCTTGGTCATTACCAAGAGGGTCGCTCGTCTCTGCCCTGCTTAGCCATAATCACCAGTCTTGGTCATTACCAAGAGGGTCGCTCGTCTCTGCCCTGCTTAGCCATAATCACCAGTCTTGGTCATTACCAAGAGGATCGCTCGTCTCTGCCCTGCTTAGCCATAATCACCAGTCTTGGTCATTACCAAGAGGATCGCTCGTCTCTGCCCTGCTTAGCCATAATCACCAGTCTTGGTCATTACCAAGAGGATCGCTCGTCTCTGCCCTGCTTAGCCATAATCACCAGTCTTGGTCATTACCAAGAGGATCGCTCGTCTCTGCCCTGCTTAGCCATAATCACCAGTCTTGGTCATTACCAAGAGGGTCGCTCGTCTCTGCCCTGCTTAGCCATAATCACCAGTCTTGGTCATTACCAAGAGGGTCGCTCGTCTCTGCCCTGCTTAGCCATAATCACCAGTCTTGGTCATTACCAAGAGGGTCGCTCGTCTCTGCCCTGCTTAGCCATAATCACCAGTCTTGGTCATTACCAAGAGGGTCGCTCGTCTCTGCCCTGCTTAGCCATAATCACCAGTCTTGGTCATTACCAAGAGGATCGCTCGTCTCTGCCCTGCTTAGCCATAATCACCAGTCTTGGTCATTACCAAGAGGGTCGCTCGTCTCTGCCCTGCTTAGCCATAATCACCAGTCTTGGTCATTACCAAGAGGGTCGCTCGTCTCTGCCCTGCTTAGCCATAATCACCAGTCTTGGTCATTACCAAGAGGGTCGCTCGTCTCTGCCCTGCTTAGCCATAATCACCAGTCTTGGTCATTACCAAGAGGGTCGCTCGTCTCTGCCCTGCTTAGCCATAATCACCAGTCTTGGTCATTACCAAGAGGGTCGCTCGTCTCTGCCCTGCTTAGCCATAATCACCAGTCTTGGTCATTACCAAGAGGATCGCTCGTCTCTGCCCTGCTTAGCCATAATCACCAGTCTTGGTCATTACCAAGAGGGTCGCTCGTCTCTGCCCTGCTTAGCCATAATCACCAGTCTTGGTCATTACCAAGAGGGTCGCTCGTCTCTGCCCTGCTTAGCCATAATCACCAGTCTTGGTCATTACCAAGAGGGTCGCTCGTCTCTGCCCTGCTTAGCCATAATCACCAGTCTTGGTCATTACCAAGAGGGTCGCTCGTCTCTGCCCTGCTTAGCCATAATCACCAGTCTTGGTCATTACCAAGAGGATCGCTCGTCTCTGCCCTGCTTAGCCATAATCACCAGTCTTGGTCATTACCAAGAGGGTCGCTCGTCTCTGCCCTGCTTAGCCATAATCACCAGTCTTGGTCATTACCAAGAGGGTCGCTCGTCTCTGCCCTGCTTAGCCATAATCACCAGTCTTGGTCATTACCAAGAGGGTCGCTCGTCTCTGCCCTGCTTAGCCATAATCACCAGTCTTGGTCATTACCAAGAGGGTCGCTCGTCTCTGCCCTGCTTAGCCATAATCACCAGTCTTGGTCATTACCAAGAGGGTCGCTCGTCTCTGCCCTGCTTAGCCATAATCACCAGTCTTGGTCATTACCAAGAGGGTCGCTCGTCTCTGCCCTGCTTAGCCATAATCACCAGTCTTGGTCATTACCAAGAGGGTCGCTCGTCTCTGCCCTGCTTAGCCATAATCACCAGTCTTGGTCATTACCAAGAGGGTCGCTCGTCTCTGCCCTGCTTAGCCATAATCACCAGTCTTGGTCATTACCAAGAGGGTCGCTCGTCTCTGCCCTGCTTAGCCATAATCACCAGTCTTGGTCATTACCAAGAGGGTCGCTCGTCTCTGCCCTGCTTAGCCATAATCACCAGTCTTGGTCATTACCAAGAGGGTCGCTCGTCTCTGCCCTGCTTAGCCATAATCACCAGTCTTGGTCATTACCAAGAGGGTCGCTCGTCTCTGCCCTGCTTAGCCATAATCACCAGTCTTGGTCATTACCAAGAGGGTCGCTCGTCTCTGCCCTGCTTAGCCATAATCACCAGTCTTGGTCATTACCAAGAGGGTCGCTCGTCTCTGCCCTGCTTAGCCATAATCACCAGTCTTGGTCATTACCAAGAGGATCGCTCGTCTCTGCCCTGCTTAGCCATAATCACCAGTCTTGGTCATTACCAAGAGGGTCGCTCGTCTCTGCCCTGCTTAGCCATAATCACCAGTCTTGGTCATTACCAAGAGGGTCGCTCGTCTCTGCCCTGCTTAGCCATAATCACCAGTCTTGGTCATTACCAAGAGGGTCGCTCGTCTCTGCCCTGCTTAGCCATAATCACCAGTCTTGGTCATTACCAAGAGGGTCGCTCGTCTCTGCCCTGCTTAGCCATAATCACCAGTCTTGGTCATTACCAAGAGGGTCGCTCGTCTCTGCCCTGCTTAGCCATAATCACCAGTCTTGGTCATTACCAAGAGGGTCGCTCGTCTCTGCCCTGCTTAGCCATAATCACCAGTCTTGGTCATTACCAAGAGGGTCGCTCGTCTCTGCCCTGCTTAGCCATAATCACCAGTCTTGGTCATTACCAAGAGGGTCGCTCGTCTCTGCCCTGCTTAGCCATAATCACCAGTCTTGGTCATTACCAAGAGGGTCGCTCGTCTCTGCCCTGCTTAGCCATAATCACCAGTCTTGGTCATTACCAAGAGGATCGCTCGTCTCTGCCCTGCTTAGCCATAATCACCAGTCTTGGTCATTACCAAGAGGATCGCTCGTCTCTGCCCTGCTTAGCCATAATCACCAGTCTTGGTCATTACCAAGAGGGTCGCTCGTCTCTGCCCTGCTTAGCCATAATCACACTGGACAAAAAACTTTTCTAGTAAGACGCTTAAAAGCGAAGACCAAAGGGGACCTGGGTCCTACTCTCTGATTTCCTTCTCGCCCTCAGCCATCAGAGGGCCTCCAGGAGTTCTGCTTCCTCGCCATCTTCGGACAGGCCACAGTCCTCTCCACTGCAAATATCCTTCTACCTTTTCCCAACAGAGCCCATCGTGCAGACGTAGCTCAAGTCTCCCCCAGGACGTCTACCTGGATTGCCCACTGCCCTAAATTCCTAGAGCACCAGCGCTGTGCCAGTTGTCCCTTATTTACACATCCTTCGCTAGCGCTGACGAATGCTGCTTGTGTTTGTTTTACCCAAACTCAAAGTGTGAGCATCCTCCCAGACCCACCAGACCTCCGCCTCCCACCCCCGACACACTCCCTTTGAAGATCAGTGGAGACCCTGTCTCCTCTGTGAGCCTTCGCCTGAGCTGTGCCCCCCGCGCCCGAATGCCCTCCTCGGGGCGACGGCCCACCCACTGCTTCCAAGAGGCCTTTCCCAGTCCTGGCCCTGCAGCGCCCGTTCCTGCCCCTCGGGGCCTAGAAGAACCCTGTTTCCTGTTCTGCCATCTGTGTGCACCTGCCCGGCCCCGCCACGCAGCCACCCCCCCTCCCCACCCTGTGCGCGCTGACGCCTCGTCCTCGTGCCCCAAAGGGATGATGAGCCAGAGCCCAGTCTGCAGAACAGCCACACAGGCCCTGCCTGGCGGGAAGCTGCGTTTTCCAGCCGGTGGGGCATTTAGAGACAGACCCTTGTGTCCGCCTCTCAGAGGAACCAGCAGGAAAGGAAGGAAGATTAAAATTTAATCCGATTGATCCCCCAAGGGGCGGTAAGTCCTGGCTGTTCCTGCCCAAGGCATCTGAGGGGCTCCTGCCCACTCGGCTTCCGGCCCCTGAGGCTCAGCCCAGGCAGGGGGACCCCCGCCAACCTTCACTGGGGGCAGAGGCCAGTCCCCACAGCCCCCAAACCAGAGGACTCTTCCGGAGGAAGAGTCTCCCTACCCTCTGCCATTCATTCATTTGTTCAGCAGACATTTAGTAAGCACCTACTGTGTGCCAGGCACTGTTCTAGGTGCTAGAGATATAGCTGGGAGAGAAAGACAGATATCCCTGTCCTCACAGAGCCTCTGTTCACAATAAACACAATAAACAAGAAAACATGAATTATGTCCAGTGGGAACAAGGGCAAAGGACAAAATTAAAGCCAGGGAGAGGAGGCGTTGACGGTTTTCAGGATTAAACAGAGGGTCAAAATGGGCCTTGGCTGAAAAGGGGACATTTGAAGAAACAGCTGAAAGAGTGAGAGAGCGAGCCCAGTGGGAAAAAGGAGCTGCGGGCAGAGGGTGCAGCCAGTGCAAAGGCCCTGAGGCAAGAGCACGCCTGCATAGTCAGGAAGCACAAGGGTCAACGGGGCTGGGGCAAAGTGAGGCAGAGATGAAAGGAAAGAAAGGGGGATCGGGACAAGGAGGGGCAACTTCCTCAGGCCCTCGTTGTGCCTGCATGTGGTGGCTTGAGTGTGATTCCGTCTCCCCCCATCAGAAAGCCAACATGAGTGGGCTGGGGCCGAGGCCACCACTGCACCCCCAGTGCCTGGAACAGTGGCAGGCCCAGAGCAGATGTTCAGTTACACGGCTGCTGAATGAATGAATGAATGGACAGGCCCTGCACACCTGAAATTACCAGGCAGAGGCCTGGTCTCAGAATCCCAGGAACCAGGGTTGGAGCCCTAGCCCGACACTCACTAGTTGAAAGGCCGCGGGGAAATTAACCAGGGCTTCTATTTCCTCATCTGAAAATATGGAGTAGGGGTGCTGACCCCCACTTACTGTCAGAACCCCATCAGGATGAAATCAGCATAAACGGGCATAAAGCCCCCAGCCTGAGGCGCTGGCGGGGAGAGAGGACAATGCCTGTGCTCTGGGACCCCAACTTGGGAAGCACCAGCCCAGGGTCGGGGGCACAGGCTGCACAGGCCTCGCCAGCCTCCGCTCCACTGCCCCTGACCTCCTCTTGGGACAAGCGCCCCCCTCCTCTATCTATTCCCTGGGGCAGGGCGGGGAGGGGGCTGACTCCACCACCAGACTCCAGAGGTTGGCCTAAGATCCAGCCCTGACCAATCAGCATACTCAAATCCACTGGCCTCCACTGGCTGAGAAGTGGGCTTGTGACTCCAGCCAGCCAATGAGAGCCAACCCTGGGACTGTTGCTGAGACGTCTGGGAAGAGTTTCCCACCTGGCCTGGGAGCGGTCAGTGGGCCTAGAGCTGCGGGCAGTCATTTCTCCATGTCCTGGGAAACCCCGCCTGGGAATGACACTGGCACAGAGAGAGCAGAGGTGGGGACAGAGCGCTCCCAAACATCTTTGTTTGAGCACCTGAGTCCACACATACTTGAAGTAAACTAACACCAACTTTCATCACGAGACTCAATAACCCCTCTTTAAGCCTCAACCAGTCTGAGCTGAGTTTTTGCCTCTTGTACCCAAGAATCTTGACTTCCTGGACCCTTCCTGGCACAGCACTTCACAGTTTACAAAGCCCTTCCAGTCACCGTCTCAGCCACATCAACTCTGTGGCCTCAAGAATGTGGCCAGGGGGACTTCCCTGGTGGCGCAGTGGACAAGAGTCCGCCTGCCAGCGCAGGGGACATAGGTTCGAGCCCTGGTCCGGGAAGGTCCCACATGCCGCGGAGCAACTAAGCCCATGCGCCACAACTACTGAGCCTGCGCTGTAGAGCTCGTGAGCCACAACTACTGAGCCCGCGCGCCACAACTACTGAAGCCCGTGCGCCTAGAGCCCGTGCTCCGCAACAAGAGAAGCCACCACAATGAGAAGCCCGCGCACCACAATGAAGGGTAGCCACAGTTCACCGCAACTAGAGAAAGCCCGCGTGCAGCAACGAAGACCAACGCAGGCAAAAATGAAATAAATAAATTTATTTAAAATAAAGAAAAAAAAAAAAGACTGTGGCCAGGACCCGGGACGATGGAAGGCCTGGAAGTGAAATAAACCACCCAGCTCATGAGGGCACAGGCTGGACTGGAATCCAGGCCCACCCACCACCCTCCCTCACACAGAGCTGCAGAAAATCAGGGCAGGAGGAAGCGGGAATTCTGGCAGGGAGACCACCCAGGGTAAGACCTGGGAAGGGGTGTCTTAACTGCTCTTGGGGGAGGGGGAGTGCTGAGGCCAAGGAACCAAAGACCAATCAGATCTGTAGCTATAGCTCTTTGGGGAGAACCTGGTGAGACCCGGAGGGGACCCCCCAAATTACTGCTTAGGCAAACCCCCAGGGAAGTGCGGACGAGTGGCTGGGATGGAACATGGAGCCAACTTCTCACAGGGGGCACCAAAGGCCTGTGCCTTCGAGTCTGGCTGGGGAGGGCTGAGGGCTCCAGCCTGCTAGAGTCTGCCGGCCCCCAAAAGACTGAGCCCCCAAAAAGGGCCAAGGGCACTGTGGTGACATCCTGGGCAAAGCCATCAACCTGCCACCACAGCTGCTGGAAGGAACTGTGCCTGCTTTCCCACCCAAGGATCAGGGAGGGCAGGCAGAGGGGCTGCCAGGGTGACAGATCCAGGAGCTCTGCTTTTGTCCCCCTACCACAGGCTCCTGGAGCCACCTCAACCCTGGCTCTGATCCCCAGCCTCAAAGCTCACTTGCTGTGCAGTCTCAGGTAGGTCACCTTCCCTCTCTGAGCCATGGCTTCTTTTTTTTTAATGCCATGGCTTCTTTATGAGTGAAATAGAGAGAATAATAGTACCCATCTTAAATGGGTCTGGAGAGGAATAAATGAAATCATGCAAAATATAAACAATAACAAGAAGAAAAGAATAACAAAGACTACAACAATGACAACAATTAATAGTGCCAGCTAGCACCTACATAGGGCCAGGCATTGTTCCAAGGGCACTACATAATGAACTCATTTAACCCCCACACCATGGTATAAGGTAGGTGCTATAATTATCATCATTTTACTGGTAAGGAACATGGGTTGCAGGGAGACTTAATTAATTTGCCCAAGGTCACAGTGCCAGGAAGTGGTAGAGATGGGATTTGAACCCAGGACATCTGGCTAAAGCACACGTGGCCCCTTAGTTCTCCTATCACTGTGATTGTTATTAGTGTTATTTGGGGTAGGGAGCCAGGGCATGGAAGGGTGACCGGCCCTGCAAGGCCCAGCACACAGTTCCCAGGCCTCCAGCAGGTTCCGTCTCATCCTGCATCTGTTGCAGCTTCAAGAGGTGGAGGCAGAGCCACCAGTTGATCCAATAGCTTCCTGCCTGGAGCTATAGCCCTAGGCACATGTTCCCAGGCTCTAGAGCAGCTCAAGCCTTGGGGTTCAGCCCCTGGGAGACACTCTGCTCTGGGTACCTTGAGCCCCTCCCCCTCCAGACACCCAGCAGCTGCCCTCCACAGATCTCTGTAAGCCCCCACTGTCTGCTACAGACCCTGCGTTCAACCATCCAACAGCCCTTTCCAGGGCTAAATGTAAGCAGAGGCCAGTGCTGACGAATCAGGCCCTGGGATCTGATGGCCCACGGGTTCAAATCCCAGGTCCATCGCTTCCCAGCTGTGTGACTTTGGACAAGTCACTTAACCTCTCTGGGCCTCAATTTCTCCCTGTGTTAAATGGAGACAATCACCATACCTACCCTCTGAGGACTGCTATGTAAAACACCTGGCCCATCGCCTGGAGGAGCTGTTCAACTAATGTTTGCTGTCGTGATGAGTAATATTACTATTGTTTTCTGCATTACAGGAATTTCTTCTGCATGAGTACCTAAGTGATTGCCCATTCCCCCCGCTGATCAACTGGCCCCTGAAGCTCTCCTATGACCTGATGCCTGCATTTTCCTTTGCAGCCCACAGGCCAGCCACGGTCCACACCAGTCGGCATGTCTGAGCAGAACAGACCACAGCCACACCAAGATGGGTCTCCAGTGGCCACCCTTTCCCCCTCCCACACACACACCCAGGTTTGTGGGGGTGGGGGGGGTGGTCATACAGGTTCCCATTTCACAGATGGGAACACCAAGGCCCCGGGAGAGAGCCAGGCCCTTCACAGCGACACCTGCATCCCACCTGGTGGCCGGCACAGGGAGAGCAGGAGAAGCTGGTGTAGGGGCTCTGCGGGCAGGTCAGGGCGTACCCGGTTCTCGTCGTAGATGATCTGCACCAGACTGCGATGCTTCGACTCGATGGGTGGTGGCGACACGGGCTTCTCGGGCTCCGGTGGCTTGGCGGCCTCCTCCTCCAGCTGTTGCTGTGGGGAGCGAGCAGGGAGAGTGGAGTGGTGAGCACGCCAGCAGGAGGAAGGAGAGACAGCGCCCCCTGCCCCTGGGCGGGAGGGCAGCACCCTTGGGCGGGAGGGCGGGTGGCCCCACACAGGAAGTCAGGCTGCTAACCATTTCCCCTGAGTCACCCGCAGGGACTCCGAGCCCCGGAGAGGCCCCAGCTCCCAAAGGGGAGGGCCCAACCAGGGCCAACTCCGGGCTCTGCAGCCAGCCTTCCCGGGTTCAAGTCCAACCTTGGCGATTTATCCGCTAGGTGAGCATCAGGGAGCAGCTTAACTCCACTGTGCCTCAGCTTCCACATCTGTAAAGTGGGGCTCGTGGCTGTGCCTCCCTGATGAGTTAATGTATGTACTGTGCAGACTGGGGGCTCGCTGAAGGCCAGCCGTTATCCATTATTTCAACCATCAGTACCGTCATCCTCAGGAGCGGCTGTGGCGACTCTGGACCCAAACTGTCCAGACCAGACGCTATTTCTACTATTTACTTGCTATGAACCTTGGGAGCTTGCTAAACTCCTGAGCCTCACTTTCCTCATCTGGAAAGTGGGGATAATTCAAGTTTCCATCCTAGAGAGTTGATATGAGAATGAAACAAGCTGAAGCACGTAAAGCACTCAGCACCTAAAAGGCAGCTTCTCATCATCATCGTCATCTGCCCTGCGGTCTTCATACTGGACCCCCCTCCTCCAAATGCCATAAAGGACTTCCCTTCATGCTGCTGTCTGCTTTATACCCAAAAGGCAAAGCAAAGACCAGAGAGCTTAAGACACTGGCCCAAGGTCACACAGGAGGCCAGTGCCCAGGTGTACAATCTGAGAGGCCATCTTGAGTGAGATGAGAACACTGTTCGTTGCTCACAAGGCTCACACATCCTGCCCTTGACCATTCTGCTGGCAGAAGGCCTGGAGGGTTGAGCCGAGCTGCCTCAGTCCCACAGTGACCCCTGTTGGTAGCTTTCAGAAGGGCAGCCAGCACCTGCCAAAACACTGAAATCCCTCCAAACAGTGCGAAACAAACTAAGCCAGGAAATGGAAGGCATACACGGCCAGAAAGGAGATTCTCGCCAGTCAGTGCAGGTGCCCCTCCCCGAGGCACCAAACGTTAAACACAGAGTTACCACGGGACCCAGCAATTCCATCCCTAGGTACAGACCCACAGAATCGAAAACAGGTGCTCAGAAACATGAACGCAAAAGTTCATGGCATGGTTCACGATAGTCAAAAGGTGGAGATAACCCAAACGTCCATCAGCTGACGCATGGATAAACAAACGTGGTCCATCCATCCATACAGTGGAATATTACTTGGCAGTGAAAGGAATGAAACACTGGCACAGGCTGCAGCATGGACGAACCTTGAAAACATGATGCTGAGTGGAAGATGCCAGACACAAAAGGCCACACAGTGTTTGATCCCACTTATAGAAAACATCCAGACAAATCCATAGAGGCAGAAAGCGGATTCGTGGCTGGTGGGGACGGGAAAATGGAAGTGACTGCGAATGTGTACGGGGCCTCCTTTTGGGGTCATGAAAATGTCTTGGAACTAGAACTAGATAGAACGGGTGGTGGCACAACGCTGTGAATGTACTCAAGGCTGCTGGGTTGTCCACCTTAAGATGAGTCATTCTATGTTTTGTGAATTTTAGTTAAAAAAGAAAAACGCCAAAGTGGAATTAAAACCCAAAAATCTATCGAGAGCTGCCCTGAGCCACGTGGCTTCTGGCTGCAGTCACAAACGTGTGCACAAGGCCTGTGGCTTCAGCCTGGGCCCAAAGCCAGGCCCAGGGGGACTAAAGGTCCCAGCACTCCACGGGCCTTGGCCACGCCTGCCTGACTCCAACCGGGGCCCGGCCCCCCTACGTGCTGAGCTGCCATCCTGGAAACCCACCTACCACCCCCAGCTGGCCGAGCCTCACTGACCAGTCCAGCTTCTGGACCATCCTCAGGTCTCCCCAGGCGAACGACAGCCCCGAGGCCTCTTGGGATCAATGCTCCCTCCCACTGCACATCTTTCCAGTTCCACTCACATAGCCCTGAACTGGCTTCCGGGAAGCATCTCTCACCAGCCTTCCCTCTACTGCCCATGGTGGCCAGAGTGGGTCCTTGAACCTCCACGGAGCCCATACATCCTCACCTGGAGGGGATCGGGTGTGACCCTGCTTCCCCCAGGGTCAACACGTGTGTCACACTATCTCAATCCACAGTTTTTAAGGAGCACCTACTCCGTGCTGGCGTTGCTAGGAGCACAGCAGGGAACAGGAGACAAGAACTGTGCTTTTGCACCGTTGTCGTGAGACGACCACGGTGTCACAAAGCAAGATATGTATTAGTTCAAATGGTGACACCATCAGGCAGGATAACGGGCTGGAGCAGGGGTGGCAAACTTTTTCTGTAAAGGACCAGGAAGAAAATATCTTAGGCTCTGTTGGCCACACAGTCTCTGTCGTGACCACCCAGCTTTGAGGCTGTATCATAAAAGCAGCCACAGATGATGTGTAAACAAATGGACGTGGCTGTGTGCCAATAAAACTTTATTTACAAAACCAGGCACCGAGCTGGATCTGGCTGGATTTGCTGACCCCCAGGGTGGAGGATGGCTGGGGATGAGGACTCCTGTAAAGGCTAGGGCGGGTCCCTCAGTGGAGGGGACATCTGAGCAGACACCTGAAGATGCCACAGACGGAAGCAGGAGGAGACCCAGGAAAAGGCAGATTATCAACTTTCTATCAAAAATATTAAAACTAAAATTACAAAGTTAATATTATTAATCTTTACGTTAATTTTTCTTTTGGTTTCGACAGTGACAACAAGGACTTCTTTTCACCACATGACTCTGTTCTCTCCTCACAACCTTATGAGGTGGTGTCACATCTGTGCCCATCTTACAGACAAGAAACCGAGGCTCAGAGAGGTGAATGTTCCAAGGCAGAGTTAGGAGGCCCAGCTCATACAGCTTCCAGAGCCAGGGTCAGAGTCACGTGATACCTCCCCCCACATTGTGGATGAGGAAAGTGAGGCACAGAGAAGTAACTGCCCACCCCACATGTCTGGACAGCCTGCCTGTAAATGCTGACCTCCCACCCATCGCTCCTGTGCCGTCCCAGGACAGTAGCCACACGTGGCTATTCACGTGTAAATTTCATTTCAATTCAAATTAAACGACATTAAAAATTCAGTTCCTCAGCTGCACTAGGCACATTTCAAGGGCTCAACAGTCACATACCGGTAGTGGCTACCATTGTGGACAGCCATTGTGGACAGAACATTTCTGTCATTGCAGAAAGCGCCCTCGGACAGCACCACACAAAACAGCTCTCTTGTCCAATAAATGTAAAGGGCATAAAAATGAGCCAGTACGATGGGCAGTGCTCAGCACGTGTTCACAACTGCTCTAACTACTAGTGTTGATATCTTCTCAGCGGCAGCTGCTGCTGAATCGGGAGCTGAGAGCCGCCACTGCCCCACCCACACGCACCTGCTTCTTCTTCAGCTTGGAGATCTGCTGCTCTACCATGGTGATCTCGCGGTCCACCCGATCCATATTCTGGATCAGCTCCTCCTTGGAGAGCCGTGGAGGTACCAGCTCCAACTCAGGGTCAGCATGTGGGGGGCTGGGAGGAGACACCGGCTCCAGCTTGCCTGTCAGGCTGCGGTCCTGTGGTGGAGGAAAAACAGGTGTGGAATCAGCGCAGGGGGCACCCCCATCCCCCCAAAATCCACAAGTTTCCAGCCATGACTTCAGGCACCAACACACCGGGCATCTGTCGTGCCAGCCCCCATGTGCCAAATACAGGGTTGTTTACTGATCCCACCTCGCTGTCTTTGCCTTCACTGGTCCTCCTGCCAGGTGTTCCTTCCGCAGCCTTTTCCAAAGTGCAGATCCTTTTTACCCTCCTACACGCAAGTTTCCCCAACCGTCCCTCAAGTCGTGAAGCCCTCCCTCTTTCCTTTCCCCATAACACACCTCTCTCTTACCCCACTTACCCCGTCTGTGCCCTCCCACCAGACCAAGCTCCTCGAGAACCAAGACCCACGACCTCCAGACTGATGCTCCGTGAACACTTATTCACGATGCTCAGTCCAAACCAGCAAGTTACAGAATATCACACACAGTGCAAACCCAGTTGTGTAGACAATATACACAAACACACAGGAAAACTATGAGAACGGGATACAGAGACGTCAAAAGTAGTTACCGGGGCAGTGGGGGAGAAGGCGGGTATTTTCACTGTCTTCTTTTTAATTTACCAGCGTTTTTCTGATTTTCCTTCACTGAGTATTACTCTTTGTATAATGAAGTTGTTTTCAAAAATGTGTTAAACAAACAAGGGAATCCTTCATTGAGTTATTCGGCGACTCCTTCATTTCAACAACAAAAGTTTATTGAGCATCCAAGCTGTGCTGGATACTCAATAAAAAAATAAAACCCAGTCCTTGTCCCGGAGCACTCACCTGTACAGCCCCGGGTTCAAATCCCAACCCACTCTGCCACCTCCCAGCATCATCATGACCACAAGCAGATCATCTGCCTCCGTTTCCTCATCTGTACAATGGGACAAGTCCCACCTCCTGCCTGCTGCGAGGCTTGAATGAGTTAATATGTGCAGAGCACTCAGCTCAGAGCCTGGCACACTGTCAGAGCTCCACAGGCATTGGCTGGGGTTGTCCTGCCCCCAAACCCAGCCCCGCCCTGTACCATCCTCAAGGCCAAGCCAGCAGCTGCTGGCAGAGGACAGAGGACACATTATTCCCGGGGACAACTGCAGCCCCAGGGCTGCCAAGTGCCACCCCACCCCCCAGCTCGAGTTGAGCAGAGCCTGTGCCATTCTAAGTCCACCCCTCCTGGCCTCGAGGCCTTTGTCCTACACACACACACACACACACACACACACACACACACACACACACACACCACCGAAGCCCACAGGGCTCCAGTGTCTGGGGATCACCCTGGCCTCATCGTTGCCATCTGAGACGTGGGAGAGCTGGCGTCGAGACTCCCAGGCCCTCCACACACCCAGAGCCCTGGGGGCAAAGGCAGAAAAGATCTCAAGCCCTTCAACAGCTCTGATGTGGCCCTGCCCCATGGCTCTGAGGTGGGCCTCCACGCTCCTCGGGGACGCCTAGGAAACCGAACCAGGCACCGTCCCAGTCCTCGGCACACCCCACACCCTGGCCCCGGCTGTGGCTCTCCCAGGGGGCTGCCCCTGCATCCCCATGGCACAGATGAGGGTACGGGAACCTGCAGGCACAGGCCTGGCACGGCTCTAAGCCAGCGGTCGGCACGCTTTCTGTCAAGGGCCAGGTGGAAAAACACTTCAATCTTTGTAGGTCAGACGGCCTCTGTCCCAACTACTCACCCACCACTGTAGTGGGAATGCAGCCACAGACAGGACACGAAAGAATGGGCATGGCTGAGTGCCAATAAAACTTTATTTACAGACCCACGCTGAGGGCCAGGTTGGAGCTTGCCGAGTTTGCCAACCTGTGCTCTTAACTCACATAATTGTCACAGCCCACGCTGGAAGTGAAAATATGGTTTTCCCCATTTTCCAGATGAGGAAACTAAGGTCCAGTGAGATTCAACGACGTGCCCGAGGTCACCAGCCACAAAGCGATGGAGCCTTGGCTTGGAGGGCACAGGACGGGAGAGACCAGGCCTCATTCAGAACTCTCCAGAAGCAGGCAGAGCATGCAACCAGGTTGCTGGGGGTCCCACAGCAGAAGCGGGGTCGCCACCATGCATTCATTCATCCCTCAGAACCATGTGTCTGGGCAGAAAAGCAAGAGTAAGATCCCTTCCAGGGTCTAAGACCCCCTGAAATTAGAGGCAAAACTGTGCACAGAAGACAGATCCCCTAGAGAAATACTCAGAAGGAGTGTGTGTGTGTGTGTGTGTGTGTGTGTGTTTAGCCCTAACTGCTCCCAGATAGGAGGGCGGAGGGCAGACACAGGGGCTGCAGGCACCTGACCCCACACACGCCAGACTAGAAGCAGCCTGCGCACCGTGGCATCTCCGGACCTTTGTACCAGCCACTCCCTCTCCTAACTGCACCTTTCTGCCACCTGAAATCAGACCCCCCCCATCCACGCCCCCTCCCCCAGCCCTTAACTGAGATCTGCCCCTTCCCTCTGTGCCCCAGGGCGCTTGGCTGGTCTCCCTCCACAGCCTCAATCATTTCTCAGGGTTCTTTTTTTTGCTGGGGGTGGCTGCGTTGGGTCTTCGTTGCAGTGCGCGGGGCTTCTCACTGCAGTGGCTTCTCGTTGCGGAGCACGGGCTCTAGGCGCGTGGGCTCAGTAGTTGTGGCTCGCGGGCTCTATAGAGCGCAGGCTCAGTAGTTATGGCACACGGGCTCAGCCGCTCCACGGCACGTGGGATCTTCCTGGGCCAGGGCTCGAACCTGCGTCCCCGGCATTGGCAGGCATATTGTTAACCACCGTGCCACCAGGTAAGTCCCATTTCTCAGGCTTCTTGAGACAAAAGGCTTTGGCGATATGGTTCCTGGAGCCCAGTCCTGCTACCTGCTGTAGGAAACCACTCTTCTGCCCACCTCTGATCTTCCACCAGGACTGAGAAGGGACGGAGAGGAGCACAGCAAGAACAAGGGCTGTGGACAGAAGGCTTTCGGGGCCAGGGCACCCTGAAACAGTTCATCCAACCCAGGGATAATTCTCAAAATGACATGAGCAAAAAGAAGGTTTCCATCCCCAAACCTGACAGGAGCAGCGCAGGGGTGAGACGAAGCAGTTGGCAACCGCTAGCAACTGTTGGAAAAGTTGCTGGAAACTTTTTCTTAAATTCTTGATGGGGAAAGTCCGTCTTCTTCAATGACTTCTTCCTTAAGGTTCAGGCTTAGCTTTTATTCTAAGCAAAACCACACAGGCAGATCCGTCAACTGACAGATAAAGTGCGATCTCTCCATACAATGGAATATGATTCAGAGTGACATACAGACACATGGTAAAGCACAGATGAACCTTAAGAACATGATGCTGAGTGAGAGAAGCCAGACATAAAAAGCCACACATCGCATGATCCCATCGATACGAAGTGTCCAGAACAGGCAAGTCCATAGAGACAGAAAACAGATCGGTGGTTGCCAGGGGCTGCGAGGAGGAAGGGACTGTTTGATGGGTACCAGGTTTACTTCTGGGGTGATGAAAGTGCTCTGGAACTAGAAGAGGTGGTGCCCCACACCGTGACTATACTAAATGCCACTGAATTGTTCACTTCAACGTGGTTAATTTCATGTTCTGTGAATTTCACCTCAATCTGAATCGAAGATGATGCAAGCCCGAAGGGCGAAGGGTGCTTTCTGCAGTGCTGAGTTTTCCAGGAATGGGACCAAGGGAGCCTGGCTAGCGGGCCTCCAGATGGTTCTCCAGCCAGATGGTTCTCCAGCCAGATGGCTGCTGGCCTTCGTTTAGGCCCAAAGCCATAGGAGGAAAACAACAATCCCATACCCTCACCAGTCACCGCTAGGTAGCAGTCGGCACCATTTTCCCCATCAGACGCCCTTGGTGTAAAAATTCAGGCCAATGTGGAACAGAAAAACTCATGTAAAATTACAGACACAGAGGCAGCAAAAGCCTTAGGGGCTGGAGAGGACCCACTGGGGCTCCCCCTGTCTCAGACCCAGGAAAGGGCAGGGCCAGCCTCAGGCACCCACAGTCCTCTCCCCCAGTCACAATGATGGGTTCCAGGACAGGCCTGGGCCTCAGTCAAAGGCAGGGAGATAAACAGCTTTGTCCTGGAAATGTGGAGACAGAGGGAAAGTTCTTTTTTTTGGCCTTGAATGTGGGAAGAAGAAGGCCTGGAAACGCAAACTTTCTCCTTGTTAATACACCAAGACCACGTGCAAGATGGCAGGGCCAAGAAATGGACAGAGATAGAGACCTGGTAACGTGTCACCTGGATCAAGCTGTGCCTGAAGCCAACGACCCCTCGATTTCAGTTATATGAGCAGGACTCCTGCCTAAACCTGCTTGACATGGGTTTTCTGTCCCTTTCAGCCAACGGGGCCCCAAAAGACAAAGAGATTTTCAGAAATGGTGCTGTTTGTGACGATTCTAAAGTCCCAGAACAAAGTCTGGTGAATTCCGAAGGAAGCCTCTGATGCCACAGGACTCCAGAGGCTGAAGGCCATGGAAGCATTATAAAACAGGACATTTTTATATTGCATATTTTTATATGAAAAAGGAACACAGCCGGGGCCGGTGGGGAGGGAGGTGCTGTTTAAAAAAAAAAAAAATCCCATCAAATTCCCATCTCACGTACCCAGCTGAATTCTACACAGCAGATGCAAAAAACATCTGAACTCCCTCAGAGTTGTGTTTCTCCCCTGGCTTCTTCCCTTGCCCAAAATTTGCTCATACTTTCCAAATGTTCTTAACAGCCTGGAGCAATTACTGTAGTTGGTCCAGCCAGGCCCCTACACTGGGCCCATCACTCCCCCACACCCATGGGGTCCAGGAAGAGAAGAGAGAGAAAGACAGACAGACAGACACAGAGACAGAGATAGAGAGAAACAGAAATACAGAGACAGACGGACACAGACACACACACACACCCCAGGCAGAAAAAGACAGAGACACAGGGACAGAGAGACAGACATACAGAGACAGAAGCGAAGACTGAGAAGGACCCACAGAGGGAGAGGAAGCAACCCCAGGGAGCCCTAAGAAGGAGGACAAGCACAGAGCCACTGTCAGGCCTGGAGACCCTCAGATGGACCCACAGGTCTGAGGACTCAGAGCACAGTTCTGGAGAGATGCGCGGCAGGCAGCAGAGGCCCAACAGGGCTGTCCAGAGACACCCGTCAGCCTGTTCTCTGGGCAGAACCAGACATGAGCACAGGGATATGGCCCACTCGGGGCTCTGGTCCCTCGTGGGGGGTGGACATCAAGCATCCCTGGTGTGGCCCTGTGCCCCCCTTCACATGCACCCCACTCCCCTACTGCCCAAGACCCACTTCAGGGAATAGCTTTTCCGGTGGCAACAGCCCCCCCAGGAGGCTGAGCAGTGATGGAATCTGAGGAGTAGGCTAACACAGGGATGGCAGAATGGCAGGCACGGGGAACCAGAGGGGAAGCCCGAGGCGGGACAGCCCAGTGGTCAGGTCTGGGCTACAGACCCGGGCTGCCTGGGCTTCAGGGCCTGCTCCCCACTTCCCAGTGACCGTGGGTGAGTGGCTCTCTTAGCCTGGGGCCCCGTCTATAAAAGGTGATCGCAGACCAGGCTTCATCAGGCTGGAAAGGCACAATGGAAGGACACTCACGCTCAGCACAGTAGCCGGCACACAGTCAGGGCCTCCATGTTAGCTTGTCATCATCATCGTGACCACCCCGGGAAACCCCTTTCCTGTCAGCCCCCCGATAAAGAACTGGCCTCAGCCTGAAACCCCACCGATCCAGTGTCGGGCAAAGAAGAGGATCCAGCAGGTCCGAGTGGGCCACTTCCCTCCCCTGTCCTGGCTCCCAGGCCCCACCCACCCTCACTGGTACTGCAGTGAGATGAGCACTGACCTCACCCAGCAGCTGGGCGGCCGTTAATGAGCTAATGTGCGTCCTCATGGTCATGAAGGAGCATAAACGCACTGCTCAGCACGTGCGGAAAGGACATCCATCACGCAGCCGGCCAAGGATGAGCGTACCATCCGGCCACAGTCCCTGCCCCACCCTAGGCAGTGACAGTGAAATGACAGCCTCTGAGGCAGCTGGGGGACCCCAGGGGACAGAAGCATCTGGGCCACTGGCTGTGATTCCTCCGTTTAGATAGAGAGCAAATGAGCTTCTGGCGTGGACGGTCCTGGGGCTCACTGAAATAGCAGGAAAACCTCTCTCAGCAGCAAACCATGAGTGCTTAATCTGTGCACATTCTCCCGCTCCATCTCAGCTCAACTTTCTGCTTAAAGAAGAGTAAAATGCAGGTGCCTCCAGGGCACAGTGATCCCCACGGGCTGGACACACTCCGGCAGCTGGAGCGGGCAGTGGGGGAAGCGGTCCCTCTCCAGCCAAGGAACGGCCCACGGAGCCAAGCTCGTCCCTGGACCCTCCTCTGGCTGCCCAGCCTCTGCACGCCCCGGGCTCAGCCCTTCTCCCAGCCTTCGCCCAAGCCATCCCCCCAGCCCAGCACGCCTACCCCCTCCCTTGCTCCCCGCCCAATCGCAGCAGCACCCAAACCCTCAGAGGAGCTCCCGGCTGAGCAGGCCTTACCTTGGACAGGTCCTCGGAGCCCCCGGGCTGGCCAGCGGCCAACAGGGGCGAGGGCCGCAGCAGGGGGTCAGGCAGCAGCTCCAGGCGAGGGCGCTTGCTCTCCAGGAATTCCATTTCCGACTTGCCCAGCTCAGGCAGGTATGAGTGCGACTCGGGTCGCAGGTGAAGCTCCTGGGACCTGTGGGGGGCAAGGGCACATGGCATCACGTCTGCTGCCCGTCCTGCGGGAGGAGTGCCCATCTGCTCAAGGGCACACAGAGAGGCAGGACTCAAATACAGCTCTGTCTTCCTCCGAGTCAGCATTCACTAACTACGTTTACAGCAAGAGAACGTACTGGTGATGGGTTCCCTGCTCCCTCACTGAGTGTGGCCCCCAGACCAGCCCCTCCTGACGCTGCTTACAAATGCAGAATCTTGAACACCACCCCAGACCTACTGAATCTGACTCTGCATTGAAACAAGATCCCTGGTGATTCACGGGGAAAGTCTGAAAAACGCTGTGGGTCTAACACAGACAATAACACACATGACGCTGTTTGCAAATCACTCACCCAAAGCAGACATCACTAGCTGATCACAGCACTCTGGCTGCTCAACCTGGCCTTGCCTCCTTTGCAAGTCAGCCCAGCAGCCTTATGCAGAGATAGGAGCTGTCCAGCCTAATCACTCCCAACTAACTCTCCTTAACCCTCCTCCCCAGTTTGCAGAGGAGGAAACTGGCCCAGAGAGGCCATGGCCTTGCCTGAGCACACACAGCTGAGCCACGACTCCCAGCCTCCACCTCCAGCTCCTGCCCAAATACTGCCCCCGCTGAAATGCTTTTCCAGTTGATGTTTTTTGCCCAATAAACTTAGAATAGAATCCAAACGCATTCCCCCCACACTCAGGCCCTGCCTGGTCTGGCCCTTGTTCACCTTGCCCACTGCATTCCTGCCTCAGGGGCTGTGCGCTGGCTAGGCTGGAACACTTCCACACAAGCTCCTTCCACGCTGCCTCTCCTCCTTCCTGTCCCAGTGCATGGGGCGTCTCCTCCTAACAGCAGTCTCCCTGCCCACCAGATATACCCCGTCTCACCCCATCTCGTTCTCTCTGTCTTTCTTTGCAGCCATCACCATCTGCGTGTTGCTTCATGCATGTTTGGGGGCCGCCTCCCCCGTCCCAGAGTGTCTGCTCCACAAGGGCAGGGACATTCATCTGTCTAGGGCCTGACATACAGCAGGCGTTGTTACTGACTGCAGTGTGGGCTAAGGCTATGCTGCTGTCCTCTCCTCCCTGGGGGGCCCGTCTCTCGCCAAAGCCAGGTCACAAGATGCCCCTCCTGCCCACCTGAGAACCAAC
The DNA here is from genome assembly GCF_039906515.1 of Pseudorca crassidens. Lineage (NCBI taxonomy): Eukaryota > Metazoa > Chordata > Mammalia > Artiodactyla > Delphinidae > Pseudorca > Pseudorca crassidens. The sequence goes on from NC_090307.1 coordinate 86,402,056, forward strand.
GGCTTCACAATTACAAGATGCCCTGCAGGAAGCAGGTGGCATCCACATTGAAACATGAAAAGGGCACCATCATAGGTTAGTGTCCCCCCAGAATTCATGTCATCTCAGAACATCAGAATGTGACCTTCTTTGGAGGTAGGGTCTTTGCAGACGTAATTAACTGAGATGAGGTCATACTGGATTAAGTTGGGACCTAGACTCGATGACAGGTGTCCTCCTAAGAAGGGCCGAGGACACAGACACAGACGGGGGCAGAGACTGGGGTGATGCAGCAGCAGGCCGAGGAACACCTTGGGCCTCCAGCAGCTGGCAGAGGCCGGGAGCAGGTCCTCTCCCAGAGCCTTCGGAGGGAGTGCGGCCCTGCTGGCATCTGGTTTCAGACTTCTGTCCCCCAGGAACTGCCTTCAGAGGGAGTGCGGCCCTGCTGGCATCTGCGTTTCAGACTTCTGTGCCCCAGGAACTGGGAGAGAACACGTTTCTGCTGTTTTAAACCACCCGGTGCAGAGGGACTGAAGCCATGGACCGCGGCAGTGGCCTCCCCGCAGGGCCCTGGATGCCTCCATGCAGCTGCGGCAGCACAGAAGGCCCAGGCCAGCTCTCCGGAACTCTGGTCCCACCTAGGCCACCCCTCAACCTCGCAGCCTCAGCAAGGTGACGAAGGAAGAGACGATGGGACAGGGCCCCTGGGCCAGCCCAGCCTCAGCGGTCCCTGCTTGCCCCTAGAATCGCTGCACATGGCCGGAAGGATCCGAGGGTGGAAGTTATATCCTGGCCCTCCTATGCGTACCTCCCATAGTGCCCTCGAAGTTCACCCTCCCGGCCCCCAGCCACCTGGCTCAGCCCAGCCCCCCGGCCTCCTCGCCTTTCTGGAACACGCCAAGCACATGCCCCCCTCCAGGCCTTTGCACGTGTTCCTCCCTCCACCTGGAAGGTCTTCACCCGGCTCTCTGAGCGGCTGGCTACTTAGTGGCCAAGCATCTCTCCCCTGAGAGGCCTTTCGCGGCCTCTCCAGCCAAAGAGCAGCCCTTCCCTGCCCTGCAGGAAACAGGTCACCTGCCTCGTTCTGGAGGCACCTTGTGTGTTTGTTGCACCTCCCCTGCTAGACTGTGGGCTTCCTGCAGGCAGGGCTGCCTGTCTAAGTGCCCGCTGGCAGCCCACAGCCTACAGTAGGCCATCGCGTGTTAGAAGCTCAGGACTCTCGAGAGTTCCCTGGTGGCCTAGTGGTTAGGATTCCAGGCTTTCAGTGCCGTGGCCTGGGTTCAATCCCTCGTCGGGGAACTGAGATCCCGCAAGCCACTTGGTGTGACAAAAAGAAGCAGCAGACCACCTAGAGGGGTGGGATAGGGAGGGTGGGAGGCAGGGAGACGCAAGAGGGAGGAGATATGGGAACATATGTATATGTATAACTGATTCACTTTGTTATAAAGCAGAAACTAACACAGCATTGTAAAGCAATTATACTCCAATAAAGATGTTAAAAAAAATTTATATACATAATTTTGTCACAAAGAAGTATGACAGTGTGATCAATAAAAGATTTTCAAGCATAAAAAAAAAAAAAGAAGAAGTAGGGGCTTCCCTGGTGGCACAGTGGTTGAGAGTCCGCCTGCCGATTCAGGGGACACGGGTTCGTGCCCCGGTCCGGGAAGTTCCCACATGCCGTGGAGCGGCTGGGCCCGTGAGCCATGGCCGCTGAGCCTGCGCGTCTGGAGCCTGTGCTCCGCAACCGGAGAGGCCACAACAGTGAGAGGCCCGCGTACCGCAAAAAAAAAAAAAAAAAAAGAAGCAGCAGCAGCTCACGACTCTTAGCAATTAGAGCTGTTACTGTCTCAGGCACCTTGGGGCCCTGCTCTGGCCTTGGCCCTCCCCTCACTGGGTCCCCACCCGTATGGCTTGCTCTCTCCCACCTGGATTTAAGGAAGGCAAGGCAGGCCCACAGGCCCAGGCTGCCAGCTGAGGGATGGCAGAGGACTCGGAGAAAAGGGGATGACAAAGGGATGGGAGGAAGGGGGCTCCCCATGTGCACCCAGCTGTGGACAGTCACTCCCAACCAGCAACCCAGCCCCACTCCCCTACTTTTTGGTGGTCACCCCCTCCTGCCTGGGCCACACACCCAGAGGCCACTGCAGGCTCACAGCGGGAAGTCCAAGGGCCACATGGCTCTTCCCTGCCCATCCCCAGCCCTGTCCCAGTCACAGCCGCACCAGGACAAGGGCACAGCCTGACACCCCTTTGTTTAACACCGACCCTGCGAGCTCTTCATGAGCACAGGCCTCCACTTCCCCGTCTGAGCAATGGACGCACAAACCCCTCCTCACCTTTCATTCCCGGGCTGAAATTCGGACAGCAGGGAGGGCCTCCTCCGCTGGGGCTGGATGATGGAGCCAGGCGACAGGTGTGAGGTGTAGTCACGGGGGTGGTGCTGGTACTCAAGCAGCCCGACGTCCTGCAGCAGAGGACACAGACCAGTGAGCACCCATCCCGCCGCAGTGCAGCCCACACGGCGAGGCAGGGCCAGAGCCCCCTGCCCGGTGCTGCTTCTGTACCTGCGGACCCTCTCACGTCCTTTCCCGGCCCTCCGACCCAGTCCAGCCAGAGGACATTCCTGGGGCCAATCGCCAAGGAGAAGTGACACATTCAGCTAAAGGACACCTGGTCCTGCCCTCTTTCCAGATGAGACAACCGAGCCCACGTGTTAGCAGAGACAAATGGAAAACGGCACAACCTGCACGTCTGCCATGGGTGCAAGTGACACAGCAAGACACGGGCATCCACGCCACGGCAAATGCTGACGGTCTGCAAGCCTCAAAGACCAGATTCCAAAACAAAGCCCCGACGTGGGAGTCCCCCGTGTTACAGAGGGAAAACCTACACACGTGTGTCACACAGGCAAGCATAGCTCAAAGTCAGAAGAATAAACTCCAGGCAAAACATGCCTTCTTCAGTAATATGCCATCCATTACCCATTGCCATCTTTGGAAAAACTAAACACTAACAAATTCGATGTACCCCGATTAGCAACTACACCCTGATTTGAGACATGTTAAAATGTTTTTTTAAAAAAAAGAAAGATAGAAAAGAGAAGCCTTTCAAAGGAGAAAACAGGACAGGCTTCCTATGTGTACCAATCCAAATCGATTAGTTGTGCCTGCAGAGAACACCCAGTTATACTGTGGGGTGGCAATCAATTAGTGATGTCTGACACGAGTAAGGCTTGGGAAAGCGTGGGATTGTAGGTGATTTGTTTTCTTCTTGGCACCCTTCTTAATTCTCCCAATTTTCCAAAAAAATCTAGTCATTCTTTTGCTGTCTGGCTTTTTTTTTTAAGCAGTTATTTCTGCAAAGAGAATTAGATGATACCACGTAGGTGTGTTGGAAATGTATGTGTTTCAGACCCTCCAAAACAAACACATGTAAGAGGCTGGGAGGCTGGAGGCGAGAGAGGATGAGTAACTAGAATCAAGAGGGATCCTGTCAACCTCAGAGGCTGGAAATGAGGGAAGGGCCTTCCTGGGCAGCCCGATGTGGAAGCAAGAAGCTGCCCGGCCTCGGGCTAGAGGTATCTGTCCATCCCTTAAACTCTCTGAGCCTCAGTTTCTTCATCAGTGGAATGGATGCCTGAATTCCCTGGTGGTCTAGTGGTTGGGACTCCGCGCTTCCACTGCAGGGGGCACGGGTTCAATCCCTGGTCGGGGAACTAAGATCCCGCATGCCGTGTGGCGTGCCCAAAAAAAAAAGAAAGAAAACTGCAATGGATGCCTGACCCAGATGGAAGGTGGCCTCTGTGTCTCCAACCAAGCATCCCCCTTAACTCTCCAAGGGCTTCCCTGAAGACTGAGGGCAGCTTCCAGAAGACAGAGGACTCAGCCTCCCCCCTCCACCGCACTCCACGATGTCGTGCACAAGGCACCGGGTGCTAATGAAGGAACAAGAAGAAAGGGCTGGAGGGAGGGGGCGGCAGCTTCTGGGATCATGCCGGCACGGCTGCCAGGCACAGATCCGGTATGCACACGCATGCAGAGGTGTGAGAAGAAATCGGCAAGCACTGCAGAATGCTGGGAGGAAAATTCCCTCTCACACAAAAGCAAAATGAACAAAGCAGCAGAGAGGCAGACGGTCCAATCCCTTGGGAGAGGGCCCCGGCAGGACGGCGCCTACCACTGCCGACAGAGGCGGGAAAAGGCGCACGGCCCCTGGGGCTCCCGAGGCAGGGGCGTGGGGCGGCCACTGCATGAACCCTTCTGGCCTCAGTTTCTCAGTCTGGGAAGCAAGCAGGATGACCTCATTAGCACGGTCCCTCCAAGGACCATCTTGGGGGCCATTTCTGTGGTATCCACACTGATCTCCACCCCAGGGCTCTGAGTCCAGGGACCACCAAGCGTGCCTGCATCTCTACAGGAAGGCAAGAACTGGGGAGACCCCAAGAGAGACCGAAGGTGGGGCTCACTGTGCTCACAGGAGCCTGAAGACACCAGGCACTCAGGCTAGAAACCTCCAGCCACGTCTCAGAACACGAGAACCCTCCCCATGTTAACAAGACATTCCAACCCCACCTGCTGCCCTCACACATGTACGTGGCCCAAGCAGGCTCCTGCGTCCGTGACCCTTGGTCTGGGGGGAGCGCCGAAGACGAGAGGATTCAGTTCCTACTTGAGAGCTTGTTGACGGGACCGCGGCATCTGAGCGCACGGCCAACACAGTCCTGCTGGCCTCGGCCTAGACCCATCCCCGTGCCCGCGAACTGCGTTACGTGCGGAAGGACCATGTATCCATTTGTGACAAACTGGAAATGAAACAGACTGGTCCTTCCCACAGAGAGCCTGATAAGCACTGATCTAGGGCAGGAGTCAGCAAACGGGGCCCAAGGCCAAAGCCAGGCTCGGCCTGTTTCGTCAGGTGTCACTGGCACACGGCCACGGCCATTCCTGTACGTGCTGGCTGAGCTGCTTTCACGCTAGGATGGCAGCAGCGCCGGAGTAGCTGTGACCGAGACCGAGTGGCCGGAGAAGCCTGAAATATTTACAGAGAAGGTTTGCCAGTCCCTCCTCCAGAGGAAAAGCCCACAGTGTACCCTGGGGGCCATTCGCAAAAGGATACTAGTGGGCACGTTGTCGTCATGACAGCAGCAGCATCAAAGTCATCAACACTGCACTGTATCAGTCGCGCTTACTCAGCCCGGGCGTTGTGCAGAGGCCTCTGCACGTGTCAACTAACTTGATCCTCAGGGTCTTAGAACTACCCTCGCTCAACTGATGGGGAAACTGAGCCACAGGGCGGTAAGACCACTCATCCAAAGTTTCACAGCTAGGAAGTCACTGAAGCAGGATATGAATGCCAGCGGTCTGGCTCCAGAGTCTGTGCTCTGAAAAGCCCTTCTAACACTAAGGCACAGAGAGGCTAAGTAACTTGCCTAAGGCCACACAGCAGGCAGGAGTGGCGCTGGGATCGGATTCCCGTGTCTTTGGACTTTATTTAACACATTCATTTAGTGCAAAGATTGCAGGAACTCGAGAGAGCTCAGGGGGTCCCGCGGGGCTTGGGAGAGAAGGCAGAATCGAGCTGGGCTCTAGAAAGCTGGAAAGGAGACAAGGAGGCGAGGATGTGTTGCGACCCTCAATCCTGGGAGACCCTCAGTGCCAGGAGCCCGCCAGGACCCTCAGGGAAAGATGTGGGGTCCTGATACTGTGAGCGAGGGAAGCCGAGACCACAGAGAAGGAGAGAACAGGGCTCAGAGAGGCTCCGAGGGTGGAGCAGGTGGGATTGAACGAGCCATGCGTACCGGCACCATGAAGAGAGGCTCGGAGTGTGCCTGAGGCTGGGTCAGGGTAAGCACACCTGGAACTGAGCCCTCCATCTGCGCCGGCGTAACACACCAGGCAGCCTGGACATGACACAGGCTGAGGTACAGGCCAGCAGAGAAGGCGGCTCCCACCGCCCCTCTCAGAGTGCAGAGCCTCCTTGGTCTCCTGCCACCCCGCCAGGAGGACAGAGGCGGCTGCCACGTACAGACACCGCCCCGGGCACCTCGCAAACATCCGCCAGTGATGCTTAGGCCCACAACACCCATACTGCAGCTGGGAAAACTGGGGCTGCCCCCACGGGGTTAAGCGAGCAGCCAGATGTCACAAGGTGAGTTGGAGGAACAGGGATTCAAAGCCACATCTGGAGGTTCTTCTGGGCTCTGGGCGGGGGGGACTCGCCATCAAAGCAGCCCCATGCCCAGACACCCTGGAAGAAGCCTCCAGGGCCAGGAGGTGCCACCCTGGATGGAAGCCTGTTGGGAGCAGGTACGGGAGTGAGCTGAGTCCCAGGAAGGTCACAGGTCACGGGGTCCAGGCCCCGCCCCCTCAGCCCAGCAGACCTGCCTCAACTACTGTACAAGGAGCTGGGTTCCCACCTGGCCCTTGGAGGGGGCATTTGCCTTCCACGCCTTTTTCCCTTTTCCTCTGCCCTCTGTCTTCCAAAAACCCTCTGCCCCCCAAAATGGGGGCATCTCACAAACCCTGCCTGTACAGTGGGCTGGCGGTAAGGGGTTAGGGAGCACAGGGCTGCAGGGGGACCTCCAGATTACAGTCCCAACACTCACCTCTCACCAGTCAAAGAACAGTGGCTCCAGCCCCGGACACATGCCCAGGAGAGCAAGACCCCCCCCAGGACGCCTAGAATTCTTGTTCCTGCCTTTCCAGTAACAAGCAGGGGCCCCCAGCTGGGTCGCCCAAGCACGAGGCAGGGTGATCAGGACGTGGGGCCCCACTGCTGCCACCACACGGGATAAGGATGCCCTGCCTCGTAGCTACCCAGGGCCCCTGCCCACCCCCGGCGTCAGCCCCCTGCCTGGAGGAAGTGACCACTGGGTCCTACCCGGCCCCATCCTGCGTCACTGACGGCCCAGCGGGAAAAGTGCGGGCGGTGTCTGAGATCAGCTGCTGACTCCACGTGACTGTGAGAGGGCCCAGCTGGGGCAAAGGATGGGGGGGTTGCAGGACGGCAGGGGCCATAAGGACTCAAGGACTAACCGAGTCTGGGCCCTTGGGGAGGGAGTGGGAGCGGGGTAGGAACCTGGCAGGAGGGGACGAGAAAGAAGAGAAACCAGAGGCAACCGCCAGGAGCCCCCAGGGGAGGCAGCCCCTCCAAGCAGCTGCAGTGACAGTGACAATATTGCAAGTGGACACAGCTGGCTGAGTGTCTGCCAGGCACTGTCATGAGGACCTTCCGCAGATCATCACGTTTAATCCCCGGGAGAATCTAGGAGACAGATGCTCTCATTACTCCATTCTATGGATGACCAACCGAGGCTCAGAATCACTAAGCGACTTGTCCTGTTTCCTCACCTGCAAAATGTTCCCCACCTACCAAGTGCAGAGCATACGCGTACCCTCACTTCAGTGATAAAGAGAAGCGAGTGCAACTGTATACGTAAAGGGCATAAACAAAACGCTCACCCTGTAGTAAGCACTCGACGACAATGCTTACTTTTGTGATTGTGATTATGATAAAGGTGCTGACCACACATCACAGCAAAGGACCCCCAGGAGCACGGTCCTCGGCCCTGGGCACACAGTAGGTGAACAGTAAACAGTCACCCATTTCACAGGGGCTCAGAGTCCTGAAGCGGAAGCCGACTGCCTTCTCACGGTGATTTAACCCGAGGCCTATCGTTTAACCTCCCGGCCTCAGTCTCCTCATCTGCGAAATGGGACGATAATGCAAGGTGCTCTTTCATCGGGTTGTTTGTGAGGATTCCACGACCCCATCCAGAATGTGCCCGTTTATCACAGCTGGCTCTCAAAAGCATCTTGGGGGCCCAAATCCTCAAGAGGTCACTGTTCTTGGGACACCCTCAGGCTGGTCCGCTGGGCTCATATGCAGAAACATCTCGCTCGTGGAAGATAGAAAAGCCCTACCATGCCACCTCCTCTCCGCATCTTAGGAGGGACCACACCAGTCAAGCAGGATAGATACAGGCGTGTTCACACAGGGGCCGGCACAGCAAGCTCTGACCCCAGCTGCAACCCTCACAGTCCCTCACCAAGCAGCCAGGAGGCCAAACGGGGGAGGCCCAGGACCCCGAGAGCCCTCTGGCAAGCCCCTGAGAATACAGAACATAACCAAGGCTCATCCTCAGGGCCACATGCAACTAGAGATAAAGTCAGGAAAGGGGGCCCCCACTAGGAGGTGGACAGAGTGGGGTGCAGCTCGGAAGAGCTGACCAACGGTACTTCCCTGGCAGTCCAATGTTTAAGACTCTATGCTTCCACTGCAGGGGGCACGGGTTCGATCCCCGGTCAGGGAACGAAGATCTCACAGGCCATGCGGCGCAGCAAAACATTTTTTTTAAAAAAGAAAGAGCTGACCAAGGGCACGCCCACCCCCTCCCCAGCAGGCCACCCCCCCGCCACTCACACAACGATGGGGAGAAATAGGAACCCAGGGACAAGAGAAGGCCCCAAAGGTGACCCCAGGTGCATATTTGTGCCGCTTACCGTGTGTGGCCGGGCGATCTGCACGGGGTAGGAAACGCCGTGGGGCGGGTAACGGGGCTCGGTGGCCCTCCACGTCTGTGCCACGGGCTGCGTGGACCCCGACATGGTGGTGGGCGTCCAGGGGGGCTCGTGGGCCCCTGTAAGCTCCCTCTCAATGGTCTCCGAGGATTAAAAGCCAGTCTCCGTCATCTGCTCGAGGGCGACCCTGTCCCAGGCACCTGTGAGACCAGAAAAGCAAAAGCGAGATCAGTCCCAGGGCGGCTGCTCCCTGCAGACCCTGGCGGGGCCCCAAGTCCTTCCTGTGGCCCCTGTGAGGAAGAGAGAGCAGACAGGGTCCTCCGGGACCCCCCTCCATGCCACTGGCAAGCTCCGTGCCCACCGACAGCAGCGGGAGACGCCACGTGGTGTCTGGGGCCTCTCCAAGCCACAGGCCAGCAGCTGCGGCACAAGCCACATCGGTGACAGCCGTGTCCTCCCCGCCGCCAAGGCCCTCGTTCAGCAGGCACGGGAGCTCTAACTCTGCGGGCACTGCCCCCACAACCCCCCCATGGCTCCCAAGCACCCTCAGCACACCCCACCCCACCCCAAGTCCTCTGCCAGTCTGAGTCACCAGGGCAAGGTTCCCCGAAAGCACCTGGCAGCTCAGGCAGGCGACTGCTGTCCCGGGAGGGGAAAAGTCCGTACACCCGTCCAGGGTGATGGCGGTGAACAGGGTCGGCTCGGGCAGAACACAGGTCACCGTGTAACCCCGAGCAAGGTCGGGCCTGCCTGGGCCTCCCAGTGACCCTCTGGGGAGGGTGAGTGACACTACGACGGGGGAGCAGGACAGATGTGAGGTTGGCCCGGACGTGAACTGAGAGCGAAGCGACTGGGAGCCCGAGGGCCACACTGGGGAAACAGCCGAGGACGCGGATGAGAGCCGGCTGGGCCCCCTGTGCCTCCCGGAGGGGCAGGCAAAGGATGCTGTCCACGGGGAAGAAAGCACTCATGTGTCCATGATGGAAGGAGTCCACTGGCTTTACAGATGGGGAAACTGAGGCCCAGGAAGAAGAAAGGACTCAAGTCAAGAGAGCAAGAGAGCCCCTGGTCAGAAGGGGCCTTCGCCCAGAAATCTCCGGGGGGCCCCAGCCTCCCCAGGACCCTTCTCTCTCTTCTCCGCCAGCCACTGCTCAATGCAGCCTGCCCAAGGTTATAACTGGCTCCGCCGCCCAGGCCCGGGCTGAAGCCGGGCAGGCCGCAGGCCTCCTCCACACTCAGCCTCTCAGAAAAGGGGTGTCCATCAGGCCCCTGCCATGTGCAACCCCCACCCACACCCGCCACCCAGGAGCTAAGGAGAATCCAGGATGGCGCAGGGGCCCGGCACCTGGATGCCCCCTGTGGCGTTCCCTCTCGGGCTGGGGTTGCATCTCATGTGTACCCCCAGCTCCCTGTGCTTTCATCACAAGGCCCCTCATCGCCCTGCCCTCCACTGACAACTGCTTCAAGGCCGTGGGCGCCCTAAACCGCTGCCCTTTGGAGGCCTGATGTGGAGGGATATTGGGGGGGAGGATTGAGATCATGGTGGTCAAAGGAAGAACAAGACCCCCTTCCCTCCCACCTGGGGGCCATGACTGCATCCCACTTCCCACCCCCATCTCCTGCTACAGTAGACTCGACTTTTTTTTTTTAGCAACCATCTTCCCTCCCCAGACTCCAGGAGTGATCATGTGATCTGGGCCTGGCCAATCAGATTCCTGCTGCCCCTGGGCCAGCGATTGGTTCAGGGATGGGCATCTGACCCAATCTGAGCCAATGAGAGTCAGTCTTGAGACTCTGAGAAGGAACCAGAAACAGGCACTATCCACTGGGGCTGTAAGCCAGGAGGGTGAAAGCCTGGCGCTCTCGGGGACCACCACTTGGCAGGGACCTACCCGAGACCATACTCCCAGGAAGGCAGATCTGAAGGGTAGAGAGAGCACAGCTGGGTCCTGATACAGCCATGCCTGAAGGCAGATCAAAGCTGCTTCTTCATTTAGGGAAGCCAAGGCACTCCTTCTGTGTGTTTTGCCTTTGCCAGCCCAACCCAGCTTTCTGTCACTTTGCCATCAAAAGTTCTGACTCACCCAGAGAAGGAGGGAGTCACAAAGGAGGCAACCTTTCCATCGGGTGCTGTCAATCCTTCCAACACTGCAAAGCCAAAGAATTCCAGAGCCCAAACTGCCACACCTATGACCACCTCAGGAAAAAAGCCCACGTGGACTTTTCCCAGACACCGCGACAGGGTGCACTGCGTAATTCTTATGAACGTGGGAACAGTCCTGCTCAGCAAATGGGAGCTACTGTTACTACAGTCACTAGTTCTGTCACTGCAGTAGCTGCAGCCCGGTCACAGTGATGTTGTGGACATGGAAGGGAGGCAGAGCTGCCCCCGCCAGTCCCCACCAAGAGCAACGCGGCAGCCCTCCGGCAGCCCAGAGACAAGAGACTGGCCTTGGGAGAGGGGTCAGTTGTGGCCACCAGTGCTGGGCCCTGTCCCAGAATTCCCTGTGTCCCAGCTCATCACAAAGCCCAGCAGACCCTGGTGGCCTGATGCAGCAAAGCCAGCTCTATTCCGGCCTCTCTCTGGGTTTTTTTCGGGTTTTTTTGTTTTTGTTTGCGATACGCGGGCCTCTCACTGTTGTGGCCTCTCCCGTTGCAAAGCACAGGCTCCGGACGCACAGGCTCAGCGGCCGTGGCTCACGGGCCCAGCCGCTCCGCGGCATGTGGGATCTTCCCGGATCGGGGCACAAACCCGTGTCCCCTGCATCGGCAGGCGGACTCTCGACCACTGCGCCACCAGGGAAGCCCTCTCTCTGGGTTTTAAACGGTTGCCCGCTCTCTGCAAGAGGAAGAGAGCAGCACCTGGGCAGAGAGAAGCCCAATCTGCTTGCCTTTCCAAGGGCACCACGCGCAACTTCCAAGTTGCTATGTGACTTCGCATCGCATGAGGCGGTGAGAAGTCTAATTTACCAGCAGATTTCTAACCTCCTTTGCCTAATGAAAGGCCGACTGAGGGACGGCAGCCCCGGAAAGATGCTCACGGCGTGCACTGCATGTGGGCTCCAGACGCCAGGGAAGTGACACCTTTTCAAAGCAGCCCTGGAGAATCCTCGGCCACTTCCCCACCCTCCTCGCGCCAAGGCCTGGGTTCCCACGACCTCAACGTTCACACAGTGTCCACCGCCGAGCTCGGGGTTCATGCCCCCACCACCCACCTGTCAGAGGATCACTCCGCCAGCTCCACGGCCCAGCATCCTCATGTGCAGGTTGTCCCCGAAGCCAGGGGACTCTGGGGGTCTTGCACCTCCTGCATTCACCACGAGCTTATTTTAATAAGCTCCATTTCTATCGCCCCCAACCTTAGCCATATTTTTTGCCAACTTGAAAAAAAAAATTATTTTTAGGAAAACAGTTTGACAGTTCCTAAAAATGTTAAACATAGAATTACCGTAGGACCCAGCAATTCCACTCCTAGGCGTACACCCAAAAGAATGGAAAACAGAGACTGAAACAAACCAAGGTATTCACAGCAGCAGTATTCACTATAGCCAAAGGTGGAAACAACCCAAGTGCCCATCAACCAATGAGTGGAGAAAGAAACAGAACGTGGTCTATCTGTACAATGGAATATGATTCAGCTATAAAAAAGAACCGAGCACTGACACATGTCACAACGTGGATGAACCTTGCACACACGATGCTAAGTGAAAGAAGCCAGACACGAAAGGACAGATACCTTATGATTCCACGTATAGGAAACGTCCAGAATGATAAATCCACAGAGACAGAAAGCAGACCGGTGGGTGCCAAGGGCGGGGGGTGGGATGGAGGGGTGTGGAGCGACTCATGGGTATGAGGGTTACCATGCAATGACGGAAATGTTTCGAAACTAGATAAAAGTGGTGTTTGCATAACACTGTGAACGGCGGGGCAGGGGTGGGGATTAAGCTTTGACCTCATCAGCAGCATTTGGACGTGCATGCCAGGAAAAAATATGACATTACTTCATCAAAGACAAGGGTAGGAGAGGATGCGAGCAATCCATGGGGCGACGTTGGGGCTCCTGGATCTGGTCTCGGCTGAAAAGGGTTCTGAGAAATGGATCCAGGTCAGAGCAGGAGTGCGATACAGGGACCCCAATATCACTGCAGGGTCTGGGAGCTTTGGGGTCAGGAGAGGGTGGTGGACATCCGTTGATCTCCAGACCCTTTGGGGTCCCCACTGTGAGCTGAGCTCCAGGCTAGTGAACGAGGCAGCGTCCAGGCCACAGAGGGTCTCGGTGCCCCGGCGGACTGCAGACAACCAGCAAATAGTGACTTCTGAGAGCAGGCTGGGGGCTCTGGAAGCCTTGGGGAGGGCGAGGGGGTGGCAGAGAGAACTTTCTGGAGCGTGAACAAGACACAGCCGGGGGAGGGGGAAGTGGAGGGGGCTCCGGGCAGAGGCCACCACCTGAGCAAGACCCCGGAGATGAGACCAGGCATCTCGTGCTTGAGAAATTCATCAAGTCATTCAAGGCCCACGAACCATGGAAAGGATGGATTTTGTTCAAAGGGCAAATGGGGAGCCACGGAAGGTGGTGGAGGGAGAGAAGAAAGGATCGGGGTGTTTGACAAGCAGGCGCCGTGAAGAGCGAGTGTGTAACCCAGAGGCCTGGGGGCTCTCGCAAGTGTCCCTGCACGAGATGGCACCAGTGGGATCGGGATAGCAGGAACAGAGAAGCAGCAGCAGACGGCGTGCAAGTCGAGAAGGAGCCTGCCAGCCAAAGACACATCTTGCTCTGGGGGTGAGGGAGGCCGAGCAGCCCCCCAGGGACAGGGGCCTGTCATTCCCCCCTCAGGCAAGGTGCCTCGGGGCTCTGTCCTCAGTTTCCTCCACTGTAGACAGGGAACATGCGTGTCCTCGCTCCACGGACCCAGGAGGACAGCACACCTGTGAAGGGTGCCTGGTAAACAGCAGGTGCTCAATAAGGCAAACTCAGCCACGTCAGGGCTCCGCGGGGAAGAGAGAGCGCTCTGGCGAGGTTAAGGACCAGCTTTGCCAGGTGGCATGCGATGCTGCCGAGTCCCACAGGACGGGGACGCCGCAAGCCCCACCGGGCCTCGCATATCCAAACCAAAAACCACGGGCCCACAGAGCCGGCTGGAGGAGGGCTGCAACTGCAGGCCCAGCCCATGCTGGGAGCACCCGTGCACACGGCCAGGGCCACGCAGCCACGCTGGGAGAGCCCCACAGGCTGTGGGTCTGATTCGGCAGCACCCCACAAGCCTGCCAAGCCCGTGTTCCATCCACGGAGAAAGCTCACTGCCTGTGATTCTGTGTCTGCCTTGCAGGGCCTAACATAGCGCCGGACACACAGCAGGTGCTCAACGAACGAAACTGTCAGGCGGAGGTGAGCGCCAGTAACACGAGGTGAGGCTGGAGCCCGCCACACCTGCATCCCCTGACCCTGCTGGGCAGAGGCCTCTTTCCGGGGGGAAGTTTCCGTCCTGCCCGGACATCCCCTCTCGGGCCCCAGGCAAGACGGCCAGGGAGGCCACACCAAGACACATTCCACAGATTTTCCGAGTCTGAGCAGCCAGGCTCAGATCGGGGAGGGTGGGGTTACAGCCACTGGGGCTGGGATGTCTCTGCGGGCACGGGGAGGCGGAGGGGGTGTTTGCTAAGGGGCCGGAACGGAAGCTGAAATGTGCCTGGGAGCCTTCAGACCTGAGCCCAGGAAGATGAAAGGGGAGCTGTCTGCACTGCACACGCCTGACATTTTCTTGGAACTAACCGGACCGACGCTGGGACTTGTGGCAGGTGGGGAAGCTTCAGAATTTAAGGTCAGCTGTCAGCGCTGACCCGCGCGCTCCTCAGAACCCCCCGCGGCGCTCGAGTGGCCGCCAGGCCCACAGAGGGGACACGGTCTACGACACCCCACCCCAGCCAGCCTGTCTCGGGCCAGGGACACACACGTGTGCTGGGAGCCTGTGGGCAGGGGCCCTGCCGGTCTCCTCAGTGTCTGACGTGCAGTAGCTGCTCCCTAAATGTTTTAATTGGCTGCTGGACCCCCCGTGAGGGGCGTGGTGCCTGGCACACAGTAGGTGTGTTATTTTCCTGGCGCTGCCATGACAAAACGCCACAAAGTGGATGGCTAAAGACAACGGAAGTGGATCCTCCCACTGACCTGGAGGCCAGGAGTCCAAACTCCAGGTGTCAGCAGGGCCACACTCCCTCCAGAGGCTCCAGGGGAGGATCCTTCCTTGTCCCTTCCAGCTCCTGGCGGCTCCAGGTTTCCTTGAGGCCCCATTGCTCCAATCTCTGCCCATCTTCACGTGGCCTTTTTTCCCATGTGCCTATGCTTGCCCTTCTTATAAGGACTCCAATTATATTTAAGGCCCACCCTCTCCAGTGTGACCTCATCTTAACTAATTACATCTGCAAGAGACCCTCTCTCCCAATCAAATCACACTCATAGGTTCCGGGTGGACGTGAATTTGGGGAGGACGTCATTTAACCCAATACAATAGGTGCTCAATAAATATTTGCTTTGTCCACTGCTATATCCCAGAGCCTGGCACAAAGTAGGCACCCAATAAATATCTACTAAACAAAAAGGTGTCAGGCGGCTTGGCCCAAGGAGAATGGAGACCCGGAGGCCAGCCCTGGGGCAGTGGAGGGCGGATGGGGCAGGACTTGAGGACAGAAGCAGTGCTGGGGTGTGAGGTTAAGCTGCTACGGAGACAGCAGCTAGGATGAAGCTGACTGCTCCCACCTTGTGTTTCTAGCTTCTGGCATGCTGTAAAAATCGGGGACCGGCCAAGCATTTGATGGCCACCTTCTGCAGGGGCTCACGGCACAGAAGAGACGCCCGGGAGCCCAGCTCTGAACTAAGTCAGAAGATGAAGATGGGAAGTGGCGTGGGGAGCCTCACCCGGCCTGGCTCACGGAGCCTGTATGGCCCACATGGACCGGGGCAAAGGCAAAGCTCCTGCCCCCTGCCCTGGCTGCTGCCCGCTGCCAACCACGCTTTACAGGCGCCTCCTGTGGGACAGGTGCCGGGACGCAGCAGAGAATAACAGACCCAAACTCCCCGCCCTCGCGGAGCTGACATTCCACTGGGTGAGACGGGAGTAATTATAGGGTGGTGGACAGTATCTGTGCTATGGAGAAAAACAGAAGCGTGAGGTGGGTAGGCAGGGGATGGGGGGTGAGGTGCAGTTTTAAAGTGGGTGGTCCGGGACAGCCTCACCGGAAGGCATCTTTAAGCAAAGTTGTGGAGGAGGGGAGAGAGGGAACCAGCAGATGTCTTGGAAGGGTGTTCCAGGCAGAGGGGACAGCAAGTGCAAAGGCCCTGAGGTGGGAGAGGAACAGCAGGGGGACCCGAATGGTGAGAGCGGAGGTCACATGGGGCTTTCACTCCAAGTGAGATGGGAAGGATGCCACACCTCTGGGCAGGGGTGATGTGAAGGGTCTCCTATATCAAACCTGCCCCTGGCATCTCTGCACTCAAGGAAACTTCAGCTGCACCCCCTGTCAAGGAGCCACGGGTGCAGGCCTCTGTGCATAAAAGGGCTGACCCACCTGTAATCCTAACTCTGTTAAAGGAGGAAGACCAGCTTCCTTGCCCCTTACCTGGCAAAGAGGTCACTGGGCTCCCTAAGGAGGAGCCAGGACCCCACTCACAGCCTGTCCTTGGCCCTGCCCGAGGGGCGGTGGCCTGGAGTAGCTGAGGGTCACCATACTCAGAGCCAACTCAGGCTGCTGCCCACAGAGGTGCCACCTGCCCCCCGCAAGCTGGGACCAAGCTAAACAAACCCATGCCAATGGGGTCTCCACACATCCTGGCCAATCAGGAAATTATTTGGGTATCTACAATGGGCAGGCACTGTTCCAAACACTGCAGCTACAGCAGCGAACCAGTCAGACAAAAAGGCTTGCCAGTCAGAGCTGACATCCAGTGACAGGTCTGTCCCAACAGGGAAAGCGCCCAGCCAGGTGCTCACCGGGAAATGGATGGATGGACGGACGAAGGGAGAATGGATGGACGGATGAAGGATTGATGCTAAGATGAATGAGAGATGGATGGATAAAGGAGAGGTAAAGGGAAGGGAGAGGGAGGACGGATGGATGGATGGATGGAGGATGGATGGATGGATGGGCTAATCAACCAATGCATATCAGTTTAACTGTTCCATTTTCCAGGGGTTTTCCGGTCTTACTTTTTTAACCAACCCCCAGAGCCAAGCGTGTCTTTATTCCACTAATATCCCCCCACGTCAGGCTCCCTGCAAGCCACCATGGGGGACACACAGAAGCACCGTCCTCCCCATGGCCCAAGCCCACACAAGTGCTCCCCAAGCCCCAGGCTGCTGGGCACAGAATCCCTGGGGAAAACTGCCTCTGGTCCCGAACTCCAGAAGCGCAAAGGGAGGGACTCAAGGCCCACCCTCCCCGGGGCACCACTTCTCCTCCTCAAGCCATAGCCAGCACCCCTCCCTCCTGGGGAAAAGGAGAAAAGAAAAGCCAGCCCACTCCAGCCTCAGAAACATCTCCCCTGTGGCCAAGGGATCTACAACCCCGGGTAACACGAGCCATCACGCCACACGCATGCGCCAAGCAACAGCCAGAACAACAGCTTCCCGTGGGCCCAGACTGTGGCCCAGACCCCGGATCTGCTCCCGCCGGGCAGTCTTCCAGGGACCTGCTTCCCCCTCCCCACCCAGCTCAGCCAGGCCCCAGCGACCAGCTCAGCACGAGGCGCTATGAAGAGGATTTCACAGAAAAACCCCAACGTCTGGCTTCTCTGAAAACCAGGGACTCTCGCGTATTGCCAGTGGGGACGTAAAATGGTGCGATCTCTGCGGAAACCAGTCTGGCAGCGCCTCAGTGAGCTAAACACAGAGACGCCAGAGGACCCGGCAATTCCACTCCCAGACATCCAGCCCCAGAAACGAAAACAGGTGACGAGGCAAAACGCACATGAATGTTCACAGCAGTGCTATTCACAACAGCCGAAACGTATCCATAGAGACAACCCACATGTCCATCAACTGACGAGCAGATAAACAGAACGCGGCCCATCCATTCACTGGAATAGTATTTAGCCATGAAAAGGGGCATAAAAACCATGGAAACACCATGCCAAGCCACACGCTGAATGACGCCATCTATGTGCAATGTCCAGAAGACGCAGATCCGCTGAGTCAGATGCGGGCTGGTGGCTGCCAGGGGCTGGGGGAGGGGAGGAAGGGGAGCGACTATTCATGGTTATTAGGTTCCCCTTGAGGGGATGAACATGTTGCAGCACGAGACAGCGGTGATGGTGACACACCACTCACTCTACTCAATGCCCACGAACCGTACACTTCAATATGGTTCCAGTGGTAAATCGTGTGTGTTTTTCCTACAACAAAATCACTTAGGGGCACGACCGGCTAGAGGCGGGCAGGAGCTACCCACATGGGATGGACACACCCTCTCCTGGTCAGCTATGTTCGTTTCTATCCCCAGCCAGGCCAACGGTACTCAAAGGCCAAGGGCTCAGTTCCCCTTCTCCGTCCGGCCTGGCTGGCTGGCTGGAGCTCTCACCTCCACCATCACTTCCCGAGAACCCGACCCCAACTCTAACTTGCCAGCCTGGGCTCCCGCAAGCTTCTCTCTTCCCGCCGCTCCCCTGGGCCCAACGCCATGCACCACCACCGTCTGTTGACCCGCTGTCTCCCCGCCCCCAGTCTGAGCTCCTGACCTGCAGTTTCAGCCCCACCGGGTATCACATGCATAGTAGGAGCCCTGGAGGCTGTGAGCTGTCACAGCCCCTCAGTCACTAAGGAAAGGTGGTGCCCTCCAGCAGGCTGCCCTAACCCTAGACATGTACCCCCTCCACCAAGCCACCTCGTGCCCGCGCGTTGCTACGTGTGGAAAGTGACCAAATGGGTTCAAATCCCAACTCTGCCACGACGTAGCTGTGTGACCTTGGGCGCAGTCCCGACTTCTCTGGGCTTTATTGTCCCATCTGTAAAACTCTCTTCCAAGGGCCAGTGGAAAGAGGATTCATTGGGAAAAGATCTACGGGAAGTTCAACACCCATAAATGAGTCCCCAGAAAAAGAGCTGTGGCTGTTACTACCCTGCGCTGCTCCAAAAACTGGGACGAGGGAGGGAGACAGGCAAGGTAAGCAGCCACGGCAGTGATGATGTCACTGGCAGAGGTAGTGACCTTGACTATCCCCACTTTGCAGATGAGCCAACTGAGGCTGCGGGAGGTGAGCCGACCAAACGGTAGAGTGAGTCCCTGATGAGGAGGTGAGACCAGGGACGCCCACACCTGAAAACAGAAAAAGCAGAGGGTGCTTCCCGGGGTGAGCAGGCCCTCGCAGTCTGGAAACAAGGAGAAGGGGGTGCTGCTCTTCTCAGCCCTGAGACCTTGTCTACACAACGTCTCACTCATTGCCCTCTTGTTGCAGATGGGAAACTGAGGCCCAGAGAGGGTCAGCAGGCTGGTGCTGCAATGGCCAGACTCCACCCTCCTCAGCCGGATCGCTTGGCCCACGTGGTCCAGGCGTCTGAGGAGGTGGGCACAGTGGCCTGCACTGAGCCCAGGGGCCATGCAGGGGGGACGGGCTCCAGCTGCACCAGGACAGCCAGGTCCCGCGACAGAAATGCCGCTGCAGCCTGGCTGGGAGGCCGTGGAGGAGAGACCCCCAAACGCCACATCCTGCATCAAACCTTCCGGGGAAGGGGCTTCCCTGGCGGTCCAGTAGTTAGGACTCTGCGCTCCCACTGCAGGGGGTACGGGTTCGATCCCTGGTTGGGGAACAAAGATCCTGCAAGCTGCACAGCTCGGCCAATAAAAAAAAATAAAGAAGAAGGAAAAAGAAAACAAAAAACCTTCCAGGGAAAAACACGCCCCCAGCACCTGCCCCACCTCTTACCTCCCTGAAAAAGGATCCCCAGCCACTGGGAGAACCTCCGCCCACCCCCTGCCACCGATTCTGCTTCGAGAAACCCTCCCAGGTCCCTCATACCCGCCCCTTGCTACCGGCAGGTTCTACCTCATCCACAGGCTCCCACTCACCGGAAGAATCTGATTTCCGTCACCAAACATGATCATCCCCATTCAACAGATCAGGAAACCGAGGCTCAGAGAGGTGAACTCACTTGCCCAAGGTCACACAGCCAGAAAGCTGCCAGGCGTCATTCTGATGCCCTAAACCGCCAGCCCAGGCCCCCTCCCAAAGCAAGCAGGGATGCGGCGCTGGTTGGAGCTGTCAAGGAGGCCCGTTTCTGTTTCCAATTTAATTGGTACGTTTGTGTCCGCTGGGCTGCGGCCAGCTCAGCCTCCCGGCCCAGCTTCCCTGCCAGGGCAAGAGCTGCTCAAAATCACTTCCTCTGTGACTCTTTTTCTTTTTTCCCCTTTTAATTTTAAAAGGAAGAGAGAGAGAGGTTGAGAGAGAAACCACAGCCCTGACAAACCTCCTGGCACACCAGGTCACAGGGTTCCGCACGAGAACCCTTGCCTTGCGACACGACCTCCCTCTGGGGTATTTCACAAACATTACGCCGGATTTTTCCAGGCTCTTCCTCATTAAGTTCTGGGCACCCTGGGAGGGACGTGGTTTCCATTAGACCCGGCTCCTCCATCTGGCCTTCCAAACGGCAATTTTCTCTGCAGAGGGAAGCGGTGGAGGGGGGGACGGGACACAGAAAAGAGGCTGGTGTCTGGGCGGCGGCTGTGTGACCTGGGCAAACCGATTAACCCCCTGCCCTGAGGCTGGGATGTGGGGTGCGCCTATGAAGGGGGTCCCCAGGAGGACCCTGGGATTCTAAAGGATGAGGGGCTGGGGTCCTGGGTCCGTCCACTTGGCTGCCTGGGTCGGACTGAACCAACAACTGAAGAGAAAAGAGGCCACAGAACCCAGCGCTTGACATTCTGCTAAGTGAAATAAGCCAGACACAAAAGGGCAAACACTGTAGATTCCGCCCAGATGAGGTGCCCAGAGGAGTCAGAGTGACAGAAGGTAAAAGGGCAAACACTGTAGATTCCACCCAGATGAGGTGCCCAGAGGAGTCAGAATCACAGAAGGTAGAAGGGTGGGTGCCAGGGCCTGGGGGAGGCACGGGGGAGCTCGTGTTTAATGGGCACAGAGCTCCTGCTCTGCAAGATAAAAAAAGTTCTGGCGAGGATGGTTGCACAGCAGTGTGAACGTACCGAACGCTACTGGACTGTACGTTTAAAAATGGTCGAGATGGTCAGCTTTCTGTTATGTGTGTGGTGCCACAGTTTAAAATTTTTTTCTTTAAATTTTGAACACACACACACACACCTCCTCCAGGGAGGACTCCCTGACTGCTAGCTAAGAGCACCCAGCTGCTCTGTGGTGGTTCCCACTGTCAGAGCAGCCCCCATGAAAAAAGACAGTGTGGCCAAGGGCGCTGCCTAGCACTCAGCAGCCCCTCACAGCCAAGGGCTGAGAGGGACCACAGTCAAAGGGCGGTCTCAGCCCATCTCACCTCAGCACCCAATGGCCACGGGGCACAACTGGGCCCGCAGACCAGCGTCTCACAGCGCTGGTCCCTCAGAAGTCTCCACTGACCAGCCGCCTCCAACCATATGGCCTGGACCCAGGGAAGGGCTGACCAGAAACTCTCTGCCCCTTGAGATGGGCCCCTGGACCCTGAAACCTGAGGCCAGGCCCAAAGCAGCTCTCTCAATGCCCGCTGGACTGCAGTCTCCACCCCATGGCTCACAGCCAGTGCAGAGACCCCGAGGGTGAGGGCGGCAGCCCCTGGGTTCCCACCAACTCCCCTGCACCAACATCTGGCAAACGTGTCCACAGCTGTGCAGCTGCCGGAAACGCCTCCTCCACACACACAAGCCCTCAAGGACGGCTTTCCGAAGAATTTATGGGGTCATCCCTAATATTTCAGGGCAGATCTCTGGGGGACGTCCTCCGCCACATGTGAACAAGGACAAATGTTTCTGCTGCTAAGAATAGCTGCTCTAGGCCGGGAGCCCACCCACTCACCTACCGTCCTCCCATGCATCCCGCCCCCCCCATCCCGGACCCCCAGCAAACTACCAGTCTGGACTCCTGTAGGCCCACCTCCCACAGGCCTGGCTGGGAGGCCCCTGCTGCCACCCAGACGCCCAGGCCGAGGGAGAAAGGATCCACTTTGATCAGCTCTGTCCAAATGTGGACGCAACCAGGCCACTGAATGAGCTCGAGGGCATTCGTTGCTGAGCCTCTGATGACGGAGGAGTGATCAGGATTCAAAAGGCCTTCCAGCCCTGCAGCCAGGAGCTCCAGACCGCGGACGGCTTCCCTGCCCAGGAGCGGCAAGAGCGCCCCAGGGAGGGGGGGGAAGCAAAAAGGCTCCAGGGCGGAGGGTCCCAGGCCGGAAGTAGGGAGGCGGAAAGAGAAAGGAGGGCTGTGCGCATCCACCAGCCTGGCCTGCAATACCCTCAGGCCAGGCTGGGGCCGTGACAAGGAGGGGCAGGGGGACCGTGTGTGTGTGTGTGTGTGTGTGTGTGTGTGTGTGTGTGTGTGTGAAAGGGCACAGGAAGGGGGTGGCCCAGGGGATCACAGCTTCCAGTTCTTTCAGGAGAAGAAAGTCTGATTTTCAGACATCCCTCAGTTTGCAATTTTTATTTAAAAAAACACTGACTCGGGGACTTCCCTGGCAGTCTAGTGGTTAAGACTTCGCCTTCCAATGCATGGGGTGTGGGGTCGATCCCTGGTCGGGGAGCTAAGGTCCCGCCTGCCGTGCAGCCAAAGAACAAAAACGTAAAACAGAAGCGATACTGTAACAAATTCCAGAAAGACTTTAAAAATGGTCCACATCAAAAAAAAAAAAAACACTGACTATAAACCCAATGCAATAAATCAGTCTGACATCCAAATCCAGCCCTCGCACTGCCAGGATGTGACCTGTGGCTTCTGACATGTGGTCAGCTGGGAGCCACAAGAGAGGGTCCAGCAAAGCCCGGGGAGCTTCAGGGAGGGGGGATGGCAAGTGTCTGGCCTGGGCAAAGGCCGGAGGCGGGGCCCGGGAGGCCCCTAATGACAACAGGGAATGAGAGGGGCTGGGCCACTTACCCATCAGCGACACCACCCTAACCCCAACAGGACACACACTGGCTGTGAAAGGGGCGCTGGCTCATCTCCAACACATGGAGCTGTCCATGGCAAACCAAACCCCATTGTCCTTGGGCCACCAACCCTCCTGCAGCCCTCACTCCTGGCCTTGGGGGAGGCTGACCCCGCCTCCCAGGTCTGGCCAACCAGCACCAGCTGCAGTGATTGATTTGGGAGGGGCTTAACTCTCAAGCTGAGCTGATAAAAGTTCATTCCCAAGACTTGCTGGAATACGGGGAACGACAGGCTTACCTTCCACTGGGGCCGCTGAGCTGGGATGAGGCTGTGCTACCAGGGACTGGACAAGGAAAAGCACCTCGTCACCTGAGCCCCTAGATCCAACCTTGCCTGAAGCTTACCTGAGCCTTTTGTGTTAAATACAGGAGAAGCAGGGAGTCTGACAATTGCAACCAAGAGACCTACGATAGCAACGCCCGAAAGCCCAGCTTCTAAGCCCCAGGAAATCTCTCCCCAGAATCAGATCTCCTCCGCCCTCTGGTCTCCTCACCTGTACAGGTAGGGAGAGGTCTAAAGCCAGCCAGAAGGAGGCAAGGAGAAATGAGATGGAGCCCGGGCCAGACTCCACGTAGGAGGAAGGAGCCTGGGACACGCCTGCCCTGTCTCTCACCCAGAAGTGGCGTCTCCCAGCCCAGTCCTGAGCCGTCAGTGGCTCTAATGGGGATACAGCAGACAGTGGCTTTGCAGATAAAGGTGCCCCTCCTGGCTGACTCAGATCTGGGTCACTCCTCAGCCGCAGGCACACCCCACCCACACTGCCCTGCGCAGTAAATTTAGCCTCCAGCCTCAGTTTCTGGAGTAACATCCCGAGTGCACTTGTCTCCCTCTCTCTGCCGCGCGCGCGCTCTCTCTCTCTCTCTCTCTCTCTGAACATCTGCTCTCCTGAACTGAACGTGCTGATAAACAGAGGCCGCTTGAGCAGGTCCCAGCAGCCCCAGCCAGGTCAGAAGGCAGGCATTGTCTGCAGCCAGGAGGCCACGCGGGCTGCACCCACCTACAGGCGTGCCATGGGTCCCATTCCCGCTGGGGCCTCAGTTCCCTGGGCTGTAAAACGGGCAGCTGCTCCTGGCCTGGAAGGTGGCCAAGGCTTGAACCAGCAGGTGGAGATCCTGACCCCACCCCCCTCGACCCCATAAATGCTACCTTCCACCATCCCTTTCCTCCCGGCCTCCATGCGGCCACAGACTTGCGCTGGCTCCCATTTCAAAGACAGAGAGCCTGAGGGTCTGGGAGCGAAGAAGCCTGTCCAATGTCCCACAGATAGGAACGCGGCCAGGGAAAGATGAACAAACACGACTTCTAGCTCCCAGGTTCTCAGCAGTCACTACAGGAGATCCAAGGTGAGCACCTCGCGCTCATGATCACAGCCAATCCCTAACACGCTGCTCGCTGCCATCGGTTCATCTGATCATCCCAACAGCCCTGAGAGGCAAGATTGAGGCACAGAGAGGCTAAGTAACTTGTCTGAGGTCACACAGCAAGCAAGTGGCACAGCCTGGATGCAAACCCAGGTAAGCCTTCTCCAGCATCCACCTCTTATCCAATGTGTGATGGGACCCCATAACCTCTGTACCCCTGCCACCCTGCTCAGCCTGGGGGAGACCTATCTACCCTACCAGGCTCCAGGTGGCACACCCAACATCACTGCTCACGGGTCCAGGTCAAGTTTTGCCAGCTGGAGGTGACCACGGATCACCGCAGATGGGCCGCGGCCACCTCCATGTCTAACCAGCCAGCACCCAAAGCTTGCCGCAAACCACCGACCCCAGGCCTCAGAAGGGGAAGGCAGACAGCATCCTTGCCTCCACCCCAGCCCCCGGCCCGTATCAGGACCTGGAATCCTTGTTGCCAGAGTCCTGCTGCCTTATTTCCCATCCCCCCACAAGCCCAAATACAAGGTCCATGAAAGCAGGAACCACATCTGTTTTGTCCATCGCTGAGTCCCAGCATGTTGCACACAGCAAGCGCTCAATAAATGCTTGTTATATCTACAAACACTCTAAGAGCAAAATTCCAGGCTCTGGGCTGAAGCTCAAAGACCACTGTGTAAACAGAGAAACCGAGGCCAAGGCAGGATCTACATAAAGCCAGATTTCAGGGTGTTATCTACACGGGGCCAACGCGTCCCAGAAACCGATGCCCATCTACACCGCCTGCTCCATTTTCAAGGTGGCCCAGGACTCTGATCCCTCCCTCCTGGGAGCTGCAATGCCAGCCCATCCATTAGCCATGACTGGGACTCTGAAGGCCGTCACCACCACCGAGGGGCTGTGTGGCCTTCTCCAGGTAGCCCGCCCTCGCTGAGCCTTGGTGTACCCATTTCTCAAGGGCACCTGGCAAATGAGGCAGCTTGCTGGGGAATGGCTGCAATCTGGGTACTAGGTGAGCTGCCAGGCATGTGGGGAATGGGCATTCTGGGCTTGGGGAGGGTCCAGCGTGGAACCAGGGAGCCTCCAGGTCCTGGGCCTCCTCCTTAGGGGCGGGAGAGGTAGCAGCAGGCAGTGGGCGGTTCTGGAATTTGTGGGAGGCTGGCTCCAGGCTCCTCAGATGGGGCTCCCCACACCGCTGGGCACCCAACCACCTCACTTTGTCCTGGGCCCTCAGGCTTGGGTGGGGAAAGGCACCACGCAAACCCCTCCCAGGGAGAGCTCTCCCAACCTCCAAAGACTGGGGATCGCCGGCAGGGCAGCGGTATGAGTTTCCCTAGATCCACTGTAAGCAAATAATCACAATCCGGGTGGCTTAAAACCACTGAAATTTATCCTCTAACTGCTCCGGAGGCCAGAAGTCCGAGCTCAAGCTGTCTGTAGAGCCACACCCTCCAAAGCCTCTAGGGAAGGATCCTTCCTGGCCTCTTCCAGCTCCTGGTGGCTCCAGGCATCCCTTGGCTTGTGGCCGCATCCCTCCAGCTTCTACCCATCGTCACACGACCACCCTCTGTGTGTCTTCTTCTTCTTTCTGCCTCTCATAAGGACACCGGTCACTGAATTTAGGGCTTACCCAGGTAACCCAGGATCACCTCATCTCAAGACACATCTGCAAAGACCCTTTTTCCAAAGCAGGTCACATTTAGATGGGCTGGGTATTACCAGGTGCACATGTTTGGGGGGCCTCCGTTCACCCCACTACACTGGCCTCAGCTTTTCTCTGATTGCCCACCTACTGAGAGCTCACTCCCTGTTCAGCCTGACAGCCAAGGCCCAGCACAGTCCGCATTAAGATGAGAACACTGAGGCGCAGAGAGTTAGGCCACATGCCCAGGGTTTGAACCCATTTTCTCTGAGCAGGGCACAAGGGCCTCCCTCCCGTTTAGAGGAAGCAGAACGCTCTCACACCCACGCCTCCAGGAGAGGGCCCACCGCTGATGACTCACTCCCTCTTCACAGGCCAAGAAGTGGTTCCGCACTGTTGGGGGGCGGGGGGCGGGGAAGGACACAAACCCCAGAGTCTCAGTTTGCTCCTGAGTCAAATGGGAGCAAATCCCACCTCCTGAAGGATGAAAGGGGGTCCTGGAAGGCGAGAGCCTCTGCCCCCTGATAATCACCACCCCTGGTGACGCTCACACAGCTGCCCAGCCTCCCACCTCGGCACAGAAAGGGCCATTATGACGTCACAGGCCTGGAATTATGTTATTAGCCTGGGAAGGAGGCAGGAGCCAGGCACAAAGCGCTCATTGTCATGTAAATCCACGACTGGGGGGGTAGGAGGCAGCCCCTCCTGCCTTCCAGCTTCAGAGCTGCGCTGAGAAACCGACTCCCAGCCTTCCTAAAGAGTTCGGGCATCTCCAGGCCTCGGAGGCAGACTGGGAAGTGGGCCCTTTCCCAGGTCTGAGCCAGATCCCTGGAAAATAGCACCTGCTCTGAGGAGGGGCCCCCACAGAACCTGGGTTCCAATCCTGCCTTCTCTACAGCTGTGCCACTGTCCTGTGAGACAGGGATGGCCAAAGGGACTCTGAGGGTGAAATAAAATCATCTCAAAGAGCTGAGTGGCGCCCTGCGCACAGGAACGACTGCACAGGAAACGCCACTACCTATTCTCTTTAACTTTTTATTTTATATTGGAGTAGAGTTGATTAACAATGTTGTGTTAGTTTCAGGTGTACAACAAAGTGATTCAGTTACACATACACATGTATCTGTTCTTTTTCAAATTCTTTTCCCAATTAGGTTATTACAGAGTATTGAGCAGGGTTCCCTGTGCTATACAGTAGGTCCCTGTGGGTTATCTATTTTAAATACAGCAGTGTGTACATGCACCACTACCTATTACGCCTCTGAGTACTGAGTGCCTGCGGCTGTGTGTCTTTGGGCAAGCTGCTTACCCTCTCTGTGCCTCATCTGGAAAGGGTGATTCAGGGCCCCCATCACAGGGGTGTTGGAAGGACTCAATATGTTAAGCTGTGCAGAATGCCCGCCCCACCTGGTCAGTGTTCAGCACGTGAAGCAGATGCTGTCAGCACCCCTCCCCTGCACCCTGGACCCCTTAGGGCCCCCCACCACCACCAGTTTCCTTGCTCACCAGCCCCATCTCTCTGACTACCTAGGAGGTGCAGACTTTCTGGGCATGGTTGTTGGGTTCCTACAGGGCATTCCTGAGCAAACATACAATTACTGCTTTTCCAAGGACTCTAGTTTTCCAAGAATGTCCCCAAATGCATTCTCAACCCCTGGGAGCAGAACGTCTGGGGTGCAGGGAGGTGAGCTCACCATGAATTCCAGCTCGAGGGGCCTGGGTCTCCCTAGTCGGAGCCCTCGCAGGTGTGCATATCTGTCCCCATTCACCTCGAGGGGACAGGCCCAGGTCCACAGCTTGTGGGGGACACTGAGTCAGAAACAACTGTTTGCTAAGCACCTACTACGTGCCCAGTGCCAGGGACACAGCGGTTACCAAGATGAACAAAATCCCACCTGGAGGGTTTGGGGGGGCACGGCTGATGGACATATGTAAATCCTAGGTGATGACAGTGGCAAGGTGGCAGGAGTGATGATGGAGGCCTCTCTCAGGAGGTGACATGTGAGCAGAGGCTCAGTGAGAGGAAGCTGTGAAGATCTCATAGAACGGCGTCTCAAGAAGAGCACAGCAAGTACAAAGGTCCTGAGGCAGGACCATGATCGGGGCTTCTGAGAAACAGCAAAGAGGCTCGTGGGGCTGGAACGCCCCTAACCCCCCACCCAACTCCCTGCCCCTCCAGGCTCTGCCCAGCAAAGCCAGAACCTGAGACGCTCAGCTGTGACTGATGTCCTCCCTGCCAACACAAGCCTCCATCGCTCCAACATGACGGTGGAACCCCTCTCAGCAGCTCAGACCCCCACCCCGGGTCCTACAGACACCCACGTGTCTCCAGCTTGGGGTGCTCTGAAAGCCTCCAGAATCCTGAGGCAGCCCCTTCCCGGACCTTCCTGGACCTCCTGAGATGCCCAAGGGCCCACGCTCAGCTACCAGCCGGCTCTAAGGGGCACAACCATCTGCTGACCCTCTCCCAGGAGCCCCTGGAGAAGCGTCTACCCTCGGGTCAGCTTCGGCCGGACAGAGATGCTCTTCTCACGCTGAGTGCCGACGGAGATAACCCAGCTCACTCTAGGGTTAGCTGGTTACACCCCAAAGGCCTTCTCACCACTGCTAGAGGCAGGAAGGAGTCCGAGGGAAACCAGTACCTACCACAGGGAACAGCAGGAGGTACGGCTGCACCCACAGGACAGAGCAAGGAGGTCAAAGTGCTCAGAGTAAAGGCGAGGTCAGCCGCCCCAGGAGTGAGCCCACAGACAGAGCTGAGAACAAGTCCCACCTTGGGGCTGCAAAGACAGGCCTCAGAGGAGGTGACTGAGACGTGTGAGCTCTGGGTGGGCCCAGGAAGTGAGGGAAGGGGCCCAGAGTCTAGGCTTTCTGGCTTTCACAGGTCATGAGCCCAGCGCCCTGTCTAGCTGACAAGTGGGGAGAGAAGAAGGAGGGGACCGAGGCTCAGAGAGGGCAAACAACCTCCCCAGGGTCACCCAGCGAAAGAACCTCCACACACAGGCTCTGGCTTGGGGTTTGAGTCCCAGCTCCGGCCCTTACAAACTGTGTGCCCTTGAGTGGGTCACCTGACCAGAGCCTCAGTGTCATCCTCTGAGAAGTGGGGCTCATACAGCACGCTCCCTTCCCGTGGCTGATTTCGGTATGAAATGAGATAGCGCGGGGCAAACTACAGCCATCACATCAGGGTTATAATAGTACCAGTGACAGCACCCCTCCCCCTCAGCACGTGCCAGCACCTTCCTAGGCACTTAGCATGAATCAACACATCTAATCTTCGTGCCAGCCCTGTGAGGTACCAAACACGACCCCCCTTTTACAGATGAGGAATACTGAGGCACTGCAGGGTTAAGCCAACTGCTGTAATTCACACAGCTACAAAGGAGCACACTGGGATCAAACCCAGGACAGCCAGGCCCCAGAGCCTGTGCTCTCTTTCTTTTTAGATCACATGCAGCTGTAAGAAATAACACAGCTGGATCCCGTGGACCCTTTAGCCAGCTCCCCCCAACGGTATCATCCTTACGATAGCTGCAACCAGGAAACTGACACTGATGCCACTGGCCTTATTCAGATCTCGGGGGTTTACATGTGCTCACTTGTGAGTGTGTGTGTGTGTGTGTGTGTGTGTGTGTGTGTGTGTGTGTGTGTAGATCTATGCACTGTTATCTCAGTATAGATTCGTGTAGCCACCACCAACAATGCAGGACAGTTCCACCGCAAGGGTCTCCTCTGCGACCTCTGGTCTGAGCCACCACATGTGACTGTCTTTCTCTGTGGATGGGGGATCGAGTCCCCAAGACCCTCAGGGCAGGGTAGTGGTGGCAACAACATAGCTCTGTGGCTGACCCAGGTGGGCACTGAGGGCTTGGGGGCAGCAAAGGGACATGCGTGGGATCCTCTGCTGCACAGGCCTTTCCCGAGGTCCCCAGGAGAGGCCTGAGGACAGTGGGACAGCAGGCAGCTGGAGTGGGCAGCCTGGACACCAGGGAATTCCCCACTGGTTCCTGCTGGCCTCAGAGAAGAGGCCCCGAGCCAGCCACTGGCCCAGCATCCGGTGTCACTTACAAACACAGGACAGTTGCCACCCTTGGCGGGAGAGCCAGCCCCGTGCACCCGGCCCCCAGCCATGCCAGGCACCGTCGGGGTGCCTGGCCCAGGCTTGGTGAGGGACAGGGCAGAAATAGGCACGCGCTGGGGAAGCCCCAGGGACCGCAGCCCAGGTCCAAATGCAGATCGAGGCTGGGGCTGGGGAGGGACCCTTCTCACGTCGCTGGAGTTTCACTTCTATAAAATAGGAGGGCTCTCAACAGGGAAGAAAAGAAAAACCGATGGAGACCAAGATGTAACTAACTTAATGCAAGCTTGTGGTCTACACTGACGGAGCCTCCCCACACCTGCCCACCTGAGGCCCCTGCAGGTGTGTCACGGCTTTCTCCAAGGCAATGTGTGGGCTGCTCTCCCTGAATGGACAGGAGAACTGAGGCTCCATGGGGCTCCACGACCTGTCCAAGGTCACCCTGTCTGTGAGGGGTGGAGCAGGGACCATTCATTAGCCCCCTTAACGCCATTCAACAACTTAGGGGTGGAGACAGATGAAGTATCCATTTGCCAGATGGGGAAACCGAGGCTCAGAGCTGTGAAGTGACTTGTTCAAGGTCACACAGCCGGGATGTGAACCCAGGCAGTCTGGCCACAGAGCGAACCAGGAGCCTGCATCCCTCCCCCCACCTCATCCTCACGCCTGTGTGGCCCCTATTACTGCCCCATTTGACAGGCAAGGAAACTGAGGTTCGCACAGGGGAGGCCCAATGTACAAAGGAACAGAACCAGGATTCAAACCCAGGTCCGTGGCAACCAAGCCACGCCGTCTGGGAACCCAGCCCTCCCCGGCCTGTGCTCACATGCCCCACGAGACGTCCCGCTGCCTCCCGACGGCCCCGGCGCACCCAGACCTCAGGACAAATCACTCCCTCATCCCCTCCGCTTGCAACTGAGGGCTCCTTGTGAGCTCGGGAAGCCCTTCCAACTTTCCAGTGTTTATCCCAGCTCCTCGCTGCCAGGTCCCTGGGCAAGCCTGGGCCAGTGGCGCTGATTTCAAACCAGACACGGGCGCCCAGCCAAGAGCCACCGCGGTGGGAGCCGGGCGCCGGGGCAGCCGCAGCGCTGCCTGCACCTGCCCCCCCCCTTGCTCCATGGCCACTGAGGCACCGGCCCCCCAAATCCCCAGGCCCCCAACCCACCCCCCGGGGCCAACACCGATGAACAGACGCCAGGAGCACCACATCCCTGGCCCTGCCCGCTCCCCCGCAGGGACGCGCACAGTACGGGGGCTCCGGGAAAGCAGCACTGTGCCCCCCACGCATCGCTCCCATCCTCCCGGGCCACCTGCCTGCCCAGCACCCTTTCTGGGGCTTCAGCAACTCTGATAAGGCGTCAGGGACCACCGTGCCCCAGCCATCGCCCACCTGCCGGGGCAGAACTGGGGCGTCAGAGCACAAGCCCGTTGGCCACCAAATGGGGTCTCCGGCGCAGGTCCCGGTCCTCCTGCGATCTGTGGCCCCCGATCTCTGCCCCCTCTCCCCCCGCCGGGCGGCCGGGTCACACCACATCTCCCTGCCCACTGCCAAGCCCGGAAACTTCTCTTACCCGAGCACATGACCGGCCTCTCGCTCACGTCAGCTCCAAACACAACTTGAAGGAACTCTCCCACAAAAACAGAAAAAACAAAAAGAAAAGAAAAAGAAAGAGAAGTAGAAGGCGCCAGCACGTGGGTCAGCGGAGTCCAGACACACACACTGTCCTGCTGGCTTCCAGAGGACACGCCGCGGCCAACCTCAAACCCATCCTTCCTCCAGGGCTGACCCGGGAGAGGGGCGGCCCCGCCGAGCAGCGGTGCCGCCTTCCCGCGAGACTGCGGGCTCCCGCCCCGGCTGGGGGGGGGCCTGCAGCCGGCCCGGCCCCCCAGGCCCCCGGCCCGGTGCCCCCCTTAGACGGGGCGGGCAGAGGTCCCCCAGGGACCACCCACGGGACCACCCGACCCACAGCAGGGTGAAAGCGCGGCGCTGGGCCCCAGGATCCCTGCTTGCCTCCTGCCCCTCCGGGCCTATAAACACAGGGAATTACATAAGTCCACTCCTCTCGTTGGGAAGCCAAAAGTACGAGCTTTTTCTCCTAGCCTTGGCAGTAAGTAATAATTCCTCATCGCCATGGTAACCCTGGCGGGCTTCCAGCCGACACTCCGGGAGCTGAAACACGGGGAGGCCTTTTTATAGCTCGGTAGAAAAACCTCACTGTTCACCGCTCGCAGGCGAAAGCGAGCTCCAGGCCAGCGTCTCCTCCTTAACCCGTCTCCTCCCAGCCGGACCGTCCACCCAGAGGGCAGCATGGCCGGCCCAGCCTGGACCCGGCGTGAACCCAAGCCGCTGCCCCGTCCCTTCCCGGCCCTCCAGTCTCCAGGGTGACATGGCCACTGGGCAGGCTCTGTCTTTAATATATTTCTGCCCTTGTCATCTCAGGAAAAGCAAACATGACCCCCTCACATTGGTATTCTGAACCAGGGTTGTACCAGTGACAGGCCCAGAGGGTAAAAAAAGACAGTCACACACACACACACACACACACGCACACAGTCCAAAATGGACGGCTTGGTGGTCAGCCAGGGGTCTGAACTTTGGCTGCAACTAGCTGTGTGACTCAGAGACAGGTCTGAGCTTCTCTGGGTGTCAGTTTCCCATCTGCAGCCGGGCAGGCTCTGCTCTGCTCCCCCAGCGCTCCGGGCGCCAGCGATGAGGTGTCAGGGGAAGCTCCAGAGGGATCTCCAGGCTCGCTCCCCTGCCCCCAGCAACCAGGAGTTGGGCCCAATGCTGTTTGCCTGAGACGGCATCCTGAGCGATGCCGAGGGGTCCCACGGGATACAGATGCGGGCACGGGCAGCACAGGCGGAAGGCACAGCAACTGCAAAGGTCTGGAGGCCGGATGGAGTTCGGTGTCTTGCAAAAGCACAGAGAAAAATGGTGTGGCCGAGTGCAGTGGTGAAGCGGGGAGAGCGTTAGAAGTCAAGGTCAGGGAGCGATGGGAGAGGAGTGGGGGAGGAACAGCATGAGAACTCTGGGCAAATCACGGAACTCCGTGGACTGGAGACCCTCCCCAGAATAATAATGACAACGACAGTTAACGGTAACACGTACTGTGTGTCCAGCGCTGTGTAAGCACTTCACATGTTAACCCATCTGTCCTCAGGACAGCACAACAAAAGGCAGGGGCACCCAATATACAAAGAAGGAAACAGGCCCAGAGAGGTCAAGTGGCTTGCCCAAGGTCACACAGCTGGAAAGTGGCTGAGCTGAGGTTTGAACCAGGCAAATCTGGCTTGCATCAACCCTGCCATTGGGTATAGTCAGCAGGGATTCATAGAGTGTTTGGGGCAGATCACATTTGTATGTGACAAAGGTCCTTGGCCACTGAACTGGCCGGGGGACTGGAATGGCCACTAGGTGACCTGTGAAGAGGTCCCCGTGGAGGCCACATGTGTGCTGACTTTCATCAGCTCATCCTCCAGCCTCTCCCAGAGTATTATGGAAGAATTCTACAGATCTGCCTTCTTTTACAGGTGAGGAAAACAAGGCACAGAAAGACGTGAGCGACCAAAAGCTATTATTTTTAGACCAAAGATCCCACCCGTCAACTTTCACCCTGACTGCCAGGAGGCCATGAAGCTCAGGAACGGGCCAAACCGGCCCCACCAAAACACGGGCAGGCGGCGGGGCCCAAAGCAGCAGGCTCAGAACACACGGGTTCCTTTTGTTCTTTTCTGTTTCTTTGGACACAGACCTGCACCCAGACTTCCTCAGAGGCCGGCCCTGGAATCAACAGTAACACATCCACAACCCCACCAGAGCTATTTATGCTTTGGGCAGGTTGGACGCTGGGCTGTGTCATTCCGGGGTCACTTTTTGTGTCTCTCCTCCAAGAAGCTGGGTAGCAAATGGTTTGCTGAGTGACTCTATGAGGATGGCAAACCATCAAAAACCAGAAACAGCCCCTGGCAGCCCACTCTAGGCAGAGCCAGTCACCAAAACCAAGTTCGCATTCGGAATAAGTTAGTGTGTGGTCGTCTGCTTAGCCAAAGAAGGCCTCGTCCCCCACGTCTCTGAGGGTGAGCACCCCTCGGTGCTCTGGAAAAACCCAAGATTCGCCAACGTGTGCTTCTAGGAACCTGTCTTCGGGCAAAGCTTTGGACGGTGGGAAAGATAAGTGAAGACGTTACAGGATACACTGTGATGGGGGCCACAGAAGCATGGGGTCCCCAAAAAGAGGCAGGAGGGGTCCCTAGACCAAGTGGCCCTGGGTAAGACCCCCAGCCTCTGCAGACATCAGTCTGCTCAGCTCTGAAATGGGGCACACCTGCCTGTTGTCTCTGTCAGGGTTAAGAGAAACTACATCTCTGGGGGGGCTCAAGGGACCAGAGGAGACCCACAGTCACAGCTCCCACTCAGCATCCAGCTCCAGGTGGAAGGGATCCCCACTCACTCCCTCCCCACGTGGCTGCCTCCTGACCCGGCCAGGCTCCGAGATAAGGTTGGAAGCAGGGGGACTTCCCTGGTGGCGCAGTGGTGAAGAATCCGCCTGCCAATGCAGAGGACACAGGTTCGAGCCCTGGTCTGGGAAGATCCCACATGCTCCGGAGCAACTAAGCCCGTGCGCCACAACTACTGAGCCTGCGCTCTAGAGCCCGCGAGCCACAACTACTGAGCCCGCGTGCTGCAACTACTGAGGCCCACGCGCCTAGAGCCTGTGAAGCCCGCGCACCGCAACGAAGAGTAGCCCCCGCTCGCTGCAACTAGAGAAAGCCCGTGCGCGGCGACCAAGACCCAACGCAGCCAAAATTTAATTAATTAATTAAGTTTAAAAAAAAAGGTTGGGAGCAGGGTGGGGGCTGGGGGATGAGAAAGAGAGAAAGAGCTAGAAACGTCCAGCTGTGTTTTTACCTCTTCCTCTCCTTTACTGAACCCCAGTGCTCCCAGATTTGGGCAGTGACTACCCCATCCCTGGGCAGCCTAGGTTTCCTCATCTGAAAAGCCACTTACAAGATGATTCTGTGGATGTCCATCCGCACAATGAGAGATTCTTCAGCCATAAAAAGGAATGAAGTACTGATTCATGCTACCACGTGGACGAACCTCAAAAACATCAATGGCAAGTGCGAGAGGCCAGACACAAAAGGTCACGTTTTGTATGATCCCATTTATATGAAATGTCCAGAACTGGCAAATCCAGAGAGACAAAGCCAACTGGTGGCTGCCAGGGGCTGCGAGGAGGCAGGATGGGCAGTGAGTGCTGTTGGGTTCAGAGTCCCCTTTTGGGGTGATGGAGATATTTTAGAAGTAGACAGAGGAGTTGGTTGACAGCATTGGTTTTTTTGTTTTTGTTTTCTTTGGGTTTTTGTGGTTGCACCATGCGCGTGGCACGCAGGATCTTAGTCCCCTGACCAGGGATTGAACCCGTGCCCCCTGCAGTGGAAGCGCAGAGTCTTAACCACTGGACCACCAGCGAAGTCCCTGTACAATGTCTGTTTGTTTGATTATTTATTTATTTATTTATGGGTGTGTTGGGTCTTCTTTGCTGTGCACGGGCTTTCCCTTTATTTATTTATTTATTTATTTATTTATTTATGGCTGTGTTGGGTCTTCGTTGCTGTGCACGGGCTTTCCCTAGTTGCAGCGAGCGGGGACTACTCTTTATTGCAGTGCTCGGGCTTCACATTGCGGTGGCTTCTCTTGTTGCGGAGCACGGGCTGTAGGCGCGCAGGCTTCAGTAGTTGCAGCATGCAGGCTCAGTAGTTGTGGCGCACATGCAATCTTCCCAGACCAGGGATCGAACCCGTGTCCCCTGCGTTGGCAGGTGGATTCTTAACCACTGCGCCACCAGGGAAGTCCCAACCTTGTTTACATACTAAAAAAACCCAATGAACTGTACACTTTCAAATGGTTAATTTTACGTGATGTGAATTTCGCCTCAATTCAAAATAAATAAAACGTTGGTTTGGTTGAATGGCCACCATTCCAGTCCAGTTTACTGATCTTCTGAAAGCCGTGTCTACCTTTAAGAGTCCCTGACCTCAGGCCTGGAGACATCAGGCATTCAGCGAACATTTATGGAGTGCCAGCGATAGGCATTGGGCACAAAGAATAAGCAGGAACAAGACGAAGATCCCTGCCCTCGTGGGGGTAACCTGGGGAAACGTGAGGAATTCAGCCACAGATAAAGATGCGATGAAATTCAAGGAGTGACAGCAGCTATGGACTGGTGGTTTCTGAGGTGGTGATGGCTCGACAGTGGGCTGGATGGAGTAAGAGAGACAGGTGTGGAAACTTCTCAGAGAATAGTATCTGAGCCAAGGAAACAGCCAGGGCAAAGGCCCTCAGGTAAGGCTGCATCGCACTTGGTGAGTTTCCAGGAGCAGCCAGCTGCCGGCGCAGCACGGCAGGGAAGGTCAGCCTACAGGGATCGTGTAGGTCTTCAGAGTCCACAAACAGATCTTTACGTGTGATTAAAATAAAATTCAGGGCTTCCCTGGTGGCGCAGTGGTTGAGAGTCCGCCTGCCGATGCAGGGGACGCAGGCTCGTGTCCCGGTCCGGGAAGATCCCACGTGCCGCGGAGTGGCTGGGCCCGTGAGTTATGGCCACCGGGCCTGCGCGTCCGGAGCCTGTGCTCCACAACGGGAGAGGCCACAACGGTGAGAGGCCCGCGTACCGCAAAAAAAAACCACAAACACAAAATTTTAAAAATAAATAAATAAATAAAATTCACAACTGCATTAGTTTCCTACGGCTGCTGAAACAAATTACTACAGACTGGACAGCTTGAAGCAAGAGCAGGGTGTTCTTTCACAGTGCGGGAGGCCAGCTGCCCCAAATCAAGGTGTCAGCAGAGCTGTGCTCCCCCCAAAGGCTCCTGGGGAGGATCCTTCCTTGCATCTTCCAGCTCCTGGTGGTACCAGGCTTCCTTGGCTTGTGGCCACATCACTCCCCTCTCTGCCTCTATCTTCACATGGCCTGCTCCCCAGTGTGTCTTCTCTTATAAGGACTTTTGTCATCAGATTCAGGGCCCACCCGAATCTAGGATGATCTCATCTTAGACCATCAACTTGATCACATCTGCAAAGACCCTTTGTCCAAATGAGGTCACATTCACACATTCCAAGTGGATATTTCTTTGGGGGACCACAACTCAAGCCACTGTCACAATCAAGACTCCCAATTCAGCAGCATCAAATGCCGGGAAACGTCCCTCATCTCCGCCTCTCCTTTCCACACTGATTCCAGGGGACCAGGCTGGAAGCTGCAGGGGCAAATGTTTGAGCATCTCGAGGAAATCATCCATCCCCTCTCCCAGGGGGCCCCCTGCAGCTGGCCCTCTCCCAGCCTGAGCCAGACAAGAACAGACCCCAAAGAACCCAGACCCCCTTCCCTGAAAGACATACCCATGAGCCACTCACAGGCAGTTGGCAGGAAAGGGGCCTCCCTGATGGGGAGCCTTTGCCCCTGAACGGAGACTTCCCCAGACCAAATGCACTGCACTTCATTACTTCTTCCAGGCACAAAAGCATCACAGTTAACCCCTTGGCAGTTTTGGCTAAAGGTAGTGAACTGTCCCTTAGGGCTGGCTTCCCATGTGCTGTTTTTATTTATTTATTTATTTTTATTTATGGCTGCGCGCAGGCTTTCTCTAGTTGCGGTGAGCGGGGGCTACTCTTCACTGCGGTGCGTGGGCTTCTCATCGTGATGGCCTCTCTCGTTGCGGAGCACGGGCTCTAGGCGTGCGGGCTTCAGTAGTTGTGGCATGCGGGCTCAGTAGTTGTGGCTCACAGGCTCTAGAGCGCAGGCTCAGTAGTTCTGGCGCACGGGCTTAGCTGCTCCGCGGCACATGGGATCCTCCCAGACCGGGCCTCGAACCCATGTTCCCTGCATTGGCGGGAGGATTCTTAACCACTGCACCACCAGGGAAGTCCCTCTTTTTATTTTAAAAAGGTGCCGCTCCCACCCCCAGCAGCTGTGAGCTGGCCGCAGGCAGGGCTAATTGCTCACATCGAATGGCAGTGCCATCCTGCAGCCAAGGGCATAGAGCAGCTGGCAACGATGGCTGGGGCAGGGGAGCCCACGCCTGGGCAGCAGAGGAAGGAGGAGGTGTCCAGAAAAGCTCCTGGCCGCCACCAGCCAGATGCCGGAACCCAACCCAGGAAGAACAAATGACCCCAGATCAGGGGCACACACTCCCAATGTGCCAGGCACTGGGGGGAACAGGTGTCACACCTGTGTGCTCCTCGATGCCTCACAGCAATCCCACGGGGTGTTATCATCCCCATTTTACAGATGGGGAAACGAAGGAACAGAGAGGTGAAGTGACTTGCCCGAGGACACACAGCTAGTAGTGGCAAAGTCAGGATTTGAACACGGGGCGGGGGGGGGGGGTGATGCCCAAATCTACATCACTAACCACTAGGGTTTACTATCTCTCAGAACACGCTGAGCTCCTCTGGAGGGCTCTGGGAGAAATTCTGCAGCCTCGGGCCTCCACCTTTGGAAATGGTGTCTCTCTGGAGGCATTAAACGTGAATTCTCAAGTCTTGGGACCATCTGTGACATTCCCTGGACCGGTCTTGCCCAGATCACGGAGGACAAAATATTTTGAGATGAAAGTCACGGCTAAGAACAGAGGCCACAGAATGATGACAGCCAGCTGTGGCCAACAGGGAAGCTCTTTCTGGCACACATAACGTTTTTTTTAAAATTAGGACATTGCTTATAAAATCCAGATTTCCAGCTTCTCTTGAAAAAAAATCAGAATATCCAGCATGCCAGTTAGCCACAATCCCCACCCCTCCCTTTTGCCTCATTCCTTTTCCTCAGACTGCGTCTGAGTTTGGGACACTCCTTTCCCTCACCTTGGCCACCCCCCGCCCCCAGTGTTAAAAATAGCTGAACAACCACTGAAGGCCTCACTTGGCAAGGAAGTGGCAAAGAGAAACGAGTGCCATTCTTGGGGCTGCAGGTGACTCTCCCTCCCCCCTGGCTTGCTGTGCTGGTGGCATGAACCTGCCTGAGAAGAAGGCCCACACAGAAGGAAGCAGAGCTGAGACAGAGCCAGCTCTCCAAGGTGTGCTTTGAGCCCCTGGATCCAGCCATGCCTGAACTTGTCCTACCCTGGACTTTGCCATTAGGAGCTCCCATCAGTTCCTCCTTGTGGCCTAAACCTGAATGTGTCTCCACCACAACTCAGGAGCCCTAACTAATCACCCTCAGGTCTCGCCTCAATTGATACTTGTCCAAAGAAGCCCGTCCTGACCACAGGCAAATTCGAAACTTGTTACGCTCCAGTGATACAGCCTGAACTCTGGCCACATGACCCTTACTGCTTAACTGACCCTCTCCCTCTGGACACTAAACTCCTCAAAGGCACGAACCATGCCTGAATTCCATCACTCTGACCCCAGCGGCCTACAAACATCCAGAACATTCCAGTGCCCAATAAATGTAAATTAATCAACCAGCAAAAGAACAAACGGGAGAAACAAAAGCCACTAAACTTGATTTCTGCCTTAAATGTGGTAAAGGACCCAACCCCTGAGGTCTATAGAACAGCCTCAGATCCAGAGAACTACTCCTGCTGCCCCTGGCTCTCAACATTCCTGAAACATCATGACCCCAGGGCCTTTGCACATGCTGTTCCCCCCCCCACACACACACACACCTAGCTGGCTCATCCCTCTTCCTTGCATAGGTCTGGTTCCTTCTTATGGTCCAGGTCTCAGTTCAACTGCCACCTCCTCAGAGACCACCCTTGATTCCTCTACCTAAGACGAGCCCCCCAGAAAGCAGGGTCATTCCACCCTGCGTTATTCCACAACCAGCATTTCCCTGCCTTGCAGTAGCATGTTTGTTTATTGTACTGCCCATCTCCCCATCAGTCTGTGGGATCCACAAGGCGAGGCCCTGGTGTCTTGTTTGCTGTGTATCACACCCCACTCCCAGGAGGCCATGGGGACACCAGGCTGGCTGCAAGGAGGCAGGAAGCAGACCCTCATGTCCTGACCAGTCCTGACCAGCCCAGAGCAGCTGTTGCATGCCTGAGGGCCCTATGTTACACGGGGAGGCTGGCCCACCGCCGGGGCAGCGCTGCCAAGGGATTCATTCTGGCTCCAGGCTCAGGGAGGGCTGCAGGTGGTGCCTGCAGACCCCATAATCAACAGCAGGTGCTGTGGAGTCAAGCTTCCTGGGTTCAAATCCCAGTTCTGCCAGCTGCCAGCTGTGTGACCTTGGAGAAGCCACTTAACCTCTCTGCGCCCACAGCATCCTTACATACAAAATGGGGATGATAATACTAGCCCCTACCTCGTAGGGCTGCCTCAGGAAGTACATTAGTGAATGTACATGATACATTTAGAACACAGCCTGGCATAAAGTAAATGTGCAGGAATCATTAGAAATTACAGGGTTAATAATAATGATAATGGCAAACTCTCACAGAGCACTAAGGCAAGCAAGAAGTCAGGAAATGTTGGCTTGGGTAATAAATGCAGTATTTGCTCTGTGCCTGGTCCTGTTTGAAGTGCTTTACGCAGGAGTTCCTACAAGGTATGTTTGTTATTATTCATTCAATGTGCTTGTTCCAGCTCTTCCAGGCAGCCTCCCCGGATTGCTCCAACCCTCAGGAGCAACAGGGACACACACAATTCCTCATGTGAGTCCGTCCTCAACTCCCCTCTCCGTCCCAGGCTACAGGGAGGGGCAGGAGAGCCCCCAAACCCCATGAGACTGAAGTCAGCACAAGGGTGTACATGCCCCACACCAGCCCAAGCTGCAGCCCCTGCTGACTCCCAAAAATGCAGGCCCCATCGGGCACCCCAGAAAGTGAAACATGCTCCCTCACTGCAGTCTGCAGTGGGGCAACTCCTGGTGGAGGCCTGGGCATCCCAAGGGCATCCCAAGGGCTCAGGCCCCACTGCCCCTGCCAGGGTCAGATGTCTGAGACACAGGGCACACCGTGAAAGAGGCAGTGACTTTGGCTGGGGGTCTGGGGTCTGCGTAGATGGCGTGTGAGAACGATACTGCCCCTCCAGCCACTGCCATCCTTTCTGTCCCCTAAATGATATGGGTGCAGCTGGTCTCCTGGCCACCCAGCACAGCAAGGACCCCAGCGAAGCTAGCCTTTGGCATGCACAGGCCCTTCACTTCTCGGACAGGAGAGGCAGACCCCTCCATGCCGGGGACCTGATGTGGCCCCAAACCAGGTGGTAAGAGCTGGTTAGAATGCCGGCCCCAGCACCCACCTGCTGTGTGACCTCACTCAAGTCCCTCCACCTCACTGAGCCTCAGTTTCCTCATCTGGAAAATGGGTCTAACGATCATTATCACAGGCAGGACAACGAGTGTCCAAAGAGACAGCAAATCAAAGTCACAAAAAAAGAAAGAGAAGATCTAGAAAGAGGCTATTTTAATTTCTGCAAATGGGCTTTTGCTTTGTCATTAAATGAAACAAAATTTTATTTCATGGTTCAGAATGTTTTCTGTTTGGATTTACGGCAGTCCTGGAAGGAATGAGCTGATCTTTTCAGCATTTAAGCCTCTGGGTGCCTTGAGCCACCCTAAGTTAGCATCTCCCTCAAAGGGCACACGCTCAGCAGAGACAGCGCTCCAGGTAACCCACACAAGAGGACCTGGAGGCTAAGTCAGAAGACCTGGAAGGATGCGGGCTCTGGGGCAGACAGACTGGGTTCGAAACTCACTGGTTGTGTGACCTCAGGCAAGTCACTTAAGCTCTTTGCTCCTCAGTTTCTTCATCTGTAAAGTAGGAATGACAACGATCCCTACTTCACAGGGGGGTTGGAAGATTATATAAACTATAACAGGTAAAGTGCAACGTGATTACTGTGATAAACGCTGTTACTGTTATTGCTGTCATTTGCTGCAATTTCAAAAGGTTTAGAAACCCAACTGCAGGATAAAGACACAAGTCCACCGGGATCCCTGGTGTCTGGGGGACCACCACCACCCAGCTCTCACTGGGAGCCCAGAAAGGCAGCGCCTCCCTCCTCCCTCCAGCTGGGGGCAGGGATTCCTATCAGACGGAAAGAGATACATGTCAGAGCTGAAGATTAAAAACAAGTACAATTATCGGGCAGGCATCCATCCATAATTATGAATTTGATGTAATTAGGCACCCCACTAACTTCATTACTTATTTATTTACGGGATTGCTTATTTAATTTACAGTCCTCCTTCTCTGAAAAGTCATCTTGGCTAACACCCCTCGGGCGAGGGAGGAGGGGACCCCCTCCTCTGTCCCTACCCCCACTCCCCATGCTCCTGCCTCGCCCCAAAATACCTCCCCAGAAGACCTCCGTGACTGAGACGCAAAGCCTGACATTCACTCAACAATGCTCAGTGCCAGCCTGGAAGGTGGAAGGTGCAAAACATCCTTTACACCTTCATCTCTCCAGCAGAGGAAACCCAGGGGGAAGAAGGGTGATTCTAGGCACCGCCACCCTGTCACCAATTCCTGACGTGACCCTCTGGACCAGCGAGCACATCGGTGCACCCAGTGGGGCTGGTACTTCCCAGCTTGGAGAAGGAGAAAGCACCCAGCTCTCGCCAAATGACCTTTGATAAGTCACCTGACTTCTCAGACCCTCACTTTCCTCAACTGTCAGATGGGATTATTAAGAACAACACTCACAAGCTAGCTAACCCTAAAACCCCCAACTGCTGCTAGTTATTGCTACCCTGTGGCCTCAGCCAATGCAATAAGGCAAGAAAAAGCAAAGTGGTTTAAAGACTTTCTAGCTTCATTCATTAATAGCCAAGAACTAGAAGCAACCTAAAGGTCCATCAGCTCATGAACTGATAAACAAATGGAATCATATATGCACACAATGACAAGTGAATCTCAAAAACTTCACGCAGAGTGAAAGAACCCAAACACCAAAAAGTACATACTTTATGATAATTTTATTATGAAAACCTAGAAGATTCTATAACCTCTATGACAGCCGATCAGTGGTTGCTTCTGGTGCAGGGTGGGTGGAGATTCTTTTGGGGGTGATGGAGACGCTCTACAACCTGATGGTGGTGGTTATAGGAATGTTTACATTTGTCAAAACTCACGGAAATGAACCCTTAAAATGGGTGTATCTTATTACAGGTTAATTACATCTCAATAGGCTTTTTTTTTTTTTTAACTATAACAGAAGAATATATACATATATTATTAACACCACTAACTCCAATCCCCATGCCCAGGTCAGGTCTGCTGGTTCCTTCACTGCCCCTCAAGTTCCCCCAAAGCCCCTGATTTATGAGCCCTGGACAAGTCAGGTAAGGACTGAATCCCAGATTTAGCCCTTCCTTCCTGGGTCATTTAGGGCAAATCACTTTGCCTCTCTGCCTGTCATCTACAAAAGCAGGGTTATAAGTAGCATGGTCCTTGGGGAGTTACTGTACACTAAAATGAACCAAGGTAAAACTACCTGCTGCAGGCTCCGGCATACAACAGGGGCCTCGTTACTGCTGCTGCTAAATGATGAACGGGCAAGCTCCAGGCCCAGTGTGGACAGGGCTGGCCGGGCTTCTTGTCCCCCCACCATACATAAGCCCCCGGCCACAAGACTCCCAGCCTGGGTAGCTGCCTCCACCACTGAAGGGTCCAGACTGCCAGGGTTCCAGCATTTAACTGATGCCTGCTGTCCAGGACAGGACAAGTCTCCTTGACTCCACCCAACTCACTCCTCCCGGGAGAGCGGACACAAAAGGATGAGGGCCCTGTGGAGAGGAGCTGGCCCTGAGGGCGGGACAGTATGCCCTAGAGGTCACTTGGGGACAGGAGCTGGCCGGCAGAGAAGACATCCTGATGGAGAAGGGGCGTCCTGGCAGTCAGGCCATCACATATACACCAACTGGGGCAGGACAGGGTCACCCCAGAGCCCACTCATTTACGTAAGGAAAAAGACAATAGGAAAAGGACGGCAGGGAGGGGGCTTCAGGGACTGAGGGGCTCTGTGCCAGCTCCCATGCGCCTGTCTGAAGGCGGCTGCTGCTGCCCTGGGAGTGATGGAGCAGGTAGGCAGCGCCTGGCAGCCATGGCAGGAGGGGCGTCCCTCGGGCCCGATTAGAGGGCCAGCCGCAGACAGACGCGCTCAACTGTCAGCCTCGTCCTCCCAGCCCGCCATCAGAGGCACCATTAATTGCTGTCATTTGAGGGTGGCCTGTGGGGAGAAGGAGGGGGGCTGCGGGAAGGGGAGGGGAAGGAAAAAGAAGGAGGAGGGAGAGGTGGGGGATGCAGGGAGGAGGGGAAGTGGGGGGAAGGAGGGGGAAGGACAGCTTGCCCAGGGCTGAGCATCCTGAGCTGGAAGGAGAGAGAACCACC
Source organism: Pseudorca crassidens (assembly GCF_039906515.1). Classification (NCBI taxonomy): domain Eukaryota; kingdom Metazoa; phylum Chordata; class Mammalia; order Artiodactyla; family Delphinidae; genus Pseudorca; species Pseudorca crassidens. The sequence goes on from NC_090307.1 coordinate 86,446,127, forward strand.
CATACATTCTCCTCCTCCACCCAATGAAGGGACCAGCGTCCCCCCAACTAGGGGCAGAGCTCGTCGACCCACTGCCCAGGTGGGGCAAATAGAGTCCAGAGAGGTGTGATTCTGCCCATCCCAGCCCTGTGAACGTCCCCCGCCGTCCCCAGGGGATCCAGAAAGCCCGGCCGCCCCCCTCCCATCCACCTTCAGCCTCCACCCACCCCCAACCCCTCCCCCCTCCTCTCTTTGCTACCAGGCACCATGCTGGGAGAGGTTCAAGGCTGGGGCAAACCCCACTTTCCCACGGTGCCCTGCACTCACACAGCTCCCCCGCCCAGGATACCCAGCGCTCCCCTCCACCACCTCCACCACCGCAGGGTCAAAGCCTACACGCCACCTCCTCCCAGGACCGCCACCCTCACAAAAGATTCTGGAGCTGGGCTCCCTCTGCCACTTGCACACAGGGGACGTCACATCACCTCCCTGTGCCTCCGTTTCCTCATCTGTAGAATGGGCATAAGGACAGTGCAGTGTTGAAGTGTTTGCTGCTGTTACATGATCACCCAGGACTTCTGTCCTCCTCGACCCGCACACGTCTCCCCTTCTGCCTCTTACTGTGGTTCTTTCTCAGAAGTGCCTGCTCCCCTGCCCCTGACTCCGGGTCCACCAGACCCAGCCCAGCCACCCCCCCAAGATGAGGAGGGTCTCAAAAGGCCTCCCATGTGGGGTCCATATTGTGCCTTTGCCTTCAGGAGAGGAACCCAAAGCATCTGCCCGGCCTCCATGCCCCCCGGTGGTCCCGCTGCCAGACGCCCCTGCCTGTCCCCAGACAGGCCTTGTCTCTGGGCTGAGGAGCCCCTTGGGTCCTGCCAGGGGGCTCTCCTCAGAGCACTGGAGTCCTCGGCAGGGGGAGGGACCCCCTCCGCCCCCTCCCCCGTCTGTCTGCCTCGGCCTCCCTCAGACGTGATGGATCGCCCCAGAGGAGGAAACTAAGTGCTTGCAGACAAAAAGCCCTTTTATCGTCCTCGGGTGGGCCACTGGAGTGACAAGCGGATAACAGCCACAGGAGGAAGGCTCTCCGTTAGGTCTGCGGTGCAGATGGATGGAGGACCGAGAGGCAGAGGAGAAGGAGGGAAGATCACCCCAGGCAAGGCCGCCTCCCTTCCAACTTCCAAGGCACCGAGAACGCCAGGTAGAAAACCCGGCTGGGCTGATCACTTTGGGGGAACCACCACCGGTGTCCCCCATGTTCCAAGATAAAACCCATCTCTGTGGGGCCCAGGGCCTGGCTCCGGAAGCAGGCAACCTCCAAGGCTGTCCCTCCCTCCTGCCTACTGGGGGCCCCCAAAGGCTCAGGAACAAAGGAGCAAGGCCTGACTCATGCAGACTCCTGCAATCCAGGAGGCCCATTCCACACAGCCTCAGGGCCTTTGCACGGGCTGTTCCCTCTGCCTGGGAAACCCTTCCTCCAGAGACCTGCAGGCTCCCTTGCCTCCTCCTGCAGGTCTTTGCTCAAATGCCACCTTCTCAGGGAGGCCCACCCTGACCCCCCCATTTGAAACGGCAACCCCCAGATCACCCACACACTCCCCAAACCCCCTCTCTGCTGGTGCTTCACCCCAGCGCTCCCCACCGAAGGGCACACTACGTATCTGACTTGTGAACTGTCTGCCTCACCCAGGGAGGACGGGATTCTTGTCCAGCTTATTCCCAGCTCTATCTCCAGCACCCAGAAAAGGGCCCAGCACACAGTAGGTGCTTCAGAAAGAATCGTTCAATGAATGAAGAAAATTAAAATCTCCCAATAGCAGCCGGTCCTGAGCCAGGACGTGCCCAGTAGTGCCCTCAGCAATCCTTGGAGAACAAGCATTTGACAGACGAGGAAGCCAAGGCACAGAAGTGTCTCAGCCCCCTGGGATTTGCACCCAGGTCTGCAGGAGGCCCGCCCACTGCAGAACCACCCCAGAGACCCAGGACGCCAGTCCACGGCTGGGTGTCACAGACAAGGACTGAAACCCGCCCCTAACCTGCTTCTCGGCGCTGCAGCCTCAGGGAGGCCCCTTCCTATCTCTCAGCCTCAGTTTGCCCCTCTGCAAAATGGGGTTGCACAGGTAACCACCTCCCCCCACTGTCCCTCCCAGGACGCTGCCCTGCAGTCCCTACCGCACTGGTGTGGCCCTGATGAGGGAACAGCAGTCAGAAGTGCTAAGCAGAGAGCGCCAGATCTTGACCCCATCGTGGACGCCAAGGGTTGGGCTGGGGGCTCCTCAGACCCTCCTCCGGCCTTCCTTGGGGCCAGGCCTGGCTGACAACCCTTCCCAGCCCTAGAAGAACAGCTCAGTCGGTAAGAGGTAAAGAAAGATGCTGGGAGCGCTGAGTGAGCGCTTCCTACCTACTAAGTACTGGTGCTCACAGCAGCCCACGCCCCACGTCCCGAGCCCCAGCAGCTGAACAGTGCTCGGTGACACAGAGCCAGCAAGGGGTCAAGCTGTCATTTGCGGGGGGCCAGTGCCTGCGCCCCAGCAGCTGCACCCACTGACGAGCCCTTCCTCACTGGCACGGACAGGGGCTAGGCACCCCACATGCCCTCCAGATGTGTTTCCACTGCTTCCCCAAATTGCCTGACTCTCCAGAAGCCTGGGGGGTGGGGGGTGGGGGTGGGGCATTTCCTCACCACGCCCACAGGGGGTCTCTGACCACATGACTGCCTCTCCCAGGCCTGGGTCAGCTGGTCACCCTGTCCCCGCGGGGGCAAGGACAAGACACAGGGAGGGGACCCGCAGATTCAGCTCCCTCCTCTGCCAGGGCTCCCGGCTGCTTCAAAAAAAATACAGAAACCAAAAATCTCAGCAACGATCACCAGCTCTGTGGGGGGATTTGATTCCATCCCCATTTTACAGATGGGGAAACTGAGGCACTGGGTGGCTCGGGACCCTGCCCAAGGTCACGCAAATCACAAGCGGCAGACAGAGATATGCACTCAGGCAACCAGGCTCCAGGGTCCCCGCCTGGGACCACTTGCCTCTCCTGGTTAAAAAGAATATAAAATAAAAGATGCCTCCCTCTACCACCAGCCAGGCCAGTACCTGAATCCCCTCCTCCAAGCCTGTGCTGGGAATTCCATGGCGCTCTCACTGCTGGGGCCTGGGTTTGATCCCTGGTCGGGGAACTAAGACTCCACAAGCCGCACCACGTGGCCAAAAAAACAAAACAAAAACAAAACAAACAAAAAACAAACAAGCCTGTGCCCACCCCACTGACTCTCACCTGGACTGCCTTCCCTCTCCCTGAAACCCCAAACTCTGCCAGTGCCCCTAGGACCGCTCTCCACTCCCCCTGATAGAGAAGCTTTCTGGGGAGACCCCTGCCGTCAGATGTACCAGGTCGGCGGGGGGACAGGGAGGGCAGTGGGCACAGACCAGCCCCACAGGGGCCTCAGTCTGCTTGGCTGCAAAATGGGTGCATTGGGGAGGAATCTGCCAGGTTCCCTGGGAGAGTCAAAGAATCAGCCCCCGCTCTTTGCTTCCAGCTGAGACGTGGCACAGGTGACCCACCTGTGCGTCGGTTCCCCTTTTATAAAATGAGGATAACAGCCCATTTTGGAGCACCGCTGTGAGGGGCACAAGACACAGTGACGTGAAAAGCACTGTGGTGATGGGCTTTTGAGCAGCTCCTCTGTGCCAGGCGCTGCTCCCTATCAGCTCATTTAATTGTCGCAGCAACCCTACGAGGGGACACTCATTACCCCAGTTTACAGACAGGGAAATGGAGGCACAGGGAGATGAGTGACTTGTCCTGGGCGCCCAGCATGAAAGTGGCAGTGCCGGGACTGGAACCCCAGCTCCCCTGCTGGGCACGGCGACCACGGTGGCACACAGGTGTCTGGCTCGAGGGCCTCCTCCAACGTCCAACATCCCAACTCGAGGGCCAGCACACAGGCTCCGCCCTCTCTGAGCCTGCAGCCCACCATCAGGGCACAGAAGCAATGTGGCCATGAACCCCAGAGACAGAGAAAACCCACTGTCACACAGCTGCACTGCTGGGACAACCCCTTCTCCCAGGCACCATCTGTACATCAGTGCACTCAGCCAGAAAATACCCCATCCCGGGGGAACCCACAACCTCCACCCTGGGCAACACTGCTGCCCAGACCCCACCCCACAAGGCCACACAGAGCCCACCACCACATCCGCCAACAGAACCTGGCACCCCAGCAACTGCCAACGCCCTGTCCACGAGAAGGTCCCAGCAACACGAACCCGCTGGAGACAGCAAGGAGGGATAGATGTGAACCTACCAGAAACAGCCACCAGCAACGCTGTGTCCTCAAAGACTCTGGGGGACCTGCAGGGGAAAACACGGGTCTTGTTAGCAAGGATCACAGCATCCCCATGGGCTAAGGTATGACCACATCAATGTGCAGGTAGAGACGGCAAGGCCCACTGGCCTGGACTTGGGGCACTGTGTACATCAGGCCAAGTGTTTCTCCACGACAACCCCATGAGGTGGTACTGCTACCCCATTTGACAGAGGGGGAAACTGAGGTTCAGAGAATCAAAGTCTCACGCCCCAGGTCCCACAGCTAGGAAGTCACAGAGCTGGGATTCCAATCTGAACTATGTGGTTATAAAGGCAGCTCACACCCCAGCCAAGCCCCCAGGGGACCCCGGGCCCAGATCACACTGTCGCTGTGAAAATCCCCCATTAACTTCCCAGGGGACCCTATGAAAAGTCAGTAAGTGACACCTGATGGAGGGGTGGGCCTACGACTCTCGTTCAAGAATTTCTGAGTCACCATTCAAAGTCAAAACCAGCACAATAAACACTAGTGTCCAGAATATAAAAAGCACGCTCACAAATAAATAAGAGCCAATCAACCCAACAGAAAAATGGGCAAAAAGACTTGATAGAACTTCACAGAAGTGGATATAGAAATGGCCAATAAGCACATGAAAAGATGGTCAATATCATTAGTCATCAGGAAAGTGCAAACTAAGAGACCACTACGCACCCACCTGGATGGCTAAAATAAGACAGACAATGCCAAGTGCTGACGAGGATGCAGAGCAACTGGAATTCTCAGACGTCACTACTTCAGTGCAAAATGTGCAACTACTTTGGAAAACAGCTTGGCAGTTTCTTACCAAGTTAAACATACATTTGGGTGACCATGTGACCCAGCAACTCCACTGCTGGGTATTTACCCAAGAAAAATGAAAACATATGCTCCTACAAAGATGTGTACATGAAAGTTCATAACAGCTTTATTCATAATCACAAAAAACTGAACACAGTCCATCCATAGATGAAGGGATAAACAAACAGCCGTACATCCATACCATGGAATACTACCCCACAATAAAATGGGACAAACTACAGACACACAACCACATGGAGGGATGTCAGACTCAGAGGCTAAGCACACGCGAGGATTCCATTTATAAGATTCTGGGAATGGCAAGACTCTACTTTCACGAGTAGAGAGGTCTGCAGGGGCAGTCACACTAGAACAGAAAGATGATTCCCACAAAAGTTAGGATGTTAAGCACCTCTGGAAAGAAGACCGCATGTGACTCCTTAAAATTATTCATTAATCTGCAGCCACGTGTTTATGCATTCTTTTTTTTTTTTTTTTTTGGCTGTGCTGTGCGGCACGTAGGATCTGAGTTCCCCAGCCGGGGATTGAATCCCTGCCCCCTGCATTGGGAGTGTGGAGTCTTAACCACTGGACAGCCAGGGAAGTCCCTATGCATTCTTTATTGTGTTAGCTTCTGCAAGAAAAAGAACAAGTAAACAAATAGTAATGGGCAGACCACTAGAGAGAGATCAAAACCCTGGCTGTGGTCCCAGCTCCTCTACTAACGGCTGTGACCTTGGAGTCTCTGACCTTGGTTTTCCCATCCAGAAAATGGGCCCACTCCCCACGGCTGTCTCCAAGACCCGTCCATTCGCAAACATCTCAGCCTCGAGTGGACATTTAGGGAACCCCTTCTGCACCCCTTGCCCCCACCCAGGGATCAAAGGCGAGTGGAGCTGCGGCTTCCGGCTCTCACAAGGCTGAGGCAGCTGCATGCAGGGCTCAGGCTCTGGGCCCAGGCTCCCTGAGTTCAAATCTGGGCTCTGCCCTTCCTAGCTGTGCACCCTGGGACAAGTAGCTTCACCTCTCTGAGCCTCAGTTTCTTCATCTCTAAAATGGAAACGAGGGGGACTTCCCTGGTGGTCTAGTGGTTAGGACTCCGCGCTTTCACTGCCGAGGACCCGGGTCTGATACCTCGTTGGGGAACTGAGATCCCGCAAGTTACATGGCGTGGCCAAAAAAATTTTTTTTCATTTTTAAAAATGGGAACGATGATACATTAAAAACACCGACCTTACAGGGATGCCGTGGAGGTAAAGTGCTTTCAGAGCCAGCATGGGCTCACTAGCAGCAGTCAGTTCCTGCGGGGCGTTCTATGACCCCAAGGCAGGGGCTGGCAGCTAAGCTCCAAGACCCCAAGGAACCCTAAAAGGGGCAGCTGCAGGCGGCACATGGGGAAGGACCCTGCCCCTTCTTTCCTGTCCTTTTAAGGCTTTTTTCGCTACAGTGCCTCCAGGCTTGACACTTGTCCTGCCATCTGCGGCAGCTCCAGAGACAGGGCCCTGCAGGAAGGCTGGAAACAGGGAGGCCCAGGCATGTCTCCGTAGCCATCCCAGCTTCCCAGAAGCCTCTGTGGCCAGGCCCCTGCAGCAGGTCCTGCAAAGGGCTCAGGCGGGGTCAGGTGGCTGGGCGCTCTCCCCAGGCACCACTGTGGAAGGGTTGGGAGATCAGACCCCACCTGCTTCCCACCATCTCCCAGCCCCAGCCAGTCCCCCCTGCAGTCCCCCAATGGACACAAAGCACCTGATGGCGTGAGGTCAAGACCGGCCTGGGCCGGCCCCAGGGGGCCATACAGAGCATCTCCCAGCAATGCCCACAACACGCAGGTCCAGAGAGCAGTTCCCAGCCTAGAAAACTTGGGGACTTCCCAGGAGAAGCGACGGCCACGCTGTGCCCCACGGAGGAAGGTGAAAGGTGCGCTTGGCGAGAGGATGGGGGATGCGGGCAGAGAACAGCTGATCACAGCACGGAGGCTGGAAGGAAGCGGAGCGGAGTGAGTGTGTGTGTGAACCGGGTGGGCAGGGCTGATCGCCGCAGGGCCCCTCGGATTGGGATTTTATTCCCAGGGGCAGGGAGACCCTTAGGAGGGTTTCGCATGCAGAGAAGGGACAAGTCCCACCGGAATTTGGAGAGTGCATTCGGGCTGTGGAGTGGAGGACGGGTGAGGGTGGAAGCGGGACAAGTGGATGGGATGGAGAGCATTTTGCAAGTAGAATTCACGCGGGCGGGCGAGGGATGGAAGGGGAGCCTTGGCGGCTGTGCTGGGCTCCCGGCTTGGACAGCGACAGCTCTGGGTGGGGGAGGGAAGGAGAACCACATGCACTTCCTGTGGCCTTGCTGTGCTCGGGCTGCTTCCCGGGTACCTCACAGTAATCCTCACAACCACCCCGGGAGGGAGGGAGGGAGGGAGGGAGGGATGGGGGCTTCTGTTTCCAGGCCAGGAAGCCGATGTTCAGCAGTAACTCACTCAAGGTCAGGAAGGGAAGGGAAAGAACCAGGATTTGAACCCAGGTCCAAGCGCTTTAAGCCTCGGGAGCCAGGGCACTGGTGGGGGGACCCTCCTTGAGCGTGAACAAGGAGAGCGGGAGTGGGGAGGTGGCCACTCCCAGGCTGACCCCAGGCACCCCCAGCAGGGAGGGGGCTCAAGAGCTCCCTAAGCAGAGCTGCACCCAGTGGGACCTCCGTGGGCCCTGAAGGTCCCCGGGTCCCTGGGCCTCCTAGGAGGGGGGCGGCTCTGACCCCTGTGCAAGGGGCTCAAGCCAGGGAGCAGACCCTCTCATTCAAGGTCTCAGTCACGCTCGTGCGGACACTGCTGCACATCCTCAGTCACACACGCACATACTCACGGCCTCATTCACTCACTTGTTCACACTCGTGCATGCCTGCGCACACTGTGCTCCCACGCACTCCCACACACACGCGCTTGGCCCAGGAAGGCTCCGCGGGGGAGCCAGCCCCCCGCACCGTGTTTCCAGCCATGGTCCTGTCGTGGCCCAGCCCAACTGCTGAATCCCAGCCACAACCTCCTCTCCCCCCACCCCTGGGGGAGAGAGTGGGGGAGGGAAGGAAGGGGGGCTGACCAGACTGGTTTCCCAGCAAAGCAGATAGAGGAAAGAGGACGGCTTCCAAGGGTTCCCCTCCCCCAGGCCCTCGGTAACCCTCCCTTAAGCACTTCAACAGCTCCCCAGGGCCCACGGGCTGAGACCTGCCCCCACATGGCACCAAGCCCCCAAACAAGCCCCATCAGGCCCCCCTCAGAGCTTTGGCCCTCAACTCTGCCATTTGCCCTCCCACCCCCTCCTCTGCCTTCCCAGCACCAGCATAACACTGCCTTTTTCCTCCTCCAGGAAGCCCACCCAGATTACCCCAGCCACAGAGGCTGACCCAAAGTGTCCATCCACCCCGCTCGGAGACAGGAAGCTAGCAGTCCAAGGCCACACAGGTGCAGGAGGGCAGAGCCAGTTGGGTTCAAACCCAGAGAGCTGTCCAGCTTTGACTGGGATACCAGCATCAACCTTCGGCCAGTTGACAAGCTTGACAGAGCCCCTGCACAGAGATGGAGCCATGAATACGAAAGACAAGGGTCCTCGGGGGACACGGTCACACCTACCCACACTCAAACACCACACAGATACATCAAGAAAAGAGCAAGATGGGGAATTCCCTGATGGTCCAGTAGTTAGGACTCCAAGCTTTCACTGCCAAGGGCACAGGGTTCAATCCCTGGTCCGGGAACTTCGATCCCAGGGCTGTGTGGCGAGGCCAAAAATAAAAAAATAAAATAAAGAGGAAGAAAAAAGAAAAGAGCCAGACGACGTCAAAGGGCAGTGACTGAAGTAACAGACATAAACCAGCATAAACCTGCAATGAATGACAGGCGTGATGGGGGATGGGGGAGGACTAGAAGACAGGTAGGGTCTCCCAGGAGGTGACACTGGAGCCCAGGGCTGAAGAGATAAGGAGGAAGGCGCAGCAAATGCAGAGGCCTGGAGACAGGACCCAGCTAAACTGGAAGCGGTGGTGGACGGGGCGAGGCGGGGGGCGATACCGGCCTGGGTTTTGTTTCCAGGGCGAGGCCACGGGAGGGGAGGGGCACATTTGGATCTAACGCATGACCAAGTAGAACAGCGTGAGGCATGGCCAGGGAGGACACTTCCGTGTCAATCCCTGTCGGCTCCATGGAGGTGGTGTCCTCTTCCCCAGGCCAAGCCTCAGCCTCTCTCTGCACTGGAGTCTCTCCTAAGGTCAGAACCTGAGGGCTGAAGTCTCAGTGCCAGGCAAGTGCTTTGTAGCTGAACCTCAGTACCTCCAAACCTTTCCCACCAGGCTGTGCTATAGCCACCCAGAGGCAAGGCCCCGACCCCACTGGCCCCTGGAGGCCCTAGCAACACCGGGCCTTTGCCTCCACCTGCTCCTGGGCAGGTTGCTAAAAGTGATTGCACAGGCCAGGGCTCAGAACAAATCCTCCCTCCCAGCCCAGCCTCCTCCGGGCCTCCAGCCACGTGGGCCATACCCTCGGCAGGGCCCCAGGAGGCACACTTTCCAGGTGTGAGAAGGAGAGGGGTGTTGATAGAGCCCCCGCAGTGCCTGCAGATGGGCAAGGCAGTGACAGAGGCAGCCAGGGTGCCAGTCCTGGCTCGGCCACTCCTGCACTGGACACCCAAGTCACTTCATCTCCCCGTGCTTCTATTTCGCTGTCTATAAACTGAGGGATGGTAACAGTGTCCCTTCGAAGGGCTGCTGTGACCACTAAATGAGTTAATACAGCAGAGCCCCTTAGAGCAGCGCCTGGCACAGCGTAGACCTCAACAAGCTTATTAATCACAGTAAGCGCTTTCTGCATCTCCCCACTTCAGGACCCTCACAGCAACACTCCAAGAGAAATGGGGAAACAGAGAAACTGAGGCATGGAATGGTCACCTGTCCCAAGTCTCTCAGCTGGAAGCAAAAGAAAAAAGCTGGGACATGAACGCTTTCTTGAATCCCCTGACCCACCCCCACACCCAGGGACCCTGGCAAATTCCTCCCCAGTGTGCTCATTTCACAGCCAAACAGACCCGTATCAGACAGGTCTGTGCCCACAATTTGCCCTGGTATAAGTGATAGCAAGTTGTCTCTCCAAAAAACTCCTACACATCCCTCAAAGCCCAGCTTATGATGTCCTCTCCCCTCCCCTCGATGTTATAAGCCTTTCCAGTTAGTCCAGTCATATCCTGGCCCTCACTGCCATCTCACCCAAAAACTCTGCCTGGCCACCTCCAGCAGACCCTGAGCCTTCCAGGAGAGGGCCTGCCTTATCCCTCACTGAGGCCACAAGGCCTGACGCAAAGGCAGATGCACAGTGGGAACAGCAGGGTGAAGCTCAGAGTAAAAGAGACTGCATACAGAGGAGGGTTCAGCACAGTAGGGCCAACGCTGTGAGGTGCAGCTGACAGCAGGGCTGAGAGAAGGCCTGGCACACAGTGGGCCCAGCCGACTCACAACAGACTTAACACAGTGCCCGGTGCACAGTGGGGCCAGGATCACAGAAGGCACTGGGGGAGGCCTGGACCTGCCTGCCATCTTTCACCCAATCCCCGCACTCCCCACCGCTGAAAAGCCCCCCATGCGCCTCCCATACCCATGCGAGTCCCACCTACACTCACAAGCCCAACGGCCTCCTCCTCCAGGCAGCCCACACTCCCTCATACTCAGCTACATGCAATCTGGCTGCAGTCACAAAACCAACAACAACGGCAATAATAACAGTGGCCATAACTGGCGTTTAGTTACTCCTGTGAGGACACCAAGCTGAGCCTTTACATACTCATTTAACTCTCGACAGCCTTTCAGGTAGGCTATTTTATTTATTTTATTTTATTTTTTTTAAAAGTCTACAGAGCATTTTTTTTTTTGCCCGCGCCGCATGGCATGAGGGATCTTAGTTCCCTGACCAGGGATCGAACCTGTGCCCCCTGCTGTGGAAGCGTGGAGTGTTAACCACTGGACTGCCAAGGAAGTCCCCAGGTAGGTTATGTTATTATCCCCATTTTACAGATGAGGAAACGGAGACTTGGGGGGGCGGGTTGAGTCACTTGTCCCAGGGGTTATACAGCTGATGAGAGAAGTCAGGACGGGCACCCAGGCGGCCTTAACCGTGCACACAGGGCTGAGCGCTGTTACTGTTAGTGGTACCCTTACCCTATGTTCTCAGACCCTGAGCCGGGCAGCAGGAACCCGACTTAACCCTCCCTGCAGCCTCCTGAGCTGCTGCTACCCATTTCCTGGATGGACAGACTGAGGCTCCAAGAGGGGATCACACAGCCAGGCTGCCACCCACTTCAGTGGTTCCCCACCCCACCCCCAGGGGCGGGTTCTCCATGATTCTCTCCCCAGTCAGTGCAGAGGCCAGAAGCCAGCGCCTGACGAGAAGCAGGAGCCACAACTCACCCACAATAGCCCTCCCCAGTCATCACCTTCTCCCAGGGCAGGACCCCCCACCAGGCTCTGCCGCGCCAGCCCAGGAGCCTCGGCACCAGCCCTCAGAGAGGAGACGCTCCACCTGCAGCTCCCGCTGTCCCATCTCAACCCCCTCAGTGGGCACAGGTCAAGTTCGACCAATCTGCCAATGAGCCCGGGAGGCTGGGACAAGGTCCCTGCCCAGGACCGTCCGGGCTGGAACCAGGTCCCCGAGCCAGCCTTGGAGAAAAGATGCTCCTCCACCTGCAGCCCCTGCCTTCCCATCTCAAACCCCCTCAGTGGGCACAGGTCAAGTTCTACAAAATCATCCAGGGCCCAGGGGCTGCTGCAATGCCCGCCACTTTGAGGAAAGGGAAGTGATGCCCACGTGAGCCTCCATGTGGCAGCGTGAACCACACGAGGCCACGATGAGCAAAAGCCACGAAACGTGTTCTACCGACGCCCTAAACGCGATCCCGCAGATCCGGGCACTGCCCCCAGTGGGCAGGCATAACTTCCGGAAGCCACCTCTGCAGGCTGGATTTGGGGACTTCAGGTACAGTGTGACCCAGGCACCCAGGGCAGGAGCAGGCCAGGGTCCTGAGGTGTTAGGGTGTGGGGGACCTAACGCCCCTCCCAGAGCTGCCTGGGTCTGCCAGACACGTCTCTTCACACCCGATGAACAGGGAAGTCTCCCCTGTCCCCTGGGACCGGGTGTGGCCCTTCCCTGTCACTGTCGTAGCAAGCAGCCCAGACAGCCAGAGCGGGAGGGAGGCAGCTCTTCCACTTAGAAGCCACTGGGATATTTTATTTTCCTTCTCAAGTGACAGCTGAGGCCGGCTCTCCTTGAAGCTGCGGAGAGGCAATCATGGAGAGTTCACCCAGGTCTCTGATTCCCCACCAGCCTGCAGCAGCCGGCGACTGCCGGGGCGTGGGGGCAGGGCAGTGGCGCAGCAAAGCCAAGGCCACAGCCAGTGTGGATGTGAGTGGACAGGGCCTGGGGGAGGACAAAAGGGGAGGAGGGGCTGTGGCCCATCAGAGGGGGACACATGGGCCCACCCAAAGGGGGCACAGCCCATCCAACCATGGGGGCCACAGCCCCACTCCAGGGGGCTCAGGCCCATCCAAGGGGGGCACACCGTCAGGAGGAGAATGAGGATCCGCACTGACCCTGCCCGCAGGCCCCCAGCCCCCAGTCCACCTATCCGGGCTCCCAAAAGAGACCTGCGCTGATCACAGGCCAAACAACCACGATGGTCACCACAGCAATAATAATAGCCCCTCCTGCGTGCACAGTCACCGTGTGCCAGGTCCTGGGCCGTCTATCCTGACCCCATTTCACAGATGGGGAAACTGAGGCCCAAAGAAGTTCAGCAACCTGCCCGAGATGGCACAGCCAGGGAGGGGCAGGGAGATGGGGGCCCGGGCGTCCTCCCTCGGCTGCCCCATTCTGCCCCCACTCCACCCTCAATTTGGCCCCAGAACACACTGCTCAGAAACCTCCCGCCCACCTCCTCGCTACGGGGCGTGGGGCCATCTGCGGAGACAGCAGCCGACAAGAGCAATTAGACGCCAGGAAGGAGCCAGGATATCGACCGTTTCTGGAGGGAAGGGGGGCAGACGGGGGCTCGGGCCACACGGGTGTCGGCAGCCTGGCTCCCGGCCCAGCACAGGCCAAGTCAGGGCAGGCAGCACAGATCAGGCCGGGAGGGCCAGGGGCTTCGCTCCGAGGCCTGCGGAGGCCCAAGACGGCAGCACGGAGAAGCCATTTGTCCGTCTACCTGTCTGTCCACCACCGGCATCGCCAGCTGCAGACACCTGGAGCTCCCCTGAGGCTTTCACTGCGTGGGCACCGTGCTAAGCCCTGTCAATTACTAACTGGTTTAATTCTTACAACCACCGTACACACGAGTTACTATGACTCTCCCCATTTTACAGATGGGGGCAATGAGGCAGAGAGGCAAGAAAGTGTACCCAGGGTTCCCACAGCTAAGATTTGCATCCAGGCATCCACTCTAACCACACATCACCTCCATCTGGGAGTCCCCTGAGGGGTGGGAGATAAGACAGTGGGCTTTCTGGGAATGGGGCACAGGGGACTGCATGGGGTGGAAACTTCCAGAAGCCTCTGAAAGTCCCTCAGAGGCCCCATCATAGGCTCTCTGTAAAGCTAATTCAGTTTCCACCCTGTAGGAGCACAGGCCAAGGGCCCTACAATGCCAGCTGCTGGGTCCCCCGGGAGGAGGCTGCCTGACGGTCAGCTGGAAGGGAAAACCACTGCAGAGCCTCCCACCCTGCCCCAAGCTTCCCTGCCCAGGAGCAGGGTCTGGGCCATTCGTGGCTGCAGGGCAGGGCCAGGGGCTGCCGGGGAGAGCAGGGGTGTCACGGAACCAACGATTGATCGCCAGAAGCAATTAACTGTCTGGGTCAAGAGATGGTGAAAGAGATTTGTCACCGGGGGCCCAGGGGATATTCCAATGAGTCCAGCAACGCAGGCGGGAGGGGTGGTTCCCGCTGACCTGGTCCTGAAGGGAGATCAGGACTTCTGCACACTACTGGAGCACCCCACTCCTCCCCCACCCCGACAGGCCTCCCTCTGCACACTCCCGCTCCCCAAGACCAGCCCCGACCCACCCCAGCATCTGTGACCCGGGCACCAGCCCATCCTGCACAGATGGGGACAGAGAGGCCCAGCAAGGGAGTCCATACACAGAGTCCCAGCAGCCCGGGATCTGGCCGGAGACCCGGACCCAATCCCAGCTGCACCAGGGTCTAGCTGGGCGACCCCACGCCGGTGCCTAAATTCTGAGGCTGTTTCCTCTGCTACAAGGTGAAGGTGATAAGCAGGGGAGTTAAAACCAGGACGGCTCAGGCACAAATCCCAGCTCTACCATTTTGTTAAGCCTGAGGCTGTCACCTTGCTCCTCCGAGCCTTGGTTTCCCCATCTGTAAAATGGGGGTGATGCTGAGGGCTACTTTGTGCAGAAATATACAGTCTGGCACACGGCAGGTGCTCAGTGCAAGCTCGCCATCAGGGTTCACCAGCCCGCCTCCCCAGGGACGCAAGCCCAGCCCCTCAGCACCTAGGACACCAGGCTCAAGCCCTGAGCCAGGTCATGAGGAGAATACCTGGGGCACGGGCCCCCCGCCCCAGCCTCTGAAGCACGACCCAGTGAGAGATGGAGGCCACCATCCCCGACTGGGCTTGGCGACTGCCTGTCATGGAGAACAGAAGCCCCTGGACACACGGTCCTCCACCCAGATCCTCCACGGACAGAGCTGGAGGGGATACAGGGCACGGGCCTCCCCTGTGTGAGTCCCCCAGTGAGTCTCCCAGCTTTCACCCCCTAGTGTCTGCTTCATTTCCCTCCATGCACACCCTGGGCACATGCGGCCCCTGGGATCCACTGTTTGATGACAGTAAACACCTGTAACATCTCCCTCGCTGTTCCCACTACACAGATGAGAAGACTGAGGCCCGAAGCACCCAGCAAAGGGCAGCCTCAAAGCCAGCTCTTTGTGATGTCCCACAGGAGCTCAGAAGGTGCTCAGAAGCCTGGGTCAAGGGGCCGGGGGGCAACACTGAGTCACAGTGAGAAACTTGGTAGAAACTGAAAACAGCCCCAGAGGCCCCACGTACTGCCCAGAGTGAGTGGCGCTGATTCACAGCCGGGCTCTGTGTTGGAAAGTTCCTGCTTCTGTGGTGGAGTGGAGGCGGGGGACCCGGGGCACAGAACAGCCACTAGGCGAGCTGTGAACTGGCCCCAGGGCCGCTAGATCACATCCAGCCTCGTCCACCATTCAGCGCCCCATCAGCCCTATCAGGGAAGTGCCCGGGGGGGAGGGGAGGGGAGAGCATGCTCTGGGCCACAGAAATACGGACGCAGCATGAAAAGGGAATCTAGGTGTTCCTGCCCTCCCCTGCCCGGGGCACAATCAAGATGTGAGTTCCTAAGGCCCGATGCCCGGTCTTCACGCTAAAGACACTTGGGCCTGATCATTCGTCATTGTGGGCTGCTCTGTGCACTGGGGGATGTTCACAGCATCTCTGGCGTCAAACCGCTATGCCTGTGACACCTCCTCCAGGCTGGGATAAACGAAATGTCTTCAGACACTGCCAAAAGAATCCCGGGGGCTACGTCGCCACACTGGCCCCACCTCTACCCTGACCCCTAAGGGCCTCTATTCCTGGGCAGGAAATAGCAGTCAGTGGCACCCACCCTCCGCTGGGCCAGCCCCTTGGTCTGGTCAGTTCCAGACAGGGTAGAACCCACCTGAGTGACAAGGGACCTGTGTCCAGGACCCTAGTCCCCCTCCTCCAGGTCAGGCCAGGGCTGGTCTCGCTGCCAAGGGACCCATCGGCCGTCAACACTAACTGACCAAAAGTCCCTATTACGTCCTGACACCATTCCAGGCACTGGGGGCCTAGCAGCAAACAAGACAGAGGAGCTCCTGCTTCGTCGGAAGTGATCTGATGTGGGAAGGCCAACAACACACACCAGGGGAAGAAATCAACCAAGAAACTTCATCGATCAACAACTACAGACCTAAGTGGGCGGCTGGGACAGTGGTTGCAGGGGGTGCCCTTGACTGGGCAGCCAGGAGGTCCTCCTGAGGGTGACATCTGAGCTGAGACCTGACGGCAGCTGCCATGCCGATCGCAGGGAACAGCATGCCTGGTGGGGGAACAGCAAGTGCAGCGGCTGAGTGCAGAGGCCGGGGTGGGGAGGGATGTGGCTGGAGCAAGAGCCAGGAGATGGGTCAGTGAGGGTGAACAGCTCCCCGGCACCCTTGGGGCCTCTGGGTTTATTCTCAGAGGAGGAGGAAAAAGGGAAGGGAGAGGGTGAGGCAAGGAGCTGAAGATTCTCATTCTCCTTCGGACAGGATCCCTTTGCCTGCAGCATGGAGAGCACAGCAGGGGCAAGAGAGGATGGATTCAGGGGCCAGGAGGAGGTTGTGTGGGTGCCGAGCCAGACAGTGGTTGGGGGAGGGGGACCACAGTGTCTGGTCTGCCACTATGAAAGCAGGGAGGGTCTCGAGCACAGGGGGTCCCACCCCCCCACTCACAGCATCTTGTTGTCTTTGTGCTGTTAGGGCCGAGGGGGTCTCCAAGGCAGGGTCCCCACTCTGGAACACCTCAGAAACTGGCAGGGATGTTATTGGCTGTCCTGGGACTGGCGCTCGGCCAGTGGGACAGTCCCACGCCACGAAAGCCACCCTCTCCACACAATTTTCAAATAACCTGGCCGTTTAAAAAAAACCTGCCAGAACCGATCCAGACGCTAGCTTTTTCTTTAGCATCACTTTCATGTGTTTCCAGAACCGAAACGCTTCTGATCTCACTTGCATCGCATCGACACTTACTCATTCTGAGTGGGAGCCAGCAGCACTTCCTCCCATTTCCTTTTACACTACAGTGTACACTGATTGTTGTTATTGTTGTTGTTAATTCTGTGCAAAGTCAAGACCGTATTCAGGAGGAATTTCAGCGCCAAGGAGTAAAGGGGATTTTCCAAGCATACGCTCTAAATATCGTCAGGGGTTGTCAGGATGCTGTGTGGCTCTGGGTAAGCCAGCCGACCTTTCTGAGCCTTAGCTGTTTGCCTGTAACACAGGGAAAGTGATGATGCGATCGTTGCTAGCTCGCGAGATTGAGAGGATCAAACGAATTAACACGGCAAGCCTGCCACTCTGAGACCCGGAAAAGCACCTGGCCCTCGGTCCATCATCGCATGTGGCTGAAGGGGCTGGAGGCGGGTGGGGAAAAAGGCCCCAGCACAGGCCCCGGCTGGGCAGGGGGTGGAGGAGAAAATCCCGCACTCCCTGCGTGGGCCAGGTGGCTCCTCGCCAGCCCGGCTTTCATCTCCAGGAGATAAGCCGCCTGCTCAAGTTCACGTTCAGGATCAAATGAACCCACTTAATCGCCTTAGGGATCTCCACTGAGCCGGCTCCTCGGGGACCCGGGGAGGAGGGCAGCTGAGCCCCTCCAGCCAAGACCCCCACCTGCACAGCCAGGCATGGAGAGGACACCCTGCCCACCCTCGGCCCCAGCCCCGCATGGCCCGCTGCAGCGCCCCCCACCCCAAGGGCAGGTGTGTGCACCCTGCCCTTCCGAGTCTGTGCACACAGGTCACCTGCTCACCATCACAAAGCACCTACTGTGCGCCCCGTGCCCGGTCAAAGAGACTCTTAATCCCCACAGCCTCCCAGAAGGCAAGTGCTTCTGGGAGGGGAAACTCCATTCTCCAGATGGGAAACTGAGGCCCGGAAAGGAAACAGCCAGCCCACGAAGGTGACAGAGCTCCTCGCCAGATCACCGGCAACCCTCAGGGCAACACCTCCCCCACTTCACAGATGAGAAGACTGAGGCAGGAACGGGCCTTAAGTCACCACCAAGATGCCAACAGTCTCTCTCTCGGGGGGGGGGGGGGGTGAGAACATGGTTGTATTTTGTGTGTGTGTGTGTGTGTGTGCAGGCTTTTTTTGTGTCTTAATTTTCCAATTTCTAGAGAACACAGGGACTTCCCTGGCGGTCCAGCAGTTAAGACCCTTGCCACGTGGTATGGCCAAAAATAAATAAAATAAGATAAAATAAAATGAAATAAAATAAAATAAAAATACAAAGAACTGGTTGGTTCTGCTTCTGAAAATCAAGAAAGTCTTTTTCATAAAGCAGCCGTCGAGCCACACGCCCTGCACACGGCCTTGGCCATGGGGAGACCTCACACCCTACCACAGAGGGCCAGCCAGGGAGCCCCCTGCGGAACCTGCCAGCATCGGGGGAAGAGCCACGAGCCAGCAGTCCCACTCCCAGGAACACATGGAGGAGGAGAGCACGTGAGCACCTGGAAGCACCCAGAGAAGCTCCAAACACGGCCATCAACCCAAGCGGTATCTAGGGACTACGCCAATCACGTGTCCTGGGTCCCCATGACAAGATACTATCTCTACAGAAGTTAAAATTCATCAACTAGATCTAACTGCACCAACACGTCGCAAAATCCTATTTTCTTTTCTTTTTTTTTCTTTTTTGGCCACACCACGCAGCTCGAGGGATTTTACTTCCCGACCAGGGATGGAACCCAGGCCCTCGGCAGTGAGAGCACAGAGTCCTAACCACTGGACCGCCAGGGAATTTTTTAAAATAACAATAATAGCTGCACGATAAACCTTGTGTATTACGCTTCTAATCCTCAAAACAATCCTAGAAAATAGGTACTATTTCAGTCCCTATTTTACCTATAGGGCAACTGAGGCACAGAGTGACATCTCACAGCTGGAAAGAGGCAGGAGGGATGGGGACCCACGCCGCCAGGATCCCTGCTCGGAACCACTCCGGTCTGCTTTCCTGTCTCAACGTGGAGAGGAAATTACGAGGCCGAGTTATATAAAAGCTGTCAATATTCGACCACTTTTGACCTACAAAACGGGCAGAGTCCCGTGGCCCATTCTAACAGCAAACTGCAGAGCGGCAAACACAGAAAGACGCGGCCACGTGCATCCTTCCAGCCTGGAGATGAGACAGGGGCCCCAGGCCGTGCAGGAAACCGTGCAGAGGCCCGTGCAAGTGTGACGACATTCTTAGACGAGCACATGTCCAGTGGAGAAGTGGCAGTCTCTGGGGAGGAAGCTCAAATGACGAGAAAGCCACCTGTAATTTTTATTATTTTTTTTTTGGATAAAAGGCAACCGCCACCTTAGCTGGTGGCCCAGAGTCCAGCCTCCTGGACTCAGACTGGCTAGAACATTCCCACCGTCTCCCCAGACCCCATACAGCCTATCCACGAGCAGTGGTTCCCCAGGGCCCGGTCTCCAGAGCCTCCTCTTCAGGGGAGAGAAGCTCTCCCCACCTAAGGATCCAGTTTCATTTAATTGCAGGCTTCAGGTTTCTGGACGACGGCCCAGAGGGCCTTTGGGCCGAAGGCGTGGGCCATTTTCCTTCTCTTTTCAATAAAGCCGGGAAGGAAGCAGCATGTGGCATCGCCCGTCTGCTCCGAGAATGTGAAGCACTTGCCCCTCGGGAGACCCCACCCAGAAGAATCATCTGTGGCTCGTTGGGGCGGACAGGCTGGGGACACATTTTTTTTCCCTCTGGGCCTTCATTGGAGCCAGGTACCCCCACCGGATTTGAATGAATAAATGAACACACAAAACATCCCTACTTCACACCACTCCCTCCCTGCTGGTCATCTCTCTGCTTCTAGATTTTTTTTCTTGCATTTCATTTTGTTGTTGTTGTTGTTGTTGTTGGTACGCGGGCCTCTCACTGTTGTGGCCTCTCCTGTTGTGGAGCACAGGCTCCGGACGCGCAGGCTCAGCGGCCATGGCTCAAGGGCCCAGCCGCTCCGCGGCATGTGGGATCTTCCCGGACCGGCGCACGAACCCGCGTCCCCTGCATCGGCAGGCGGACTCTCAACCACTGCGCCACCAGGGAAGCCCTTGCATTTCATTTTTTTCTCCAGCACAAGCCTTTACAGTTTGCAGGTCCTTCTGTTCACTCCGTGTCCCTCACCCATAGCCCCAGGGCAAGGGCAAGACACGGAGCGGTCACCTGATTCCAAGGCCACTGGCTGCAGGGACACACACGGTCTAAATGACCAGGTGGCACCTGGCTGCTAGGGGTCTCAGGGAAGATGAGGGCTCTTGTTTGAGTTTCCTCTTGCTGCTGTAACAAATGATCACGAACGCGGTGGCCTGAAACAGCACAGATTTCTTATCTCATAGTTCTGGAGATCAGAAGTCTGAAATGGATCTAACAAGGTGAAAACCAGGGTGTCAGCTGGGCTGTGCTCCTGCAGCAGGCTCTCCGCGAGCCCGCATTCCTTGTTTTTCCAGCTTCTAGCGGCTGCCTGCACTCCTTGGCTCCATGCCCCTCCCTCCATCCTCAAAGCCAGTAGCACAGCACCTTCAAATCTCTTGGACTAACCTCCTGCCTCCCATATAAGGACCTTTGTGAGCCCACCAGGATTATCCAGGATAACTTCCTCCACCTCAGGGTCAATGACTGGCATCCTTAATTCCATCTGCAAACTTAATTCCCCTTTGCCACGTAACATAGCGCAGTCACAGGTTCTGGGGTTCAGGGGCGTACACATCTTTGGAGGAGACCATTATCCTCCTCCCCACAGGCTCCAAAAATCTCTGGGCCTCGAGGGAACTGCCCCAAAGGCCCACCCCACAAACCCTGAGCTCCAGCAGGCAAGTACTGAGTCCACGTGACTCAGTCTCTCCACTCCTACAGAACACCCGGCTCTGTCATCTGCGCGGTGAACACATACCCCGAGGGTGCCCAGTCTAGCCTTTGATGAAAACGTGAAGCAGGCAGAGCCCTGGGGCTTATCACCAGAGACTTCCCTAAGATGACAACAAATAACTCATCAATCCATTTTCTTGGGCAACTTTTGTGGGTTTTGGGGACCAGTCACGAATCGCCCTATTGTTCATCCCCCACTCCAGCAAGGTCCATACAGGGAAGACGCCCTGTTGAAGCCGCCACGTCCCTGCATTCCAGGTCAGGAACGCCACTGGCACCAACAGAGCACACAACCTCCGGGAAAATGGAAGGCTTTGCAAGGTTCAACTGACCGGCAGCACGACACTCATGCTTGGAAAACCACCCAAGGGGCCAAGCCCTCACTACACAGCTGGTGGGTGGTGAGCGGGCACTGGGGAAGCAGAGGCCACCCAGTGTGCCCAGCAGCACGGCCACTAGGGGCATCCCTGGTGTGAGTCAGCACCCTCCCCCCGTGGCTGCTGGTGAGCACACCTCACTGACCCCTGCCCAAGAGCCGGGTCTCCAAGGACCTGGCAGTACGGACAGGGACAAGGTGAAACCTGCCCCGTCACAACAGAACGATATTAACAATAATAGCCGTCGCAACGCGACAGATGACAGAGGACACGACGAAATACTCTCCTTGCTGCGAAACCCTTGTGCGTCTCTCTCCTGCCAGAAAATCTGGGAGGAGGATGCCAAGGCCCAGAGAGGTTGTACGAAAATTACACAGCAACCCAGTAAACAAGATGGGTCTCAAATGCCCAGCGCCCACCCCATGGCCTGCCTCCCAGTCCAGGACCCTCCAGGCAGCTCCACCTTAGCCTCCCCCACACCCCTTCCACCCTGCATCTGGAAAGGGCCCATCTCCCCTCCCCAGGCTCCCTCAATGGCCCCCTCCCACTTACCTCCCCTCCAAGGAGAACACTAACTGTCCCCCCAGTGTCAGACCACCCACCAAACCCTCCACACCTCCCTGGCTGCCATCCAAACACCGTGGAGGCGCTCTTTACAGCACGGGGAGATCAGAGGCATCCCGGACACATGGCCAGGGGCTCAGGGGCACAGAGAGGGCAACGGGGGCCCAAAGGTCACACAGCAAACCTGCAGAGCAGCGCCTGGGGTGCACATACGCTTCCGCCTCGGCATTCCCACCGGGAGAAGCACAGTTCCAGGAGGCGCTGCAGCAAGGGGGCAGCAGCCAGCGCCCAGGTGCCATGAGACGCAGCTTCCTGCCCGCCGCTGCGGCTACTATTTATAGTCTAGACAGCGGGGTCAGCTTCCTGCAAGGCAGAGCCCAGGAGCCTGCGGGGAGCCTGGGAGTGTGACCTCGAGGCAAACAGGCCAGGCCAGGCCAGAGAGGTGAGCTGAGGCGCCCAGGGCTGGGCACATGGTGGACCCAGGCCGACCCCCCTGCCTGGGGATCCACAGTCCACGGGAAAGGGAGACAGGAGGAAAGTCCAGGTCCTGCCTGTGACAGCCACCCACCAAGGAAAGAGCTTACAAGCCGTGTGCCCTGAACCAATGACATCACCACTCTGTGCCTTGATTCTCCCATCATTAAACAGGGAAATTAACAGTTCTGGCCACAGCTGTCATTGTGGTCATTGTGGGGCTTAAATGAGCTAACATACAACAACACGGAGTGAGCTCGCCCATAAAACCTCTGTCAGCTCAGCCCCCAGCCCTGCCCAGAGACCAGACGAGGAAGGTGGGGAGGAAGACGGCATGCACACAACCTATCCATGGCAGGTCACCATCACAGAGGCCACCCCAGGTGCCCTAATCCAGTCCACTCCCCTAGGAGGCAGGGAAGACATCTATCCCCATTTTACACATGCTGAAACTGAGGCACAGAGTGAAAGAAGAACCCAGCCCAAGAAAGGGAGAAGGGTTCCTCCTGTCCCTGGGTTTCGTGAAGTTACCTGGGGTCTTCTCTCTCAGCAAACAACAGACAGGCCTCACAGGCCCTGGGAATGCCCCCCTCGGACCCTGCAGAGCTCACCTTCCTGTGACGGAGGGGATGGGCGCATGGGGCCAGGAAGGAGACGTCTCAGGCCACAAGAGCATCCAGAGGCCACCTGCCTAAGGGAACACGAGCTTAAAGTCCCCCAGGCACCTGGAGCCATCCGGCTATGATGTCTCACCCTTCCTCTGAAAACGAGCACAGCAAACTGACACCACCGCCACCAAGCACCAATCGGATTGAAGTCTTTCTCTGTGCTCTCAGTGTCAGGCAGCAAGCCCCTTCCTGTGTGTCCTCACTTAACGCTCCCAACAGCCTCGAGAGACGAGCAATCTGACTGTGTCCATTTTGGGGATGGGAAAACTGAGGCCTGAAGTAGCCAGGACCTTATTATCTCAAACCTCAGCCACTTCAGAGCTCAGGAATCAGCTCTGCTCCGCAGGGGACTGTCACGACCACCCACAGGAAAGACAGGGAGGGAGCAGCTGAAGGCCCAGCGACCTCCGGGGGTCTGAGGAGGGCCACAGGTGAGGGAAAAGGTATCAGATGCAGGGAAAGGCAGACAACTTGGGATCCCAAGACATCCTGCATTGGGATGCCAGGTCAGGCCATGCCCAGCCAGAACCTGACAGTCGACACATTTATTGGGCACCTACTGTGTGTCCAGAGCTGTTCTAGAATGGCGGTGCAGCAGGGAATGTGGACCAAAGTCCCTGCCCTTCCGGAACATGCATTCTAGCAGGGATGACAGACAACAGCAAGTTAAACAGATAAAACCATAGTTCATCAGGAGACATGTGAAGGAGGGAAGGAGAGGGCTTGAGGAGGAGAGGGTACAATTTTAATTAAGGCCAGAGAAGGACCCACAGAAAAGGTGACATCTGAGCAAAGATGGCAGAGAAATGACGCAAGTCACATGGACACCTGGGGGAAGAGTGTTGCAGGCAGAACAAGTGCAAAGATCCTGAGGCAGGCACATGTCAGGTAAATTTCAACAAGGAGGTCAGTGTGGCTGGTACAGAGTGTGAACAAGGGGAGCAGATCAGAAAGGGAATGGGGCGGGGGGGGGGCACAGGCTGTGCAGGGACTTGTAAGCAAGATTAAAGAGCTGGCTTTTATGCTGTCTGAGATGGGAGGGCTCTGAGCACAGGAGGGACAGGCCTAAAAGAAAACCCTCTGGCTGCCATGTGGGGAACAGAGGGTCAGGCTGACTGGTGAGGAGGCTACTGCAGTAGTCCAAGCAAGGGATGATGAGAGCTGTATTAGGTTCCTGGAGCTGCTATAACAACTTACCACAAACTAGGGGGCTTGAAACAATACAAATGTATTCTCTCATGGCCATGCAGGTCAGAAGTCTGAAATCAAGGTGTCGGGTGGAGTGGTCCCTCCTAGAGGCTCCGAGGGAGTCTGTTGCATGGATCTTGCCAGCAATCCTCGGCTTGTAGACACATCACTCCATTCTCTGCCTCCGCCTTCACACGACTTTCTATTCTTATAAGGACACCAGTCCTATTGGATTTAAGGCCACCCTACTCCAGCATGACCTCATCTTAACTAATTACATCTGCAGCGACCCTATTTCCAAATAAGGTCTCCTTCTGAGGTTCTGGGAAGCACATGAATTGGGGGAGGGGACACTATTCCACCCAGTACGGTGGCCTAGATGGAGTATAGGCAGCAGAAGTGGGCAAAAGTGAAAATGGTTAAGAATACTTAGGAGGGTGGGAGACGGTGTCGGTGGGTGTGGGGGGCAGGGAAAAGTGGGCGCCTCCCAATCTCTCCCCCAGCTTTCATCCTCCCCTCGTTTAACTGGTCACAGGAGTTACCCAGGAGTCACCACCACACGTAATTCCCACCAGAACCCCACCCTGCAAACCGGACCCAAGCCCCCAGGACCCTGGGGACCCCTGACTCCCGCTGGACTCTGCAGCATTCCTCCAGCGCCCCCGCTCCGCTCCTGGCCCGGTGGCCGGTCGCCCGGCGGACAAGCCCCACTGAGCCCCAGGGCAGCACGTCCTGGCCCCCCACCTTGGCCCAGCAGGCTCGCCCCGTTAGCCTAACGAGCAGGCCCGCGGTGCCAGGCAGTTGCCATGGCCAAGGAGACAGTAGCAGTGGGCGATGCTCCCGGAGGGTCTGCAGCGGGCACCGGAGCTCAGCGTGAGGACAAGCAGGGACCCCCGAGGCACCCCCTCCCCACGGGGCCCCGGCTGTGTGCACCCTCGGGCCTGGCCTCAGGGACTTCTGACTGCCAGCATCTCCCAGAGAGGCCCCCTGGGCCACAAAGAAAAATCCACTCCCCTCCCACCCACCCCTCCTGACCTCCCGCCCAGAAGTACCACCCCCCTCCCCCCCCCAATATAGCACACAGTTATTGCAGGGGTGTCCGCCAAGGGGAGGTCGGAGGTCAGCAGACGCGGAGGCAGACAGGCCTCCGAGGCAGTGAGAAGGGCCTGGATTTCATGCAAGAGGTGCCGGGAGGCCCTGAGGGCTCATGGGGCTCTGAGTCAGGTCAGGGCGCTCACCCGCAGGGTCCACCCAGCAGCTCTGCACAGAACAGACGGGGGCAGCATGGAGGCTTCTGCAGGCGCTGGGCGGGTGAGAGGGCAGCTGGGGTGACCCCCAGCTCTCTGGCTCGGCCCCACACTCAGGCAGGAAGCCCAGGCTGGGGGGTCTGGGGGCGAGGGGGGACCGCACGTCCGTTTGGGGACAGATCGGGCCTGAAGCCCCTTTGGGACAAAGGGAAGGAGGCTGCTGGATCCACCTGCCTGGCCCCAGGGCGGGCTCCGAGGGTTAGGAGCCGCAGACAGGAAGGAGAGGGACTAAAGACACGGCCTGAAGGACCGACTCACGCCTCAAATGGCCCCTCAGCTCTCTCTGCCTCACCAGACTCTCTGAGGTCGCGTGTCATTCATCACCCCATTTCACTGGTGAGTAAACTGAGAAGCTCTGCACAGAGGCTCCATTACTTGTCCCAGGCTGCATCGCACAGCCAGTAAGAGGCAGACACCAGACTCCGCCCCGTGGCTCATCTGAGCTCCGTTCACAAGCCCTAAAACACAAACACACGTCACCAAAGACCAAGCCAACCCCAGGAGACAGGAGGCAGAGAGCCTGGGCCCCCGGGTCTCCGGGAGACACACCCACACATGCCCTCCAGCGGGCGGCCAGCTGCTGGTCTCATCCGATTCTACCCGTGGGTTACGTTTTCCCCCCACTTCCTTTCCAGCTCAGAGAAATATCCCAGGGTCAACAGAAGGAAGCAGAAACATTGGAAAGTGTCCGCAGAGCGTCCGCAGAGCACCAAGGCTGGAACCGGAGCCCAGAGGCCCCTCCACGCGGACACACCCGCAGCACTGCCACCGCAACAACTCCACGATCCCTGCGCCCCGGATATGGAACAGACAGGAGTGACCCTCCACCCAGGAGTGGTAAGCTCGTCACCTACCCCACTGCACGGTCTTCCCTCAGGCCAAGTGGCTCCCAAGGGCCCCAGGGCCTCCAGTAGGGATCCTGCACCTTCCAACTCACTCACTGTCACCTTCCCAAGTCTGACCCAGGATGGACACCCAAAGACCCTGGTTCTTGCCCAGGGTCTGACCTTGGTTAAGACACTCCATGGGGCCTTGATTTCCTTCTGGAATCATCTGTCAGGAGACCACCCACCCACCACCCCGCAGGCACGCAGGGGGAACAAACCTGGAAACATCTCGCAAGTGTTTTCCTCTTCTTTACTCCTGTCTGCTCCAGCCCACCCCTCAAGAACTGAGACAACTGTCAGGAATGCATAGGATAAGGTAAAATCAGAGAGCAAGGGGCTTCCCTGGTGGCGCAGTGGTTAAGGATCCGTCTGCCAATGCAGGGAACACGGGTTCGAGCCCTGGTTTGGGAAGATCCCACATGCCGCGGAGCAACTAAGCCCAAGTGCCACAACTACTGAGCCTGCGTGCCACAGCTACTGAGCCTGTGCGCCACAACTACTGAAGCCCACGCGCCACAACTACTGAAGCCCACACGCCACAACTACTGAAGCCCACGAGCCTGAAGCCCATGCTCCACAACAAGAGAAGCCACCACAATGAGAAGCCCGCACAGTGCAATGAAGAGTAGCCCCCGCTGGCCGCAACTAGAGAAAGCCCACGCGCAGCAACAAAGACCCAACGTTGCCAAAAATAAATTAACTAATTATTTTTTTAAAAAATCAGAGAGCAAGGTGAAGACAAAAAGAAAAATCAGGGACAAACCAATCTGAAAACAGGATGAAGTCGGTAAAACCAAAACACAGACCAGATCAGATTGCTGAAGGCAGGCTGCAAACTTGGCTCCGAGCATCCTAACGGTCAAAGCAAAGAGGGAAACAAGATGGATTCTGAGAGACTTTGCAAAAATTTGTGAAAACTATGTAGCACCGCACAGAAGGTGTTACATACAGCAACTCTGTGGCGCTGGACAGAAGGGATTATAGCCTCAAACATCATCTAAGAGGCCAGAGCATTGTGCCAAAGGTCATCTGCTTTAACCATCCCCACTGCCCTACTGCATTCTACAACAGTAACAGCATAACAGCAAGAACAGCGAGCCAGGCAGAAGGAGGGGTTTTCGGGCCTGCTGGGTGTGACCCTCAAACTCATCAGGGCCCCAGTTTCCTTGACATAACCCTGGAAGGTTATGCTGAAGTTAAAAAGAATGTGGGAGCTCTCTATCAGGGGTCGGCAAATGTCTTCTGTAAAGGGCAGGAGAATCAATATTCTAGCCTTTGGAGGCCTTCCGGCCTCTGTCACAACTCCTCAGTTTTGCTGCTATAGCCTGAAAACCACCACAGACTACACATGAATGAATGGGCATGGCTGCGTTCCAATAAAACTTTACTTCCAGACACTGAAATTTGAATTTCACTTAATTTCACATGTCACAAAATACTCTTCTTTTTATTTTTTTCAACCATCAAAAAAAGTAAAAACCATTCTTAGCTTGCGCACCATATAAAAAACTGGAGGTGGGCTGGATTTGGCCCGCGGGCCGTGGTTTGCTAACCCCTGCTCTCTATATATTCCAGAATAAACTACTAAGATGTATTATAATTTGAAGGAGGAAAGTAAGATGTGAATAGGGCGTGATATCATTTGTGTGCTTGTTTTTAAACAGAGCACACACATCCAAGTCCCTGTGAGGCAGACATATGGCCAGACTATCTCTGAGAGGAAACTTTTCCCACGTGTATCTGCCTTGGGGGACAGAACTGGGAGGGTAGGAACAGGAATGAGACTTACTTCGACACCTCTAGGCTCTGTTTTAATTTTTTAACATGCCCATGCTTTTTCTTGTAGTAAAACACATTTTTATAAAGCCCAAGGCAAGTAGCAGGGTTTCAGTGCGTTACGTTTTGGTTTTCTGTATTTTTCAAATAAAAAATAAAAGTAACGTTATCCCCCCGCGCCAAAAAAAAAAGTTAATCTAGTTGTTATCTACATGGAAGGACATCCATGTGTTAATTCATAGCAGAAAAACATATGGACCATGGCGGCCCCTACGGGAAGCAGGCCTTCCGGATGTATCTGCAGGTGCAGAAACAGACAAGGAGGGGCTGGACCATCATCTCTACGAGCCGGGATTCCTCTGAGCCTGAGTCCAAGACCCTTGGACCTGAGCTCAGCTCCCAGTGGGAGCTGCCCACACTTTGCACAGACCTGGGGCTGTCTCCTGTGCTGGAGAAATGACAGCCAGGGAAGGAAGTGGGGGGCACTGAGCCAGCTCTCCGGTCTCAGGGACGGTGGCCTGGTAGGACCAAGAAGGGTGAGAACATCCAGCCAGTGGCCTGAATACAGGCGTTTGGCCCTGAGTCAACAGAGAAGGCAAGGCTCTAAGGTCACGCCGCCCAAGAGGGACGGTGCCCACTAGTCACATTTTAAACGTATTAAAACCAAGTAGCAAATAACATTCGGATCCCAGGTGGCAGCAGCATCACTTCAGGTGCCAAATGCCACCTGAAGAGTGGCGAGCGGCTAAGGTGCTGGGCAGAGGGGGCAGGTCCGGAACGTTCGCGCCATCACAGAAAGGTCTCCTGGTCAGAGCTGCCCCACAGGCTGGTGGGACAGGAGGGGGTGGGGACATTAGGAATGGGGGCAAGGGGAGGTGGACGGAGGGCACAGGAGCCTGGGCCAGCACCCAGGAGAGCCTCAGGCTTTGCTGGGAAACAGGACCACAGAAGGGGGGGTGTCCTTCCAAGATGACAGGGATACAGGGGCGCCAGGCAGAGAAAAAAACACACAAAAGAAGGAAAACACTCAGCTGCTAAGAGCCAGGCCCTGCTCCCATACACAGAACCTTGTTTCATCATCCAGTCCTGGGCCTTCGGATCCGGACCAGCCACATGTAGCTTTTTAAATTTCAGTTAATTAACACGGAATAAAATTACCAGTTCCGACAGCACTAGCCGCATTTCAGTTGCTCAGAGCCACACACACACCTAGTGGCTAGGGGACAGCAAAGATCTAGAACAGTCCCCACCATCGCTGGGAGCGACCGGGCAGTGCAGCTATGGACGGTCCTCTGAGGGGGCGTTATTTTCCACCCCTCCCCCACTTAAGGATAAGGAAACTGAGGCCACAAGTTCAGAGACTTCGCTGAGTTTTGAACTGAGGGAAGCAGGATTTGAATCAGGTCTGACTTCAAAGGAGCCCTTTCTAGAACCATCCCCGCCCTCCGCTGCCAGGTGAAGGGGAAACTCGGCCCTCCCCCAGGAGGCTCCCTGTATCCTCCCCATCAGTCTTCCCCCCACTTTCCAGGCTGCCCAAGCCCTCCAAGTTCAGTGCCTGACAGGCACTGGGGGATTAAAGGCGGAATGGAAAACCTCAGCCTTCAAGGGCCCAGGGAGAGAGCTGGGCACATCTGTGAATCACCAATCAGCCCGACAGGAGAAGAGCCTGCCGCCTCCAGAGAGCAACAAGCCCAGGCCTGGGGCTCAGGTGAAGAGACTATGCCATGAGAGGGTCCCTCCCAGCAGCCCTTTAGAGGGAGGAAGGGGTTGTGTCCAACCAGCCTGTCAGTGAGGACCTGGGGTGAACAATAAATTCTACAGCGGGAAGCCTTTCCTCTCCAGTGGTTGGTGGGGGACAAAGTAGCAAGAGCTCCTGTGATCTATCATGACATCCATCGCGTCCTCACAACAATAAAATCAGAAGTAGCATCATCATCACCATCATCAACATCATCATCATCATCATCCCCATCTTAGAGATGAGCAAACTGAGGCTCAGAGAAGTTAGGTAACCAGTCCAGAGTCACACAGCTTGAAACTGTAGGGCCGAACATCAAACCCAGCGCTCTCACTTTCAGCCCCTTAATCCTCTCCCCTACCCCCAGTGGGCACTGTGCCCAGTGTACGGACCAGGGCACCCAAACTTTCAGAGGGGCAGGGACCAGCCCCAGGGCACTCTGCTTGCACATCGCTAAGCCGGGATTTCAACTCACCAGAACTTGAAATGATCAGAGGTGCAGATCTCCAACAAAACACTCCCAGACTATCCTCTACTGTTGGTTTAGGATGATTCTTTACGGATCTATAAACGGAAAGTTCCTTCCCCCAGGGCTAGCCTGAGCCCAGCTGGGCGTGGTGGTATGGAAGTGCCCAGGCAGAAAAGCCTCACTTTGGTCTAAAAGAAAGATAATGATGATGATTTTGATCATCGTAAGCAAAAGTCACACCACCATGCGACCTTGGGATGGCCTGGCACCTCTGACCTGCGCCCTCATCTGGAAAATAGGAAAAAGCTGTCATCTGCCCCAGGACCTCTCAAGGTCTCCAGCTACAAAGTACCCCAGGGCTGCCCGCCAGCGTACAGGCACTCATCTGATGCAGTTTTCTGGAGTCCCGTTATATGCCATGCTAAATAATTCAAAACCATGTTTTCATTTCAAAATAAACACAGCCCCATCGCCAGAGCGAATGCCAAATCTGCATGAATGTTTAAGATAAAAGGAGACTTCAAAGAAACTTCAGACCTGCCTCTGGCACTGCCCCTCCCCAAATCCTGGAAAGAACAAGTTCTCAGTCTCCTGCCCCCTGGGGCAAAGATCTGCAGCTGCTGCTCAAATAAGAAACATAATTTCTTTTTTCCTACCCGCTTTGGCAGCTCCACAGAGCAGGTCTGCAGTACGTTCATTCTTGCTGCACCAATGCGACCACGGGTAATCCCAGGTCTTAATTCTTAGTTCCACATCCAAACTGTGTGACCTTGGGCAAGTCATTTAACCTCTCTGTTTCAATTTCACCATCTATAAAATGGGATAATAATAGCCCTGACTTCACAGGATGGTAATGAAGAGTAAAGGGGTAGATTCCTGTTGAGGGTAGATCCTGGCACATGGTAAGTGCTTTCTATGTGTTGGCTGTTATTACTATTGCATTACACATAGTATTTTCCAGCTCCTAGGCCAAAAGTTCACTTGACAGGTTGTCAAGTCCCTTCCCCCTCCTCCAAGGATCACTTCCCTGGGGACTCCACATACCCACCCATGGAACAAGCCTTTTAAGATGACACCCCTGGCCTGACCCTGGGCAGCTTGGCCCTCCCCAAGCAGCAGCCCAGACTCGGGTCCCCTCCTGGCCCCCTTTCCTGGGTGCCTGGGGCAGGAATGACCAGTTCCCGCAAGCTGTTCCCCTTGCAGGGAGTCCAGTCTCGGAGGTGTCACCTGGGGAGGCTGCTGTTGGCATTAGAGAGATGAAGAGGAAACAGAGGAGGAGGGAAAAACACACACAAATAAAAGCTCTCAACCCCCTACTGTCAGAGGCAGCATTTGATGTGGGGGACTTTCTGTTCTCAGAGCTGTTGGAAGGAAGCGGTGAGAGTCCCAGCTCTCCTGCCTGTGCATCTCTGCTTCTTAAGAAGGGAGCCCCCTCCAACTTCTCCACCCACAGGCCTCAGGTCTGGGTGGGAACACAGCACAAGGTACCTCCCCCCTGCAACTCGCAGTCGGAGGGAGGGGGGGGGGGATCCGGACCAGCCAGCCTCCACATCCAGCCTGAATGGCAAGACGCTGGGGGCCGGGACTCCTGGGGCCTCTTTCCAACGCCAGCCAGCGGGCAAGCATCAGCGCGGCCAAGCCTCCCACCCCCACGCCCTGGGAACAATCAAGCCTTCCCAGCTCGCGCCTTTCACGCAGCTAAATTCGTGTTTGCAGAGCTCTCCGAAATCTTTAGGAGGTGGTATGAGTATTATTAATTGGGTGAAAAGAACGGATTATGCCAAATAAATCCTTCCCACGTAACCAAACCCTCGCTGAGGGAGGGAGGGGGGTGCGCGCAGCCCCACGAGGGGTCTCCATCCCTCAGCGGGGCCTGACAGCCACATTACCATTTACATGGATTTATCAATAGTATTGATCCCGGAGCAAGCGTAAATAGCTCGGTGGGAAGAGGCCGGGGCTGGGGCCCGCTGCGTTCCCGCCCCCACGTCTGGGTACCGCAGACTCCCCGGGCACCCAGCGGCGGCGGCGGCGGCGGTGGTTAAGTTTCCAAGCAGGGACAAGGCAGCCGGCGCGGGGAAGCCAGACAGCGCCCGGGATGCCCTGGCAGCCGCCCCACCGCCGCTACCGCTTCCCCGCTCACCCCCGGCTCCGGGCCAGCCGGACTCGGTCTGTGCATCTGTTCAATGGGCTGAAGGTGCCACCTCCCTTCTCTGTCCTCACCGGGAAAAGCAAAGGGAGGTGCAAAGAAGGCCCCTTCCCTTCACCAGATCTTCAGGCAAAATGCAAGGCAGCCTCTTCTCACAAAATGTCCAGGCCATTGGATTAAAGGCCAAGTTTTAGAACCCAGGAATCATAATAACAACAACAGTGGTTGTAGTAACACATATACGAATACCTTCTATGTATTACCACCTCACTTCTCACAACAACCCTCTGAACTCGGTACTATTGTTACCCCACTTTACAGACGAGAAGCCTGAGGCACAGAGAAGTTGAGTAATTTGTCCAGGGTCACACTGCCAGTAAAGTGGCAAAAGTATGATTCCAACTCAAGGCGTTGAGTTGCAGAGTCGGCTGTGAATGGCTCAGCTATCCCACCTCACACCTCTTCCTTGCTCAGAGGGCTCTCCCCGCACCCACCAATCCAAAAAAAAAAAGAAAGAAAAAGAAAAGAAAAGGCCACCCACGACGAGATACACAACAATGCCCTGGGACGCCCTCCCAGCTCACTCCTGGCCCGGAGAGCCCCTTCTATCAAAGCAGCCGCGGGGACCCAGATCTGGTTTTAAAAGGGCAAAGTCAAGGCCACCGATAACACAACCCAACGAGCCCAGAACTCCACAGGGATCCTCTCCCCTTCCCTCCTCCCTGCCTCCCTCACACATCCTTCCTCCAAATCTGCAAAAGGGAAAAAAAAAATCATAATAAAACCAGTTCTCACCAACAGGGGTGGAGGAGGGGGAGGAAGGGAGGCGGCTGAGCCGACAGAACAGATCCGCCCCCGCTGCCTGCACCAGACCCTCGGAGCGCAGGAGCGCACGACAGGCGGCGCGAGGGCCCTCGCTTCCCAAAAATTAAACCTACAATGTAAAAATAACGCCGGGCGCCCTACGCTAATTGGGCCCGGGCGACAGCAGCTCACAGGTACAGCGTGTCTCTCCCGCCCGCCCGCCTGCCTAGCCCTCTCTCCCTCCCTCGGGCTTTTTCCTGCAAGCGTCCGGGGTAGGGAAGGCGCGCCCCACGGATCCCTCCCACTCCCCTCCAAGTCTCTGGGGGTGCTCCCCCAGCACCAGGGCCTGGGGCCTCCGGGTCCAGCCCAAGTGGGATCAGCTCCGAATTCCAACTTCCCAAACTAGTGGCATCCCAAGTATCCGCACAGCCTGGGGGAGGGACCAGGAGGCGGCCCAATGAGGCGTCACCAGCCGCGGGAGGCAGGCCCAGACACCAGGAACACCAGCCCACGGGGGAGGGGGGAGCAAGGGGTGCCTCTCCCCGGAGACCCCCACCCAGAGCCCTCCGGTCCCTCGCCCAGGAGCGCCACCGCCAACACACACACACACCCCCGGTGGCAGGAACCCCCCAGGCGCCTTCCGCAGCAGCCAGGCCGGGGAGCCGAGGGTGCCATCTCCAGGGGTTCTCCAAAGCCGCACTGCCCGCTGGAAAATAAGGCGCAGTGTCCCCCCCCCAAGTCCGAGGCCGCTTGGGGAGGAGGGAGGCGCATGGCGGCCATGCCCCCAGGGCCGTGGCACACGGTGGGGGGCTGCCCTACGCAGTTCCAGGGCGCCCCCCACCCGCCCACCCCCACGCCACTTCCCTCCTGCCCGCCCCCTCACTGGGGAGCTGGAGTTCCCCTAAGTTCCCCGGCACCTCCACGCACGCGGGCCGCAGTGTCTACGAGGCGCCTCACTCCCCAGCAGGCCACCCCCGAGAGCGCCAACTCGGGAGTGCAGGGGCCCCGCCAACTCCGCCGCGTGCGCCGCCCGATCTTCCCCGATTCCCCCGGAAGCGCGCCCTGCGCCTCACCCCGGCCCTCCGCGGGGACCCCCGGCCCCAACTCACCTCGCGGAGGTGGAGGCGGCGGCGCCCGAGCACGGGGCGCGCTCGGGCTGCCCGGGCGCTCAGGCAAGTGGCGGTGCCGATCGGGCTGGGGGCGCGCAGCAGGCCCGGCCTCCAGCCGGGGCGCGATCCTCCCGCCGCCGCCTCCTAGGGCGCCAGCCCCGCGTCCCTGGTCCGCAACTTGGCGCGCATCGCGGGGCGCAGGGCGCGGGCGCACGGCTCGGGCGGGGCGCGGGCGGACGCGGGGCTCCGGTGCGGCCCGGCCTGCCCGCGGCTCCGCTCCGCGGCGGCGGCGGCGGCGGCGGCGGCGGCGGCGCGGCGGCGGCGGCTGCGGCGGCGGCGGCGGCGGCGGCGGCGGCGGCAGCGGCGGCGGCGGCGGCGGCGGGAGGGGGAGGAGGGGGCGGGGCAGGAGCCCGGGAGGCGGCGGCTCGGCCTCCCGGCTCCTGGCTCCCCGCCCGCACAGACGCGCCCCGGCCCGGCCCCCTCGGGCTCCTTAAAGGGCCCGCGTCGCCACCCCTGGGCCTGCGCTCACCCACTCGCGCGTGCACAGGCTGCCACACAGATACACACACACTTGGGCGCGACGCCGAGTTTCTTTTTAGCAGCTCCGCGAAGGAGGAAGGAGGGGGAAAGCGCCTCCCCATCCCGCCCCCTCCTCCTCCTGCGGGCCGTACGCCCTCCTCCTCCCCAGCCCCAGATACTTCTCTGGAATAGCGTTTCAGCTATTAAATTATAACTCAGGAGCGGCCAGTGGATGGGGAGGGGTCATATGGGGAGGGCCACACACAGGGCCTTTAAGGGACCCACACAGTTGCTCAGCGACACCCACAGTGGAGCTCGCTCTGGGGGCTCTGGCACACAGTAGGGTGCAGAACTCTCACCAGTGGACATTCACACACTGGGCCTCAGCAGACAGAACATCTAACCCAGGTGAACACGTGGGGAAACTCGCAAACCCCCGCAGACGTGAGCGTAGCCTAGGACATAGACTCATACGACATAAGGTCACCCACAGATAAACAAACCCCGGACACAGACAGGAGTTCACACACACACACACACACACTAGAATATCCGTTTCTAGAGGGCGAGGATTTCTGACTACTTGTGCACTGCCCTTTCACAGTAGGGACGCAGTGCGTTGCGTGAACTCCCATTTGGGGACTTTCAGGGACACAGATGCACAGACACGATGCTGCAAGCCTGTGATCGGGCACACACAGCACGAGTAGGCAGGGTCACAGACGAGCACACATGTGGACACTCGCCCGCGCACACGCAGGCGCTCACCGCTCCAACAGGAGCCCCACTGGCTGCCCTGACAACGGTGTGTCCTCATTTACCCTCCTCCTGCCCCTCCCAGACAGCCCTCTCAAACCCGGGGAGATCTTTTAAACAGCAGAGGGCACTGGGAGCCCCAGACCGGGACCCTCCCTCCTCCTCTGCTTTCCCTTAAGATGTACGAGAGTTTGATTTTTTTTTTTTTTTCAGTTCAACTTTCCTTTTTTGGAGCGACGTCTCAGCAGATTCAGTTCTGCCATCTGCCAACATCTGAGAACCCCCAGGGGGAGTGGGGTATGGCTGCGGTGGGGAGGCGGCCATGCGGTTTCCAGGGGCTGGGCGTGCCTCTGCCTCCAGCCGGCCTGCAGGGGTTGCCGGCTGCCCCGGCAGCAATGTGTCCCTCTCGGCCCCCTCAGGATTCTCGGGTCCTTTTTTCCTGGGGAGGGTCGGGGGGAGCACCTGAGGCTGAGGAAGTCTGGAAAAAGGGAAGTGTCTGTGGAGGGGCAGTTTGCAGTTTGGAACAGAAGGGGGTGTCTCAGGTCGACGGCCCCTCCCTTCCCGTTCTGGTCCCACCAGCTCCAGAGCGTGGGAACCCACAAGTCAAAAGCCAGACCTAAGGAAGGAAGGACTAGCCCTCCAGAGGGGTCTGGGGGAGGGAAGGGAGGGCAGGAACTGGGGAGCCCTCCCCAGCCTTCCCACCAGCCAGGCTCCTGAGCCCTCACCCCCAACCCCTAGTCACCTGAGAACACTCCCCAGGATTTGCATTTCAATGAGATTCCGCTCTGGGATTTGGCACTGAAGAGAAGGGTTTGGGGTAAATTCAGGGATTCCTTCTTCCAGCTTCTGCCTCCCAAGGGTTGCCGTGGGGCTCTGGCTGAGTCTAGGGGCATAGGAGGGGGTCAGGCAGGCAGGGGGACTGTCAGCTTTGTAATGTCCCGGGGTCACGTGGAAACCCCTCGAAAAGCCAAGTAGAGACTCAACCGTCGGTGTCCTCTGGACCAACCCCGTGACAGATGGAAACGACCAGGTCAGGAGAAGGGTGGCATTTTTCTGCAGAAGACTGGCCTCTTGCCCACTCCTGTCTCTCTGGTTATTAATCTCATCCTCATGGGCTGCAGGGAGCAACACAAGTGCATGTCCTCAGAGCTCATGAATTCCCTCCAGAAACCCTCAGATGGGGGCTTGGGGACTCCTGAGATGGGTCCCACAATACAGATGGGGAAACTGAGGCCCTGGGAGGTTAAGAACCTAACTTGCTGGACTCACTCAGCTAGCAATTCTAGATGGGTGCTCTGAACCCTGACTCTGGGAGGATGAGGTGGAAGGGTCTCGGCTGAGCCCCTCTACCCAGCCCTCCGCAGGTTGCATCCCATGCCCTGACTGCTACTCTGTGTTCTGCATCTTTCGCTACTGGGCTCTGAGCAGCAGCCCCAGGGATCCACATGTAACTAATGGGAACAGCAGCTTTGAAAAACTGCCAAACACTCTGGCCCGCAAACAGCCTCTCTGGAGGGCCCCTACACCCCTCGGGAATGAGGGTTAGCTAAGAGCTTCTAAAGTATGCATCGAAGGGGCTCTGGCCTGAATGGAGCCAAATTCTGCCTTAGGCTAAGATCCCACTGTCCCCCTTCCAATCATTCAACCTTTCCCTCCTAAATACCTGGCAAACTATTAAGCTCATCCCTGCCTCAGGACCTTTGCACTTGCTGTTCCCTCTGCCTGAGACAGTAATCTTCTAACTTCAAGTCCCAGGTCAATATCACCTCCTTAGAAAGGCCCTCACTGAACCTCTATCTAAAACCCCCAAGGCACTCGCTAACCCATCCCCTTATTCCTTTTCCTCACCATTTTTCACCATCTAAAATTATCTTGGGCATGTTGCTTATATATTGTCTTTTGTCATCAGAATGTCAGCTCTATGAAAGCAGAGACCTCATCTGCCTGGCTCACTGCTGTATCCCCAGCATATAGTAAGCACTCAATTAAAATGTATTGAGGGACTTCTCTTGTGGCGCAGTGGATAAGACTCTGTGCTCCCAATGCAGGGGGCCCGGGTTCGATCTAGATCCCACATGCATGCCACAACTAAGAGTTCACATGCCACAACTAAGGAGCCCGCCTGCCACAACTAAGACCCAGCGCAACCAAATACATAGATAAATATATTTTTAAAAAATGTATTGAGAATAAGGGAACAAATGAATAAATGAATACAACACAGGGGAGAAGGGGGCTGGCTGGGGGTCAGGCTTGGCCCTGGAGAATCCAGAAACAAGGCGGGATGGCTGGCCTGTTTTCTAGCACTCACTCCTCTGGGATATTTCAGAGTCGAGCCTTTACTTCCCTCCATCTCTCATCCTCTAGGTAGCGGGGGGCGGAGCGGGGAAATTGCTCCCCGAGCACAGCCCAGGGCCTGACACCCAGGAGATGCCCATTCAGGGTCACTGAGTCCATATGGACAGCCACGGTGTCAGATCAAACTTCCAGCCACTCCAGTGGCTGGAAAAATGCCCCCCTGGCCAACCCTGGAGAAACCAGACATTTAAAGGGTCAGAACGCAGGCTGCAGGGCATGGTGCCCTAAGCCTCCTTGACCCCAGTGGCCCCAAGAGCTTCCCAGGCTGGCCGGTCGAGCACCCACAAAGGAAGCCCCTCACTCTCAGGACCCCTATCGGCGGCAAGCCAAAAGATGCCCAGATGAGCGTCACAGGGGCGAGCTTCGCGCGCCCCTCAGAACAGTGTAGACACAGGAGATCTGACATATACTCTTCATACTTTTGATGTGCTTTAAAATGGGAAGGGCAGAGACTTCCCTGGTGGTCCAGCGGTTAGGACTTCACACTTCCACTGCAGGGGGCCCAGGTTCCATCTTTAGTCAGGGAACTGGGATCCCCCAAGCCATGCTGCACACAGCACGGCCAAAATAAATAAATTAATATAATATAATATAATATAATATATAATGGGGAGGGCAAACGCAAAAGCCCACAGGGCTTGGGGCAGGAATAGCAGGTCTGTGAGTGGAGGAGAGGTGAGTAATTGGCACACCCCATGCCTGTCCCCAGGCACTCAGAGTCACCCTCTGTTTAAAACACAAGCATGGCCAAGCCAAACAGCAAATGCCTGGGTGGGCCACAGTCTGCAGGGGCCAGCTTGTTTGTGACCCTGCAAAGCCTTTGCTCCCCAGGCTGGTTTTCTACTCAGTGACCCATGCTTCCCACCCCTAGTGGAGGGGCCGGGTACGGGCGGGAAGTGGAAACTTCCTAAGTGGACAGGGAACCCTTTTCCAGAAGTATGGGCAGGAGGAGGGAAAGCCTCGTTTCCATGAATGCATCCCAGCTTTGGTCATGCAGTATGTATTTTAGTAAGCGCCTACTGTACGCCAGGGGCTGCGAGAGGGAAGAGCAAAGGAGATCAAGCCCAGCCTCAGGGACGGGCATACAGCGGGGAGTCGACACTCAAAATCAAAGTTATGTCAACGCCTGTGTGCTAAAAGTCCTTTAAAGGGAAAGAAAAATATGCTGGTGTTTGAAGGATATTTAAATTTCAGGACACAGAGGATTTTGGAAAGGACAGGATTTCCCCAAATCCCCGTCCTTTCCTGCACAGGCGAGTCCAGGGTGCCCCTCCAATCTCACAGTCCTGCAAAAACATCACTGAGAATGTCACTCAGAGCCCCCAGCCACCCCACCCCCCCTTCACTGCAAGAAACTGCCGTGTCACCCCCGGCTTCCTCTGAGGTCTGTGCCTTTATTTATGACACTGTGTTCATTTCAGAAAGAAGGAAGCAGGCAACGAGATCAAGCCCCTGTCACATAGGCCTGATTATATCTGAAGATAAACAACTCGTTTTCTCCCAGGGCTGCACTTCTGGGGTGTTCCCCTGCCCATCTGCTTGAGTCTTTGCTCTCAGGGGCCGGTGGGATACGAAAAGAGACATCCAGGGGGGACGATGGTCCCCGTAGCATCACTCGTGGTGGCCAGAGGTCAGGGCTGCCAGAATGGACGTCAACGGGGCAGGCTGTGTGGAGCCTGGGCGTTCCTCCAATGAAACATTCGGCAGCCGTGGACAAGCACAGAACAGGCTGTGCATTCTGATGGGGGCAGAGCTCCAAGATACATTGTTGAGCACAAAAGCAGGTACAGACCTGGGCTTGCAGTGGGGTACCTCACGCACAAAATAGAAAGGGGAATAAGTGTGCAGCTACGTGCTTGCCTGTGCATGGCCACTTCCGGAAGGGTATTTATTAATTCAGAAGTACCTACTGTGTGGTAGGCACCATGCTAACTAGGCTCAGGGAATTCTGCAGTAACGGAGAGAGGCAAAGTCCCTGCCCTCCTGGAGCTGACATCCTGAAAGCCCAGATGCATAAGGAAAACGAAACAAATGTATCATCCACTGTATTAGGAGGTGGTATATGCGCTGAGAAAAAGTAAGTCGGGAAAGAAAGACACAGTAGAGGTGAGGGAGGGGACCATGCGTGCAGCATCCAGGCAAAAGCCGAATGTGCAGAGGGCACAGCCGGGACAAAGGCCCCAGGGTGGGAATGTGCCTGGTGCATTCAGGAAACAAGAGCGAGGCCAGTAGGAGAAGAATGAATGAGTGCGCAGTGAGGATGGAGGGATGTTGTGGGAGCTTGGAGTAGTAGAAGGACACACAAGAGACTGATACTAGCAGTTGCCTCTGGGTGGAGGGGGCGTGCCTGGGAGCTGGGGTTCCGATGCGGGGTGGGGGGGGCGGCAATTTGCTTTGACCATATCCCGAGGGGACTGTTTAAAGATGCATATTGAAAGTTCTTTCTTTTTTTTTTTTAGCTTGGACATCTGGTTTTGGACACATCCCTGCATGCGCTTCTGGATTTTTTCTTGAGATTCAAGGAGGTCTCCTTTCTGGCATCTTTGCACCACATTTGCTGTTTTCCAGCCTCCCAGAGAATGTTAGGAATTAGCCCCTGGGTGGCCTGACCTCCCGGTTGGGCCTGGGAAACCAGCAAAAGCCCCAGCCTTCCCAGGGTGGCGGCTGTGCGTGGATGTCCAGACAGTATAAGAATCCACGTTGCAGTGTTTACCACATGTGGTTCTCAGAGCAGCTCTGACTTGAACCTCCCTGCATATAGGCCTAGAGCACAGGCCCCTGGTCAAGTCAAGATCAGAACTCAGAGGCCTGTCCACAGCCGGAGAGGCTGGAAGTCTTGGAGCTGGGCATGTGTGTCCCTCCTGGGTCCCCTCTGGCTTTTACCCAACAGAACCAATAATAACTCTCATTTTAAAAATATCAGTGTGGCAGGTTCAACTGACTCAGAAGGGCCCTCCAGGCCTCTCAGCGCCCTCGGGAATTACTGAAGACCCAGCACTGCGTGTGCAAAGTGTGCAGAGCCCTAAAACCCCAAGGGAGGGTCCATGTAGCAAGAGCAAGTTGAAATGGAAAGGATTCATGGTTTTGAATCAGACAGATCTGGGTTCTACTCCCAACTCTGACACCTCATTAAGTCACTCAACAAACATGTATTAGGCTGGCCCCAGGACCCAGCAGTGAACGGGACTCGCATGGAGCTAGCTTTCTGCCAGGGCAGCGTCCATTCCTCCCTCCTCCTGGCATGCCTTCCTGGACAGCAGGAGCCAACGCTTATGTTTTCCAGACTCCCTTTCAGCGAGAGTTCTGTGTGGATTCTGGTTCCAGCAATCCACAGGTAGCTCTAGAATTCTGGACAGTCATCCACGGGGTAGAGACAGGGTCCAGCCGTTGGACTAGGTGCACTGTAGTGGGGCAGGTTCTGGAACTGGCATCTGAGGGCAGCACCTCGTTCAGAGGGTGGCTTCCCGAGGGCAGCAGCTCCCCAGGCAGTCCAGCTCTGCAGTGTGTCTCTGAGTGTCATTGTCTGGAAGCTTTGCCTCAAATGCAGAGGCCACTTAATACCCTGAATGGTATTAACACCCTTAATATCCTTCAACCACCAGAGCCCATTCTCTTCCATGTGAGATTTAGGGACTCAGAAAACAAACAAGTGGGACTTTCCTGGCAGTCCAGTGGTTAAGAATTCACCCTCCAATGCAGGGGTGCGGGTTCCATCCCTGGTCGCAGAGCTAAGATCCCACATGCCTCACGGCCAAAAAACCAAAACATAAAACAGAAGCAATATTGAAACAAATTCAATAAAGACCTTAAAAATGGTCCACATCAAAAAAAAAAATCTTAAAAAAAAAAAAGAAAAGAAAGAAAGAATAAGGTTAAAAATGGTGGTGATTGCCAAAAGGAAGCTACTCACGGACCAAGAAACCTGGAGGGAAGAAGGGAGAAGGACAGGCTTGAGTTTACGTAATCAGGGAGGAAAGGCCTCCCTAAGGAGGTGACATCTAGAGGTGGCATGCAGAGATTGAGAAGGAGGCAGGTACGCAAAGGCCATACCGTGGGAAGTGACTCGGTGTGTTCAAAGAATGGATAGAAGCCCAGAGTGGCTGGAGTGTTAGGAGACGCAACCCATTTTACTTCCCTGGGCCTCAGTTTTCCTCATCTGTAAAATGACTCACTGCCTGGCCAGCCTTAACAGGTGGTTTCAGGAATTCAGTGAGCGAAGACAGCCGAACACCCTTCAGAACCCCAAAGAGCTGGGGCACTTCAAAATCTTCAAGAGCATTCTTCAAGAGCTCTTTCTATAATGAGCCCTGAGCTAGCTCAGCATTTCCCAGGCTTTATTGATCTACAAGAGCTGCACAGCATAATGGTTACACACACATACCCTGGAACCATACTGCCCGGCTGTGTGACCTTGGGCAAGTTACTCAACCTCTCTGAGCCTGTTTCCTAACCTGTAAAATGGGGGAAAATAACAGACCATCCCTCATAGGATTACTGTGAAAATTAAATGAATCGATGTGTGTAGATCAGGCAATGGCTGGCACATAGTCTTTTATAAGCATAAACCCTTTATGGTATTTCACTGAGTCTCATAACCAGGTAAGATTGGAACTGCTACCATCCCCCCTATACAGATGGGAAAATTAAGGCACAGATGACAAAACTAAGGCTCACAGAGGTAAATCACCAGCTCAAAGCCATCAATGGGAAGCAATTCACCTTTAAGCTCAGCTCTATCTGACTCCTGGGCTTTCGCTGCACCATCCCACAAGATCCAGCTGGGTCATTGCTTTGACTGTAATTTCCACTGCTCAGAGGAGGCATTCATACAGTGATCGAATGAGGGTGCAGGACTGATGTCCCTGTACCCCCAAAATATGGCTCACTGTCCCCACCTTGGTCCCCTGTGCATTAGAACATTACTCAGAATCTGGTTGGCATGAATCATCATTGTCATAGCACCTGCCATGCCAGAACAATCAGTTTCACTAGACTATGTTGAACAGGCAAGGAAGCAAGAGGGACAGCAGCAGGGGAGGGAGAGAGCCTGGGGGAGACTACCCTGACTCCCCCCAGCCTCATCATCCCCACTCTCCCCATCTCTGACTCTGCTCCAACACACTGGCCACCTCAGACACACCCAGAATGCTGCCTCAGGACCTTTGCACTAACTGTTCCCTCTACCTGGAATGCTTTTTCCCAGATGGCCATGACTTGCTCTCTCACCTCCTACATGTCTTTGATGAAATGGTATCTTCCTACTCTTTCTAAAACAAGCCCCTCCCCAAAGCTCTCAATCCTCCTCTCCTGCTTAACTTTCCTCCTGGCACTTATCACCTGGAGACCTGAGACACATTCCCTGATCTCACAGGGACCATCTTCTGGTGAGAGGCATTGGACAAATAAATCAATACATAATGGTATGTCGTAATGTCAGCTAGTATTGAAGGAAGAAGAATAAAGCAGAGGGTGACAGAGGTTGGTCAGGGAAGGCCTCTTTGAGAGGAGAGAGCCAGCCATGAGGATATCCATGGAAAAGGCATTTTAGGCAGGGGATACAGCAAGTGCAAAGGTCCTGAGGTAGAATAGAGGAGCCTGGCAAATATGAATGTCCTTCTACGCCACACAAGGAGTCCAGACTTCCCCTATCAGCACTGGGGAGACCCTGAAGGGTTTTCAGTAGGACTGTGGTCAGGTCTGGGTCATGTTTCAGAACAGTTATCCTTTTGAGCAGCACGAGGTGGGAGGCCTCGCAGTGAGAAATGATGTGTCAGGTCAGGGGCAGTGAAGTGGGGAAGAGGAAACAGATGTTGGGGAGGTTCAGAAGGCAGGATGCAGATGACCCATCCCCCTGGCATCCAGGCACAGGGGGAGGCCTGCAGGGCTGGGCGTGGAGACA
Source organism: Pseudorca crassidens (assembly GCF_039906515.1). Taxonomy (NCBI): domain Eukaryota; kingdom Metazoa; phylum Chordata; class Mammalia; order Artiodactyla; family Delphinidae; genus Pseudorca; species Pseudorca crassidens. The sequence continues at coordinate 86,489,982 of NC_090307.1, forward strand.
AGTCTGGGCCAGGCGAAGGGAGTGGAGCCCGTTTGTACCTGTAAAACAGTTTGCTTTGGCAGCTGCGTGGAGGAAAAATTTCAGTTTATGTTCCCTGTGATTCCTTTGAAGCTATTTATGGAAAGGCTCACACTAAGGGTGCAAGGCCCATCTTGTTCTCAAGGTCATCGGAGTCCAAGCCAAGCCGGTGAAGGGTGTCTGATGCAGGTGGATCGGGCCTCCTCTCATCCCATCTCATTATCATTCTTAACTGCTCCTTGCCTCAGTTTCCTCCTCTGTGAAATGGGTATCATATAAGCCCTTTCCTCTTCGAGTGGGCCTGAAAATTTTTTTTTTTTTTGGCTGCGTTGGGTCTTCATTGCTGTGCTCAGGCTTCTCGTTGCAGGCTTCTCTTGTTGCAGAGCACGGGCTCCAGGCGCACGGGCTTCAGTAGCTGCAGCACGTGGGCTCAGTGGTTGTGGCACGTGGGTCCTAGAGCACAGGGGCTTCAGTAGTTGCGGGGCCTGGGCTCGGTAGCTGTGGCGCATGGGGTCAGTAGTTGTGGCTTGCGGGCTTTAGAGTGCAGGCTCAGTAGTTGTGGCACATGGGCTTAGTTGCTCCGTGGCATGTGGGATCTTCCCAGACCAGGGATCGAACCTGTGTCCCCTGCATTGGCAGGCGGATTCTTAACCACCGTGCCACCAGGGAAGTCCCGGGCCTGAAAATTAGATGAGATGCTGATATAAAGTCTTTAGCACAGTGCTGGGGCCACATAAATGTCAACCTTACTCATTTTATTAGTGGTTACCAGGAAGGGGAGAGGTGGGCGTGGGCTGGAGGAATCAGGGATGACTTCCTGACAGAGGCATGACTAGTGCTGGGACGGGTTAATAACAGCTAGGGCTGGCTGGGCTCTTACAACATGCCAAGTTCATGCTTGAACTTCCTGAATCCGTGTAAGAACACTTGGAGGTAAACACAATTATCAGCTTCTTGTTATAAACCTCCTGTAGCTGCTATAACGAATTATCACAAACATCGTAGCTTAAAACAACACAAACCTGTGACTTTACAGTTCTGGAATCAGAAGTCCGAAATGAGTCTTACAGGGCTAAAATCAAGATGTCTGCAAGGCTGTGTTCTTTTCGGGGCTTTGAGAAGAATCCATCCCCCTCCTTTTACCAGCTTTTAGAAACTGGTGGCCCTGCATCGCTCCAACCCCTGCTTCATCGTCACATCTGCTTCTCTGACTCGGACTCTCCTGCCTCCCTCTTATAGGGACTCTTGTGATTACATCGGGCCCTGGATAAGCCAGGATGATCTCCCTTTTCTGAGATCCTTAACGGAATCACATCTGCAAAGTCCCTTTGTCATGTAAAGTCACATATTCACAGGTTCCGGGGATGAGGACACAGACGTCTTTGAGGAGGTCATTATTCTGCCTACCACACCCATCTTATACACCAGAAAACCGAGGTGAGAGAATCAGCCCAAGGTCACCTGGCTCAAGAGCAGAGCCTGGCCTTGAACCAGGTCTCTCAGACTGCAGAGCTTCACAGTCATCACCCTTTCGGGACTCTGGCTTCGCTGTGTTTATTATTTGAACCTGCATCTGGGGGCACCAGCCACTCTGCACTCAGCCGTTCTTATTCCATTGCCTTGACTCTAGAAGATGTTTTTCTAGTTTCTCCCCAAATTAAAATTATTTAACAACTATTCACTGAACGCTTATTTTGTTCCAGGCACTGGACATACACCAGCCACCAAGACAGGAGAACATTCCTATCTGCATGAAGCTGACAGTCATTCGATGATATCCATTACAATCCAAGTAACAAATCCCAGCACACAGCAGCTTGGACAATGAGATCATTTGTTATTTCACAGAGCAAGAAATCAGGAGGAGGCGGTCGTTCTGAGTTTGGTTAATTAAGTGCCGCTGTCATGGACCCCCAGTTTCTTCCCATCTTTTTTGTTTCCCATCCTCAACTTTGTTCTCATCTCAAATTCCCTTATGATCACAAAACGGCTGCCAGCTAATACATCCAGACACAACGGCCAGTAGCACATGGAGAACCAGAAACCTCTCCCCAAAGCCCGCTGCAGACTTTCACTCACGTATCATCGGCTAGAACCGGGTGCCAGGCCCATGGCTTAACCAATCTCTGGAAAAGGAAAGGTGATCAGATAAATGGCCTGAGACCAATCTGACTTCTCCCCAGCGCTGGGGATGTGTCGCACTTTCCTGTGTCACATGAAGAGACGTGGGCCTTTAAATAAACCCAGGCTCCCACAGCAAGAAAGAAGGGGATAATTGCTCACTCATCCAATGGCCTGGGTTCGTATCCTGGCTCTGCCATGCTCCCTCTGAATAACTCTCTGGGCCTCAGTTTCCTTATCTGTAAAATGGATAGAATATGGGACCTAGTTCATAGGATTGTTATGAGAGTAAAAGGAGTCAATGCCTGCAAAGCCCAGCTCTCAACATACCTCAGCTACTATTATCTTTCCTTCAACCTACTCCTCAGGGTGGGGCTCAGAATATCAATTCTTATTCCATTGCCTTGACTGTAGAAGATGTTTTTCTAGTTTCTCCCCAAATTACAATGGAAAGCTGCCCCCAGTGACTGTACTTCAAGACCCCATCCTAGAAGCCAGTGGGGAGAGGACTCAGGTGAGCCCTCTTCCCAGAACCAACAATAATTTGAGAGGTACTCACTAAGATCGGGGTGCTGGCTAAGTGTTTGGCACACAGGACCTCTCTCAACTTTACCTTTATCAGCCGCCAGTAACAGGTGAGGCCCAGAGACACAGAGCAACTTGGCTCAGGTTACCAAGAGCAGAAGCAGAGAAGCAGGATCTGAACGCAGGTTTGATGGGCCCTGAGGTCCAGCCTGCAGACGCATCACTGTGCCCTATGCAATGTTTTAAACATCTGATTGGCCAGAATTGGGTCACGTGCCCGTTCCTGAACCATCCCAGGCAAAGCGGATTGGCTCACTCTCACACTAATCAGAGTCTTGCCTGGAGCTGGGGGCGGGGCTCAGCTGCCCCTGAGGTCTTACAGCTGGTGGAGAAGCCCCATAAAATCAAGGTCCCTCCTGCTGGGTAAGAACCCAGCAATGCTGCCTAGGCCAGTCTTTCAGGAAGTGTGACATCTGTACTGCTTGATGGTACATGTGGTGATTTTAGGTGATGAAATTTTAAACAGATTTTAGACAAACAATTTTAATAGTTATTAGTTTTTAGAGTAGTTATTATTACCTTTTATTTGTGGCAAGTGATACTGAGTTTTCTTTTATGATGGCTATACAATTGCCTTTTAAAAATACGTTTAGGTCCCACCATTGATTAAAAATAGATAAATAAATACAAGTTTAGCCAAATTTTCATACACTCGGGTGGGAGTGTCCAATGGTTCAAGCACTTTGGAAACTCTATCTACTATGTCTGAACATACGCACACCTTATGACCCCAGCACTTTCCATCCCAGGTATATACCCTTTAGAAATGTGTCCATGTGTTCATAAAAACACACACAGGAGGATGTCTACACAGGGTATATTCATTACATCCCAGGATAAAAACTACCCCCCCCCAATACCCATCAACCTAGAATGGATAAATACATTGTGGTATATTTACACCATGGAAGGCTACACCACAGTTACACATGACAACGTGGATGAAACCAGACGCAAAGGAGTCCAAACTGTAAGATTCTATTGACTTGGAGTTCCAAGTGAGGCAAAACGAATCTGTAGTTAAAAGTCAGGATAGTGGTCACCCTTGCGGGTTGACCACCCTTGTGGGTTGACCACAGTCACCAAGAGTGACTGAAAAGAGGTCTGGGCAGGGGAGTCCTGTGGCGGTTAGGGAAGGTTGTTTTTCTCGAAGTGAGTGCTGGTTACACCATTGTGTTCATTTGATGAAAATTCTTTAAGCTGTACATTTAACACCTGTGACTTTTCTGTCTGTCTAACTTATTTCAATAAAAAGTTCTAGAAGGTAAAGCACTTTAAAGAAAAATATTAGGAGCTTCCCTGGTGGCACAATGGTTAAGAATCTGCCTGCCAACACAGGGGACACAGGTTCGAGCCCTGGTCCAGGAAGATCCCACATGCTGCGGAGCAACTAAGCCCGTGCACCACAACTACCGAGCCTGCGCTCTAGAGCCCGCAAGACACAACTACTGAGCCTGCGTGCCACAACTACTGAAGCCTGCGCTCTAGAGCCCGCGAGCCACAACTACTGAGCCCACATGCCACAACTACTGAAGCCCATATGCCTAGAGCCTGTGCTCCACAACCAGAGAAGCCACCGCAATGAGAAGCCCGTGCACCACAACGAAGAGAAGCCCCCACTCGCCGCATCTAGAGAAAGGCCGCGCACAGCAACAAAGACCCAACGCAGCCAAAAATAAATTTAAAAAAAATTTTTTTAATTAAAAAAAACTATTAATTAAAAGAAAAATATTAGCTAGACAATAAAGCCAATGGTACACTGGCTTATGAATATGTGGAGGTTTTCAGGAATGACTGAAGTCTGAGAAGCTTATACCGTCGTTATTATCATGCCTATTTTTGGTGGTTGGAGTCACATGAACAGCAAACACCTGTTGTTGATGATGCGCACTAAGGAAAGAGGCTCAGGAGAACAGACGGGTGCGTAGAGAGTGCTATTTGCTTAGAGATTATTTCATTTAGCATTCAATGGAAGTAAATCTGTCTTCAGTTGCTGGGATGGCCTCTTGACATCCTCTTTCTTTAGAATAGCCTTGGGAAGGCCCAGCCCAGTCTCAGCAAATATGAGGCATGCCTACTATCCCTCCATTTTCCACTCCCAGGGCAGGCATTGCTAATCAATCCTCTCTCTCGTCCATTGATTCCAGGCAAAGCCTTTGATTCTTCGGAATACAATGTCAAAGGGAGTTGCTGCCAACAACTGCAGCTGGCACTTGGCTGACATTTACTTGACATTCCAGATCGAAACCTCTGCCCTGTCTTAATCAGGAAGATATTAACCCATGGGTCCCACCTCTGCCTGGAGCACACCCAGGAGACTCACCACGACCAGAGTGTGTGGAAGAGGAGAGGTTGACAGCTTCTGCCTGAGATGGTAGCTCACACTGTGTGTTTCCTGGACACCATCTCTCTGTTCGTGGTCCTCCCTGCCCAGCCTGCAGCTGCCTTTTTGCAACCCCACCTCTGCCTCTTCTACACAGCCTTCACTTCTAGGCAGAAGGGCCTCGCATGTGTCCAGCTGTACGACCCACATACAAACAGACCCCACAAAATCACCATCTCGTTTTCATAGCCAGAGTGCTATCAGTCAGTTAACTCTTGTTTTCTGTATTAATGGAGGCATGGAGCACAGGGAGATAATAGCAGATTCATTTTGACCTTGGGATGCCATTTAGGACTCTCTGCCATGCAAAATCTTTGCATAATTAATCGTAATTTGATTAGGCTGTGTTTTTGCTTGGCAAGCATCCATTCCTTCTCTCCCCAATAACGGCATCTCAGTTTTCCTTTAGGGAAACTTTCCTCTCACACTACTAAATGAAATCATCTCTAATGTGGTTTGGATAGAAGATATGGCCCAACTTGGGCAGAGTCGTGGTGATTGTTTTAGGAATGGGTATAAGACACAACTGGGGGCTTCCCTGGTGGTGCAGTGGTTGAGAGTCCGCCTGCCGATGCAGGGGACACGGGTTCATGCCCCGGTCCGGGAAGATCCCACGTGCCGCGGAGCGGCTGGGCCCGTGAGCCATGGCCGCTGAGCCTGCGCGTCCGGAGCCTGTGCTCCGCAACGGGAGAGGCCACAGCACTAAGAGGACCGCGTACCGCAAAAGGAAAAAAAAAAAAAAAAGACACAAGTGGGCCAATCATAGCTGGCCCAGTAACTGGAGCATTCAGGCAAGAAGTGCCCCCCTTCTGCTCAGGTTGCCAAGGTGATAAGAGGCAACCTAACAGCTGTTGGCACCATCTTTCCTCCACTTGAAGAAATCCAACCTTAGAATAAGACCAATACAAAGGAAAGCAGACCCAACATATGGCAGGATACAGATTCCCAATGATATCATTTAAGCACCTGGATCCAGCCGTACCTGAAATCCATACCATACCTCTAGACATCTCTGCTTAAGACTATTTAAATTGGATTTATTTCCCTTGCAATCAAAAGACTCTTGATTGGGCTTCCCTGGTGGTGCAGTGGTTGAGAGTCCGCCTGCCGATGCAGGGGACACGGGTTCGTGCCCCGGTCCGGGAAGATCCCACATGCCGCGGAGCGGCTGGGCCCGTGAGCCATGGCCGCTGAGCCTGCGTGTCCGGAGCCTGTGCTCCGCAACGGGAGAGGCCACAACGGTGAGAGGCCGGCGTACCGCAGGAAAAAAAAAAGACTCTTGATTAATACAGGTTTAAGTAAATAAATATATAAATATTAAAATAAGTCTGAGTAGCTTTATAAATAGACAAGAAACTATTAAGGGAAATGTCCTAAAAACATGTGGGATAGGAATAATATTGTCAGATAAAGCAGATGCAGAAGACACAGGCAGACAATCAAGGAACGGATAACAATTCCCCCCATCACTATTCAACAGATCCTTTAGGAGGATGGGGTCCTAAGGGGCCATCTGCTCTACCAAGGGGTCTCCCCGTGAAAATAGGAAATTGACAACAGTCAATGCAAGGTAGCTTAGTGAACCCATGTTAGCTTCTCGTGATTATCATATTTTCTTCTAAATACTCACGAGCCATCTGTGTAGAGCTCTGTCCCAGAATTCTGCTAAGAACTCTGGCTGTCAGACATACCCCATCTGGGGTTTCCAGAATCCGTATTATTTTTCCCTTTTAGAAAATTGGGGTCTTTGCCCATCTTCAGGCTCTTCTCTTGCGTCTTTTTTTACTGTCTCCCTGCCAGCCATGAATTCAACTCTCCCTATAGAACGTATCTTCCTCCTGTGGTATTTGAAAGAACATTTGTCCTCAGTGGTGAAGGTAGAGCTGCATCAAAGATGCACAATTCAGTGTTCTTACTATTGCCTGAGCACATGACCCCCCAACACACACACACAAGGGATCCACCTTTGACATCTCATTATTTCCCCTGAATTTCTGACATTTCTCTTCTTGTAAAATTCACCTGAATACCTTATTACTTGTTAAAAGTAACACACACATATGATAAAGTAAGTTCCAACAGACCCAAAGGTCTCCTCCACCTGGGCTTCCAGCCCCCTGACTCCCATCCCCAAGAACGGCCACAGTTATCAGTTTTTCCTTCCAGAGACACTTTGTTGCATATACCAGGATGTACGTGCGTGTACATATATGCGTTTGTATGGAGCCTCTCCCTGCCGCTTTTTTGCGTGCACGTGTGGGAAGAGATACATAACATAAATTTTCCCTTAATGACATTTAGCATAGTCACCATTACCACCACTATCTAGTTCCAGACCATTTCCATCACTCCAAATGGAAACTGGTACCCCTGAAGCAGTCACTCTCCATTCCTCCCCTCCCCCAGTCCCTGGTAACCACCAATCTGCTTTCTATCTCTATAGATTTACTTATTCTGGACATTTCCGATAAATAGAATCTTACAGTAGGTGGCCTTTTATGACTGGCTTCTTTCAATTAGCATAATCTTTTTGAGATTCATCCATGTTGTAGACTGTGTCAGTACTTCATTCCTTTTTATGGCTGAAAACGATTCCATTGTATTCATAGCCTCCATTGGGTTTATCCACTCATCTGTAGATGAACATCTGGGATGTTCATACCTTTCGGCCCTTGTGATTAGTGCTGCTGTGAACATTCGTGTACATGTATTTGTTTGAATCCCTGTTTTCAGATCTTTCTGGATATACACCTAGAAGTGGAATTGCCGAG